>NC_060144.1:197061303-197712212 GCF_021461385.2 Schistocerca piceifrons
GCTCGCGTTTCAATGTCACTGCTTGCTGATGTCTTTGGTGATCGCATAATTGCACAGGGACTTTGGCTTCCACGATCGCCTGACCTAACACCACCTGACTTTTTCATCGGGGGTGTTGTCAATAAAAAAACGTCCAAAATCCATCGATGAATCGAAAACTACAATATCCTCTTTCACTGTTTCTGTTATAGACGAAATCTTACAGCTTGTTTTTGGAAACATGATTAGACGAATTGAATTGCGTATTCAACAACAGGGGGGACACTTTCAACATCTAATGTGAAAATTTATAAGTAAAAATTAATATTCAACACATCAATAATTTGTATTTCACTGAGTTTCATGTCGGTGTATTCACTGCGGCATACGGCACGCGTGGCTAACAATCATACGACACTGCGGAGAGACTTTTTGAACACCCCGTAGCATGACGGAGCGCCAGCACATTTCAATCGACCTGTATATCGATTCTTGAACTGGCAGTTTCCAGAAAAGTGGACTGGCAGTGGTGGTCCTGTACCAGGGCCTATTCGATTCTCTGATTTGACCTCCCTGTATTTTTGTGTGGTCAGGGATGTGCAACCTTGTTTACAAAATCTGTATTCAATCGGAAGAGGATCTGGTTGCCCGGATAGTAGCAACAGCAGCAGCAGGAATTCAGGACACTCCTGCAGTCTTTGACCGCGTTAGAAGAACATGGCCTACCGGTGTAACCTCTGTTTACAAGTCAATGGAGGCATATTTGAACCCCTACTATAATTGTACTAACTGTGCCTGTGTTGATGTTGTTGTCCCTTGGTAGTAACTTGTTTGTGTTACTTTTTGTCCGCACAGGAAAACACATTAGAAAAAGCGTTTTCAGTGTACCATGCAACCTCCCAGAGTTTCTTTCAGGAGTGCTAGTTCTGCATGGTTCGCAGGAGAGCTTCTGTAAAGTTTGGAAGATAGGAGACGAGATACTGGCAGAAGTAAAGCTGTGAGGACCGGCCGTGAGTCGTGCTTCGGTAGCTCAGTTGGTAGAGCACTTGCCCGCGAGAGGCAAATGTCCTGAGTTCGAGTCTCGGTCGGGCACACAGTTTTAATCTGCCAGGAAGTTTCATATCAGCGCACACTCCGCTGCAGAGTGAAAATCTCATTCTGGAAACATCTCCCAGGCTGTGGCTAAGCCATGTCTCCGCAATATCCTTTCTTTCAGGAGTGCTAGTTCTGCATGGTTCGCAGGAGAGCTTCTGTAAAGTTTGGAAGGTAGGAGACGAGATACTGGCAGAAGTAAAGCTGTGAGGACCGGGCGTGAGTCGTGCTTCGGTAGCTCAGTTGGTAGAGCACTTGCCCGCGAAAGGTCCCGAGTTCGAGTCTCGGTCGGGCACACAGTTTTAATCTGCCAGGAAGTTTCATATCAGCGCACACTCCGCTGCAGAGTGAAAATCTCATTCTGGCTCCCAGAGTTTGTTACTTTAATTAATTTTCATCCTGAGAAAAATCCCTCTACCGGTTTAAGAAATCGTCACAGGAAATTATGACATTAGAGAAAAATATTTGTTTCGGTGCCCCGTTCAGTCTCCCAGAGTTTGTCGGTTTAAATTAATTTTTCGTTCTGTATAAAGTGAGCAGCTGGGGTGAAGGACTGCAGCCCTGTCTTATTTAATGTGAGTTCAATCTTATTGTTGTTATTATAGCAGTTATAAGTGATCAAACATTGAAAACTGTCTGTTTCAGTGCTGGAAAACTTTTGCTTTCTGGTTCTATTTTTTAATCTGATTTCTAAGAACTATGTATCGACTAATTCCGCGAGCGAGAATCTTTCTTAAGATGGTTCCTTGAGACATGGGAAAAAATAAAGAAGTAGATCTTGACAACTACCTCCTTTCGTTAATGAAAGTTGTTTGAAGATGGAGGTCGCATAGTTCATTATCACGAGGTGTAGCATAGAGATTGTTCTGAAACCGCCTTAAAGTAATATCGCCGTGCTGAAGGCATTCTTTTCACGCATGCAGAATGTTGCACAAAGTGTAGTGGGACGAAATTAAGCGTCACCCATCCACCAAAGTCAGCCCAGTTTGCAGGTGACTATAAGTTTAATTTAGTTTTGTTTATGTGTTTTCTTATTATTTGTAATAAATGTGAATTATCTAAAAGTTTGTATTTTTTTATGTGTTTCATGTACGGAGAGGTCGGCGCAACGAACGGAGACAGCATCTTCGTTGCCGCGACCAGAGAGGAAATTGCTGGCCGCTATACGTCGCGGGTCGACAGCCAAGGAGCAACAGAAGATCCTGGAACCGAGTTGTTGCGTCGTGCTTCTAAAAATTAAAAATGAAGTTTTATACTCTTTTTGTACAACAATGACATCATATAGATCTTAATCTTATTGAAATGTTAGTCACTGTCTGTCAACGCTCAAGTTCACATCTGTATGTGTAGGAAGCTAATAAAATAGTGTATGCTACTAAAGTTGAAACACGTGTCTTGAAGATTTATTTATGAAGAGTTATGTGAACGGATTAATAATATATTTGACAAGATTATTGATTCAGACAGCGTTGGCCGAAACTTTGAATCTAAAAAGTTTATTTAATGTGTGATTCTGATATCGATTAGATCAAGATAACGTGTGTCGATATAATTTTCTGAGGAGAAACAAACGAAATTTAAATTCGAAAAAGTTACGAAAACCAATTGGTCCAAGTGATGTAATTCTCTGCGCACGACTCAACTGATGTTTTACAGTTTCGTTCAAGAACCATTCTATGACAATTTAAAAAGAATATGAATCATTTTTGAAGTGGGTTGTAACTGACGTAGGTGACGAAGTCTGCACATGGTCATATACCAACCAAAAACCTAAGGCGTCGTTACACCGCACCGTGGCGACCTTAGAAACAGGACTTGTGTGCAACTAAGGCACACAGGTACGAAACAAAGCATCAAGAGTCCTTCGGAAGTCAACGCGAGTTTCTTGGAGCCTTCACCAGCCAGCGGCGACTTCGCGGGTGTGGGCATCTGACGGAGTGCAGCCAAGCAGTACGGTCACGCAGTTGTTCCACGAGAAGGCGCATCTGTTGGGCAGCAGCTGAACGCTGCAAACCTCGACAACCCTTTTTCTCCCTAAACTAATAGGCCCAGTACGTCAGCTGCGGGGCGTTCCTCCGGCTGGTATTAGAGGTGTTGCTGAGGGCTTCGCCTGTCTACGGCGGTGCCGGGCGTGGTTGCAGCTAGCGACGTTTCCGGTGTTCGACTCAGCGTCCTGCCGGTTGCGGAAGCGGGGTCGCAGCATCTCAGCGGCTGCATCGACGGCTGTTACATCTGCAGCCCATAGCAGCACACTAATCATCGAGAACTACAAATTACAATATTAGTGTCCGGTGAGTTTGTTTCAAGTTGGAAGTGGAGTGTTGTACATAGGAAGTGTGCTTTTACAGGATTGTTGATTACAAGTCTGCGTGTGTAAATAGTTAATATCTTACAATAATGTCGGGAAGTGAAATGTCAGACGAAGAGCAATCTATGTCCGATAGGAGCATGAGAGCCCTTTTTAGGGCGATCGCTAAATTAAAACAATCTAACGAGGAATCTACTGCTAGATTAAAAGAGGAACTAAAACAGGAATTAAAACAGTCTAACGAAGAATCTACTGCTAGATTAAAACAGTCTAACGAAGAATCTATCGCTAAATTAAAACAATCTAACGAGGAATCTACTGCTAGATTAAAAGAGGAACTAAAACAGGAATTAAAACAGTCTAACGAAGAATCTACTGCTAGATTAAAACAGTCTAACGAAGAATCTATGGCTAGATTAAAACAGTCTAACGAGGAATCTACTGCTAGATTGAAACAGGAACTAAAACAGGAATTAAAACAGTCTAACGAGGAATCTACTGCTAGACTTAAAGGGGAGCTAACAAAATCAACAGACAGGTTGCAGGAATATCTTAATGAAACCAGTCGAGAATTAAGCGATAAAATAGAGTCTTCTAAAGTTGAAATGCAGGAAAAATTAGTAGGACTTAGTAATAAGATTGCTGATAATTGTAAAAGGTTAGAAGAACATATCCAGGAATCGCGCGAGGAAAAAGCTCGCATGCGACACGATATTACTGACTTATCCGAGAGACTAGATAGTGTCAATATCTTAGTTGTAAATGAAATACAGAAAAATAACGATATGTTACGAGATGAATTTTCTATGCAAACAGAAACTGTTCGCAGAGAATTATTGAAATCTATTAAAGAGGTCTCTACCAAACCTGTAGAGATTTCTTCAATAGATAATGTAGAATTAGAGACATTAACTCATCAAGTAGAAAAGGACCATACCGAAATCGAAAACATGAAATTTTTAATTACTGAAATATGCAGTAATCTTGAGACTGCCAAAGATAATAACATTGATGAAGGTACAGAGCGTTCACATCGTGAGCACAGTGAAGAATCGATATTAGCTAATCGAGTATCCAATACAGAAATGCGGATACAGGAAATTACTAAACGGTTATCGGAATTAGATAATAACGAGAACATTTCAGGTAGCAGAGGTAATAACATAATCAGAGACAACAGTCGCATCGAATTTGCTAGCTCGGACGACAACAATATGAATAAAGCAATCACGGCAAGCCAATCCGATGCAACTCCGTCTCTGCAATCTAAACAAAATCCGACTATTTCTCTCGCAGAATGTCTGGATGACATAACGAAAAATTCAAATGTAGCAAGTCGATTTCCTGTATTCAAACCAGGAGGCGAACTTCACCCTATAATCTTTATAAAAGCTTTTGAAACATCATTATCTTCTAAATGGAGTAATGAAAAACGCATTCAATTTGTAATAGGACATTTAGAAGCAGAAGCTGCGGAATGGGCAGTACTGCATAGAACTGAGTTCAGGGATTGGGATGATTTTGTTAAGCAGTTTAGACAAAATTATTGGTCAAGAGGAAAACAACAACACTTAACTTTAGAGTTGTTAGACCCTCCTCCATATTCTAAACGGTGGAGAGGTTATAGGAATTATTTCAAATGGCATTTAAACCGCGCTAAATTAATTGGAGACCCAATGATTAAAAGTCATCTAATGCGAGTCCTAATTATTGGATTACCGTATTATGTAAAGGAAAGAAAAATGTTATTCTACGAATTATACAAAACCTTAATAATGGGGACGAAACAGTTAACACCCGGGGTGTGTGGTTATATTTTAACGACTTGTTGTATTGGAAAGCACAGAGGGAACACCAGAGATGGAAAATCTGCATTCCGAAAACTGTTGTGGACGAGTTAATTACTTATATTCATGAAGGTTACGGGCATTTTGGAATTCATAAATGTATTAAACATCTAATGAAGTATTATTATTTCAAAAATATGTCACGTATTGTGAGAAGTATTATTAGGGCTTGTGAAACCTGTCAAAAGGTTAAAGTTAATAACAAATCCAAGCGTTATAAATTATATGCTGTAATTCCTCGAGGTTTGTGGGATCTACTATCATTAGATTTTTTCGGCCCTCTGCCTCGGAGTTCAGGAGGATTAACATATGTGTTTGTTGTAATGGAATGTTGGTCCAAACATGTGAAACTGTATACTTTGAAACGAGCGAATACAGCAAGCGTTATACGCTGCCTCACCCGAAATTACTTTGTTAACTGGGGCATTCCTAAACGACTTATGTCTGACAACGGTAGTGCCTTTATTAGTCAAAGATTTCAAGATATGATAAGACAATATGGAATCAAACATATCTTAATTTCGAAATATCACCCTCAAAGTAATTTAGTAGAAAGAGTCATGAAAGAATTAGGACGATTATGTAGAACTTATTGTGCACATAAACATACTCGGTGGGCCAAACTAATGCCTGAATTCGAAAAGATATTAAATGAATTGCCTCACCTAACGACGGGATTATCACCTATAGAAATTTTAGGCAAACGAATTATAGGTGAGCCTTTACTAGCTGCTTTACCTTGGCCACCAGTAAATGAGATCCAACAATGTATCCCAGACGAAAAAGTTTGCGAACAGATTGTAAAAAATGCCGAACGGAGAATTAAAAGTTATAATCAACAGGCTATAGAACCCTCATTTCAGGTAGGAGATCTTGTGTTAGTACGATCTCATCCTAAAAGTTCTAAGATCGGTAAGGAATGTAGAAAATTCTTCTTGATCTTTGAAGGTCCATATGTTGTACATAAGATTGTACATCCCAAAGCATTACTTCTTATGGAACCTTCATCAGGTGTAATTAAAGGATTATATAGTGTTGATCAAATGAAACCCTTCATTCCTAAATAAGTTAATATTTAGTATATGTTACACACGGAAGAGCGTTCATAGTTTATTCATGTGAAGTTTTTCGTGATAGTTACGTGTTATTTTAAATAAATGACAGAAAGCTTAAACATGTGTTCTACAATAATCTACTGGTACTTCAAAAAGAGAAAGATAACCAAAAGGGGGATTTATATGGAGGAAACTTTGCTCTTAGGTCTAAAGGAATTTTGCGTATTTTAAATTTACTCGGATAGTAGGAACCAAAGGGGATGGTTAATAGTTTTAGGGACCATGGGCGTCCAGAGCTATATGGCTCACGAGAACATAGCAGAGTGCCTTTAATAGAGGTTTGTAATAGTGTTAATATAGAACACACCAAATGGGGCTCTCTCGCTTGTTTCTCCTAAATAAATGGCCATTACCCAACAAGGTGTCCGAAGGTAAAGAAAGCCGTGCCGAGATTCCAAAGAAAGTTTTGCTTGATTTCTTCTTGACCTCAGGCATAAATAAGGCATTAGGGAAGAGGATGACGTAAAGTAAATAGTACTATTAGTTATTGTGAGAAACTTATTAGTAATATACATTCTTGAAAAGAATAACTCTAGTAAATAAATGAAACTGAAACTAATCTATCACAATTTGAACGCTCTGTCCTAATGTACAACGTTAAAGAACGTACTAAATTAGTATTTATTAGCAACTATTAACTGAAGAGGAGCAATCTCCCTATATTCGGTTACGAATTACCATAAGAGCACAATTAAGAGTAAATGACAAATAGTCACAACGATATCGTATTAAAAGGATTAAATCTATCTAATAGCAAGGACTCTAGGTTACGTAAAATGTGAGGAAAATGTATTAACAGTTAAATATTGTATATTGAACAGTTTTAATTCCGGTTAAAACCTGACAAACTGAGCTTGTGGGTGGGGTATGTAGTGGGACGAAATTAAGCGTCACCCATCCACCAAAGTCAGCCCAGTTTGCAGGTGACTATAAGTTTAATTTAGTTTTGTTTATGTGTTTTCTTATTATTTGTAATAAATGTGAATTATCTAAAAGTTTGTATTTTTTTATGTGTTTCATGTACGGAGAGGTCGGCGCAACGAACGGGGACAGCATCTTCGTTGCCGCGACCAGAGAGGAAATTGCTGGCCGCTATACGTCGCGGGTCGACAGCCAAGGAGCAACAGAAGATCCTGGAACCGAGTTGTTGCGTCGTGCTTCTAAAAATTAAAAATGAAGTTTTATACTCTTTTTGTACAACAATGACATCATATAGATCTTAATCTTATTGAAATGTTAGTCACTGTCTGTCAACGCTCAAGTTCACATCTGTATGTGTAGGAAGCTAATAAAATAGTGTATGCTACTAAAGTTGAAACACGTGTCTTGAAGATTTATTTATGAAGAGTTATGTGAACGGATTAATAATATATTTGACAAGATTATTGATTCAGACAGCGTTGGCCGAAACTTTGAATCTAAAAAGTTTATTTAATGTGTGATTCTGATATCGATTAGATCAAGATAACGTATGTCGATATAATTTTCTGAGGAGAAACAAACGAAATTTAAATTCGAAAAAGTTACGAAAACCAATTGGCCCAAGTGATGTAATTCTCTGCGCACGACTCAACTGATGTTTTACAGTTTCGTTCAAGAACCATTCTATGACAATTTAAAAAGAATATGAATCATTTTTGAAGTGGGTTGTAACTGACGTAGGTGACGAAGTCTGCACATGGTCATATATCAAACGGAAAACTAATACGTCGTTACACCGCAAAAGGCGCAGCAATGGCCGCACAGGATGTGACTTAGGAGTTTGCTACTTGTGCAGTTGACCACGAGCTCAGCGGAAGGCGAGCAAGATGGCAGTTCTGATAAGAATGCATTGTATGTGTGTGATGTGTAATAAATTACCTCCGCACATGTCGTCGACAGGAAGCCGAAAGTCGTTACTGACACGCACAAAGCTGCTGAAAACTAGCTCAGCTGTTCAAACCTCAACAATACATACATTGTTATTATAAATGATTGGATCGATTTCATAAATTCACTGTAGCTACAGTAACTGACGTATTGTCACAAAACTGGACACTCGTATAGGGAAAAAAAAAAAAAAAAAAAATTGTAATGTTGCAGCCGCACTTCAGCTTTCTGCCACGAGAGCGCAGCAATGAAGTTAGGCAACATGGCGACAGGCACCGAGAAAGTGTAATACTCGCGCAAAGTTGACACCCGGCGTGGTCGCTGATGGGAGCCACTGTAAATGGAAAATGCCTTTACAGTCGCTCCCGTCAGCCACCACGCCGAGTGTCAACTTTGGCTCAAATGACTCTGAGCACTATGGGACTCAACTGCTGAGATCATTAGTCCCCTAGAACTTAGAACTAGTTAAACCTAACTAACCTAAGGACATCACACACATCCATGCCCGAGGCAGGATTCGAACCTGCGACCGTAGCGGTCTCGCGATTCCAGACTGCAGCGCCAGAACCGCGCGGCCACTTCGGCCGGCAGTGTCAACTTTGTTCGCGTGTATAGTATGTTGTTCTTGAATCGAATTCACGTCAGTCTGCCATATCAGTGCAACATCACTTCAGAACGAAGTTCAACGATCGACCAATTGTCGGCTATATTCAGTGATGGTGTGCGCAGTTAAAAGCTTCAGGATACCTCTGCAAGGCGAAATCAACGGGCCGACCTGCAGTGAGTGTAGGAACAGTTGACCGCGTGAGGGCAATTTTCGCACGTAGCCCTCAGACGTCGATGAGCAAAGTAAATACAGAGCTGAACATATCACAACCGAACGTATGGGAGATCTTAAGGGAACGGCTGAACCTAGAGCCTTACCACTTACAATTGCTACAATTCCTGATTCCCAATGCCAAAACCAGACGCTTTGAATTTTCGGCACAGTTGCAACAGCTTGTGGCTTTGAATTTTCGGCACAGTTGCAACAGCTTATGGAAGAGGATGTTTTTTTTAGAAATTTATCTTCAGTGACGAAGCAATATTTATTGTGAAAGGTACAGAGAAGAGGCACAATGTGCGAATCTGGTGGATGGAGAATAGCCGCACTGTTGTGCAAGTACGAGGGTAATTCCAAAAGTAAGGTCTCCTATTTTTTTATGAGTACGTAGACCTGTTTATTTCTACAGTAGTTTACATCAGTTTACAGCTTGAACATTTAGCTATTTTTCAGCATAATCACCATTTCTGTCGATGCATTTTTGTAAACGCTGTGGCAGTTTTTGTATGCCCATGCCATACCAGCTCGCCACCATGCTGTTCAGAAAGTTATGAACCTCTTCTTTCACCTCGTCGTCGGAGCTGAATCGCCGGGACCACAATTAACGCTGACAGGTACTGCGAGGCTCTGAAAAAACTCAAACGGGCAATTCAGAACCGGAGAAGAGTAATGTTGAGCAAGGGGTACATATTCTCCATGACAACGCTCGCCCACTCATCGCTCGGCAAACCGTTGTTCTCCTGCAACAGTTTCAGTGGAACATAATAACCCACCCACACTACAGTCCTGACTTGCCGCCCAGTGACTATCACCTGTTCCCTAGGTTAAAAGAACATTTGGTCGGAAAGCGATTCAGCTCCGACGACGAGGTGAAAGAAGAGGTTCATAACTTTCTGAACAGCATGGCGGCGAGCTTGTATGACGTGGGCATACAAAAATTGGCACAGCGTCTACAAAAATGCATCGACAGAAATAGTGATTATGTCGAAAAACAGCTAAATGTTCAAGCTGTAAACTGATGTAAGCCACTGTAGAAATAAAGAGGCCTATGTGCTTATAAAAAAATAGGAGACCTTACTTTTGGGATTACCCTCGTACATTCGAGATTAACAAAGCGTTGATAGGTTTTGGGCAGTCTCGCGGTTTAAAGTTTACGGTCTCTTTTTCTCCTGCGAAAAGACAGTTATAGGGCACGTGTATCTTGGTAGTCTGAAAATTAGCTTATGCCACAACCGAAGAACGACAGCGTGGATTTCAACTACCAACAGGATAATGCTCCACCACACATCCATCATGACGTTCGTGAATTCTTAAACAGGAAACTGGGAAAACGATGTACCATTTCTGGTGGGGCTGATGGTTATAAATTCATGTCATGGCCTCAATAGCCTAATCCCTTGCGATTTTTTTGTGTGGCGTTATGTGAAAGACCGAGTGTTTACATCCCTTCTATCAACAAACCTACAAGAACCGTGAGCAGATTAATAGGGACACGCTGCGCTGGACGTGGGAAGAACCTTTTTCATGATCGAACAGTCCACGGGTGTAGTGCCGGTCCATAGTGTCCAACAGGCAGAATATTTCGGCGATCAGACATGTCGCCATAGTCAGGTGCGCTGTCGAACTGAGCTCCTGTCGCTGCAACTCTTCAGGGAGATATCTTCGGTACCTCGGTGGTGTAGAAGTATTTGCATTTCTGCATCGCCTTCTGCCTAGAACTGTGTTGGGGTTGTTGTATACAAGGGAGTTTTGGATTCACAGGATATCTTGCTGCATGAGAGGAATAGGGTTTACTGTTGGACAGTGGATAGAGTATCTTAGGATTGACTTTTGTCAGTTTTTTTATAGTATGAGTAGTGAGAGAAGAGAAAGATAGAGCAAATAGTCAGAGATTTTTGATGATGCTGATAAGTGTGGTTTGGTGATTTAAGGCTGTGATCCTTAATTCTATGATGATGATGATTTGCGGGTGTCCTTACGACAGTTTGCTACTGTGGTAGGCTTGTGGACATATGATAGCCTGGTGGAATAGTTATGGGTGCACTTATTACTACGAGATTTGGTTTTGTAGTCTTACATGCTAAGTGGAGGTGTGGGGGTGAGATTGGGTATGATGGTTATGAGATTTTGTGCCCTGGACAATTTTGCACAATGAGGGACGTGTGGGCCGGTCGAGCGTCCGGTATGATGGGTATGAATTGCTTATAACTATTTCTTGGCTGTGGGTTTTTTTTTACCTCTTGCTAAGTATTGTGAAGGGGGTGAGGGAGTGACTGGGCTCTCTATTTGATCTTAAATTTTCCTATGGTTGGCAGTTTATTTGTTTGACTAAGTCTAGGGAGGGTTGTATTTAGATGTGGGGCGTATCTCTTTCATTATTCCTAAGGGGGGGGGGGGCTGTATTTACAGTTCCAGGGGAGTACTTTTGTTCACTATTTCTAATGGGGGGTAGTATTTACAGTGATGGGGTCTCACATTCATTCATCTGTGCTTGATCTCATTCACTCTTTCTCACTCACGCAGTAGGTCTGGCCATCTGGTTGTCGCCAGTCGATGGACTCTTTGTCCTACTTCTTGTATCAGTGGGTTGGATGACTCTCTGGTCTGCTGGTAGAAGACGGTTGCAGACTGTCTTATCCTTATTGGTAGGAGTGGGACGTCCGCCATCTGGTGTACTTCGGCCGTCGGGAATCTGCGCTGAAGGTGCAGAGCCCTCTTTAGAGCGCAGCTTTGCACCGTCTGAAGCCTTTTCAGGTGTGTGGGCGCTGAGTTTCCCCACACTACTGCGGCATATTCAAGGGCCGGCCGCACTAGTGCGAGGTATAGGATGACTGCGAGTCGTGGTGGTAGTGACGACGTCAGGTTGATAAGAGGATATAGCTCCTTCATGGCGTAGCCTTTTTGTCTTATATCCTCGATGTGTGGTTTCCACGTTAAGTACCTGTCCAGTGTTACACCCAGATACTTGGTTGTTGTTGTCCATGATACTGGGGTTCCTCTTATTTGTATCATCCGGTAGTTTCTTGGTACTGGTCTACGGCAGATGGGAATGGCTTGGGTTTTTGTTGCACTGAATGATAGGCGCCATTTTGTTGCCCATCTTATTAGTTCGTCACAGGCTCTTTGCAGTCTTTGTTGTACGTGGTCTGGGTTTGTACTGCGAGGGTGCAAAGCCGTGTCGTCGGCGTATGGGGCAAGGTGTACCCTGTCGATTGTTGGCGTGTCCGCTGTATACATTATACACAGTAGTGGACCAAGCACGCTCCCTTGTGGTACGCCTGCGTTTATTCGTCTGATGGTTGACGTTCCCTCTTGTGCTCTCACGTGAAAGGTTCTGCCTTCTAGGTAGCTCTTGAGTAGTTTGACGTGTGACACGGGCACTCCCGGCACTAGTAGTTTGTACAGGAGGCCCTCGTGCCACACTGAGTCAAATGCGCGCGATATATCTAGGAATATCGCGGCGAAGTATTCCCTGCGTTCTCTGGCGTCCAGGGCTTCTTCTACCAGTCTCAGCAGCTGGTGTGTTGTTGAGTGCCCGCGACGGAATCCGGAAAAACGGACTCGGAACGGCAGATCAGACGCGCTCTCCGCCTCACCTCTACAGTACAGCGTGTGGAGACGGAAGAAGTCACGGAGAAAGAGATAGCCACCGCCTATATACCGTATACTGGCGCACTATCGGGGAAAATAGGACGAATATGGAGGAATCACCGAGTAGGAACTGTCTTTTGCCCACGAAATAAAACGCGAGTGTTATTGGGACGTGTCAAAGACGATCTCGGTTTGCGAAAGGCCGGCATATACCAGATTCCGTGTCAATGTGGGAAGACTTATACGAGGTGCATTCAAGTTCTAAGGCCTCCGATTTTTTTTCAAATTAACTACTCACCCGAAATCGATGAAACTGGCGTTACTTCTCGACGTAATCGCACTGCAGACGTACACATTTGTCACAACGCTGACGCCATGATTCCATGGAGGCGGCAAAGGCTTCTTTAAGAGTCTGTTTTGACCACTGGAAAATCGCTGAGGCTGGTGAATGTGCGGCCACGGAGAGTGTCTTTCATTATTGGAAAAAGCCAAAAGTCAGTAGGAGCCAGGTCAGGTGAGTAGGGAGCATGAGGAATCACTTCAAAGTTGTTATCACGAAGAAACTGTTGCGTAACGTTAGCTCGATGTGCGGGTGCGTTGTCATGGTGAAACAGCACACGCGCAGCCCTTCCCGGACGTTTTTGTTGCAGTGCAGGAAGGAATTTGTTCTTCAGAACATTTTCGTAGGATGCACCTGTTACCGTAGTGCCCTTTGGAACGCAATGGGTAAGGATTACGCCCTCGCTGTCCCAGAACAAGGACACCATCATTTTTTCAGCACTGGCGGTTACCCGAAATTTTTTTGGTGGCGGTGAATCTGTGTGCTTCCATTGAGCTGACTGGCGCTTTGTTTCTGGATTGAAAAATGGCATCCACGTCTCATCCATTGTCACAACCGACGAAAAGAAAGTCCCATTCATGCTGTCGTTGCGCGTCAACATTGCTTGGCAACATGCCACACAGGCAGCCGTGTGGTCGTCCGACAGCATTCGTGGCACCCACCTGGATGACACTTTTCACATTTTCAGGTCGTCATGCACGATTGTGTGCACACAACCCACAGAAATGCCAACTCTGGAGGCGATCTGTTCAACAGTCATTCGGCGATCCCCCAAAACAATTCTCTCCACTTTCTCGATCATGTCGTCAGACCGGCTTGTGCGAGCCCGAGGTTGTTTCGGTTTGTTGTCACATGATGTTCTGCCTTCATTACACAGTCGCACCCACGAATGCACTTTCGACACATCCATAACTCCATCACCACATGTTTCCTTCAACCGTCAATGAATTTCAATTGGTTTCACACCACGCAAATTCAGAAAACGAATGATTGCACGCTGTTCAAGTAAGGAAAACGTCGCCATTTTAAGTATTTAAAACAGTTCTCATTCTCGCCGCTGGCGGGAAAATTCCATCTGCCGTACGGTGCTGCCATCTCTGGGACGTATTGACAATGAACGCGGCCTCATTTTAAAACAATGCGCATGTTTCTATCTCTTTCCAGTCCGGAGAAAACAAATCGGAGGCCTTAGAACTTGAATGCACCTCGTATTGGACAGACAATGTGCACTATCGAAGATCGTTGCCGAGAACATCAGAAGCACACTCAACTTGGATACCCATACAAGTCGGCGGTCGCAGAGCACTGTTTGTCCGAAAATCACGAAATGGACTACCAACATACCAGACCTGGCACAGACATCTAAGTACTGCGACAGCGTCGTTAGAGAGGCTATCGAAATTCGTACCAGGGACGGACTCATCAACCGTGTATGCGGCTACAAGCTCAGCAGGGCATGGGAACCAGCATTGAGTCTAATTAAAAAGACGCTCAGCTAAGGAAACGAACGGGCGGCTAGGGCGGACGAGGCAATTACACCGACGCCACCACAGACACCGACGCAAGCGTCTCACCGACCACGGAGAGAACGCCTCGCGAGGGGAGTGGATTTAAGACGGTCGCCCGCCCTCAGGAGCTCAGTTCGTCAGCGCATCTGACGATGACGACATGTCTGATCGCCGAAATATTGTGCCCGTTGGACACTATGGACCGGCACTACACCCGTGGACTCTTCGAGCAAGAAATACGCCGGGAGAAACTGAAGAATCACAACGTTTTTCATGGTCCATCAGACATATGGCCGTTGACGTGTACTGTCTGAAACAGCAGAAAGCAAACACCATTAGGAATTGAGACACTTAAAATAGTAAAGGAGTTTTGCTATTTGGGAAGCGAAATAACTGATGATGGTCGAAGTAGAGAGGATATAAAATGTAGACTGGCCAAGGCAAGGAAAGCGTTTCTGAAGAAGAGGAATTTGTTAACATCGAGTATAGATTTAAGTGTCAGGAAGTCGTTTCTGAAAATATTTGTATGGAGTGTAGCCATGTATGGCAGTGAAACATGGACGATAAATAGTTTGGACAAGAAGATAATAGAAGCTTTCGAAATGTGGTGCTACAGAAGAATGCTGAAGATTAGATGGGTAGATCGCATAACTAATGAGGAGGCATTGAACAGGATTGGGGAGAAGAGGAGTTTGTGGCCCAACTTGACTAGAAGAAGGAATCGGTTGGTAGGACGGGTTCTGAGGCATCAAGGGATCACCAATTTAGTATTGGAGGGCAGCGTGGAGCGTAAAAATCGTAGAGGGAGACCAAGAGATGAATACACTAAACAGATTCAGAAGGATGTAAGTTGCAGTACGTACTGGGAGATGAAGAAGCTTGCGCAGGATAGAGTAGCATGGAGAGCTGCATCAAACCAGTCTCAGGACTGAAGACCAGGTCAACAAACAACAACGTAAGCGACGTTGAAAGTTATCTTAATAAATAAAAAAGATAAAGAAGATTATGTGTATGTGCACCTGTTTGCTTTACTTCTGGATTGTCTTTTTCTGAATTCAAACGGTTGCATAGCAAAAGATTCCATTCGTAGAAAACAAATATGCACATAAGCTAGCTTAACCGTAAAAGTACGGAACTAAATCTGCCTGCGAGAATGGGAAGAAAATCTGACTGCAAGAGTGTAAATGAAGTATGCTCTGTCTGAACCAACACAGTTTTTTTAACTGTATTTGACTTACCTTTGTCGCAATGGAAAACTAAGTGCAGCTCCTCTGGCAGAAAAAGAAAAGGGGCATTTCCATTTCTGAGCTGCTAATAAGTATCGCAGCCAACGACCTTGCCACAGCGGTAACACCGGTTCCCGTCAGATCACCGAAGTTAAGCGCTGTCGGGCTGGGCTAGCACTTGGATGGGTGACCATCCGGTCTGCCGAGCGCTGTTGGCAAGCGGGGTGTACTCAGCCATTGTGAGGCAAACTGAGGAGCTACTTGATTGAGAAGCAGCGGCTCCGGTCTCGGAAGCTGACATAAGGCCGGGAGAGCGGTGTGCTGACCACATGCCCCTCCATATCCGCATCCAGTGACGCCTGTGGTCTGAGGATGACACGGCGGCCAGTCGGTACCTTGGACCTTCATGGCCTGTGCGGGAGGCGTTACTAAGTATCGCGGTAGCTCAATTCGATCTCTGAAACACAAACAACGCAAACTTGGTTCCCATAAAATTTATCTTTCACAAAAAAGAATGTCCATGCAAGATGGTTAATGACATGGGTTAATCGGAGCTACACTCTAGACAAACATTCTTCTCAAGGAACTGTATCTAAAAGAAAATCATCTCAAAACAATTTTTGACATTATTTTATTTACAAATGTTCACCATTAAATCATAGCAACCAATAGGAAAATATTTCATTACATACTACAATTACATAAGATCAACACTGGAGAAGTACAAAAATGTAAAACACGGAAACTTACCCTAACACAAAAGTCCTCATACTAACGTTTACATTCTTTTCGTCTTTCCAAATCCATTAACATTCTTATATTCTCCTATTAACATTGATTTGACGTTAATGTGACAGTACTTCATAAAACAGTAAGAAGTTTCTAGTTTGGATGTCTGTGTTGAACCAAGAATCTCTAACTAAATGCTGTCACAATAAAAGTAGGGTATGTTCATTCGTTATCTTAAATGCCACTCTTCTCCAAATAGCATCTATATGAGTACAGGTGGCGTTTGAAAAGACCATGCAAAAACAAAAACTACTTACGTGTTTGGGGTCAACCTTTTTTATTTTTAGACATAGTCTCCTTTTAGACTTATACACTTCGTCCAATGCTGTTCTAATTTGTTGATCCCTTCCGAATAATAGAAATTGTCTAAGTCTGCAAAATAGCTATTAGTTGCTCCGATCACCTCCTCGTTTGAATAAAATCTTTGTCCCGCCAGCTATTTCTTCACATTTGGGAACATATAGTAGTCCGAGGGAGCCAAGTCTGGAGCATAAGGGGGATGTGAAACTAGTTGGAATCCTATTTCCATTAATTTTGCGACCACAACTGCTGAGATGTGTGTTGGTGCATTGCCGTGATGGATAAGGACTTTTTTGCGGTTCAATCGCCGGCGTTTTTCTTCCAGCTTGGTTTTCAAACGGTCCAATAACGATGAATAATATTCACCTGTAATAGTTTTACCCTTTTCCAGGTAGTCAATGAGGATTATCCCT
Organism: Schistocerca piceifrons; assembly: GCF_021461385.2. NCBI lineage: Eukaryota > Metazoa > Arthropoda > Insecta > Orthoptera > Acrididae > Schistocerca > Schistocerca piceifrons. The sequence goes on from NC_060144.1 coordinate 197,078,504, forward strand.
TGCGAATCCCAAAAGACAGCAGCCATAACCTTTCCGGCCGAAGGAATGGTCTTCGCCTTTTTTGGAGCAGATTCTCCCTTGGTAACCTATTGTTTAGATTGTTGTTTGGTCTCAGGAGTATAGTAATGTATCCATGTTTCATCTACAGTGACGAAACGACGCTTAAAGTCCTGCGGATTCTTCCCGAACAGCTGCAAACCATCCTTGCAACACTTCACACGATTTCGTTTATGGTCAAGCGTGAGCAATCGCGGAACCCATCTTGCGAATAGCTTTCCCATATCCAAATGTTTATGCAAAATATTATGTACCCGTTCATTCGAGATGCCCACAGCAGTGGCAATGTCACGCACCTTAACTCTTCTCTCTCCATCACCATATCATGGATTTTATCAATGATTTCTGGAGTAGTAACCTCCACAGGGCGTAAAGAACGTTCAGCATCACTTGTGCCCATATGGCCACTCCGAAAATTTTGAAACCACTTACAAACTGTTCTAATCGTAGGTGCAGAGTCGCCGTAATGTTTATCAAGCTTCTCTTTAGTCTCTTGAGGCGTTACACCTTTCATAAAGTAATGTTTAATCACCACACGAAATTATTTTTCGTCCATTTTTTGACAGTCACTCGACTTCCTTGTTTCACAGGAATGCAAACACAACGAAATAGACCAATATGGCTGAAACTTGGTGTGCGTTCTTTCCAAAGATGCTACTAACTAAACATGACCTAAATACGCGCCAGTGATGCCATCTCTCGGACTTTGCACGGACTTTTCAAACCATGTCATTCAGTACGTAATGATAATATTCCTTCTCTAATAGCTGGCCGCTGTGGCCGAGTGATTCTAGGCGCTTCAGTCTGGAACCGCGCGACCACTACGGTCGCAGGTTCGAATCCTGCCTCTGGCATAGATGTGTGTGATGTCCTTAGGTTAGTTAGGTTTAAGTAGTTCTAAGTCCTAGGGGACTGATGACCTCAGATGTTAAGTCTCATAGTGCTCAGAGCCATTTGAATCATTTTTGAACTCCTAGCGAAGGGCCTCCGCAGCCGACGGCCCACGCATGTGCCAATGTTAACACCACGATATCGGCAACTACGACTGAGATGGACTAGTGTGCACTGGCACTGACGTTGGTACAGTGGCAGAGCATTGGATGGTCTGATGAATCCCGATACCATAATATCTTCCATCAGATCAATAAAATAATTCCAGTGTTCTGCGTCCTTCCTGTACAAGCTCACTTCCACGACACCCCACTACAACTCAACCTCTCCACTCCTGGTAATCAACACTGCACACCCGCGCGTTTTCGCAGAGCAAACACGACCTAACTAGTCTCTGGGCAGCGCAGAGTCTCTGACGAGGCTGCACCTGCATACCTGAACGATACAGATATTACATGCGCCATCCAAAAACAAGAAAATTACCTAGAAAATTATATACACACACCCTTTAATGTGACTGTGTGAAGCAGCGCACTACTAATGCTGTATGCGAAAATTACGAGATTGTTTGCATTTACTTACATTTTTCTACATTTAGAGCTAGCTGCCGTTCATTACACCAAGTAGACATTTTTTCTAAGTCATCTTGTATCCTCCGACAGGCACTCGAAGACGACAAATTCCCGTACACCACAGCATAATCAGCAAACAGTCGCTGATCGCAGCTCATCCTCTCCGTCAACTCATGTATGTGTATAGAGAGCGGTCCTATCACACATCCGTAGGGCACTTCCGACGATACCTGCGAGGTGGAATCCAAAATTTTCGGGACTGGTTCACCCATTCTCGCGTCCGTCGGCCGTCGTAATTTAATTTATTATTTATTGGTAACGTTAATTGTTGCCGACTTACGTGGTGGGCCTAAATGAAACTGATATTTCATTTAATTTTGATTTACAATTAAATGCTTTTGTGAAGTTCTCCTTTTTTAACAATTTAATCTTCAGTATAAATTGTTTTTTACGTTAGTGAACGTTAGAGCACTGAATCTTAAAGCATGAACATATAAGTTGAACAATGGAATAAACTTTTCATATTAATTTCCTAGGCTAGTCAGCTCACTTTAAAGCAAAAAATCTGTAGTTATTAATTACAATTGCGGCCCACACACGCGCGAGAGTATTTCTTCTTACCTCCGTTAACCATTGCATTGTAGTCGGAGTCTTGGCTCTGGCTCTCGGCTGTGGTACTGAAAATAAGAATCTTAAAGCTACGTATTTTCTGCAACGTCGGGCGGCTGTGGAGAAAAATGTATATTATGTTAATAGCGGGCGTGTTTTTCGCTTCCGCTAGTTTTTACAAGTTAATATTGCCACGTAATGGCGTCGTTGGCTGCATCGGCCGCTGCGATTGCTGAACTGTAAATTACTCGAATGCAGGTTAATTCAAGGAAGGCGAACATGAAATCGGGATTACCTCTTACAAATTAAAAGTGAACAATAATATTAAATCAGTATATTATCTGCTTAATTAGTACAAATATGCTTACATTTGCCAGCACTCGCAAGATGTCCGTCTACACGCAACCAAGACAAGTAGTCAAGACGACTAAAAAATTAACAAAAGAGCGTATCTTGTCGTCTCTTTAGATCATTTTGTTATATTTCTTTGCCCTCGAAACTTACACAGAGAAATTATTATGATACGGGTACATGAGAAAAATGTATATTATTCAATTTTTAAATGTCTCTTCTTTGTAAATACTGTTTCTTAAGTCTTTTCGTATTATTTCACTGGGGACGCTATACCATCTGAAAAGTAGACATTGTTGCCAAACTTCAACAGCTGGTTCGTGCGCATCGACGTCGAACCATTCATGACCTTGCGGATGAAGTGGGGGCCGGTCGCTGTGGCCGAGCGATTCTAGGCGGTTCAGTCCGGAACCACGCGGCTGCTACGGTCGCAGGTTCGAATCCTGCCTCTGGCATGGATGTGTGTGATGTCCTTAGGTTAGGTTTACGTAGTTTCAAGTCCAGGGGACTGATGACCTCAGATGTTAAGTCCCATAGTGCTCAGAGCCATTTGAACCATTTTTTGGATGAAGTGGGTATTGGTTGTGGGACATGTCAACGAATGTGTCGTCGCAAAATTTGTACCAAGGATCTTGACTGCTGATCAGAAGGCACGCGTGTTGAAGTGTGCACGGACCTTCGCCAGACCGCATATGATGACCCAACCTCCTTGACACGGGTCATCACCAGCGACGAGAACTGGATATATGGTTATGAGCAAGAGACAAAGCAACAATTGTTCCAATGGAAGAGCCCGGGCTCTCCAATACCCAAAAAAGCGAGACAGGTAGAGAGCAAAGTGAAGAGCATGATCATCGTTTTCTTTGATACCAAGGGAATTGTACACAAAGAAGTCGTTCCACCAAACCAAACAGTGAATTGCGCGTACTACTATTACGTTTTGCGACGGCTCCGTGAAAACGTGCGACGAACTTTGGCGTCAAGGGAACTGGCTGCCGCATCACAACGGGCCCTGCCACACGTCCTTGCTCACCAGGACCTTTTTGGCAAAAAACAACATGGCGGTTGTACCCCGCCTACCGTACTCGCCAGACTTGGCACCTTGCAGCTTCGCACTAATACCAAAACAGAAACTCAAGTGAAAGGCCGTCGGTTCTACACTCTAGAGAGGATTCAAGAAGCATCGCTGGCGGTGATAAACACCCTCAAAGAACAGGACTTCCAGAAAACGTTTGACCAGTGGCAGAAGCGCTGGGACTGGTGTGCACATGCGGATGGGAACTACTTCGAAGGTGAAGGTGACCATTCGTCCAAAGGTAAGGTTTTCAACAGATGGCAGCATCAGTCCCGAAAATTTTGGACAGCACCTCATATGTCTCTGATGAATGTTCGCCGTCCAGATGTCTTGAAGCTTCTCCCATATCTGAGAATCTATTCCGTATGCTCGGATCTTCGTTAACAGTCTGAGTGTGACACACTGTGAAACGCCTTCCAGAAACCTAGGATAATGCAATCTACCTCGCGCCTTTCACCCATGCTTCGTAGGATACCATGCGAGATAATGGCAAGCCTAGTACCGCACGGATGATGCTGTCTAAGCCCACGCTGATTTTCTCTCTCAAGAAATTTTATTTTATCCAACTTGGAATGTGCTTAACAATTATGCAAAAAATCGAATGTAAATGTATTGGTCTATAATATTGCAGGTCCGACATTTCAGCCTTCTCCTATACGGCAGTAACCTGCGTTTTATCCAGTCGCTTGGGACTACTCGCCAGGAGAGTGATCCGTGGTAAATGCAACCTAAGTAAGAGGTCAATACTGAAAAGTACTCTCTGTAAAACAGAGCCGGAATTCAATCTGGACCAGGCGACTTATTTGTTTTCAACTCTTTCAATTGCCTTTCAGCGCCAGGGACGCCTATACTACACTGAGGTGACAAATGTTGGCCGGCCGGGGTGCCCGATCGGTTGTAGGTGCTACAGTCTGGAACCGCATGACCGCTACGGTCGCAGGTTCGAATCCTGCCTCGGGCATGGATGTGTGTGATGTCCCTAGGTTAGTTAGGTTTAAGTGGTTCTAACTTCTAGGGGACTGATGTCCTCACAACTTAAGTCCCATAGTGCTCAGCGCCATTTGAACCATCTTTTTGACAAATGTTGTGGGATGCATCCTACAAAGCATGCCAGACCTCCTTTTGCCCGGCGTAGGCAGTTCGACGTAGCATGGACTCAACAAGTCGTTGGAAGTCCCTTGCAGAAATATTGAGCCATGCTGCCTCTATAGCCATCCATAATTGCGAAGGTATTGCCAGTACAGGATTTTGTACACGAACTGTTCTCTCGATTATGTGTCATAAGTGTTCGATTGGATTCATGCCAGGCGATCTGCGTATCCAATTCATTCCCTCTTTCTTTCTTTCACTGGTGCCATGTCCCGCACTGATGCAGGGTCGGCATTGTTAGGAACGGATTTGGCAAGCTTAGTGGAAAGGGGTGGCTGGATGCCCTGCCCGCCTTGTACCCCCTGGGACGGAATTAGTGTACCCCTATGGTCTGCATCAAGTGTAATTAATGGAATAGTTAGACCGTGTGCAGATGTCTGTGAGTCGTGTAACTGAGGCGGAACGTGGGGACCAGCCCAGTATTCACCTAGCGGGATGTGGAAAACCGCCTAAAAACCACATCCAGGCTGCCCAGCACACTGGCCCTCGCCGTTAATCCGCCAGGCGGATTCGATCTGGGTCCGGCGCGGCTACCCGAGTCCAGGAAGCAGCGCATTAGCGCGTGGCCAATTCATTCCCTCTAACTGTCCAGATAGTTCTTGAAACTAATCGCGAGCAATTGTGACCTAGTGACATGGCGCATTGTCATCCATAAATATTCCATCGTTGTTTGGGAACATAAAATTTCATGAATGGCTGCAAATGGTATCCAAGTAGATGATAATCCAGAGGACCCAGTCCATTCCGTGTAAATACAGCCCACACTATTATGGAGCCACACTAGCTTACACGGTGTCTTGTTGACAGCTTGGGTCCATGAGTTCGTGGAGTCTGCTCCACACTCGAATCCTACCATCAGCTCTTACCAACTGAAATCGGGACTCGTCTGACGAGCCACGGTTTTCCAGCCGTCTAGGGTCCAACCGATATGGGCACGAACCCAGGAGAGGAGCTGCAGACGATGTCGTGCTGTTAGCGAAAGCACTCACGTCGGTCGTCTGCTGTTGAATGTTATAGATCAGGGGTCTCCAAACCGGCCCGCGTTAGCTGGCCGGACATCCCCGGTGTCCGGCCCGCCAAATACACTCCTGGAAATGGAAAAAAGAACACATTGACACCGGTGTGTCAGACCCACCATACTTCCTCCGGACACTGCGAGAGGGCTGTACAAGCAATGATCACACGCACGGCACAGCGGACACGCCAGGAACCGCGGTGTTGGCCGTCGAATGGCGCTAGCTGCGCAGCATTTGTGCACCGCCGCCGTCAGTGTCAGCCAGTTTGCCGTGGCATACGGAGCTCCATCGCAGTCTTTAACACTGGTAGCATGCCGCGACAGCGTGGACGTGAACCGTATGTGCAGTTGACGAACTTTGAGCGAGGGCGTATAGTGGGCATGCGGGAGGCCGGGTGGACGTACCGCCGAATTGCTCAACACGTGGGGTGTGAGATCTCCACAGTACATCGATGTTGTCGCCAGTGGTCGGCGGAAGGTGCACGTGCCCGTCGACCTGGGACCGGACCGCAGCGACGCACGGATGCACGCCAAGACCGTAGGATCCTACGCAGTGCCGTAGGGGACCGCACCGCCAATTCCCAGCAAATTAGGGACACCGTTGCTCCTGGGGTATCGGCGAGGACCATTCGCAACCATCTCCTTGAAGCTGGGCTACGGTCCCGCACACCGTTAGGCCGTCTTCCGCTCACGCCCCAACATCGTGCAGCCCGCCTCCAGTGGTGTCGCGACAGGCGTGAATGGAGGGACGAATGGAGACGTGTCGTCTTCAGCGATGAGAGTCGCTTCTGCCTTGGTGCCAATGATGGTCGTATGCGTGTTTGGCGCCGTGCAGGTGAGCGCCACAATCAGGACTGCATACGAGCGAGGCACACAGGGCCAACACCCGGCACCATGGTGTGGGGAGCGATCTCCTACACTGGCCGTACACCACTGGTGATCGTCGAGGGGACACTGAATAGTGCACGGTACATCCAAACCTGTCATCGAACCCATCGTTCTACCATTCCTAGACCGGCAAGGGAACTTGCTGCTCCAACAGGACAATGCACGTCCGCATGTATCCCGTGCCACCCAACGTGCTCTAGAAGGTGTAAGTCAACTACCCTGGCCAGCAAGATCTCCGGATCTGTCCCCCATTGAGCATGTTTGGGACTGGATGAAGCGTCGTCTCACGCGGTCTGCACGTCCAGCACGAACGCTGGTCCAACTGAGGCGCCAGGTGGAAATGGCATGGCAAGCCGTTCCACAGGACTACATCCAGCATCTCTACGATCGTCTCCATGGGAGAATAGCAGCCTGCATTGCTGCGAAAGGTGGATATACACTGTACTAGTGCCGACATTGTGCATGCTCTGTTGCCTGTGTCTATGTGCCTGTGGTTCTGTCAGCGTGATCATGTGATGTATCTGACCCCAGGAATGTGTCAATAAAGTTTCCCCTTCCTGGGACAATGAATTCACGGTGTTCTTATTTCAATTTCCAGGAGTGTATTTGACGTGGTACCTATACTGCCAACAACTGAGTTTCGAGTTGCTGCATGTTGTTCAGCATTTACTTTCTTAAACAGCGACTGCTGGGTTTTTAGCTGGCGTTTCAGAGACTCACATATCTCTAATCGTTCGCATCCTGTAAACTTGGAGTAATTCTGAGAGTGCTTAGTCTCATAATGACGTTTTATATTGTATTCCTTGAAGACTGATATTGCTTCATTGCAAATAAAACACATTGGTTTGTTGCTTGACTCCACGACGAAATATTGTCATCCCCTCTTTAAAAATTCTACATTCGCTGTTAACCTTTCGTTTCTTTTCCATATTTGTACAGAACTTCACAAAACATTGTAATCTGAAAATAAAATAGTGCTATTTAATACTAATAAAACTAGGGAGTAGTCTGCCTAAACAAAATGCAATGAATTTATTTTTAAAGTACTTTAATTACTGAATTAAATACTCATAATTACACTGTAGTTCCACTAAAAAATACAGTGAAAAAATACTAAGTCGTTCTATACGTATTTCGATTTTCAGATTTTTCTTGCCTCTTCGAATTCAAACTTTGAATTGTCGACACTTCGTCGTCTCACCTACCAGCACAGCGCATAAAACACTAAAAATCTCGTGAGACACTAGCAACATAGACACAATCACGCAACAGAACTGTCAAATATATGCTCTGGCTCTGCTACACGCTACAAGACTACATAAATAAACTCATTGTTGCGCCACGTGAAGTAACAATGCGTTGACATACTCTACCTCTGTTACGTCTTGAAGTAATAGTGTTGCTGACAATGATTTTGAGATTTCGTTAACTTTGCAGGACGCTTTCGTGAAGAATATGCAGTGACATACTTTTTTGTCGGTGAAATTCGCCAGATTAAAATACGCCAGAATTCCGGCAGGTACGTCAACCAATCAAAATTATGTAATTAACCAAAAATCGTAGTTCGTTTCAGTGCTAGCTATTCCCACAACCTTAGATTTTTGCGAATTCATCTTAGCCTTACATTACTGTGATCATGGAGTGCTAGGGTGTTTTAATCCCACTAGGTAGATCTTGACCCTTATGATTTCGTGGAGGAGTCAATGTGGCCCGCGGACTAAAAAGTTTGGAGACCCCTGTTATAGATAACCATCGAATATGTGTTTGTGATATACAGGGTGTAAATTTTAAGTTGACAAACCGGAATAACTCGAAAAAATAAGCCGCACATGAAAAAAGGTGTTGAATCCAAAGTTGATTATTTTCTAGGGGGATCTGCTGGTGCTAAAATTAGCCCGCCATCCCAGCCGCCTGGGGATGAGGCGGGAGGCAACTTCAAAATTTCAAATGGGAACCCCCATTTTTATTGGAGAATCAGAGTCTACATAAAAAACTACGTACATTTTGTCTTAAACACTTGCTTTGATTCTTGGTAGTTGGCGCTGTAATTCAAGAAAATACATGCTCTCATTTTTGGGTAAAAAGTGGTTACGGATAAATTAAAAATACGCATTTACTTCGTAAATTTTGATTCGCTGAAACTAAAACTCTCCCTCTCTCCCCATAGGGTGGGGTTTGAGACAGAGGAATTAGTTTTACAAATTTTGACCCCAATATTAATTTTTTTCTGCAGATTCGGATAAGTTTTGTTTGTTTCGTGGTCATGAAGCCATACAACTTTTAATTATGAAACAAATCATCTGACTAGCTAACTAACTAACCAAACATCCTACATACTAACGAGTGCACTTATTAACTAAAAACTAACTGACTCACGAACCTAATTTTGTATTTGTCTCTGAGTAATCACTCTTGTTTGTCGAGAAGTCTCACAACTGGGGTACTTGCTTAATTTGAGTCTTTTAGTTTCGGGTGGAAAAACGTAGAAAACGAATTTCATAAATTTATTGACTTAACTCACATTGTTCACACCTTTATTTTTCAGGACCACCAGATCTTACACGGAAATACGTTCATCTTTAGTTAGCGAGTGTTAGTCTTTCCCTCAGATAGTTCAAATGGTTCAAATGGCTCTGACTTAACATCTGAGGTCATCAGTCCCCCAGAACTTAGAACTACTTAAACCTAATTAACCTAAGGACATCATACACATCCATGCCTGAGGCAGGATTCGAACCTGCGACCGTAACAGCCGCGTGGTTCCAGACTGAAGCGCTTAGCACCGCTCAACCACAGCGGCCGGCATTTACGAAGTAAATAAGTATTTTTTTTTTTATTTATCCGTAACCACTTTCCCCGCAAAAATGAGAACATGGATTTTCTTGAATTACAGCGCAAACTACCAAGAATCAAAACAAATGGTTAAGACAAAATGTACGTAGTTTTTATGTGGAATCTGATTCTGCAATAAAAATGGGGGTTCCCATTTGAAATTCTAAAGCTGCCTCCCACCCGACTTCCAGGGGGCTAATTTTAGCAGATGTCCCCCTCGAAAATAATCAACTATATATTCTACACATTTTTTCGTGTGAAGCTTATTTTTTGAGTTATTCTGGTTCGTCAACTTAAAATTTACGCCCTGTATGTGACCCCTCTCTCTCTCTCTCTCTCTCTCTCTCTGTCCGCGTATATATATATATATATATATATATATATGTGTGTGTGTGTGTGTGTGTGTGTGTGTGTGTGTGGTGGATACTTTCAATATTTTATTGTCTTTCTGAGCTCAACATCTCCTCTAAGAAAGAACAATGAGTCAGCTTTTCAGGGAAACGAATAAACAATTGTAGCACACAGAATGGAAACTAAACTTCATCATAGTGATCTCGATGTCAGCTGATTGGCTATAGTGTGTATGGTGTGGGCAGTTACCGTTTTCCATCATTAAAACGCGTCTTTGCTGGAGTGTGACAACAAAACAGTGTTATGCACGGGGGATAAACCGAGTGTGATTGCGCTGTCTTAACTATATAAATCGGCCTTGTAATCGAGAGGATGGACACAGTAATCCCCATCCAGCTACCCTGGTTTACGTTGGCGACAGCTTCAGGCAAGTGGCAAGGTGGATCCTACTGTAACGCCACAGCTGAATAATCCTTGTCGAACTGGATCTGTAGTTACATGAATGCCTGTATTAATGAATTATATTTTTTTGTCATTAAACTGTAATAGCATGACTTGTCCATTAACGGATTAATGAAAATGCTATTACCATTACTACATCAAGTTGCTGATTACTTGACGGAGAATGACAATGAATTAATGTCTCATTGCCCGCATTCGCCTGATTTATTCCCTAAAGACGTCCGTTTATTCCGTTATATCAAACAAAAAATGCAAGGACAGCGATTCATCAACTCAAAACCGTTTTCAATCTTCAAAATCAAGGACTTGAAGTACCAATGACAGAGCAGAAAACAATATTTCAGAATTTTTTCTAATGCATTCAAGAGTGTATAAAATTTAAAGTCGAAAATGTTGAGAAACAGTAAAACCAGTTATACAAAAAGTGTTTTCATTGTTTTTATTAAACTTAAATGTTTAATCTGTAGCCTAAGCCGCACGACAATCACAAATAAAAACGTAGTTGTGCCATCGCGCTTAGTGCAACATGACGATGCACCTAGCAAGAGCTAATACTTTTACTCCGATGAAGCAACTCTATAGACGTAAACGTACTGCCAACGAATACATGGCAGTCGATAGGAACACTTACGAGCAACAACGCGAATCAGACGATAATGGTACGCTGAGACCTGGCGCTACAAATTTTGGCGCTGCAAGACTGTGTAGTTGTATGATGCTGCCATCTGCTGGAATCACGCGAACACTACGAGTAAGCTGAAGTGCGGCAAAGAGATGGCGCTGTCATCTGTGCTATGGTACAAGATGGGCCGTTGTGAATTTTATTTGTACTCTGTTGCGTTTCTTGGACATTTGGTGTTCATTAATATACACAACAGTAAGAGGTGAAATAAAATGCGAGAGGCTGCAATGTTCGAATCCAAATACAACAAGTTCCCCATTCGCTGCGTTTCGTTCTTTGCGAATAAGAATCCGTTGATAGATCATTGTATTTGAGAATTTTCCCTCGGCACGCCCATGGGCGCAATGCGTTATTAATAATTTTTTAATGATGCAGCCTGTTTTATATATAAGAAGTCTGGTTAACACTGCTAGTGTGTGTAGGGATATCCTGACTAACAAAACTCAGTTAATTTGGTCTTGCGATTTTTTCGTCTGTTCTTGGTTCATTTGTCTTTTGTAGCACATCATTCATTACCTTTGTTGACATTTCTATATGATCAGGGTTACCACACGTCCTCATCTATGTCGACAAGTCCTCGTTTTCGACGTTTAATGTAGTGTCTACAAACATTTTTATACGCTTTCTGCTAATGTCTGCATTTTTTAGTTTTGAGTATTAACATCATTTGGTTATTGTTTTAATCTCGCATCGACAACAATTACATACTTTTTACTTCGATTACTGAAATATATCGTTTGTTATTTGCTGAAGTTAGTAAAACAGAGGCTATCGAATTATAGCGCTTAGACATAAAATCTGATTTGGAGAACATCTGCAACTGAAAACCATATTAATTGAATTAGAAACCCGCTTCATTTCTAGGCTACGAGTGAAGCGCATTTTTAATTCATTTCATTGGTTAGAGATAGCTGTGATGTCAACTTTCCTTGGCAGCGACAGCCCAAACGCTTGCGTTTTTGGTTCAAATTGCTCTGAGCACTATGGGACGTAACATCTGAGGTCATCAGTCCCCTAGAACTTAGAACTACTTAAACCTAACTAACCTAAGGACATCACGCACATCCATGCCCGAGGCAGGATTCGAAGATGCGACCGTAGCAGTCGCGCGGTTCCGGACTGAAGCGCCTAGAACCGCTCGGCCACCGCGGCCGGCGCTTGTGTTTATAAGGTTGCTCTTAATACAGGTACAGTGGACAAAGGAGAGAAATAGACGGATCTGTAAAAGGGATCGCAGTGCTAAATTTTATTTTAGATATTTGGAACCCAAAAATATTTTGAAAAATTTGTGTCAACAAAAGAAACTTTCACACTGGATTCAGTCCAGTGGAAAATATGCTCTAAGGTAATGTAGGTATGTGTCTACTATTTTTGCGTATTTGTTTCATAAGTAATACAGCCATTTGATGACATAAGGTTGAACTAATAAAGTTTCATACGGTAAACCTAAAGGTATTAGTCCGGATCTCGATAGGAACATGACAGTCACTGTTTTAAGGTAATCGTACTTTCTTATTTAAAACTAAAACATAGCAACCTAATACCGATTATCTTGGCTACATTACAGATGAGAGATACGGCAATCATACCTTTTTATTTCAAACGAAAACAGACATATGAGATCAGCAAAGGTTACCTTATTCTACCTTCCTATCGACATCCGGACTAGAACTAGCCTCAAAGCGTACAAAACAACCCCGTTAAGGGTGTCCTTATTTTGGGTTTCAGAATGTGGCAATCCTATATACGAAGTTGTTTTGTAGTATTTTTAGGAGGTATGTTGCTCCTGGTAAATACAGTTATTCCTAATGGTCTGTACTCTAATTACTACGCATATTGCATTCATTTTTATAGATAATATGATTTCTAATCATCGTATCACATCCTCTAGGTTTACTATTAAAGTTAGCACAGCTATATAAATAGATCGAGTTTTTTACATTAACTTCCTCCGTGTTGGATTCCTTAATACCTCTTTCTAACTTGCAAACCTCTTCACGTGGCAAGAGGGGGCGGAAATGGGCTGGAATTACGAGCGTGTTTCATGACGAAGGTGGACTTCGTGTGGTGAGTGACAGAACGGTACTGGTTTCAGGGTTTTACAAACTGATAACAGTTCCTGTACCGGATATAATGGCGGACGCACCGACCAGGCTCCTGGCATCAAATTTATGGATTTCCCCACAATCCCAGTCATTACGGTTTTGTTAGATATTAACTTTCCTACAAATTAATGACTGCGGTGAGGTAGGTAATAAGCCTTCAGGTCAGAAAGCAAGAAAAATTAATTTCATATATAATTATTAGAAAGCATCAGCTAACAGCGTTAGATACAGATCAACGCCGAATTACAGATAATGGAGAAATACTCGACTATACAGGAAATTTTTACAGTAACCTGTACAGTATAAACAATGATAATACGGTAATCCTAGATGAAATTGATATTTCTGTCTCCCAGATGCCAGATATACTCTCATCAAAAGTCAAACATTCTATAGACAAAATGAAAAAAGTGGTACAGGGAGTGATAAATTTTCAGTCGATATTTTAAAGCTGATGGATGAGGTGTGTACAAAGCATTTGGCTAAAATATCTTCAAGTTATTTGCACAACGAGGCATTAAAAATAGATTGAAATAAAGCCAAAATAGTCCTAATACATAACAAAGGTGGTGCTAAGTACAGAGTGAGTGTACGTAAAGTCCGGGAAGACATTCAATTATTGATTGCACAAGAGTTAAAGATTGTACAGATATCATACATAATGCATTTTGAAGAGAAACTCTGAAAGTTTTTTTCGATATGCGAACCATGAGTGACCCGGCAGTCGTCAGTACAGTAATCGAATTCTTGCCATACCCATCCCAGCATAGCATCGTCGACTGTGGCAGTCGCTTCCCGTATTCTCCCCCGGAGCTTTGCTACATCACGTGGTATAGGCGGTACATACACCGAATCTTTAATGTATCCTCACAGAAAAAAGTCACACAGAGTGAGAGCTGGTGATCGGGGAGGCCATTTTATGAAACAGCTCGCTCCGCATATGCACTCGCCATGTTTACGACTAACGCTGACTATCGGCAAATTACCAAGCTATGCTGTGGAGGAAAAAAAAGCTTTCAAGGTTTCACTTCAAAATGATATACGTATGATATCTGTACAATGTTTGGTTCTTGCGCATTAAATAATTGAATGTGTTCCCTGGGCCGTCCGGAGTGGCCGTGCGGTTCTAGGCGCTACTGTCTGGAGCCGAGCGACCGCTACGGTCGAAGGTTCGAATCCTGCCTCGGGCATGGATGTGCGTGATGTCCTTAGGTTAGTTAGGTTTAATTAGTTTTAACTTCTAGGCGACTGATGACCTTAGAAGTTAAGTCGCATAGTGCTGAGAGCCATTTGAACCATTTTTGTGTTCCCTGACTTTTTGTACACCCTGTATATGTTGTTGTCGCGGTCTTCAGTCCTGAGCCTGGTTTGATGCAGCTCTCCATGCTACTCTATCCTGTGCAAGCTGCTTCATCTACCAGTACGTTCTGCAGCCTACATCCTTCTGAATCTGGTTAGTGTACTCATCTCTTGGTCTCCCTCTACGATTTTTACCCTTCACGCTGCCCTCCAGTACTAAATTGGTGATCCCTTGATGCCTCAGAACCTGTCCTACCAACCGATCCCTTCTTCTAGTCAAGTTGGGCCACAAACTCCTCTTCTCCCCAATCCTATTCAATGCCTCCTCATTAGTTATGCTATCTACCCATCTAATCTTCAGCATTCTTCTGTAGCACCACATTTCAAAAGCTTCTATTCTCTTCTTGTCTAAGCTATTTATCGTCCACGTTTCACTTCCATACATGGCCACACTCCATACAAATACTTTGAGAAACGACTTCCTGACACTTAAATCAATACTCGATGTTAACAAATTTCTCTTCTTCAGAAACGCTTTCCTTGCCATTGCCAGTCTACATTTTATATCCTCTCTACATCGACAATCATCAGTTATTTTGCTCCCCAAATAGCAAAACTCCTTTACTACTTTAAGTGTCTCATTTCCTAATCTAATTCCCTCAGAATCACCCGACTTAAATCGAGTACATTCCATTATCCTCGTTCTGCTTTTGTTGATGTTCATCTTATATCCTCCTTTCAAGACACTGCCCGTTGCGTTCAACTGCTCTTCCCAGTCCTTTGCTGTCTCTGACTGAATTACAATGTCATCGGCGAACTTTAAAGTTTTTATTTCTTCTCCGTGGATTTTAATACCTACTCCGAATTTTTCTTTTGTTTCCTTTACTGCTTGCTCAATATACAGATTGAATAACATCGGGGATAGGCTACAACCCTGTCTCAGTCCCTTCCCAACCACTGCTTCCCTTTCATGTCTCTCGATTCTTTATAACTGCCATCTGGTTTCTGTACAAATTGTAAATAGCCTTTCGCTCCCTGTATTTTACCCCTGCCACCCTGTATATAAGAAACTATTACCCTACGAAGCTTCTTTCCATAATGTAAAAAGTTTTCAGTAGAATTATGACTGCCATAATAAGCACTATACATGACCTAGCTCAACCCACGAAGCATGCTCGGTTTCACACAGGATTTAGTACAACTGACCAAACATTCACCCTACGAGAAACAGTTAGTGATACAAATGAATGTCATGATCTACGTCTTTGGCATAACTTCCAGATTTTTAAAAAGTCGTACCATAGGATCAATCTCCCAACTATGTTTGAGGCTCTAGGAGAACAAGGAGTAGAAGATGGTTATATTAAAATCTTCTATAACATACACAATACCTCCACGGCTTTTGTCTGTGTTGCTGAAGAAACCAGCGAATTCCTCATTGGAAGTGGTGTAAAACAAGATGACTTTATACCTCCAAAACCGTTTTCAGTAGTCCTAGGAAAGGTAATGTCTAAATTGAATTGAAAAAGGGAATCCAAGTTCCGGGAAAGAGATTAAGTAACCTGAGATTTGCTGATGGTTGAATGTAATGCAGCGACTGTGAACGGGTTATATGAAAGGCATTAGACACCAACAGATGAAGAATTAAACTGTCAGTGACTAAGCACTATACTTCCCGTAACACACATAAAATTTAAAGATTTTGATCTTGATCAGTCCTCCTTCACCGTTACAGTACATTCACTATAGGCAATAATAAGGTAATAGGACATCTGACAAAGATATACTTTCAGGAGCCCATAGACCTATAAGCTAAGTATGCTGTTATATTTTTCCGGAGTCAACTACTTGTTCTCTTATGAAATAATATTAATACCTTGCAATAGTCTTTCTTACTTATAAATTGACACTAATTGTTCGAAATTATGGGAGGTATACTGCCACTTGGGTAGCTTTATATACTAGTGCATCCTTTTATTAGTCCACACGCCACTGTGCCTAAACACTAGATGAATGTGCTTTAGTATTATATGTATATAACAATAAGCTTTTGTTTTAAAGTATAAATAGTCATTTGTGCACTGAGTATATAATAAATTCAAAATTCTATAACGTAAACTACACTGAAGAGCAAAAGAAACTGGTACACCTGCCTAATATCGTGTAGAGCCTCCGCGAGCATGCAGAAGTGCCGCAACACGACGTGGCATGGACTGGCTAATGTCTGAAGTAGTACTGGAGGGAACTGACACCATGAATCTTGCAGGGCTGTCCATAAATCCGTAACAGTATGAGGGGTTGGAGATCTCTTCTGAACAGCACGTTGCAGGGCGTTCCAGATATGTTCAATAATGCTTGTGTCTGGGGAGCTTCGTGGCCAACAGAAGTTTTTAAACTCAGAAGAGTGTTCCTGGAGCAACTCTGTAGCAATTCTGACCTGCGGGATGTCGCACTGTCCAGCTGAAATTGTCCAAGTCCGTCGGAATGCACAATGAACATCAATAGATGCAGGTGATCAGAGAGGATGTTCCGTACGTGTCACCCGTCAGAGTCGTGTTTAGACGTATCAGAGGTCCCATATCACTCCTACTGCACACGCCCCACACCATTACAGAGCCTCCACCAGCTTGAACAGTCCCCTGCTGACATGTAGGGTCCATGGATTTATGAGATTGTCTCCATACCAATACACGGCCGTCCACTCGATACAATTTGAAACGAGACTCGTCCAACCAAGCGATATGTTTCCAGTCATCAACTGTCCAATATCGGTGTTGACGGGCCCAGGCGAGGCGTAAAGCTTCGTGTCGTGGAATCATCAAGGGCACACAAGTGGGCCTTCGGTTCCGAAAGCCCATATCGATGATGTTTCGTCGAATGGTTCGCTCGCTGACACTTGTTGATGGCCCAGCACTGAAATCTGCGGCAATTTGCGGAATGGTTGCACTTCTGTCACGTTGAACGATTCTCTTCAGTCGTCGTTGATCCCGTTGTTGCAGGATTTTTTTCTGGCCGCAGCGATGTTGGAGATCTGATGTTTTACCGGATTCCTGATGTTCGCGGTACACTCATGAAATGGTTATACAGGAAAATCTCCACTTCATCGCTACCTCGGAGATGCAGTGTCCCATCGCTCGTGCGCCGACTGTAACACCACGTTCAAACTCATTTAAATCTTGATAACCTGCTATTGTAGCAGCAGTAACTGATCCATCAACTGTGGCAGACACTTGTTGTCCTATATAGGCGTTGCCGACAGCAGCGCCATATTCTGACCGTTTGCATATCTATGTATTTGAATACGCATGCCTATACCAGTTTCTTTGGTGCTTCAGTGTATACGCTGTTCCATATAAAACCGTGACCTCACAGGTACCGGTCAATCATCTCTTGTCGAACTGCTTCTAAAGTGGCAACACTGTCTCAAAAGTTGGCTACACTGCATTTTATCAGATGGCTGAATGCAGCTGTGTGTTCGTGCCTCAGTTGTTGTGAGAAACTAGTATTGTTGAATTGTTACAGAAACGAGGCAATTTGCATTAAAACTGCGAACTGATATTGTGGAGTGTTACGTAAGGACAGGCTCCAGCAAGGAATGTAAAGAAATTTTTCAAGCAAAGTAACCTGGTAGGCAACTCCCGACGACCAGCGCTATTCAACATCTGTACAACAAATGGAGGGCTGTAGGGCGAATCCAGAGTGTGTAGAGGAATAGCCGAACGACAGTGAGGGTCTCTGAAACTATAAACAGACTCCTCATGGACATTACGAGAAGGCCCCGCCAGTTGGTAAGGACGTTGCGGCAAGTTGGTGTCTCTCGTACATCGTTTCATCGTGTACTAAAAGATATGAAATTACAAACCTATCGTGTGACTGCGGTTCAAGAGTTGAAATTTGAGAGACAGGGAAAAAATAGATCATTATTAACATCAGTTGCTAACTGTTATGTGGACTCCTTGCACTACTTCATGCTAGATGATAACTCATTTGTTGCGGCTCGTGGTCTTGCGGTAGCGTTCTCGCTAGACACAAACGACGAAAATGGTAAACAAACCCGCAAAGAAAAACAAGAAAAGACGCAGCTCCAGCTCGTCACAGGACCGAAGAGAAAACAGCCAGAGAGATGTCCGCATGGACACAGACTACAGCACCGACTGATAAACTAAATGAGCAGGCAGGCAAATACAATCTATAAAGTTGTCACAATTAACATGAATAAAATGTGCACATCTTTAAAAATTCGAGCCCTCGCGGACTTCCTACGCCATAGAAGAACGGACGTTGCACTATTGCAAGAAGTGGTTACGACTAAAATAAACCAGATACCAGGATATGCGGCAATCACAAATATAGACCCAGAATCCCAATGCGGTACGGCAATAATGGTACGGAACGGGATCGACTTTGGCGGGACTAAAATGTTGTCAAGCGGCCGAGGGATAGCGCTAAACATAGAAGAGACGCTATTTATCAACATATACGCACCTTCTGGCACAGACAACAAGCGAGCAAGAAGCACCTTCTATAATGAAGAAGTAGCCGAACTGCTGATGCAGAACAATAACAACATCATCATTGGAGGAGATTTTAACTGTGTCGCCGCAGCTGAAGACCAAATACCTGTAGCAAACATGTGCCCAGAACTGCAAGAACTGATCCTACGACTGAAAATAGAAGTTTCGTGGCGCCTTCTCCATCCAACACACACTGAATTTACATACCACCACAAAAATGGTAAAAGCGGACTGGACTGTATATACACTGCTGGCCACCGTAAATGCAACACCCTGAAGGAAGCATCCGAATCAAGTGAAATTTACACCATGGGTTTGCAGCGATGAGATATGCAACTGATTAGAATTTCAGCGCAGACGGACATCACGCGCGCCTGTGGCGCCACCTCATAGCGCCATTTAAGGCTTGACGATTTCGACGAGTGTACGTTCGGCACGTGCGTTTACCTTGTGGTTGTTTCACAAGACGATCAGTTATGCCTCGTAGACAACAGCGAACATCGTTTGATCAAGTATCCGAGTTCGACAGAGGAAGGATAGTGGCTTACCGAGATTGTGGTTTATCATACAGAGAAATCGCTAGTCGTGTTGGACGAAACCAAACAACTGTAATGCGGATATGTGACCGTTGGATGCAGGAGGGTACGACGGACCGACGTGGTCGATCGCATTCACCTCGGTGCACCACTGCACGTGCTGATAGGCAAATTGTGCGCATGGCAGTGACGGATCGCTCAGTGACATCCCGAACCATAGCACAGCACATTGCGTCTGTAACGCATCATCCAGTGTCTGCGCGTACCATTCGACGCCGTTTACAGCAGAGTGGTCTGTCCGCAAGACGTCCATTGCTTCGTCTACCATTGACGCAGAACCACAGACGTCTCCGTCGCCAATGGTGTGATGACAGACGGATGTGGACGGCAGAACGGAATGACGTTGTCTTTACTGACGAGGCACGCTTCTGTCTGCAGCACCACGATGGTCGGATTCGAGTGTGGAGACACCGTGGAGAGAGGATGCTGGACAGCTGCATTATGCACCGCCACACTGGTCTTGCACCGGGTATTATGGTATGGGGCGGTATTGGATATTACTCTCGCACGCCTCTAGTACGCATTGCCGGTACTTTAAATAGCCGGCGCTACATATCCGAGGTGCTGGAGCCAGTTGTCCTTCCTTACCTTCAGGGCTCGGCCACAGCCATATTTCAACAGGATAATGCGCGACCACACGTGGCACGCAATGTCCAAAGGTTCTTCGTCAATAACCAAATTGAATTGTTTCCCTGGCCAGCTCGCTCTCCGGATCTTTCACCGATAGAAAACATGTGGTCCATGGTTGCTCAACGAGTGGCCAAGATTACATCCCCAGCTGCCATACCAGACGATCTTTGGCAACGTGTGGAAGCTGCTTGGGCTGCTGTACCCCAGGAACACATCCAACGTCTCTTTGACTCAATGCCGAGACGTGTGGCAGCGGTGATCTCCAACAATGGCGGCTACTCTGGCTACCGATTCTGGCAGGAACCACATGTCACAGACGTCTGTAAACGTAATCATTTGATACTTGGTCAACATGTTATCTACAAAATAAATTTTGTTGTGCTACCTCTTGTCTTTCTTGGTGTTGCATTTACGGTGGCCAGCAGTGTAATATCAGCAGAGCAGCAACTAAAAATGTTGCGCACGTCAAAGTCTATCCTGTCATCTTTTCGGACCACTGAAGCTACGAATGCAGCCAGCATCTCCAAAAAGGAAAGTACGTCAGCACAAGAAGCACGTGGAAGCTAAATACGGAACACCTGCAGGACGCGGAACTGCGCAAGCAAATAGTGGAAACGTGGCAAGAATTCCTGGCACAGCGCGCACGCTACAGCAGCACGACCGAGTGGTGGCTGGCGCGAGCGGAGCCGACAATGCGCAGCCTGTTGATGAGATACAGCGCAGAAAAGTCATTCTGGAGGCGAACCACGGCCGAGTTGTACCAGCAGTGCCTGAAAGACGCACTCGACGCACCAGCAGACGACCAGCAATACCTGCCGCGAGTGAGGAGAATCAAGGCAAAACTCCTTCAAATAAAGAAACAGCAAATAAGAGGCGTCCTCACCAGAAGTAAAACGTATGGCGAGGTGGATGAAGAGTCACTCACCATGCACCACCTAAATAGGGAAAGGGAGAGAGGCGCAGGAAAGTGCGTAAGTGAGCTTCAGGACAAGCAGGGAAAGACGCTCACGACGAAAACGGAGTTAAGGGGCTCCGGAAAGGCTCAAAATCATGAAAAGTTCAATTTTTACTTTTTTGCGTTTTCTGAATCTGCAGACTATTACCTTTTAATAGATATATAATTTATTCAATTCCGAAGACTACAACTATTTTTAAATTTTTTTTGAAATGTGTTCTACATGGGCGTGACCCACTGTGGCGCTGTTAAACTGCTGTCAAATGGTGTTATTATTAACGTCCGTGTTCATCAGGTACATTTTAGTGATGTGAGATAAAGTATGTGTTGTGGCTAACCTGTGATGGTTCAATATATATCGCTGGTGTGATTGTCGATTGTTTCATGTTTATTTACTCTGTCGTTATCTCAAAAATATTCGTAATTAATTCTGTTTCTTGAGTCTCTGTTTTGTTGAAGTATAATAATGAGTAAAAGTAAAGTTATTAGAAATCCTCTGAAGGCTTTTAAGAAAAGGAGAAATGTTGGAAAGCCAAAGGTATGTGTTATTACTGTAAACAATAAAGACGATAACCAAGTGAGTGAACCTAACCTCTCAAGTACACCTGCCCATAGCAGTCAAAGTGGGAAAGAAAATACTTCACAGAAGAAGCTTGGTTCAATGAGTGAAAACTATGAATGTTTTATGGACGAATCGGATGTGAATGAAATATTTGATATGTCGGTTCTCAAAGGAATTTTTTCAAACTGTGTAAGATGTATTCATTGTAGTGAAGTTGGTCTGGAACTCTCCATAATAAAGCACGTAGCACTTGCTAGTGAAATACAACTGAAATGTGATAAGTGTTCATACATGACCACCTTTTGGAACAGTGTTGCAGTAACTGCAACTGAAGAAAATGGTAGCAAAATCTACGAACACAACAACGAGCGATGCTTGCTTTAGACAAGGAACGCCTTCGGGCTGCAGACAGGGCTGTAAAGAGTCTAGAAATACAAGCAAGAGTAAACAGGAGGAGGAACAAGAGGAAGCTGGAGGAGGAGTTTGCAGAGGATGAAGATAATCCATCCTATGGACCTGGAATGCACTAAAAAGTTAATCCAATCTTTGTCGCTCGATTCCCAAAACTTTTATTTTCTCATATTAATTACATGTTTTCTAAGGATCTTCCAAACATATTTGTTTCAAACTTTCAGTAAATGTTACACAGTACCTTTTGCATAATTTAACACAGCCTTTTTCCAAAAAAACTGTATATTTTTTAATATATAAATAAAAAATTGCAAAAAAAGTTGTGAATTTTCATTACAATTGAAAAAAATCATCTTTAATAACTGAACAAAAATTTTGTAAAATCCCTGTGTTAAGTTGTAGCCCATATTCCAATAAATAATCTGTAAAAAGTTCAACTTCCTACCTCAAATACTTTGTGAGGAAAGATGTAATTTATAAGCGTTATTTTAACATTGCAAGTATAGGGCGTTCCGGAGCCCCTTAACAAAACACATCGAGGACTATTTCCGAGACATGTTCCGTCGGGAAGCGACAGACGACGCGGCAACTGCTGAAATCCTCCAGCAGACGAGGAGCGTGCTCACAGACGCAGACAGGGCGTTGCTGACAGAAAATGTCGACGTGGATGACATCAAAGAAACGACCAGCGCAAGAGGAAGAGCACCCGGCGCCGACGGCATCCCGCTCGAGTTCTACCTCGCATATTGGGACGTGCTAGGAGGGCAATTCACGGAAATGGGGAACGAGATACTCGATGGGGCGGAAATTCCACCTGGGCTGACCGAAGGGACCATAACACTCATCCCTAAGAAGAGAGCCGCCCGCCGCATTGAAGAGTTTCGTCCGATTACGCTCCTCAACGCCGACTATAAAATAATAGCGACATGCATCGCAAACAACCTGAAATCGGTGATGAGGAAAGTCATCAGTCCGTGGCAAACATGTGCGGTACCAGGGAGAAATATATTTGACGCCACATGCACCTACAGGGACATAATAGCACAGGCAGCCACCACCAGAAGCGCAGGTGCCATAATTTCGGTGGACTTCAACAAAGCCTTCGACAGGATCGACCACTAATATCTCGTAGAGACACTAAATAGACTCGGGTTTGGGCAAAAATTCATCGCAATCATCCAGAAGATACTAAGTACTGCGAGATCGACAGTAATAATCAATAGTTGGGAAACAAAACTGATAAAACTGGACAGATCCGTGAGGCAAGGCTGTCCACTGTCAATGGCTCTATTCGCTATAGCACTGGACCCGCTGCTGCGGAAACTCACAAACGACATCAGACGCTTCTCCGTAGGAGGCAAAGCAGTAGCATGTATAGCCTACGCTGACGACCTAGGCATCTTTATTGAAGACCAGGAAGATATTGGGAGAGTAGAAACCATCATGAATACATTCCAAAAAGCGTCAGGCGCCCAAACCAACCCCAGAAAAACAGTGCTACTGCCGATAGGGAACCAACGACTCAAACCAGACAGCCAGTGGTATAAAATAGCAGAAAGCCATAAAGTTCTTGGAATATACACTCCTGGAAATGGAAAAAAGAACACATTGACACCGGTGTATCAGACCCACCATACTTGCTCCGGACACTGCGAGAGGGCTGTACAAGCAATGATCACACGCACGGCACAGCGCAGGAACCGCGGTGTTGGCCGTTGAATGGCGCTAGCTGCGCAGCATTTGTGCACCGCCGCCGTCAGTGTCAGAAAGTTTGCCGTGGCATACGGAGCTCCATCGCAGTCTTTAACACTGGTAGCATGCCGCGACAGCGTGGACGTGAACCGTATGTGCAGTTGACGGACTTTGAGCGAGGGCGTATAGTGGGCATGCGGGAGACCGGGTGGACGTACCGCCGAATTGCTCAACACGTGGGGCGTGAGGTCTCCACAGCACATCGATGTTGTCGCCAGTGGTCGGCGGAAGGTGCACGTGCCCATCGACCTGGGACCGGACCGCAGCGACGCACGGATGCACGCCAAGACCGTAGGATCCTACGCAGTGCCATAGGGGACCGCACCGCCACTTCCCAGCAAATTAGGGACACTGTTGCTCCTGGGGTCTCGGCGAGAACCATTCGCAACCGTCTCCATGAAGCTGGGCTACGGTCCCGCACACCGTTAGGCCGTCTTCCGCTCACGCCCCAACATCGTGCAGCCCGCCTCCAGTGGTGTCGCGACAGGCGTGAATGGAGGGACGAATGGAGACGTGTCGTCTTCAGCGATGAGAGTCGCTTCTGCCTTGGTGCCAATGATGGTCGTATGCGTGTTTGGCGCCGTGCAGGTGAGCGCCACAATCAGGACTGCATACGACCGAGGCACACAGGGCCAACACCCGGCATCATGGTGTGGGGAGCGATCTCCTACACTGGCCGTACACCACTGGTGATCGTCGAGGGGACACTGAATAGTGCACGGTACATCCAAACCGTCATCGAACCCATCGTTCTACCATTCCTAGACCGGCAAGGGAACTTGCTGTTCCAACAGGACAATGCACGTCCGCATGTATCCCGTGCCACCCAACGTGCTCTAGAAGGTGTAAGTCAACTACCCTGGCCAGCAAGATCTCCGGATCTGTCCCCCATTGAGCATGTTTGGGACTGGATGAAGCGTCGTCTCACGCGGTCTGCACGTCCAGCACGAACGCTGGTCCAACTGAGGCGCCAGGTGGAAATGGCATGGCAAGCCGTTCCACAGGACTACACCCAGCATCTCTACGATCGTCTCCATGGGAGAATAGCAGCCTGCATTGCTGCGAAAGGTGGATATACACTGTACTAGTGCCGACATCGTGCATGCTCTGTTGCCTGTGTCTATGTGCCTGTGGTTCTGTCAGTGTGATCATGTGATGTATCTGACCCCAGGAATGTGTCAATAAAGTTTCCCCTTCCTGGGACAATGAATTCACGGTGTTCTTATTTCAATTTCCAGGAGTGTATATACAGTCTTGTCCACTTAGGATGGCCGCATACAACTGGAGGGACGTGCTACACACCATAAGAAGTCTCTCCAGACAGCACGCGAACCGGAAGCTAACAATCCACCAGAAAACAGAACTGATAAACACGACGATCCTGTCGAAAGCTTGGTACCTGGCGCAAATCTTAAGCATCCCGACAGAAATTGTGCGAGCACTAACGAGCGCAGTGTACTACCTGTTGTGGCGTCGCAATATATTCAAAGTGGCGCAAGCAACGTGCTCGCTGCCAACGAAAGAAGGGGGACTAGGTCTAGTTGATATAAAGACCAAATTTGCGGCCCTTCTTCTGAAACGAACGCTCGCCATCCAGGACAAAAACCCTGACAGCGTCACAGCCAAGATAATTGGAAGATACAAGCCCGCATCACAAGAAGCGCCGGTCGACACGAGACACATCCCCTTCAGAATGCGACACGTCGGGCTGCACTACGCCAACAAAAGTTACGTTCTGGACACCGTGGCGAACCCCAGCCACAGAACAGCCAAGAGAATATACTGGGCCCTCAGGGGGAAGCCGGCAAAAAACAAAATTGAACAAAAACTCCCGCAATACAATTGGAAACAAATATCGGGGAACGTCTCGGAAAACGTGTTGCCTAAACATGCGAAGGAGACATGGTACAAAATAATTAACAGAACGGTACCAACCAACCAAAGACTGGCGGAGATAAAACTCGTCGCAAGTGACAAGTGTGACGTATGTGGCATGACCGACACCCTCGAGCACCGATTCACGTGCGGGAATGCCATCAACATCTGGGAAGCGTGCCAGCAGATGGTGGCCCACATCAACAGAACGGCGCCGGGAAGCATCACAGTGGAAGCAATCACCGCCCCAGACTGCAACCCATTTCCACGGCCCAAGCGACTGGCGACTCTCTGGATCCTCGCCATGACGGCACACGCCATCGTAGCAGGGAGGCAGCCCGACCAGCTGGGCTTCCTGATGGACCTCTGGGAGGAGAACAAGACAGCCCAGCAGCACAGGCGATACCACGAGAACTTCAAAAACTTCCTGCAGATTCCACTGCAGACAGCAATCGCCAGAGTCCTTCCCAGCCTGTGACCCTCAGCACCGCCATCAGCAACCTCACCACAAGAATAACGTGTGCAGTGATAGCGAACAAGTGCAACACAAAAGATAAAGTGCTTCCTCTTCTCGCATCAAATAGTGAAGTATAGTAGTATAAAGTGTTTCTTCTTAATGAAAACAGTGACACAAAGTGCTCCTTAGTGGAAAGTGCCAACTACTCATTATTATTATTAGATATTTTTTTAAAATGATTTCCTTTACTTTGTGCCTACAAAATTATATTGATTACTCACACTATCCTTTCTGCTTCTCTTATGTAATATGACAAAAATTTTCTCTCTTCTTTAATTTAGGTATATTCTGTAGTATATGTAAAAAAAAAAAGTTTCTTCCACTTCTGCTCCATCTATCATGGTGACGTTTCCTTCATACTGTCCCACTTAACAGTGTAACTAGAGGAAGAGATCAAACCAGAATACACAATGTGCCTGTGGCATCACAAGTGCATCACATACAGAAACATAAACTCAAAATCAATGCATCGATGCCAAATATAAACTGTTATGCCTGTCCTGCAATGTCTACCCCCCTCAAAAAAAAAAAAAAAGACGACAAATGGCCACGTAAAAGGGTTTAAGGAACAAACAATAAGAGAAAAACGAAAAAGGAAAATATAAAAACGAAAATACATAAAATGACAGTAATATTAACCATCACTAGGAATATAATAGATTAATAGAATAAAACGTCTTTTTTTTAATGTATCGTTGTTAATATATTTAAATAAATATATATGGTTACAAAAAAAAAGGTTCGATTCCCGGCGGGTCAGCGATTTTCTCTGCCTCGAGATGACTAGGTGTTGTGTGTCCATCATATCATTCTCATTCACTTGCAAGTCGCCGCAGTGGCGTTAAACAGCTTTTGGAGCGGCGGCCGAACCGCCCCGCGAGGTGTGTCCCGGCCACGAATAGTTTCCTCCTTTCAGTCTTCCTTACTCTCATGCACCACCTATAATAAACTAGCTCTAAAATTGCACTATATAATGCTTCCTAGTGTATTGCTCAGTCGAAAAAAATAGGTTTAATAATTCGCTAAAATAGTAATGTCCTTCTTCTTTTGTCATGGATTGTTTAATATGTTAAGATAGTTTTTCCTGAGTGTTTCCCCTTTGGATACCACTTTACTCATCAAACAAGAACTGACAACTTATACACTCGTTAATATTTCTATCAAACTGATTTCGTGCCTAGTGCATGTCCCACTAAGGTCTCGTTTTTCAAGACCCAACGTAAAAAAAACACCAAATGAAATAATTACCTGGACTGTACAGTAACAGAAAAATAAAAGTAAAGAATGGATTGTCTCGTCTTTACAAGTAAAATGTAAACTGTATTTGTAAAACGAAATTGTTATTTTCTAAATAAAAGTCTCTATACGTTAAAAAAAAGCACGGGATCCCGGGTTCGATTCCCGGCGAGGTCAGGAATTTTCTCTGCCTCGAGATGACTGGCTGTCGTGTGTCTTTCATTATCATTTCATCCTCATTCACTCGCAAGTCGCGTTAAAGAACTTATGGAGCGACGGCCGAACCGCCCCGCGAGGGGTCTCCCGGCCACAAATGCTCATTATTATTTTGGCTGGTTTCATTTGTCAGTTTATGAAAACTCCCAGAACTGCAGATACTGGTCGTAGGACAACCCACGTATTCTGCATGAAGAACCTCTCCCCTCTGAGAAGATAGGTGTTTGGTTTGAGTTGTGTGGCATGCGCACTATTGGCCCCATATTTTTCAATTACGTACATCTTAAACAGTGCCAGATGTCTAGGAACTTTTGACTCTTTCTATGCACAATTAAGAGACGCAGAGAAGCTGTATGCAGTATTCCAACAATATGGAACATCCGCTCACACATCCAACGAAAGTATGGCCCACACCACCAACGTATTCTCTGAAGACAGACTTGTCAATTGAGGCCGTAACATCGTGTGATTTTTATTTACGGGGCACGCTAAAAAGCAAAATGTATATTGAGAATCCCCGCACAATAGACGATCTTAAATGGAATGTTACCAGAAAAATTAACAATATCACGCCTGCAGAATTACAGCGCGTTGCTAGTAATGTCGTCACACGCAGTCAGCGATGCCTGAATGTACAAGTAACTATATGTTTTTAACGTTTACATTTAGTTAGTTCATTGATACTTGGATTTAGGGCGTGATGCGTACCAGTTCTGTGTGTGACGTCCTGTATATTTAGTATTGCTAGACTTTCCACAAGACGCGGGATTGAAAATACGATATCGATGGCTGCAGCTCTTCTAAAACAAATACGTAACACTACACCGTTAAATGCTATCACGGACGAAAAATCCAAAATTGATTTTATAGTGAAAAGTAAGTAAATCAACTTGAAAATTTATTTACTATCTCCTCTTTTAAATAACTTTTGAAAAAACACAAGCGCTTCAAAATCCATTGTTCCAAGCTTGACATCTCTCGTAAACAAAACTTCAACTGTCGATCAATCAGCGATATAGTATTAAACCTCTGAGTAATTCTTTGAACATAACCAGCTAAATAACTTTTTCGTGTTTTTCTAATGTGAATTTTTTAGTCTTTTAAACACAACCACAGAATTATACCAGTGATTAATGTAAATGTCTGATTATATCATAAATATCACTTTAATTCCTTTCTAAAAATTAGTGTCTACGAATAGTGTTTTGCGATTATTCCATAGACTATCGCGAAATCGAGTTAAATCGTGAGTAATAAAGCATTCTGTAAAACATTTCTTTTCTATTTCTTTCTTATTTCATTTTGCTTTTTATTTCAAATTGGAGTGGTGTTATAGAAATAATTATTTATTTAGGGGAATTGAAATAACAAGTGGAGGTCCTCATTTTGCTTTTCAAACGCCCACATCAAATGTGGTTTATTTTAAAAAGTAGCCACATACATTTAATACGTCTCCGTGCACAAATGTCCCAGTCTCCCAAAACCTACCACTGAACTGGCCTGTTAATAAAGAAGTAAAATAATAATAAAAAATAAATTCTAATTTATTACAGTCACTTTGACCCTAAATGAAACAAGATCAATCAAACGTAGCCTTCCTCAGTGTCTATAATACGAGGGTTGTCCAGAAAGTAAGTTCCGATCGGTCGCGAGATGGAAACCACAGTGAAAACCAGAAACGTTTTATTTGCAACAGTTAGGTACACCTTCCACCTACTTCTCTACATAGTCGACGCTCCAACTTCGTGTTTTGTCGTATCGTTGTATCAACTTTCCAATATCCTCGTCATAGCTGGCCGGAGTGGCCGAGCGGTTCTAGGCGCTTCAGTCTGGAACCGCGCGACCGCTACGGTCGCAGGTTCGAATCCTGCCTCGGGCATGGATGTGTGTGATGTCCTTAGGTTATTTAGGTTTAAGTAGTTCTAAGTTCTAGGGGACTGATGGCCAGTCCCATAGTGCTCAGAGCCATTCGAACCATTTTTTATCCTCGTCATAGAAAGCAGCTGCCTGAGCTCTCGGCCAGTTATCTGCACTGGTCTGCAGCTCGTTGTCTGTGGAAAAAATTTTGTCTTCATAGCCAGCGTTTCTTGTGGGCAGAGATGAGACTCAGCGGGAGCCAATTACGGACTGTACTGTGGGTGATCAAACACTTCTAATCGGTTATGTGGGTTACATGACACAGGCGAAATCTCTAACCAGGCCCTCATACTTGGCGGGAGACGCTATTCCTTCCGCATCTTTACGTGCTCACTGTTCACTCAAAACTGAAATGAGCGACGCGACACGATCGACGGAGTACTGGAGTCACTGCCCAACACACGTGTGCAAAGCCTTACCGGATTTTCCATTTCGCGACCGATCGGAGCTTACTTTCTGGACTACCCTCGTGCTTTTCCCAGTTGTTACGTTCATATGGACAATCGCCATTCAATGAGTACAAGCACTATTCGTCACGCGGGTTAATGGTTCCTCTAAGCCCAATATTACTCTGCAGACGGGTTTAGATCCTCCTTGCTAATGGGCTAACAATGCCGTATCACGCATCCAAACGGTTCCAGTACGAGTTATCTGGTGCCTGTCTATAAATTCAGCACAGTGAGTTGTCTTTCGATCTCAAGGCTGTCGTATACCACAATCGCCAATAAATCGAAACAGCTCTCCCTACGAAAGTGTTCGCAGCAGTACACTAGCACTGAAACGTGGAAAAGACTCGGAAACCAAGCCCGACTCCAGATAACTACCAATCAAACTTTCTGCACCACCACCTACGAACTGTGCGTTTCGTTCAAATCTCTTTTGGATTCAAACCGAATAAATACGCCCTAGCACCTCTCCAAAGCTGCACAAGGTCTAACCTGTATTTGCTCCCTGTAGACTGGGCTTTCTTACGCAGCCACTTCAGCACGTTAGATGTTACGGTTTACTGCGGTCCCGTGCCCGGAGGAACAAATCCGATATAGGTGCCCGTGTTCTCATCCAACGATGCTACAGAGCCTGCATATTACAGATCCAACACCAGCTGGAGCGCTTCCTCCGCCATCTTAAACACTGGTGACTGCAACAATTACACGAGATCCATAAGAAAAATTGCGTTTTGACAGCCACCAACCGCAGAATTATCGGAAATTATATTGGTCAGTTATCGATTCATATAACAGAGTTTGCCCAACTTCTGGACACGTTACATGAAGTTCATTCACAGTCAAACGGCAAGTTCCTCTCTTCATCACGATTGTTTCATTGACCATTGTGAGACCACAGTTCTAGAGACCCTCAATAAAGATGGCTTTGCACAGAAGGACGGAAAATATAAGTACAGCAACATAGGTAAACACTATTCACGAAAAAGTAATTAAAATGCACAAATTTTCTTCCTAACTATTTTGCAGATGACATGTTGTCAAACCGATAAAAAGTGCACAAAAACTGATATTTAAAAATACGTTTTCACTAGCGATATAATCTTCAGCTGAGCAATCGAAACAAACCAAACAAAATGCACATGCTATAATTGTCACGCCTCCAACAGATAAATTATTACAAAATTTTGTGTTATAGCCTACTTTACAGGAATAAATTTGACCCACGGAAATGACACATAGGTGTCGAAACTTGTTCCGACGAATGAAAATAAATAAATAGTGCTTTGCGCAATGAAGGTTTCACAAAAGGCCCAATTTCAAATGAGGAAAAAGACAAGAGGAGCTTCCAACTTGAGCAAGCTGATTCTTGACACTGTTGTGTTCCAATGGGACGGTGCACTTCGCTCTCAGAACAAGGGAGCACATAAATCAAAGATTCATGCCCTTGGATTTCTTCGATTTGGGAGTATAAAAGTCAAGGGGGTAAAAAACAAAGGAAAGCAGTCTCAAGGATCTAAGAACGCGAATCCGGCATGCAGCGTCGACTATTTCGCAAGGTATGCTTCAGAATGTATTCAGGTTTGCTCTTCAGCGATGGGTGCAAGACTTCGAAATGGGTGGACGCCATGTTGAAGCGGTGCGAAAATGTATACATAGATTTACATTAAGGGGAGGTTTACTATCTTTGGACCGAAAAAAGCATGTTCTTTGAGAATTTTTGCACGGGATCTGTTATAGACATCAGTGTCAAATTTGATCAAAATGTTTATTGATATTTCCACTACAAACTGGAATTTTTTCGACCGGAAATGTCGAAGAGCAAAGGCGGAAGTGCCATCGGAACGAAACAGAAGGTCAGCCGGCTCGTCTGAAATCAAAATTGAATTGACGTTAGCGAATATATAAGATTCCTTAGGAGTTGTACCTCGTTTAAGTTATTTGGACCATAGGAAACAAAATGGCGCCCATTAGAAAAAAATAGGGTTTTTTTTCATCGATTTTTCAACTTCATCGGCCAAGTAAAAATATGTATAGTTTATGGATCGGAATAAACGTGGTACAACTCCTAGACAGTTTAGTTAGCTTCGTCGGAAACACAGAATCATGCCAATCAGTTCAGTAGATTTGAAGTTACCAAACCGCGCGATAAAAAAAAGTCATTTCGAGAAAAACGCGTTTGAAGTTTTCAGCACATATAAATGCTGTATTATGCAACTTATGTTCAATCTGCTATTCTGGGTCCATAAACTAGTCCTTCCTCTTCCTCATAGAGGGCGTTCTGTTCGATCTGGGCCATCCTGCGCTGCTCCAGAGCCGCTCGTACAGCCGGTGACAAGCGGTTTTCGGCCTCTCGAATCCGGTGGTCGTCCGATTGCTTGGCGAAATGTGTCGAATAGAGACCCAGGGTGACGACCATCGTTGTCATGGTCTTCAGAATTGCTGAATATCCTCCGTTGAAGCTGCTCACTGCCAGGAAAGTCGCAATCTCCACAGTCTTCGCTTGTGGGCCAACTTCCAAACACACGCGTTCAAACTTTAATTTGAATTTTGTGTATTTCCTCCCAAGCACCGCTACAACAACACGTTCTCAGAGAGGGCCTCGTAGATCGGATGAATCACTTTTTGAACTTCTTTGGAGAGCGGCTGGTCGTGTTGATATTAGTCCACATGTCCTGTAGCCTCTACAATGCACCAACTAGTTTCCCCAGCCGGACAATTTTGTTGTTGTGGGTGGTCGTCCGTCGAACGCTTGTGGAATTATTCATCCGTTCCACCGAATTAAAATGCCGTCGGATTGCCAAGCCGTAGTACATTGTAAGCTCCTTGAGCACTTTATCAGTTTTAGTCATGGGCAAGCACATAAAATAATTTTTCGAGAATACGAAGTCGAAATTCCCGAAAAAAACTGGCGCGTGAAGAAAGGCCTATTTCAGGCACGTGCATTTTTTTTTTTTTTTTTGTTCAACCGCGAATAGCAAACATTTACGTTCCGTATTCGGAAAACCCGTTTCAGGGGTGGATTCTAAACACTTTTATGGATCCAAAAATGCAATTTAAAAAAATCTATTTTTTTTGGTCCAAAAGATAGTAAACCTCCCCTTAATTTATTATGTAAACGCATCCATTAATTCCTATAAATGGATCGATACTTTGCGACCACCCAGTAGTTTTTGACCATATTTTATTTGCTTAAGTTGCTATTACAAAATACGTCAGTCAGTCGCATTGTCGTAAATATGCTCTAAAGTGTTTCGATAACTCTCTCTTGTCCTCAGCTTAATTTTTAAACCCTCATCGTGTCTTGTTATTTTTTCCGTCAGTATTTGCGTCCTTCCTTGCGTGCGCCCTCGGCAGGGGCAAATCGGGCCACCCTCTCGGTACGACCCTATTCCGAGCACACACTTCGCTCACTCGAACAGTACCAGGCCGTTGGTGAACCACAAGGCGTGTGTAGCGCGAACCTCGCCAGAAGCAGCAGCTGTGCCCCGCACCCGGCCCTCTGCAGGTGGACGCCCGCTGGCTAATTGGCTGTGTCGCGGCGCTGCGCTGTGTGGCCGTTTCGTTTTTTTTTCTTTTTTTTTTGGCGGCCGCTGATTGGGCGGCGCGCCGGCGGCCAGTGGCGCGTGTTTGCTGGCGGCTAACGAGCGCCGCTCAGGGTAAATATTATCGCGACTTTCCCCAAACAGCGGCCGTTCTGTCCGGCCCGACAGCGGACCGTTGCAGGCTCGCCACTCCAAAAGTCAGAACGCGGGCGGACTGCGTGCGAGGTCCTCTGTCACCCACGCTCGACTACTGCTCGATGGTTGGCAAGTCTCAAAAGATAATCTCACAGGGCAAAATATTTGTATCCCCCTTAAAAGAGCGCACTGGTCGCTTTGGTGCGCTGTAGAAGGTGGAAGACTGGCACCAGGAAGCCATTTGACTCTCCATCTGAGGTAGGGCTGTTGATAAAATATCTATATATCTTTATTTTCCAAAAAGTATAGACTTCAGTACAGCTCCTGCACATTTCAGTCGAAGTGTTCGTACGCTTCTCAACAACAGAGTCGGTGACCGATGGATTGGTAGAGGCGGACCAATTCCATGGCCTCCACGCTCTCCTGACCTCAACCCTCTTGACTTTCATTTATGGGGCATTTGAAAGCTCTTGTCTACGCAACCCCGGTACCAAATGTAGAGACTGTTCGTGCTCGTATTGTGGACGGCTGTGATACAATACGCCATTCTCCAGGGCTGCATCAGCGCATCAGGGATTCCATGCGACGGAGGGTGGGTGCATGTATCCTCGCTAACGGAGGACATTTTGAACATTTCCTGTGTCAAAGTGTTTGAAGCCACGCTGGTACGTTCTGTTGCTGTATGTTTCCATTCCATGATTAATGTGATTTGAAGAGAAGTAATAAAATGAGCTCTAACATGAAAAGTAAGCGTTTCCGGACACGTGTCCACGTAACATATTTTCTTTCTTTGTGTGTGCGGAATGTTTCCTGAAAGTTTGGTCGTACCTTTTTGTAACACCCTGTATTACCCAATGATAGCAGCTACTCCTATTTCGTAACAGAGTCAAGAACAAAACAATACTAACTTGGTGCTAGCCTGAGGGCTGTGGGTCACATGTTCCTTAAAAAAAAAATAGCGACAGATGGTTTCCCATGGAGAAGGTGCGAGATTTCCTGATATTTATTGGTAAGAACTTTGTAAAAGGAAACAGTCCCATACTAGCTTGATATAGGCCTATACGTGAACAAGTGTACATAGTTGTGTGGTTTCGTGAAGCTGAGCGTGGCCCCTCAGGTTGGAGTCCTCCCTCGGGCATTGGTGTGTGTGTTGTTGTTAGCATAAGTTAGTTTAAGCAGTGTGTAAGCCTAGGGACCGATGACCTCAGCAGTTTGGTCCCTTAGGAATTCACATACATTTGAACATTTGGTGAAGCTGACTAGGTAAATCATACCGAGAGTTACAACTACCTTTATTATGTGTAAAGGTTTGTTGCAGAGCACGTTCTGTCGTGTTAATTCTATTTATTTGCTTGAGGTATTCCTAATGGACTTCTTGGGGAGCTGAGAACCGTAGTGCTATGGTTGAAGGCATCACAAGTGCAGTGAAGGGACTGCTGTGCCGTGCGCAGCTGCAAGGAATGTCGATGACTACAATAAAATACGAGGGCCGTTCAGAAAGTAACCTCCGGTTGATTTAAAAAAATACACCAAGTTAAATAAAAATATTTTAATATATACATCTTACAACTACATCTTTGCACTATTTTTCTACATAGTCTCCATTGCGATTGAGGCACTTATCGTATCTCTTCACAAGCTTTGAAATTCCTTCTGCATAAAAATCACCCGCTTATGCCTGGAGCCAGCCTGTGACCGCATCTTTGAGCTCTTCGTCGTCATCAAACCGCTGTGACCCGAGCCATTTCTTCAAATGCATGAAGAGGTGATAATCACTTGGCGCCAGGTCTGGGCTGTAAGGTGGATGGTTGATAACGTCCCACTTGAAGGACTCAAGAAGGGCCGTTGTTCTGTGAGCAGAGTGAGGACGGGCGTTATCGTGCAAAAAAACGATACCGGAAGTCAGCATACCACGGCGTTTGTTCTGTATAGCCCGTCGTAACTTTTTTATTGTTTCACAGTACACGTCTTGATTAATGGTCGTACCACGTTCCATGAATTCAACCAACAACACCCCGTTGGCATCCCAAAACACCGTTGCCATCAGTTTTCTGGCAGAAAAAACTTGCGAGGCTTTTCTTGGTTTGGTAGGCGAATTTGAATGTGCCCACATCTTTGATTGTTCTTTTGTCTCAGGGTTCACGTACTTAATCCAGGTTTCGTCACCGGTCACGATTCTGCTTAACAATGGTTCTCCTTCGTCCTCATAACGTGACAGAAAGTCTAATGCAGAGGCCATTCTTTGAGTTTTGTGGTGGTCGGTAAGAATTTTGGGCACCCATCGTGCACAGAACTTACGGTAACCCAATCTTGCTGTCACTATCTCGTACAAGAGAGTCTTAGAAATCTGTGGAAAACCAGTAAACAACTCCGACATTGAGAAACGTCGATTTTCACGAACTTTTGCATCAACTGTCTGAACGAGTTCGTCAGTCACCAATGATGGTCTACCACTCCTCTCTTCAACATGAACGTTTTCTCGTCCACTTTTAAATAAACGTACCCATTCATGGACAACTCCTTTACTCATAACTCTTGGTCCGTACACGGCACAAAGCTCACGATGAATAGCTGCTGCAGAATATTCTTTGGCGGTAAAAAACCTTATGACAGCACGCACTTCACATTTGGCGGGGTTTTCTATTGCAGCACACATTTCAAACTGCCACAAAAACTAAACTAGCGCAGATACGACGTTCACTCGACCACGGCTTGATGCCGACTGACCTGTTGAGTGCGTGAACGCACAGATGGCATCGCTACTCCCCCCACAACCCGCACTGTGACCAATCGGAGGTTACTTTCTGAACCGCCCTCGTATATAGCAATAATGTCAACGTATAATGAATCTTTTTGTAACAGCATTTTGTTTAATTCGTTGAATGTCACAGCCTAAACTGGATGTCAGACATAAAGACGCATGCTCATCTCTTGTCTAAAGTATAGTCCGTCAACTTGTAATCAAGTACGGTTGTAGTTCCCTGTTGACGGAATGCTGATTTATAGTGCATTTAAAATTAATTGAGACGTTTGAGCCGGCCGTGGTGGCCGAGCGGTTCTAGGCGCTACAGTCTGGAACCTCTCGACTGCTACGGTCGCAGGTGGTTCGAATCCTGCCTCGGGCATGGATGTGTGTGATGTCCTTAGGTTAGTTAGGTTTAAGCAGTTCTAAGTTCTAGGGGACTGATGACCACAGCAGTTAAGTCCCATAGTGCTCAGAGCCATTTGAACCATTTGAGACGTTTGATGTTTGGCTTGACGGAAGGGACGTGACGCCTTTGCCCAGGTAACACCAATGGCGAGCCGGCTTTCCCTAAGAGGCTGCCTGCAATTCGGTTAGTAGACCGTCTCCGTAGCCATGGCGTGAATAAACAGTACCACTTGATGTGACGCATTAGATGTAGTCTATATCTGTGTTCATCAGCTCTCTGTGTAAAGTGGTATTTTCTGGCGTTGAAGTGTATTGTGAATAAGGGTTTTGTGTTGGCGTTGCATTAATAATAACAGAGCAGCACATCCGAACACGATGTTCGCATTAGAAGTTGTCTACCAAGAACACTTTCACCGGCTGTGAAGATAATGTTGTGCTGCAAAAGATTCCCCCGCATTTGACAGTAGTAATGGACAAGGCGCATACCACTTTCTTGCGATGGATCAAGCTACAACTATGCAATGGAGGAAAGCAGATGTTTTGCTCTGCTTAGAAAGAAATGTCCATTGCATAAAGTTGAATATGTGGCAGATTTCAGTACTTAAAGTGCTGTACAAGCCAAACACTGCGCGCTACCAGGTCGACGAACTAGCAAATGCTGAAGAGCATAGTTTGATCAGGTTTTCTTCGTAATCAAGCTGATTTAAGTCCGGCAGAGATAAAAGGGCCTAGGTGAAAAGTAATGTGACAAGAAACAACAAGAAATTGATGCTCAGTGAGGTTTAAATGCTAACAAAAGAAGCCATTGCAAATGTTACACCATAGGTCGGTCTCGAATTGTGAGCCATACCAAGAAAGTAGTTGAGAAGACATGGAGGAGAAATGAAGGACTGTGGCGAGTTCTGAGTAATACGTAACTCCTCTTGTTGCCATGTTAAAAACTGCTTCATTTGCCAGAACACAGCAGTGTCACTTAACATTCTAATGCAATTGAAAAAGAAACTGCGGCGCAGTCCTGAAACAGTACAATTTTTAACTAGCAACTGAAGGCAGGACTGGTCAACAGTTCATGAAAAAGACCATTCTCGGTTTAAATATCAAGGTTGTAAGTAGCGTAGATTTTCCCGGCGTATCAAATACTGATGATTTTCACGGGTTTGCAGCCGGGTTCCATCGTCCTGACGACAACGATATTTCGGCGGACCGTCTGGCCGCCATCTTCAAGTGAGATTGAGTGCACAATCACGCCGGAACTGAAAAGGCATCATTTTTTTTTTCTTTATTGTATTTCAATTCCCCATCGGGGCGGGCTGGCAGCAGCATATGCGCTGCTCTTCAGCCGAAAGACATAGAACAAAACAATAGAAGACATTTAAAAACAGCAAAGGAGAGAAGAAGGCGAACATAGATATAAAAAGGGAGAACATCATGGAAGGCAATAGACAAAGAAAAAAAACGGGGTGACTGTAAAATGGAGATAAAAAACTGTTTAAAAGTAGCACACACAAAAAGCCACGCACTGCGACGATTAAAAGAACACAAGGCACAGTATGACTGGAGCATAAAGGTGTTGACGGATGGCATAGCACACAACGTAACACTGACGCCCTGGGGAGGGGGGGGGGGGGGGGGGAACAAGGCCGGGGTATAGTTGGAAGGAAGGGTATATGTCACGGCGAAGTTCGTCATCCGGGAGGGGGAGGCGTTGGAAATTGCCCTGATGAAGGAGATGGAGAGTGTGGAGGTGGAGAGAGGGAGGGATGCAGCGATAGGGGCGCGGCAACGGGCGGGGGGTGGAGAGGAAGGAGGAAACCAGAGGGTGGGGGGGATCAACCCTGCGAACAATGTAAAGGATGCGGAGATGTTGGAGGAACAAGAGGAGGTGGGGGAAGGGGATCAGTTCATACAGGAGCCGTGTGGGGGAAGGAAGGCGGATACGGAAGGCAAGGCGGAGCGCATGGCGTTCAAGGATTTGGAGGTCCTTGTAAAAGCGGGTGGGGGCGGAGATCCAAGCGACGCTGGCATAACAGAGGATACGACGGATGAGGGATTTGTAGGTGTGGAGGATGGTAGAAGGATGCAATCCCCATGTCCGGCCGGACAGGAGTTTCAGCAGGCGGAGGCGGGAATGGGCTTTCTGCTGGATGGTCAGGAGATGAGGGGTCCAGGCGAGGTGTCGGTCAAGGGTGAGGCCAAGGTATTTCAGGGTGGGGGTGAGTTGGATAGGACGACCATAAAGGGTGAGGTAGAAATCATGGAGGCGAAAGGAGCGAGTGGTGCGGCCTATGTTGATTGCCTGGGTTTTGGAGGGGAAAAGGCATCAGATTCGGCGGCTCCTTTATACCGCGGGTACCGGACGTTGCGCGTGCGCGAGCAACGGAAGAGCTGCCCTCTGTGAGGCGAAGAATTGCAGCGGCGCCAGCGATGAGAACTGTCAAAAGCGAGGAATCGCAAAATTATAATGCAGCCGGTCGGAAACCAGACCGCCGAATCTGAGGCCTCTTCAGTTCCGGCGTGATTGTGCACTCAATCTCAGCTGAAGATGGCGGCCAGACGGTCCGCCGAAATATCGTGTTGTCGTCAGGACGATGGAACCCGGCTGCAAACCCGTGAAAATCATCAAGGTTGTGAGTAGGCTGTTTAGGTTTTTATGTTGGTATTGACGAACCAGTTCCACAGACCGAACGTCAGGAGAGAGTCTAGTGTAATTGTTTAATACAAACCATACAAAAATGCACGGAAGTATGCTTTTTAACACAAACCTACGTTTTTTTAAATGGAGCCACGTTAGTTTTGTTAGCACATCTGAACATATAAACAGATACGTAATCAGTGCCGTTTGTTGCATTGTAAAATGTTAATTACATCCGGAGATATTGTAACCTAAAGTTGACGCTTGAAGCCTCCGACAGCTGCAACATACATCGCGTTTCTACAGAATGATCTGCCAACGTTGCTCAGAAATGTCCCACTGGAAACACGTCGACGTATGTGGTATCAGCATGATGGTGCAC
The DNA here is from genome assembly GCF_021461385.2 of Schistocerca piceifrons. Lineage (NCBI taxonomy): Eukaryota > Metazoa > Arthropoda > Insecta > Orthoptera > Acrididae > Schistocerca > Schistocerca piceifrons. The sequence goes on from NC_060144.1 coordinate 197,118,311, forward strand.
CTGCACATTCCGCAATTAACACTAGGCTGACCCTTGACAGGATGTTCGAGGCGCGTTTCATAGGACGTGGAGGACGCATAAATTGGCCAGCCCGTTCTCCTGATCTTACACCTCTGGACTTCTTTCTGTGGGGTACGTTAAAGGAGAATGTGTACCGTGATGTGCCTACAACCCCAGAGGATATGAAACAACGTATTGTGGCAGCCTGCGGCGACATTACACCAGATGTACTGCGGCGTGTACGACATTCATTACGCCAGAGATTGCAATTGTGTGCAGCAAATGATGGCCACCACATTGAACATCTATTGGTCTGACATGTCGGGACACACTCTATTCCACTCCGTAATTGAAAACAGAAACCACGTGTGTACGTGTACCTCACCCCTCACGGTAATGTACATGTGCGCCAGTGAAAAAGACCAATAAAAAGGTGTTAGCATGTGGACGTAATGTGCTGTTCCAGTCTCTTCTGTACCTATGGTCCATCACCGTTCCCTTTGGATCCCTACGTAATTCGGTGCTCTCCGATACACACGACCGAACAGCGGAGTGGTACTCAAGCGTCAACTTTAGGTTACAATATCTCCGGATATAATCAACATTTTACAATGCAACAAACGGCACTGATTGCGTATTTGTTTATATGTTCAGATGTGCTAACAAAACTAACGGGGTTCCATTTAAAAAAACGTAGGTTTGTGTTAGAAAACATACTTCCATGCATTTTTTTATGGTTTGTATTAACCAATTACACTAGCCCCTCTCCTCACGTTCGGTCTGTGGACTCGATTCGTCAGTATTTGATGTGGTTTATGAAATATATCCAGCGGTAATGTTAGGTGACTCACCCTGAATATTATGACTTTTGAACACAATTAAGGTAAATACATTGTTTGTTCTCTATCAAAATCTTTCATTTGCTGACTATGCCTATCAGTAGTTAGTACCTTCAGTAGTTAGAATATTTTATTTAGCTGGCAGTAGTGGCGCTCGCTGTATTGCAGTAGTTCGAGTAACGAAGATTTTTGTGAGGTAAGTGATTCATGAAGGGTATAGGTTATTGTTAGTCAGGGCCATTCTTTTGTAGGGATTTTTCACAGTCAGATTGCGTTGCGCTAAAAATATTGTGTGTCAGTTTAGTGTTGATCAGAATAGGTAAAGAGCGAAATGTCTCAGTGCGTTCAGTTCTGCTCAGCTGTTTGAAAATCAAATAGCGTAAGAGGTTTATCAGCACAGTAATTCATTAATTTTTCTAAGGGGACGTTTCAAGGTGTAACTTCTTTACTTACATCGTTGCAAAACTAACAATGGACCTCGTTTCACCAGTTATCGATAGTCCTTAAATTACATTATTTCATTGAAGAAACATCCGAAGTTGTCTGAATATAGCGGTAGATATGGATGTTCCACATATTAATCACACTCCTCCTTGCGTGCTATCATTTGGTAAACTCTTGTTGCGACATTTTAGACCGTTTATGAGATACGAGGCTTTTATGAATATTTCATTGTGGCTTTAAGGTGCGTCCACGTTACTCGTGCTCGCCAGACTTGTCCTCGTCACACTCGTCTGCCGTGAGACTTGTCACACTTTTCTGACTTGCCCTCGTGCTGCTTCTATCTTCGTCCACACTACTCCAGTTGCTTGCCAGGCTTTGGCTCGTGAGGATCCGCACTGTACTCGCAGTCGTGACCAGTGCCAGTTTCCTAACTTAAAAATGGATGAAGTGGTTATAGCAAGTGCCAGCTTCCTTGTGATGCGCCTTTTAGCTGAGGTTCAAATGGTTCAAATGGCTCTGAGCACTATGGGACTTAACATCTGAGGTCATCAGTCCCTTAGAACTTAGAACTACTTAAACCTAACTAGCCTAAGGACATCACGCACATCCATGCCCGAGGCAGGATTCGAACCTGCGACCGCAGCGGTCGCTCGGTTCCAGGCTGTATCGCCTAGAATCGCACGGCCACTCCGGCCGGCTTTAGCAGAGGAAGAGGGTAGAAGAAGACGCTACAAAGTTCCAAGAAAACGCAGGTGGTGGATGACCAGAGTTTTCAGAAGCAGGAAAAGATATACTGGGATGACTTGGGTGTTGAAAACATACATTTCAAGACATTTTGCCGTATGTCCGCATCAGATTTTGAATATCCGATAAATTTGGTAGGACCGAAAATATCAAAGGCCGACAGCAAGTTTCGGAAAGCCATACCAGTTGCTGAGCGGTTGGCACTCACGCTAAGATACCGAGCAACAGGCGATTCCTACACCAGCCTCAGTTTTTTATTTAATATCTCCAAGCAAGTGATATCAAACATTGTTCCTGAAGTACGTGCAGCTCTTACTGGCAGCTTGAAGGAGTTTGTAAAGGTATGTTAATAAATTATACAAATTTCGTTATTAATGCACTTTTACTCATCAGCTAATAGGCAAAAGAAATAAAAACATATAGATTTAAAGACTGAGAAACAATTAAACTCGAAGATTATTACTTTTAATTATTATAAATCAAGCAGATCCAGAAAATGTGGATAGCCTTGTTCGACGTTGTCAGAAGTAAAAGTAGATTGCTGGAAGTTGCTTCGCATCTGCTCATGGGCATGGAATTGTTGAGTTGAAGGAATCGGTAAATGCGACGAGCAACTGTAGTCGCTATTGGTTGAACTTGGTCTAGAATGTTCGAAACAGCCGCTTTATGCTCTGAAAATCGTGTCGGAAAATTCTTTTTAACAAAAGCACTTGTTCTGTTGGCGGTGGACCGTAGAACGTTCGCTATGTACTCTCCATGGGCGTCAAACTCGTCTCTAGTTTTAGATAAAGCAGTTTGTAGTGCATTTTATGCCTCTCCTATACGAGGATCTTCGGGCCTTTTTCTCTTTTTTTTTTTAGGTGAAGCAAATACCTTCGTGCGTTTGTTTGATGTGGGTGGTAGTTTGTTGCCTTGCGTTGTTTGATGATCGACATCTTGACTACTAATATCTTCCCAAGCGCTCGCTGTACCTTCGTTTGTATCCATGCCCGCAACACTCTGTTCTTCCAAATCCTCCTTAAATTCCTCCTAAAACAAAACGACGACAAAAGATTGATATAAACAATAGCAAAGCAAGTAAAATAAAAAAATAAAAGAATGGATGTAGGAATAGAGAGATACACGATAACAATCGTAAAAAATTGGGAACAATGTCAAGTGGATAAGTGAAATTCAGAACGCTTGTTATAATGCTTACTACCTTTTATTACGCAAAATTACTGATTTTGATTATTATTAATGTTCATAATTATTAGAATGTCCATTATTGTCTATGCATTTAAAAATTATTTATATTATTAGGAGTTATTAGTTTCTATTTACTTCTTTTGCAGATGCCACAGACACAACAAGAGTGGTTACTTGTAGCAGAGGAATATGAGAGAAAATGGAACTTTCCTCACTGCCTCGGTGCAATGGATGGCCAACATTGCGCAATCCAAAGCCCAGTTAATTCTGGAAGCGATTTTTTCTATTATAAGACGTTTTTCAGTATTGTTCTTTTTGGTCTAGAGGATGCTGACTAATGTTTTTTGTATGCTGATGTCGGCTGCCAAGGTCCAACTTAAGACGGTGGTGTTTTTCGAAATACATCTTTTTTAAAAATATGAGTAATGGTACCATCGTTTTTCTAGAGGATCGTACCCTCCCAGGTAGACAGAAAAAAGTATCCTATGTCATTGTGGCAGACGACGCGTTTCCCCTCAACAATCATATCATGAAGCCGTATAGTGGACAACAACCACGGAGGTCAATGAAAAGAATTTTTAATTACAGACTTTTAAGAGCACGCCGGATTGTGGAAAATGTGTTCGGAATACTTGCTTCCGTATTCCGGATACTAAGAAAGCCTATATTACTACAGCCTGAGGAAGCCCAAAGTGTTATTATGACTTGTTTATACTTCAATAATTTCTTGCGAAAAAGTTCTGCTTCCAGAGAAATTTATACTTCTGTAGGAGCAGTGGATCATGAGGAGAACGGGCATTTAAAGCCAGGAACATGGAGAAATGAGATCACTCCTGCTACAACGTTTACACGATTAGCGAACATTCCACGACGTTCAACGCAGACTGCCCAAGACATTAGAGATGAATTCGCTGCTTATTTCATTTCCGAAGAGGGAAGATTGTCATGGCAAGATGATCACCAATAACTTATTAAAGAATTTTCAGCTACAAGCTACGTACATACTAGTGACTGCCTGACTCCACACATTTCAGCTACCTATATATGTGAAGTTTTACCTTTATTAATTCCTATTTTATTATTTTTATTTCCTCAAATAACACAATATACAAATAAAATACATATAAGTGTACACGTGCTTCAATATACTGTGTTAGAAAAATAAATGTTATTCATTATTATTTATTTATTACTAGCTGAGTACCCAGCATTGCCCCAGTATGCATTCCAATCCTGTTATTCCATTTCCTCCTTTCCCCTCTGTGACGTTCAGAACTCATTTTGCAATAAATCTTATAATTTTATCATAATTAGTACTTTTTAAATTTTTAAATTTGAAAACTATAAGCTATTACAAGGTATATTCCTAATAGAAATGGTAGTAAGCTAAAATAAATATGAAAATATATCTTAAGAAATGATATGATTAATGATATATAAGGGAATAAAACCAAAAAATTTAAAATTAACAAATGAGCAGGAACCGAAATGTAAGCTGAGAATGATATAAAGTTAGGTAGCTGTGGAGACAGAACCAAAAAGGGACTGAACCGCATTAAATTTGTTAATTGTTTGTTTCTACGTTTCCAAAAATAAATATATTTTATTTACATCTGTGTTGATTGTCTTCCGCGGCTGATATTTGCAGTGCAGAAATTCAAATGCTTTGAAAGCGAACCAGTTTGGAGCGTTCACTTCCTCAACCCCAGCGCCAGACTTCCCAGGCTCAGTCTTCTTCTGGCGGACGTTCCTGTAAGTGGCTAATAAACTGGTCATTTTTTTTTTAATTCGGCCGCATCCACGCCGAGTTCTGTCGCGACGGAATCCCACACTTCACTTTTTTAAAACTTTATTTTATATTGGGAATTTGTTACATCCCACAGCAAAGGGTATTGTTCATAAGTATTTACGAATTTAATGACAAAATCGTCGGTCCACTCCATTTCTAAAGAAAAACCTATGTCCACAACACAGATAAAGAATAGTACCAAGACCAAACTGTACAAGTGCAGCGAGCCAACTGGTAAGTGGTGATGGGGAGCTCGTGAATGAGTCGTTCAAGTGAATGACTCACTCCAGTGCAGTGTGAACTAACCACTCAATTTCAATGAACTGGTACTTCAAACTCTTCACAGATAGCACACTCCACACTTTTTTCTAGTTCACTCACTCTCTTCCCCTCTCCCTCACCCACGCCACTCCTCCTCCCATCACTTCACTCCTCCCTGTCCTGCCTGTCGACGAATCACGCGGTGTTAGTGGGGAACGATAGGTTAGGACGGGTGGAGGAGGTGAGGAGAAGGCGGCGTCAGCTGCTACCTGCAGTGCTGACATCATTACCCGTGACTGTTTGTGCAGTTAAACTTCGCGTCTACGGGTAGCCTACCGTTGGCAGCGCTTGAAGACAAATGAATATTAAAGATAGAAACGAAGTGGCTATCTGTGTGAGCACGCACAGCAAACATGAAAATAAAAGGTTTGTTAATAACACTGAAAGAGGGATTTTACCTGAAATCGTACCAGTGACTACAGGTGACAGTTTACGTTTTGAATCCAGTGGGTTATTATTGTCAACAAAAATAAAATCTACAGGAAAACTTCTGAATAATTAGTTAACGTAGGTATATAGACTTTGTGACAGTGGTAAACATACTCATTCTATTTTGGATTAAATTTTAAAAGGAACATAAAATTGGACTGCATTTCGTTGGTAGCCCTATTTTTCAGTTCATGAATACAACAAATAATGTTTCATTTGGCAGATAAAGACTTTTTTGGGCGCTTCATGAGAAAATGTCGAGCAAGATTAAATGTAGTACCTTCTTTATATGTGACAGCCTTATCTGTTTATCTTTCCTTTGTCCCCTTTTTTTTTTCTTTATTGTCATTTTGAAACCTGTATACAGGCAGGCCTGCAGCAGCATACTACGCCGCTCTTTGGCCGCAGAGAAACACAAAAGATAGAAATGAAGACAATTAGAGAAAAAAGATCGTGGACATATAAACGGAGCCAAACACTTTTTAAAATACAAGGTGCCGTTCACGGGCGTAAAGTCCAAGATAAAATTGTTCAGACACTTGGACACAGACAGAAACGCCCTTTGTCCCCTTCGACCATGCTGTATTTAAGATAACTCAGACGCTGTAAGAGCGTAAAATGTTGCGTGCATGTTACTCCATAGTTCCGCCATCTGTTGGTAAAATTGTGAAGTATTACGAAGCTTTATTGTACGAGCGAGGCGAAGCGAGCGTAGCAGCGGCTGAGCGGCGAACTGGGCAACTTCGCTAGGCTTCCGTACTTCACGAATGAACTACTTCATTTGAACGCTTCACGGCAAAGAGTGAAATGAATGAAGTAGTTCACGGGAATGAACGAGTTCGACCCACCTCTACTGGTAAGTGCTTTGTTGTCGTGCACACCACTCGCGCAGTTCGCCGCGCGTCCCTTTGATGTACCGACAACAGCCCGAGCCAGACAAGCCATAGGTTCGGGCGGCTCGCAAGCCTGTTTCGCGGCGAGTCCTCGGAGCCTACCTCCGTCCACATTACTCGTAAGGCTCGCAATTCTCACCAGTACACGAGCCACACGAGTAGAGTGGACGCACCTTTACGCTCAGCACACGCTGGCAACTACGTTCTCTCCACTCGCTCCGTACTGAACTGTCAAAAGTCGCAACTAATTCTAAACGCACTATAGTGGACGTTGGCGCCGAATCTAGATTTAAGAAGATTCCATCTAGCTGGGAGTTTGAGGAATACCACGGGGCAAACGTGCAGTTTTTTGGTAACACGCATATTGACCGAACTCTCGCGCCATCTTATTCTGCTTCCGAGATCTGTATCTCTATATTGCTTCGGGTCTAGTGTTTCCCAGAATAGTGGCTTCTTGCAGAGGGACGGGGTGCCGCGGTATTTCTATCCCTTGCTGTCTGCTCGAGCCGGATCTCTTCAGCGCCAGCAGACTGTCCTTGCTAAAACACAGTACAATGGACTTCCGTCGTTTATGACACAACACGGACAGTGCTTCTGTGGTGGAACTTTCTATCTGCACTCCTGCCTCCCATGGTAGCGTTTGTCCTTTGAAAAGGCCTATGGTTCCTCTTAATGTCTGGACCCCAGCTGTCTTCCCTGCTCAACTGGCTTCTGCTCAACCTATACCAAATAAGATGCCCAATTACATTTAGACAGCTCACCAGTAGAAGAATTTGATATGGAAAAATAGTTGTATCTGGCAATCACTGACATTAACTTCAATCACACTTGTACTCTCGTTGCCGGCCGAGTGGCCGTGCGGTTCTAGGCGCTACAGTCTGGAACCGAGCGACTGCTACGGTCGCAGGTTCGAATCCTGCCTCGGGCATGGATGTGTGTGATGTCCTTAGGTTAGTTAGGTTTAATTAGTTCTAAGTTCTAGGCGACTGATGACCTCAGAAGTTAAGTCGCATAGTGCTCAGAGCCATTTTTTGTACTCTCGCTTTTAGCTTGGGTTCAATTTAGATTTTCTGGACTTACGATCACGTAACAAGGTGTTTTCTGAATTGGGGGAGCTCCAAATGCCAGAAATCTGGGTTAAAGTCAGAGGCTCAACTAGATTGCGGGAACCAGGGTATAGCTCCGGGGCGCCTGGTGTCCAAAAGAAAGAAAGAAAGAGAGAAGAGGAAAGAAATAAGGAAAAATGAAAATGGAAGGAAAAACTAGTAAAACTGAAAAGTCAGCTGAAGACTTTCAAGTATTTGCCTCCTTCAAGCACGTCGACGATCAGTCTACGTTAGGACACAAACATCAATTATAGAGCGAAAAGTCCTAGATGTGAGCAAAAGGATATGGCGGAACATACGCCATGAGTGTGAAAGGGGGCTGTCCTGTTTGCCATGACGATTTTCGGGAAATTTTGGACATAAATGTGTGTGAAGTTGCGAATTTGATAAATGTACTCAACATCTGTCATATCGATATAATCATATTCCTTGTAAGACTGTGTTTGAGACCAGAGATATGAGAGAGTTAACTTTGTTTTGTCAGAGTAAGTCAGAGAGTTGCAGTAGTAGAGACTGTTGGACAGTCTGGCACTTTAAGAAGGAAGGAAGACGGCCTGCTGTATAGTGGAGGTAGCGTTATTTAAGAAGGATTTTGTAATAAAATGTCTCGAGGAAAGATATTGAGCAAATGAGATTATATTAATGGAAGAATGATAAAAGCCAACTTTTAAGGTAATCCAGTTTTTTATGTTTGTAGCTTCTCATTGTTAGAACATTGTGTATGGTTGAAGTATGCTATAGAAATTTTGTAATGAAGCATATGGCCATGTCTTATAGTTGAAACAAGTGTTGAGAGAGGCAATTGTACACGGGAGAGTTATTAAGAAATGTTTTGCTAACTTGTCTAGGTGTGAGAACTTTATGAAAAGGTGTGTTGTTGCTATGGATTAATGAAGCACAGTAAAAGTTGGAGTCTTTCTTCTCATTTGTCAGTCGTTAAGATCAGTTTTCATTTTTACTCTCATATGACTCCGTCTGCACACTCGCATTGCATCTCGTGAGTTGTGTACTGAGAAGCATTTATGAAAACTTGCATTGCACATGGCAAGTACAGCAAATGAAATTTGATTTTTGACAGTCACATCATTACTCCTAATAGCAACAACTTGCAGGGCAGACAAGCGTTTCATACCCATATTTTTACAATTTTTCCTATATTTTCCACACTTTTCCACATTTCCCATATTTTCTAACTTTTTTACATATTTTCTATTTTCAATATTTTTATCCATACTTTATATGTAAATGCAAAAGAATATATGCTCTTATTGCATACCCCATCAAGTATTTTTGTCATCAAAAAATGATTTGGATGCCTCTGCCCAGCCAGTGTGTCTACAAACTACAGTTCTTCCTATTGTCAACCTGCACAATACTAAATACAAAAGCCAATTCTTACATACGTTAAAACACACATTGATTGGTGCAGAGGTGGAGTGTTGACTTTAGCCATACCTTAAATATAGATTTATGCCCACTGATTCTTAAAAATATCACTCCATGACCACCTCACAATGATTTATACTTTCTTGAATGTTAACAACAGAGAATACAGTCCAGCTATGGCTGTCGAACCTTAGTATATTTTCTACACATACAAGATGGAAATACTGTTCAGAATATTATCAAAGCTTAGACCCAGCATGTATGTCTATAACAGATGGAAGCAATAATGTTCAAGGAACTGACTTATTACAAACACACACATAGCTCAGGTACACTACTTTGTTTCTCATGGGTGGTGCTCACGCCCTACTTCCCTAGACCTATCATGATTGGATCCACTTCTGGATGCTGCCCCAGATGTAATGCTGGTGGATCCACATTTGGACACTACACCAGACCGTATATGGATGGATATACCACAGAGAAAATCCCAGGTGTAATATAGGTGGATCCATGCCAAGCATGTGTACTGAGAAGCATTTATGAAAACTTGCATTGCACATGGCAAGTACAGCAAATTAAATTTGATTTTTGACAGTCACATCATTACTCCTAATAGCAACAACTTGCAGGGCAGACAAGCGTTTCATACCCATATTTTTAGAATTTTTCCTGTATTTTCCACACTTTTCCACATTTCCCATATTTTCTAATCCACCCAGAACAATACCCCATACCAAACATGAGTGGATCCACCTTCTGGCGCTATCCTGGACACAATGCGTGAGGATCCACATTTGGACTCTACCCCAAATTTAATGCGGATGAATCTTTTGGATAATGTTATGTTAATCCCCATATTCTGTATTGGAGATACGCATTCAGATTTCGTTGAAGATGTCTAAAGTTGCAGTCTACTATCCATATCACACCACTGTGTGGCTGTCCAGGGATGTGATCAGCTGGCTGCATTTTCTACCTGGCAGTCAACAAGTGCCTGTCTGTCTGTGTGTTTTGGTTTGATATTTGTTATTTACCATCATGCATTACTATTTTTTTAAAATAAACAACGTAAAGCTCTTGTTACGCAGTGGAATTGCTCGACATTAAAATGAGTCTTCCAATGGAATACTGAAACAGCTTCTTGTAGACGATACTTGTATTATGTGTAAACGATACCAGCAACAGCAGGGAGCATCCAGCACCCCCACGCAGAATAAAAAGTGTAAGAAGACATGTAAGAACAAATAACTTACCATATCACGACGCTTATACAGGCAAATTCTTGGTACATAGCGAATCTACATCACTCCTGCAATATTAACCTTCGTGGGTGTTAAAAGTGGGTATAATTTAATGACGTTACGGCGTTTTTATAAGCACTACCAAGCATGATCCTGACCAGTGTACCAAAACACATGTGAGACACTTGAATATCTAATAAATTTAGCAGAAAATTATTTAAGCACCAAGTCTACATCAGTAGTATGCTACATTCCTATAAGACTCGTAAATATCTACAGAAAATTCGAATATGTACGCTCACAACTCATCGCTAGATGTATAGTGTATGTAACTACTGCCATTAGCATTGAAAAAATGACATCACATTATTATAAAACCTGTACAAACACAGTTTAGGCATCGTCTACAGCACACCCCTGTAAGATAGGACTAAGCAACCCAGAAAATCTGTGTTACGCACACATTGTTTCCATTGCTCTGCTGGGTGACTGTCCATTCTTCTTAAGAAGAATCAGGAGGGGCGTGTGTATATCGTAGTGGTAATGGAAAGTTTGACAGTGGCAAGAGGCAGTACCAAAACAACTATACTGAAGGTAGTGTTGTAGACTATCTCTCTGTGGGATTCTGTGTTGTGCATCGGTTGGTATGCTAGAGGACCATCTGTTCAATGTATTCAAATTACATTTCAAAATCAGGAGGTATATATAGAATGATTCAGCAGCCCCTATCAATGTCGTTTTATGCAGACCGTAATTCATGCACGGCCTTCAAAAACACGTAGAAGATTTACATATTCTCTCACTTGCTACATGGAGTCAGTCCAACAGAAAAAATCAACGGGAACTTTTTGTAGGAAATTCGGTGTAATTATAGTTTGTACTGGGACATGTTTTAGCTAGAGGCCGTAGTTTTCGAGTTATTAAAGAAAAACGTACAAAAGTGACCTTCAGATGTACGCACACTCAGCCTCTACCGGCCAGGATGTCTGGTACGTTGTTCATGGCACCCCCTTCTACCACTGCACAAAAATTTGGGACTGCATGAGTTATTTCTCACATTTGATCATTTTTGGTCTTAATTGACTGTCCATATTACGCCATCGACATATTTAAGCACTCAAAAATAGTAAAACTGGCGGTTGTGTAAATCTTACCTTACAGTTACGCGAATTTTAACAGCATAAAATAAACAATTATGTCGTATTATTCATCAGGCCTTCTGACAACGAAACTACTGTGCTTGTAAGGGTTAATCGTTAAGTCTGGATCGAATTGTCAACGTAATTAGTTTTAGCGGATGTTTACAACAGTAGCTTTTCTTTCATTGCCCTCAAGGAAACGTTTAAATTAATAGTGTTAACGAAATAGCCGACTATGCTGATGGCGTAATATCCCAATCAGTAGAGACCCAAAAAAGTTCGAGTATCGGGAATCGTTCGTTTAGTCGGAGATTTTTGTACAGCGGTAGGAAGAAGTGCCATGAACAGCACACTAGAAATCCTAACCGGTAAGGAATGAGTGGGGGTGCAGCGAATACGCCACCCAGAACAAAATTTAATTGCATTAAATTTCCTACAAAAAGGTCTCGTTTATTGTTTCTGCAGGACCAATATTTTGCACGTAGCGATCGAGAGAATATGAAAACCTCGCGCTCGTTTTGGAAGGCGAGATGTTATAATGAAAACTGCAAGTTGTATTTCAGGGACTTCGTTTCTTACATTGATACTCACGTATAAACAGATAATTAACGGCAATGCAGCTTTAACATACCTTTATAGTGACTACCAGGACAGCAAGCAAGACACTCCCGCATCATATAGAAGGAAAGGCATTTGTTTGATTTGGAGCACATTCCCAACTGGGAAACGCCTTTGCGTGCCTCCAACTGTCTGCAACTAAAGAGTTTCACATTGATGGGCGTGAGAGATGGATTAAAAAATATAAAGAAATTAAAGCAGTCATTTGTTGTGGCTCGCTTATAACATATAACTGTAGCTCCATCAGTAGGCACTCCACACAAGGGAAATATCCCAAAATTAAGCAATTAATATGACAATAGTAAACTAAACCCAGTTTATCATTGATTCCCATAAAAGATATACATAAAGGATACGCAAATTACGAAGAACACTTCTGTATAATGCATTACATCTGTAAGCCTTCATGTCCACCAAATGCTAGTCGTTTCACCAACTATGTAGGCCTCTATCGTCTATGTTGTGTATGAGAGAGTAATCTGATTCGAGATATGAAACCTGTCGGGAATCTAGTGGTCGCTGCTTTTCATTGTATGCTCGTAACAGTGTCTCATTTCCTATTCTCTGCATTATCTGATTTAATTCTAATCACTCAATTGTCTTTGACTTACTTTTGCATATATTCATCCTAAAACATCTTTGCAAGACACAATCCAATTTCAGCCAACTGATTTTTCAATCCGTTGTATTCTGTGACAAAATTATAATGCAATCGGCCAACTTTCAAGTTTTAATTTCTTCTGCCCGATATCGGCAGATAAATACGATATTACAGTGCCCGTGTTATTCTGAACTATGATGCAAAGTTCCTTTGCACATGCACGCATGTACTGCGGCGACTATATCTGTTATGAAATACATTGAATCTATTCGCAATTACCAATATGAACAACTCTCAGCTGTAGAACAGAATGACGACAGTGTGAATTTGTGTCGGACTGTGACTCGAACCCAGATTTCTCGCTTATCGCGTGCAGTCGCCTTACCTATCCATACATCCATTATAGGTATTCCTGTGCACGTGAGACACTTTACTTGAAAGTCGCTTTCCCAGCGTCGGCAGGTAAATACGACATTGCAGTGCCCGTGTTATTCTGAACTACGATGCAAAGTTCCTTTGGACATGCATGCATGTACTTTACACCATAATCCAGAATAACACATGCACTGCAATATCGTACTAAAAATAAAATCTAATTTTTAATATGCATTACTAAAATTTATAAAATTTCTCAAGATATTTTGCGCTGAATTAACCAGAGGAGTCATTCAGATAAGAAAAATACGGCACTGCTCTGTCGCTCCTAATGATAATTGTTGAAATACATGTACTAAATTGATTGGTTTTCTATTCGCCGTATGTGTGAGACCATGAATGGCTTTACTGACACGAATGTGTAAATAATGAGTTCAGTTTCTTTATTATAATCAATTGTATTGTTTGGATTTAGTGCCCAATTCTAAGTGGTTTCAACAGCTTTGCTCCGACATCCGGTGTTGTGACCAGCGTTCACATTTAGATTAAGTATATTGTACGAGGGCTATTCGGAAAGTAAGGAACGATAGGTCGCGAAATGGAAACCACAGTAAAAATCAAAACTGTTTCATTTGCAACAGTTAGCTACATCTTCCAGCTACTTATCTCCATAGTCGCCGATCCGACTTGGACGTTTGTTGTAACGTTGTATCAACTTTCCAATACCCTTCTTATAGAGGGCAGCCGCCAGTGCTTTCCGCCAATTCTCTACGCTGGCCTACAGCTCGTTGTCTGTGCCAAAATGCTGTCTTCATAGCCAGCGGTTCATGTGAGCAGAGATGAAACTCAGATGGAGACAATTAGGGCTGTGTTGCGGGTAATCAAACATTTTCAACCGAAAACGATGCAGGAGCATCTTCACTGCCCCTGCAGAATCCGGCTGAGAGTTGTCCAGAAGAAGAAAACGCACGATAGTTATGTACTTTTGGCTGCATAGCTTCACTAGAAATTTCTCGCCAAGCCTCGTACTTGGCGGGACACAATTGTTCTAGGTATCTTTATGTGCTCCCTGTGTTCTCAGAACTAAAAAGAACGACGTAACGTGATCGACGAGCATACTAGAGACACTGCCCAAGACATCTGTGCAAAACTTCAACAGATTTTCACTGTGGTTTCCATGACCAATCGTTCCTTACCTTCCGAATAACACTCGTAGATTTCTGTCCGTAAAAGTTTTAATTGTAGTGTTCCCGGTTTTTTTATATTACTTTGGGAAGGGGGGATTTAATTTTAGGTGTGCGTTAATCAGTGGCGACCGGTTATCGTGTGCTAATGTGCTACAGCTGGCAGTAAATCTCGCACAAAAATTATGCCGTTTCTTTTCAAATGAGAGCCGCAAATTACACTAAAATTACGACATTTCGCTTTCAATGCGAGCTGGAAATCACACTAAAATTACGTTATTTCTCTTCCAACGCGTTATGGTACGCAAATGAAATGGACGTAAAAGTGTTTTGTAGCGCTCTTTCCACGGTCACTAGAACCCAGTATCGACAGCTGAAATGACGATCAGCCGCTGTACGTTCAACTCAGAGAAGGGACACAGCTGTCTGTTTTCTATTGCATATGGCCTGTTCAACTCGAAGAAGCGACACAACTGTCTGTTTTCTATTGCAAATGCTCTGTTGTGACGTCATTCCTTCCACCACTACGAGAGCTACATTGCACCCAGCACCAGATCCTTCGAAACTGCGAGTAGCAGGTTGTGCAAATGTGAAGTATCACAGCTTTTTAACGAAAGATTGCCATGACAACACTGTGGGCGACTGGTGTAAAACTCGGACTGGTCTGATATAAATATTCTTCTTCATTTCATTTTATTCTTCACAATGGAAATGGAAATGCTGTGTGGCTAGGGCCTCCCGTAGGGTAGACCGTTCGCCTGGTGCAAGTTTTTCGCTTTGACGCCACTTCGGCGACTTGCGTTTCGATGGGGATGAAATGATGATGATAAGCACAACACAACACCCAGTCCCTGAGCGGAGAAGATCTCCGACCCAGCCGGGAATCTAAATTCCTGGAAATGTTAAACTATTAGGCAACGGCCTTGCCGAGGTGGATACACCGGTTCCCGTAAGATCACCGAAGTTAAGCGCTGTCGGGCTTGGCCAGCACTTCGATGGGTGACCATCTGGGCTGCCATGCACTGTTGCCACTTTTCGGGGTGCACTCAGCCTCGTGATGCCAATTGAGGAGCTACTCGACCGATTAGTAGCGGCTTCGGTCAAGAATATCATCATAACGA
This sequence comes from Schistocerca piceifrons, assembly GCF_021461385.2. NCBI lineage: Eukaryota > Metazoa > Arthropoda > Insecta > Orthoptera > Acrididae > Schistocerca > Schistocerca piceifrons. The sequence continues at coordinate 197,133,732 of NC_060144.1, forward strand.
CCGGGAGAGCAGTGTGCTGACTCCACACCGCTCCTATCCGCATCCTCAACGGAGGATGACACGGCGGTCGGATGGTCCCGATGGGCCACTTGTGGCATGAAGACGGAGCGCTTTTTCTTTAAACTATTAATTACAAAGTTTAAATATAAACAGTTAAATTTATATAAGTAAAATTAATATATTCAATTTAGTTACGATTACTACCACAGCAAGCCAAGAGGCTATAGGCCAGCACATTATAACAGAATGGCATAATTATACAAGAGACGCCACTGGCGTTAATTCTGCTCCATACATTTCATGTACCTTATTTGGTTGATCCTCCCTGCGATCAGTCCTATATTCAGTTATTAATAATAGTGTGCCCTTTTGAGCAGTAATACAGACGTGAAAATGTGTCACTACTCCGCAGATACGTTTCATTTTGACACACAAGCTGCGACGACGGCTCCGCACAATTATTCTCTCTTTCTAGTCGTTTAGTCGGTTCCAGCTTTCCGTGATTCCCTGAACTCAAGCACACAAACGTCCTCTGCCTTGCACTTTTCCCGCAGACTTTCCAGGTTGGAATCCATTACATCTGAGATGGTATCGTCTAACATTCTGCGTGGTGTCTGTTGTTCTATGTCATGTCTCCCTACCACTTTCGCGCAACGACGCTCTGAGCGTGTTTTTTAGGGAATTGACTAGTTTGAACCTGGAACCTGTTGCTGGTAAGGACGCCATACCACACATGACATGTAGAGTTCAGAAGAGTTCAGTGAGACTAGCGATGATATAACCAAATACTTAATGATTTCAGCGTCAGCTCCACTGCACTCCCTGTAAAAGAATCTTAATACTAACTAAATTTCGTGGAAGGGGTTCAAGGCTTTATTATTTTTAGTTGTTGTTGTTGTTGTTGTTGTTGTTGTGGTCTTCAGTCCTGAAACTGGTTTGATGCTGCTCTCCATGCTACCCTATCCTGTGCAAGCTTCTTCATCTCCCAGTACTTACTGCAACCCACATTCTTCTGAATCTGCTTAGTGTATTCATCTCTTGGTCTCCCTCTACGATTTTTACCCTCCACGCTAACCTCCAATGCTAAATTTGTGATCCCTTGATGCCTCAGAACATGTCCTACCAACCGGTCCCTTCTTTTTGTCAAGTTGTGCCACATACTCCTCTTCTCCCCAATTCTATTCAATACTTCATCATTAGTTATGTGATCTACCCATCTAATCTTCAGCATTCTTCTGTAGCACCACATTTCGAAAGCTTCTATTCTCTTCTTGTCCAAACTATTTATCGTCCATGTTTCACTTCCATACATGGCTACACTCCATACAAATACTTTCAGAAACGACTTCCTGACACTTAAATCTATACTCGATGTTAACAAATTTCTCTTCTTCAGAAATGCTTTCCTTGCCATTGCCAGTCTACGTTTTATATCTTCTCTACTTCGACCATCATCAGTTATTTTGCTCCCTAAATAGAAAAACTCCTTTACTACTTTAAGTGTCTCATTTCCTAATCTAATTCCCTCAGCATCACCCAACTTAATTCAACTACATTCCATTATCCTCGTTTTGTTTTTGTTGATGTTCATCTTATATCCTCCTTTCAACACACTGTCCATTCCGTTCAACTGCTCTTCCAAGTCTTTTGCTGCCTCTGATAGAATTACAATGTCATCACGGCGCCAAAGAGGACTTCCTGCTAGCAACTCCAGATGTTGTGACGAAGAATTCTGTCTTCGTCACAACTGGAATCCAAAATATCTTGGTGTCATTCTGGATCGTACACTATGCTTAAAACAACACCTTCTTAACTTAGCTCAAAAGCTGAGGACTCGAAACAACATCCTCTATAAGCTATGCGGAACTACCTGGGGATCTTCAGCAACCACCCTGCGACCTTCAGCTCTGGGCTTGGTATACTCAAGTGCTGAGTATTGTGCACCTGTTTGGATGAATAGTCATCATACAAGGCTTGTTGATACCCAGCTGAATACGACAATGCGCATAATATCTGGCACAATCAGATCAACTCCAGTTTATTGGCTTCCACTGTTAACCGGTATAATGCCTCTTGATCTACGCAGATGTACTGCCCTTATGAGAGAATTCTACAAGATCTCCAGGAATTCTAACCTGCCCGTGCATAGCGACCTGCCACTTTTAAATCGCAAGAGACTGAAATCACGTCATCCAACTCTGTGCGATGCTGCTGACATGGTTGCTAAGAATTTCAAACCTCTTGAAGAATGGGAAGGTCGGTGGGAAGTAGTGACAGATGTGCACCTGCATAACATGTTCTCAGGTGCTAAACTTCCAAGTGGACTCGACTTACCACGCAAGACGTGGTCTACTCTCAACAGAATCCGCACCAGCCATGGGCGATGCAGGGATGCTCTCTTTAAGTGGAAGAAGCTGCCTGATCCAGCTTGTGACTGCGGGGCTCCATACCAGACTGTTCACCACATTGTCAGTGAATGCAGGATTCGAGCATATCACGGCGCCAAAGAGGACTTCCTGCTAGCAACTCCAGATGCAGTGCGCTGGATTGAAGGACTGGATATTCAGTTGTAAAGACAAACTTAAGTTTCTTGTGTGTCAATATGTACATATGTATATGTAATTTCATGATATGTTTGTATTAGCCATACGCTAAATAAATAAAATAACAATGTCATCGGCGAACCTCAAAGTTTTTATTTCTTCTCCATGGATTTTAATACCTACTCCGAATTTTTCTTTTGTTTCCTTTACTGCTTGCTCAATATACAGATTGAATAACATCTGGGACAGGCTACAATCCTGTCTCACTCCCTTCCCAACCACTGCTTCCCTTTCATGCCCCTCGACTCTTATAACTGCCATCTCCTTTCTGTACAAATTGTAAATAGCCTTTCGCTCCCTGTATTTTACCCCTGCCACCTTTAGAATTTGAAAGAGAGTATTCCAGTCAACATTGTCAAAAGCTTTCTCTAAGTCTACAAATGCTAGAAACGTAGGTTTGCCTTTCCTTAATCTTTCTTCTAAGATAAGTCGTAAGGTCAGTATTGCCTCACGTGTTCCAATATTTCTACGGAATCCAAACTGATCTTCCCCGAGGTCGGCTTCTACCCGGTTTTCCATTCGTCTGTAAAGAATTCGCGTTAGTATTTTGCAGCTGTGACTTATTAAACTGATAGTTCGGTAATTTTCACATCTGTCACATCTGCTTTCTTTGGGATTGGAATTATTATATTCTTATTGAAGTCTGAGGGTATTCCGCCTGTCTCATACATCTTGCTCACCATATGGTAGAGTTTTGTCAGGACTGGCTCTCCCAAGGCCATCAGTAGTTCTAATGGAATGTTGTCTACTCCTGGGGCCTTGTTTCGACCCAGGTCTTTCAGTGCTCTGTCAAGCTCTTCACGCAGTATCGTATCTCCCATTTCATCTTCATCTACATCCTCTTACATTTCCATAATATTGTCCTCAAGTACATCGCCCTTGTATAGACCCACTACATACTCCTTCCACCTTTCTGCTTTCCCTTCGTTGCTTAGAACTGGGTTTCCATCTGACTTCTTGATATTCATACAAGTGGTTCTATTTTCTCCAAAGGTCTGTTTAATTTTCCTGCAGGCAGTATCTATCTTACCACTTGTGAGATAAGCCTCTACATCCTTACATTTGTCTTCTAGCCATCCCTGCTTAGCCATTTTGCACTTCCTGTCGATCTCATTTTTGAGACGTTTGTATTCCTTTTTGCCTGCTTCATTTACTGCATTTTTATATTTTGTCCTTTCATCAATTAAGTTCAATATTTCTTCCGTTACCCAAGGAGTTCTACTAGCCCTCGTCTTTTTACCTACTTGATCCTCTGCTGACTTCACTGCTTCATCCCTCAGAGTTACCCATTCTTCTTCTACTGTACTTCTATCCCCCATTCCTGTCAATTGTTCCCTTATGCTCTCCCTGAAACTCTGTACAACCTCTGGTTTAGTCAGTTTATCCAGGTCCCATCTCCTTAAATTCCCACCTTTCTGCAGTTTCTTCAGTTTTAATCTACAGTTCATAACCAATAGATTGTGGTCAGAGTCCACATCTGCCCCTGGAAATGCCTTACAATTTAAAACCTGGTTCCTAAATCTTTGTCTTACCATTATATAATCTATCTGATACCTTCTAGTAGCTCCAGGATTCTTCCATGTATACAACCTTCTTACATGATTCTTGAATTAATTGATTTTTAGTTAGCGGGTAAAATAACGTCGAAAAAACAGTTAAGTTTACCATTGGAAATTTTATTCTACTCACAAAACATTGTTTATAAATTGCACTGTTGATAAAAGGAAATATTTTAATACAGGATGATAAAAACCAACTGCATTCAACAAAAATGTGAACGAATATTCCCTGAATGGGTTTTCAAGTTCTACAATGGATCGAAGGATGACCTATGCCATATCACATCTATAATCTAGGTTTAAATTAAGTTTCACAAAAGAGAAAACTATAAAAATGGTCTACAGTGATCCTCAATTATCTTTAATTACTTATCTAACTTGTCGTAAATTACAGTGGCTGATGTGGCTTCTCAATAATTATATAACAGAAAAATCATCGCGTTTCAGATTTTAAATTACGTAGCAAATGTTAGTACCATGAGCTTTAATTGACGATCGACACTAGTATTACGCAAAACGGGGGTGTAACAGATGAGACTTCTGCAGTTCTGAGTGAAGCTTTATGCGCTGTTATGCGGCATCGCATGCGTTCATTACCTTGTCGTTGGTTAGGCAGTGTCAGGGGGCATTGGTCGGCACAGCTCCACGCACCTCGCCGACTCGGAAGCAACTCTCTCCTAACTTCTCCTTACTACAATTTACCGAAATTGGAAAAAAAAACTATCTGGCTGTGTTTTCATCTGACTTATCAGGGTCTCAATGTTAACATTAAGCTCCACCTACAAAAATTCTGTCTATCCAATGAGAAACGTTATACTTTTCGTGGTGGGGCAATGTTTTTAAAGTTTGCAACGTAACAGAGACGCGAAAAAGTCTCACGCTAAAACTTGCGGCTGGTGTGTCCCTCTTAGTGTTATTGTAAGATCTATACTATTCTTCTGGAGGGCTCTATCTTTTAACATGGGCTGGGGGTGGTCCTGGCGGTTACTTTTCGTGGTGGGGGAATGTTTTTAACGTTTGCAACGTAACAGAGACGCGAAAAAGTCTCACGCTAAAACTTGCGGCTGGTGTGGCCCTTTTAGTGTTATCATAAGATCTATACTGTTCTTCTGGAGGGCTCTAGCTTTTAACATGGGCTGGGGGGTGGTCCTGGCGGTTAGCTGGCGACGTAGGTGTCCGTCCCTTATCGTAGGGCCTTCTAGCTTAACATGGTTCTGCTCTCGGCTTCTGTTCTCGTTTCTCCCCTCGGAACTGCATCTGTCTCACAGTGGGAAGGTATTACATGCATTTAGGCATTCTTGTGTTAGTCTGTGGTATTCCATTTGCTCACTCGTTACTCATATTACTTTGGTTAATTTAATGTCACGATTTATTCGGAGCTATGTGACATACTACTGAATTTGCTTATCATGTAAGGGTTTTTATCGAAGGTGTTGGATTTGCCTGACATCTTACAATCGACCCATCTCATCCTTAGCTGCCTTCTTCTTCTTGTGCCTTCGATATTTCCCAGAACTGACGTCTTTTCCAGAGGAATCATGTCTTCCCATTATGTGTGCGAAGTAGTTTTTTTTTTTTTGTATCAGACATTCTAGGGAACAATCTGGTTTTATTTGCTGTAATGCTGACCTATTCGTTCTCTTTGCGGTCCATGCGCTCTATGGAGTTATCTCCAACACCACAGCTGAAAGATATCTGTTTTACAACTGCTCTTTCTGTTATGTGGACTGTGTGTATGCCATTGCTTGCAGGCAACTCTGATTACTACATTTTTTGTTACAGACTTTTCATAAAGAGTCTTAAGCGTCGCACGCTTACTATGCTGTTTGCAGGTGGTTTGTTACGCTACCAAAATCCTGTTTCGGAAAAAATGCTCTCGTTGGTCGATCACGCTTAACATTTGGGTATTTGTGTACCAGATACATCTACATGGAAACTCTGCAAATCACATATAAATGCCTGGTAGAGGGTTCATCGAACCAGCTTCATAATTCTATATTATTCGAATCTCGTATAGCGCGCGGAAAGAATCAACACCTATATCTTTCCGTACGACCTCTGATTTCCCTTCTTTTATCGTGGTGATCGCTCCTCTCTATGTAGGTCGGTGTCAACTAAATATTTTCGCATTCGGAGGAGAAAGTGGCTGATTGGAATTTCGTGAGAAGATTCTCTCGCAACGAAAAAAGCCTTTCTTTTAATGACGTCCAGCCCAAATCCTGTATCATTTCTGTGACACTCTCTCCCATATTTCGCGATAATACAAAACGTGCTGCCTTTCTTTGAGCTTTTTCGATGTACTCCGTCAGTCCTATCTGGTAAGGATCCCACACCGCGCAGCAGTATTCTATAAGAGGACGTACAAGTGTAGAGTACGCAGTCTCCTTAGTTGGTCTGTTACATTTTCTAAGTGTTCCAATAGCTCTGAGCACTATGGGACTTAACTGCTGAGGTCATCAGTCCCCTAGAACTTAGAACTACTTAAACCTAAGTAACCTAAGGATATCACACACATCCATGCCCGAGGCAGGATTCGAACCTGCGACCGTAGCGGTCGCGAGGTTCCAGCCTGTAGCGCCTAGAACCGCTCGGTCACCCCGGCCGGCATTTTTTCTAAGTGTCCCTCCAATAAAATGCAGTCTTTGGTTAGCCTTCCCCACAACATTTTCTATATGTTCCTTTCAATTTAAGTTGTTCGTAATTGTAATACCTAGGTATTTAGTTGAATTTACGGCTTTTAGGTTAGACTGATTAATCGTGTAACCGAAGTTTAACGAGTCCCTTTTAGCACTCATGTGGATGACCTCATACTTTTCGTTATTTAGGGTCAACTGCCACTTTTAGACCCATTCCGATATCTTTTCTAAATCGTTTTGCAGTTTGTTTTGATCTTCTGATGACTTTATTAGTCGATAAACGACAGCGTCATCTGCAGACAACCTAAGACGGCTGCTCAGATTGTCTCTCAAATCGTTTCTATAGATAAGAAACAGCAAAGGGCCTATAACACTACCTTGTGGGAACGCCAGAAATCACTTCTGTTTTACTCGATGACTTTCCGTCAATTACTACGAACTGTGTGACCTCTCTGACAGGAAATCACAAATCCAGTCACATAACAGAGACGATATTCCATAAGCACGCAATTTCACTATAAGCCGCTTCTGTGGTACAGCGTCAAAAGCCATCCGGAAATCTAGAAATACGGAATCGATCTGAAATCCCTTGTCAATAGCACTCAACACTTCATGTGAATAAAGAGCTAGTTGTGTTTCACAGGAACGATATTTATTAAACCCATGTTGACTGTGTGTCAATAGACCGTTTTCTTCGAGGTAATTCATGATGTTCGAACACAATATATGTTCCAAAATCCTGCTGCATATCGACGTTTACGATATGGGCCTGTAATTTAGTGGATTACTCATGCTACCTTTCTTGACTATTGGCGTGGCCTGTGCAACTTTCCAGCCTCTGGGTACGGATCTTTCGCCGAGCGAACGGTTGGATTTGATTGTCAAGTATGGAGCTAATGCATCAGCATACTCCGAAAGGAACCTAATTGATTGTTGTTGTTGTGGTCTCAGTCCTCAGACTGGTTTAATGCAGCTCTACATATTACTCTATCCTGTGCAAGCTTCTTCATCTCCCAGTACTTACTGCAACTTACATCCTTCTGAATCTGCTTACTGTATTCATCTCTTGGTCTCCCTCTACAATTTTTACCCTGCACGCTGCCCTCCAATGCTAAATTTGTGATCCCTTGATGCCTCAGAACATGTCCTACCAACCGGTCCCTTCTTCTTGTCAAGTTGTTCCACAAACTCCTCTTCTCCCCAATTCTATTCATTTAACCATACAGTAAAGCTGCGTGGCGTCGGAAAAAATTACGGCTGTAGTTTCCCCTTGCTTCCAGCCGTTCGCAGTACCAGCACAGCAAGGCCGTTTTGGTTAGTGTTACAAGGCCAGATCAGTCATCATCCAGACTATTGCCCCTGCAACTACTAAAAGGCTGCTGCCCCTCTTCAGGAAACACATGTTTGTCTGGCCTCTCAACAGATACCCCTCCGTTGTGGTTGCACCTACGGTACGGCCATCTGTATCGCCGAGGCACGCAAGCCTCCCCACCAACGGCAAGGTCCATGGTTCATGGAGGGGGGGACCTAATTGGTATACAGATAAAACTGTAAGTGGTGTAATCTGGTCTGTGTTGTTACTGGTCTGGAACGAGATTCGTGCAGCGTGCTGAGAGAACGTCTGGAGGGCTGCGGCAGGATGGTACGGAATTTGTGGGAGGAGGTGGGGGAAGCGCGAGGGAGGCGGGAGCAGGTCGGTAAGTAAATGAAGGCCATTAGTGGAGCCGCACGGCCGCCACCTAATTGGCCCATCCATCCGTGCGCGGTCAGGGGAAGCCCCGATCTTGAGCGGGAGAGGGGTGGGGATGGGGGGGGGGGGGTAGGGGGGTGCACTCGCAGCACGGCTCACTATGCTTCCCACACTCTTCACTTAAGAAAACTACTGTGTCTGATATGCGTTCCACTATCTGTCGCTCCGTGGCAAGTTTACTGGAAGAGTAATCACGAAGACCGAAAACAACAACGAACGAAGCACGAAACTTGTGGCAGATGCTCTTCTAGACGATACACAGGAATTCTGGCGACATGGCAATATCACAATTTAGTATTCTAGCAACTGAGTTGGGCCAGAGAAAAGTTTCTACGCGATGCTTGAATGCTGATGTGTAAACACCCCGTCATTGCAATTGTGGTGAGTCAGAGGTCTGAGCTTGATCAAACTTTATGTCAGTCGCTATTAATGGAATAGGAGTTAGATGGAGCCGGAGTTGAAATCAGAGTTTAAAAAAAGGTGAAGTTGATATTTCTCACAGCCTAAAAATCTTGTATAGTTCGGTTCAATGTACTCTACTGGCCACTAAAATTACCACACCAAGAAGAAATGCAGTTGATAAACGGGTATTCATTGGACAAATATATTACACTAGAACTGACATGTGATTACATTTTCACGCAATTTGGGTGCATAGATCCTGAGAAACCAGTACCCAGAACAACCACCTCTGGCCCTAATAACGGCCTTGATACGCCTGGACATTGAGTCAAACAGAGCTTGGATGGCGTGTATAGGTACAGCTGCCCATGCAGCTTCAACACGATACCGCAATTCATCAAGAGTAGTGACTGGCGTATTGTGACGAACCAGTTGCTCGGCCACCATTGACCAGACGTTTTCAGTTGGTGATAGGTCTGGAGAACATTTTCTGTATCCGGAAAGGCCCGTACAGGACCTGCAACATGCGGTCGTGCGTTATCTTGCTGAAATGTAGGGTTTCTCAGGGATCGAGTAAAGGGGTGATGCAGCGTCAAGGGTAACCGCAGCCATGGTCTCCGAGCTGATAGTCCATGCTGCTTCAAACGTCGCCGAACCGTATTACCCTTCTGAACCCACCGATTCCATATTCTGCTAACAGTTATTGGACCTCGACCAACGCGAGCAGCAATGTCGCGATACGATAAACCGCAATCGCGATAGGCTATAATCTGGCCTTTATCAAAGTCGGAAACGTGATGGTACGCATTTCTCCTCCTTACACTAGCCGTCACAACAATGTTTCACCAGGCAACGCCGGTCAACTGCTGTTTGTGTATGAGAAATGGGTTGGAAACTTTCCTCATGTCAGCACGTTGTAGGTGTCGCCACCGGCGCCAACCTTGCGTGAATGCTCTAAAAAGCTAATCATTTGCATATCACAGCATCTTCTTCCTGTCGGTTAAATTTCGCGTCTGTAGCACGTCATCTTCCTGGTTTAGCAATTATAATGGCCAGTAGTGTAAACAAATGATTACCATTACAGACAATTTCATAGTGTCACAGGGGTATGTTATCGTAAATTGATCCATCAGCGCCGGCCGCGGTGGCCGTGCGGTTCTAGGCGCTTCAGTCCGGAACCGCGTTACTGCTACGATCGCAGGTTCGAATTCTGCCTCGGGCATGGATGTGTGTGATGTGCTTAGGTTAGTTAGGTTTAAGTAGTTCAAGTTCTAGGGGACTGATGACCTAAGATGTTAAGTCCCATAGTGCTCAGAGCCATTTGAACCATTCTGATCCATCAGCAAACAGAATAATGAACAAATCCCGCCCTTACTTGGCCGAAGCTGGACCGTTCATTCCCCACAACAATGCTTGCCAACACTCCCCTGATGTCGGAACTGAACATCAGTGTTCCTCACCGTTGCTGGTGGATACTACAGAGACACACCCGAACATGTATACATGGACTGGGCAAAAATATAGAAACATTGCGAGAAATGCATGCTTGAGCATAAATGCAGCTGCCACAATTCACTTTGTTCTATTTGATCACGAACGACACCTGCGAAATATCGTCAATATAGTTTTCAAGTGTACGATGTTCTGTGCAGCTGCGAGAGCATTATGACGGAGCAAAGTCAGTTCGAACATGGGAATATTCTTAGTCCTTGTATGGTGATTGCTTCTGTAAAAAAGGAATCAGATAGATCGTGTCGAAGATTTTTACCGCATACGTGGAAAGCGGCAAAACATCATTCACTAAGTCACAAGATGGACGATAGAGAGTGTTGAGCGATCGTGACACATGGTCATTGACGAGAATTGTGACGAAAAATTAGAGGACGACAGCTGAAAGAGTCATTGCGGAACTGAATATCGCACTTGGGAACCTTGTCAGCACGAGAACAACACAAAGTGAGCTCCGTCATCTGGAAACTGCAGGGCGAGCTGTAATTGCAAAACCACTCACCAGTTATGGAAGTGCTCGTAACAGGAAAATGTGATACTGAAGCCTTACATCCTGGATTAAGGAGCAATGGAAGGAAGCCATTTGGTTGGATGTGTCTTGTTTTACACTGTTTCCTAATTCTAACCGAATCTACGTCCCGGTAATGAAATGTGGCTTGTCTTCGGTAACGATTTGGGCAGCTATATTCTGGTATTCCATGGGACCATAGTTACTCTGCAAGGTCGCATTACTGCTAGGATTACATGACCATTTCGGCTGATCCGGTCCATCCTAGAATCCAATGTTTGTTAGCGAATAGTGGTGCTAGGTTCCAAGACAACAGGGCCCCTATTCACACGCTCGCATCATCCAGGACTTATTTTGTGAGCACCATAGTCACCAGATTCCAGTATTATTGAGCCTTTGAGGTCTACTTTGTATAGAAGGGGGCCAGATCGCTATCGATCTCCTCCATCGTTACCTGAACTTGCTACTATTTTGCAGGAAGAATTGGGTAGGATTCCCTTGAAAACCATAGAGGACTTCTGCTTATGCATTCCGGAAGCTGCTTTGAATGCCAACTTGCTGATGAGTTATGTTTCTGGTGTTTCCTTATTTTGGCCACCCCTTGAAGGTCGAACTTGAGCATCACATACGCAATGACGAAAAAAAATTGCAAAAAAATGGCTCTAAGCAGTATGGGACTTAACATCTGAGGTCATCAGTCCCCTAGCCTTAGAACTACTTAAACCTAACTAACCTAAGGACATCACAGACATCCATGCCCGAGGCGGGATTCGAACCTGCGACCGTAGCAGCAGCACGGTTCCGGACTGAATTGCCTAGAACCGCTCGGCCACAGCGGGCGGCAAAAAAACCGCAAAACCGAAAATGAATGTAGAGCAACGAAATTTCGGGAATACATGTCTCTAGATAACATATTTAAGTTATTAACTTTAGAACATCACAAGTTAACGTAAACGCGTTATGAGCCATTGCAAATGTGAAATGCTGGTAGATTCATAACTGGTGTAACCGCCAGAATGTTGAATGAAAGCCTGCGTACGTGGATGCATTGTGTTGTACAGGTGCCATTTTTTGGACTGGAGTTCCATGCCTGTTGCACATGTTCGGTCAGTACAGCAAGTGTTAATGTTGTTTGTGGATGACACTGGAGTTGTCGTCCCATGATGTCCCATATGTTCTTGGCTGGAAACAGGTGATCGAGCAGGCCAAGGTAACATGTCGACACACTGTAGAGCATGTTAGCTTGCAACAGCTGTATGTGGGGTGCGCATTATCTTGCTGGAAAACGCCCCCTGGAATGCTGTTCAGGAATGGCAGCACAGACGAATCACCAGACTGATGTCCAGATTTTCAGTCAGGGTGCGCGCGATCACCACGACAGTGCTCTTGCTGTCATATTAAATAGCATGCCAGACCATAACTCCAGTTGTAAGTCCAGTGTGTCTGGCAGGCAGGCAGGTTTGTTGGAGGCCCTCAACTGGCTCCTTCTAACCGACACACGGCCGTCACTAGCACCGAGGCCGAACCAGATGAGAAAACACGACAGACCTCCTCCCTACCTTCCAATTAGCTCTCGCTTGACACCACTGAAGTCTAATTGCTATACCGATCACTTCAACCATCATCTGCCGTCAGATGACGGTTGAAGTGATCGGTTCTAGGCGCTTCAGTCCGGAACCGCGCTGCTGCTACAGTCGCAGGTTCGAATCCTGCCTCGGGCATGGGTGTGTGTGATCATCACACTGTGATGTTCTTAGGTTAGTTAGGTTTAAGTAGTTCTAAGTCTAGGGGACTGATGACCTCAGATGTTAAGTCCCATAGTGCTCAGAGCCATTTGAACCATTTTGAAGTGATCGGTGTAGCAAGCAGAAATCTACAGATACCAGTATTCGAATGCTGGCTCCCGTTTTGACCACAACGGGGGTGATATCTTCCTACGCGTCGGTGACAGGCCTGAAGATGGCGTAGTAAATCGTCCAAATTGGTAGCCAAATAAAGTAAGTATAGAAATTAGACGGCTGCAAGACGTTCGTTTGACATCCTGTACCGAACACTCGAGTCCCGCAACTATCTCTGAAAACATGGACGTACAGAGATCTCAATGCTATATTTCCTTGTCACTGGATTGGAAAACGTGGTCTTATTCCAAGGCCTGCGAGGTCACCTGACCTGAATCCCCTTCATTAGTTCCTAAGGGGATATATGAAGTCACTTGTGTATGAGACCCCAGTGGATATGGAGATGGAATTACTTGCCAGAATTGTAGCTGCCTGTGATGTGATTCGTCAGGGTACGTTAGAATCTTGTTCGCCGCTATCATGCTTGAATTGAGGTTGATGGCCGTCAGTTCCATCAACAAGGTTTAATGCCAAAATATCAGAATTCATCTACAATAGTCTTAACAAGGGCTTATCGGCACCCCTCGTAAATCTTTTCTCCGCAAGCCACCTGATAGTATGTGGAGGAGAGCGCTTCTGGTATCACTGTCTGTTCCCCCTTTCCCTGTTCCATTCACGAAGGCGTGTGGGAAGAAAGAGTCTTGGTAAACCTCCATATTAGCTTTGATTTCTGGAATATTCTCGAGGTTGTCAATTCGCGATGTGTGTGTGGGAGGAAGCAATATGTTGTCCCAATCTCCCCAGACCGTACTCTCCCGAAGTTTCACCAGTAAGCCTGTCCGCCCCGATACCTGAGTAGTCAGCGTGACAAATTACCGTCCTACGGGCCCGCTTTCGATTCCCGGCTGGGTCGGAGATTTTCTCCGTTCAGGGACCGGGTGTTGTGTCGTCTTCATCATCATTTCATCCCCATCCGGCGCGCAGGCCGCCCAATGTGGCGTCGAATGTAATAAGACCTGCGCCAAGGCGGCCGGACCTGCCCCGCAAGGGGCCTCCCAGCCAATGACGCCAAACGCTCATTTCCATTTTTTTTTCAATGTAAATAAAAGAGTACACAGTAATATGATTTTATTCCTATTATCTCCTTAGTCCAACCCCGGTAGCTGAGTGGTCAGCGCGACAGTGTGTCAACCCTAAGGGCCCGGGTTCGATTCCCGGCTGGGTCGGAGATTTTCTCCGCTCAGGGACTGGGTGTTTTGTTGGCCTAATCACCGTTCAGGTCGTGCTGTCGGAGGGGTCGGGAGGTGCTTGCACCTGATGTTTTCTACTAGGAGCCTTGTAGGCTCAACACAAACCGTTAGCGTCATTACCGTATTACTTTTACCACAAGCACCCTTTCATTAGGAACTTTGAGCCAAGCACAAAATCAGTTACCTCTGTATTGTATATCGTAAATAGTTTAGCAGACTGGACATGGAGGTCTTAGTCTTAGTTTCTTGCTTTAACGTACGCTAATCTCTTCTATTTAAAGTAGTTTTTAGGATGATAGATGTTAAAGGCATGGTGAGCGACGTCCAGCGTCTTGAGGGTCATTCCAAGACCCGGGCCGCCGCCCACAACCAGGTGACGGGCAATATTATACCTCCCTCTTTTCTATTCAGTTCTCTTCCTTCCTTCTTTCTAAATATTTAATTTCGTTGTGTTTATTAATATCTCACTTGATTTTGCATTATTTATAAGTTTTTCTAATGTTGCACAAAAAAAGATATCAAATGGATGTAAACAAATAGAGCCCGCCTCCACGTGGCGGGACACGGGCAACGGTGTGAGTGGGGATGGGAGCCGGGGTGATGTTACTTTCAGCAACACCGGACCCCGGACCCAGTCACAGCGGCTAAGTGGCAACATACGACCCACCATAAGAAATTAGACGGTGGGTCATAAAATATAGGCAGCTAGTGAAAAAAAAGTGTCCTAATCACCATCATTTCATCCCCATCGGCGTGCAAGTCGCCGAAGTGGCGTCAAATCAAAAGACTTGCACCAGGCGAGCGGTCTACCCGACGGGAGGTCCTCGTCACACGACATTATTATTACTACACTCCTGGAAATGGAAAAAAGAACACATTGACACCGGTGTGTCAGACCCACCATACTTGCTCCGGACACTGCGAGAGGGCTGTACAACCAATGATCACACGCACGGCACAGCGGACACACCAGGAACCGCGGTGTTGGCCGTCGAATGGCGCTAGCTGCGCAGCATTTGTGCACCACCGCCGTCAGTGTCAGCCAGTTTGCCGTGGCATACGGAGCTCCATCCCAGTCTTTAACACTGGTAGCATGCCGCGACAGCGTGGACGTGAACCGTATGTGCAGTTGACGGACTTTGAGCGAGGGCGTATAGTGGGCATGCGGGAGGCCGGGTGGACGTACCGCCGAATTGCTCAACACGTGGGGCGTGAGGTCTCCACAGTACATCGATGTTGTCGCCAGTGGTCGGCGGAAGGTGAACGTGCCCGTCGACCTGGGACCGGACCGCAGCGACGCACGGATGCACGCCAAGACCGTAGGATCCTACGCAGTGCCGTAGGGGACCGCACCGCCACTTCCCAGCAAATTAGGGACACTGTTGCTCCTGGGGTATCGGCGAGGACCATTCGCAACTGTCTCCATGAAGCTGGGCTACGGTCCCGCACACCGTTAGGCCGTCTTCCGCTCACGCCCCAACATCGTGCAGCCCGCCTCCAGCGGTGTCGCGACAGGCGTGAATGGACGGACGAATGGAGACGTGTCGTCTTCAGCGATGAGAGTCGCTTCTGCCTTGGTGCCAATGATGGTCGTATGCGTGTTTGGCGCCGTGCAGGTGAGCGCCACAATCAGGACTGCATACGACCGAGGCACACAGGGCCAACACCCGGCATCATGGTGTGGGGAGCGATCTCCTACACTGGCCGTAAACCACTGGTGATCGTCGAGGGGACACTGAATAGTGCACGGTACATCCAAACCTGTCATCGAACCCATCGTTCTACCATTCCTAGACCGGCAAGGGAACTTGCTGTTCCAACAGGACAATGCACGTCCGCATGTATCCCGTGCCACCCAACGTGCTCTAGAAGGTGTAAGTCAACTACCCTGGCCAGCAAGATCTCCGGATCTGTCCCCCATTGAGCATGTTTGGGGCTGGATGAAGCGTCGTCTCACGCGGTCTGCACGTCCAGCACGAACGCTGGTCCAACTGAGGCGCCAGGTGGAAATGGCATGGCAAGCCGTTCCATAGGACTACATCCAGCATCTCTACGATCGTCTCCATGGGAGAGTAGCAGCCTGCATTGCTGCGAAAGGTGGATATACACTGTACTAGTGCCGACATTGTGCATGCTCTGTTGCCTGTGGCTATGTGCCTGTGGTTCTGTCAGTGTGATCATGTGATGTATCTGACCCCAGGAATGTGTCAATAAAGTTTCCCCTTCCTGGGACAATGAATTCACGGTGTTCTTATTTCAATTTCCAGGAGTGTATTATCTCCTTAAGCTGGCTTCTCAGACCACAGATTTCCTACTTCAGATTGTTCAGTGAAGCGTCCTCATGCCCTGATAAATTTTTCCGCGCTCTTACGGAAACAACCTGTAGAGAATCCGTAACGACGTGTAAGACATTTGGTTATCTGCTTTTTCAGTGTACCGTTCACTACTTTTTTATGTAATACTTTGTGAAGTACATTCATGTGGAACGCAACGAATCGTTTGCAATCACGCTGAGTGTGGGACGTAATCAGGCAGCGGCGTCGCAGGCCGCTGCTGCTGGTGCGGTGCGGTGTGGTGCTGCGGCGGCGCCGGCTCAGACGGCCGGCGAGTGGAGCCGTCAGTGATTAAACCGCGCGGTCGCCTAACTGCCGTAATGAAGTACGCCGGCCGCGCCGGATCACGCTCAGCCGGCTCGGTACAGTCTCCGCCACGCGCCGTGTCTCCGGCCGGCGCTGCACCGCCGCCAGCGCCGCTCTCACCCGTCGCATCGCGTACGTAGCTGATGTTCCGTATCACCACCCACCTCTTTCCCTTACTGCTGCTCTTCCCTCCTTCACAATCTATGCGATCCTGTCGTATTTTTGTGGTCACCACCTATGCTCGCCGTCAACGTATGTTCTCCGTTCTGGCTTCGCAGAAAATCCGAAGAAATTTTAGTCTTATGTCAAAGCGGTAGGTGGATCAAAACAAAATGTCCAGACACTCTGTGACCAAAATGGTACTGAAACAGAGGATGACACACTAAAGGCCGAAATACACTACTGGCCATTAAAATTGCTAAACCACGAAGATGGCATACTACAGGCACGAAATTTAACCGACAGGAAGAAGATGCTGTGATATGCAAATGATTAGCTTTTCAAAGCATTCACAGAAGGTTGGCGCCGGTGGCGACACCTACAACGTTCTGACATGAGGAAAATTTCCAACCGCTTTATCCTACACAAACAGCAGTTGACCGGCGTTGCCTGGTGAAACGTTGTTGTGATACCCCGTGTAAGGAGGAGAAATGCGTAACATTCCGTTTCCGACTTTGATAAAGGTCGGATTGTAGCCTATCGCGATTGCGGTTTATTGCATCGCGACATTGCTGCTCGCGATGGTCGAGATCCAATGACTGTTAGCAGAATATGGAATCGGTGGGTTCAGGAGGGCAATACGGAACGCCGTCCTGGATCCCAACGGCTTCGTATCACTAGCAGTCGAGATAAAAGGCATCTTATCCGCATGGCTATAACGGATCGTGCAGCCACGTCTCGATCCCTGAGTCAACAGATGGGGACGTTTGCAAGACAACAAACATCTGCACGAACAGTTCGACGACGTTTGCAGCAGCATGGACTACCAGCTCGGAGACCATGGCTGCGGTTATCCTTGACGCTGCATCACAGACAGGAGCCCCTGCAATGGTGTACTCAACGACGAACCTGGGTGCACGAATGGCAAAAAGTCATTTTTTCGGATGAATCCAGGTTCCGTTTACAGCATCATGATGGTCGCATCCGTGTGTGGTGACATCGCGGTGAACGAACATTGGAAGCGTGTATTCGTCATCGCCGTACCGGCGTATCTTCCTGCGTGATGGTATGGGGTGCCATTGGTTACACGTCTCGGTCACCTCTTGTTCGCATTGACGGCACTTTGAACAGTGGACGTTACATTTCAGATGTGTTACGACCCGTGGCTCTACCCTTCATTCGATCCTTGCGAAACCCTGGTAATGGTGGCCGAGCAACTCGCTCGTCACAATATGCCATTCACTACCCTTGATGAACTGTGGTATCGTGTTTAAGCTGCATGGTCTCGTTTAGGGTTAACATCCGTCCCAAAACGTCGGGACCGTCACCATTATGCAACAAGATGTCGCTATATCTCGACACGACAAAATTTTGCAACGATTTTGCAAAATACTGTTACGAGATTGACTGAAGTAGTGAAGTAACGCCGTCTGTTACCACAAAAGCCGGCCGTTCAGTCCGGAACCGCGCTGCTGTTACGGTCGCAGGTTCGAATCCTGCCTCGGGCATGGATGTGTGTGATGTCCTTAGGTTAGTTAGGTTTAAGTAGTTCTAAGTTCTAGGGGACTGATGACCACAGATGTTAAGTCCCATAGTGCTCAGAGCCATTTGAACCATTTTTTTGAAACAACGTTGGACCAATCTGTTTTGAGTTTTTGGAAGTGTACGACAACAATGCACCATCATATGAAGCAGTGGTTAGGTGCCCCAAATGCTTGAAGTGTGATCAGGCAAGTCTGAATGACGAAGAACGAAGTGTCGAACCCTCTCTCTGTAAATGTCGTGTGACTAGGGCCTCCCGTCGGGTAGACCGTTCCCCGGGTGCAAGTCTTTCGATTTGACGTCACTTCGGCAACTTGCCCGTCGATGGGGGTGAAATGGTGATGATTAGGACAACACGACTCCCAGTCCCTGAGTGGAGAGAATCTCTGACCCAGCCGGGAATCGAACCAGGGCCCTTAGAATTGACATTCTGTCGCGCTGACCACTCAGTTACCGGGGGCGCCTCTCTCTGTGAAGAACCGGGAATCGCATGGGAAGCAGAGTACTTGGTGCTCGAATACCGATGTGGCACAATCGAGGCAATGATGGAAAAAGTGAAAACGAGTCATGGGTCTATTTTCAACATTTTGAACGACATTTTGTACGTGAGAAAAGTCGCCGTTCGCTGGGTTGTGCGACTTCTCACACCCATTCATAGAGCCCACCGATCCAACTCGGGAAAAGTTCAGCCGTGTCAGGCCAACACGGAAGAATTATTTAGCTGCTTCGACCAAAATGTACGAGGGCTGGGTATGTCACTGTGAAGCTGGGGTGAAGGAGCAAAGTAAGCAGTGGGGACGTGTGGATTGACCACCGCCGAAAAAGGCGAAGGCCCCAACCATCGCCAGGCAAGCAAGGTTATCCTGTTTCCTTCGGGACTGCCGTGGTATGGTGCTAACAGGTTATTAGCCCAGTCAAGTAGTAGATATGCCTTGCAAAAGGGACGGTAGAAGAGTTTAGTTTTCAACTCGTTCATGTGGTTGGAAGGATTTAAAAAGGAAGTTATTTATGCTGGCTAAATTTTATGTAATCAAAAAACCTTGAAAAATTCGGACTTTTTTCAGTTTTTTCAAACTATCTTAGTTTTTGTGTTCCTAGCGCTTTGACATCTATTTGCTTCTTAAAAAGGCACAGAATTCTCTACGAACTTGATTACTACAACTTTTTTCTGCGCTCAATATCAAGGACGCTTCAGTTGGTCAAAAAAATCAATTTTTCAAATTTTGTGCAAAATGGCAAAATACCTGATTCTGAGCACTTTCATTTCAGTTTCTGTTTCTGTAGCATAAATATGTTACATATTGCTTCATATATTGGAATTTAACATCTCACTTCGCGGTATTCAATTACTGGGCGATTCTTGGGCATTACTACATTGTAATTCGTACACCACTAGTCGAAGTTAACTCCAGGACACTTCAGTCCTGGCTCATCCATATTTACAAAAATACATCATTTACTCATTCTGTTATAGCGTCAGCATCGTCTTGTGTCTCGTCCGCCTCAAAAAAATCAATTTTTCAAGTTTTGTGCAAAATGTCAGATTACCTGGTTTTTGAGCACTTTGATTACCTAAATTCCTTTTTAAAAACCGTGATCAAGTGATTCTTGTTTTGTTTGTTGTACAAAAGCTTGTAATGAGAAATCTTTTTTTTACTGTCTCTGATTGAACTAAAATTTCAAACGAAGAACTTATTCTACATCTCTCAGTATTCTTTGTGCTACATTGCTCTTCCTTCCAGGGCTACCCACGTAATACAGCAGCAAACTGAGATCCAAAATGACGTTGCAGGTATTTTGGCTATTGATTTTGATTATTGATTTGAAGGAAACATTTCGAGGCCAAGACACTTTGTATATAACGTACCCTCCATCAACGACAAAAAATTTCTTCTATGCATTTGTCTTCACATCCTTAACTGGAACAAAAGTGTTGTAGAATGATTTTGTTCCTTTTCACACGCCTTTTGCTGAGAGCGAAGACACTGGATAAGGAGCAAGTCCATATTTCAGGAAGGGTTTTAATTCTTCTTCACTTTATTTCATTACACAGATCTTTTGGAAAAGAGTTAACGGATCAACAGGAATAACTTGAATGCTCACAGCTTTTGTAATTGCTCTGGAAACAGATTTTCCAGCAAACGGCCTTGCTCCTGTGGTAACACCGGTTCTCATCAGATCGACGAAGTAAAGCGTTGTTGGGCTTGGCTAACACTTGGATGGGTCACTGTCCGATGAGGCAAATTGAGGAGCTACTTGATTGAGAAGTAACGGCTCCGGTCACAAAGTTGACAACGTCCGAGAGAACAGTGTGCTGACCACATGCCTCCCCCCCCCATATGCACATCCACATTGGCGTAAGCCAATAGGCTTAGGATGACACGGTGGTCAGTCAGTACCATTGGGCCTTCCGAGGCCCGTTCGGACGGAGTTTAGTTTAGTTTTATACATGTTTCACGCTCTTCGTGGAGCATATGGCAGTTAACATTGTCTGCTCCGATAACACCATTGTTGACAGACATTTTAAAATCACTTTCAGGGAAGAGAAGCAGCACTGAAAACCAATCACGCAGCTTACCTTTGAACATTAAGAATGACTGTGCTGGAAAAACTCTTACATTATTTGATTTTCAAACAGCTGAGCAAAGATCAACATACTCAGACAGTTCTCTCTTTACTTATTCTGATTATCACTAAACTGCCACACAATATTTTTAGCGCAACGCAGTCTAACTTTCAATAATCCCTACAAACGAATGGCCCTGACTAACAATAACCTACACCTTTCATGAATCACTTACCTCACAAAAATCTTCGTTCCTCGAACTACTGAAATACAGCGAGCACCAATACTGCCAGCTAAATAATAGATTCTAACTACTGAAGGCACTAACTACTGATAGGCATAGTCAGCAAATGAAAGATTTTGATAGAGAACAAACAATGTATTTACCTTAATCATGTTCAAAAGTCATCATATATATATTCATGACATCCCTCTTTACAAACTTCCTATTTCTAGCGGACACACGTCCAGATCGTCCACTTATAGTAACCTCTCAAAACTCTGGCACCTCTCTCTCTCCACATCCACCACTGCTGGCGGCTCACCTCCAACCGCCCAACGCTACGCGCTGTTCACATCCAACTGCCTAACACCACACAAGCGAATATTCTAACAATGAGTCCAACCAGCCACAGACTGCCCACAGCACAGTCAGTGATTTTCATGCAGAGCACTACGTGGGGTTACCAACATAAAAATCTAAACAGCCTACTTACAGACTAGTTGCATCTATGTATTGTCCTGGTGTTACACCGCTTATTTCACAGTATGATTCAATTTCTTCACAAATATTCTGCATATGAATCATCCTCTAAGTCCATCTTGTTAATATACTGTTTGTAATCCGTCAGCCAGAAGTAATACCTCCACAACTCTACATTGTTCTCATCAATGTCTGTTCGATAGCCATGTCATAGGGAATCCCTGATCAATACTTATCTGATAGCCGGTTAGTACAATGCACACTAGTTGTGAACTTCTTATGTTCCAAAACGTCTCTCTTCTCCTCGAGTCTCAACATCTCCTGTAAGCAGACGTGCGTACACGAAACGTCCGGCAGAATGGAAGTAGGGAAGCATTTTTCGAATATTATCGAGACGAAGTTTCCAACTACCTGTTTGATTCACTCCAACAAATTATTTTAGGAGAGTGACCATCCTATAGTAACGAGCCCAAAATTTTGCAAAGGGACCCAAAGTTCTAACCATATTCAACGAAGTTCCAAATTTTTCTGTCACTGGATATTTAATGCATGTCACGTAATGAGTAAACTATGTAGCTTATAGCTCTGGATGAAGCAGACAGTTGTGCCCCTGAGTTAACTTCACAGTAGGTGCATGCTCAGGAACCATCCGACTGCACATGGAGGAATAGAATACTGCAGTGAGATGTTCAGTTTCAATAGGCATAACATAATATATAATGTATATTTCTACTATATAAACAGAAACCGGTGAAAAATTACTCAAGAACTAGATATTGTTCCATTTTGCACAAAATTTGAACCATTTATTTTTTTCATTGACGAATTGAAAGGCCCTTGGTGTAGGAAAAAGTTGTAGTAATCAAATTTGTAAAGAATTTTTTGCCTTTTAAAAATGAAATACACGTCAGAGCTCTAGGTGCACAAGTAACTAAGAGTTTTTGAAATTATCCGAAATTTTCAAAGTTTTTTGATTACAGAGAGTTTAGCGAACACAAGTGTTGTAGGTAAATTTGATTTTCCAACGTTTTCCAACCATATGAACTAGTTAAAACAATAAAATCTTCAACCCGACGTTTTGCAAGGCATAGGTTTATTGTTGACAATTTGACTGGGCTATATGCTTTAAAGGAGAAACCGTCTCAGAAGCATACTGTGAAAATCTTCTAACAGCGTTATAATTTAACACCTGGTTCCGGAATCTCCGTGGTACCATTATGTAATCAATCTGAAACCTTCTAGTGTCTTCATTTCCCTTACACGCATACAACCTTCTTTCATGAGTCTTAAACCAAGTTTTAGCTATGATTAAATTATGTTTTGTGCAAAATTCTACTAGGTGTCTTCCTCTTTCATTCATTTCCCCCATTCCACATTCACGTACGATTTTTTCATCTCTTACTGTTCCTACTATCGAATTCCAGTGCACCATTATAATTAAATTTTCGTCTTCCGCAACTATTTGCATAATTTCTCTTATCACATCATACATTTCTTCAATCTTTTCATCATCTGCGGACCTAGGTGGCATATAAACTTGTGTTACTGTGATGGGTGCTGGCTTTGTGTATATCTCGGCTACAGCAATGCGTGCACTACGCTGTTCATAGTAACTTACCCACATTCGTATTTCCTGATTCATTAGTAAACCTACTACTGCACTATTTGATTATGTATTTACGGCTCTGTATTCAACTGACCAGAAATCCAGTTCCTCCTCTCACCGAACTTCACCAATTCTCAATATCTCTGTCTTCAGCTTATCCATTTCCCTTTTCAAATTTTCTAACCTACCTGCACGATTAAGAGATCTAACATTCCACACTCCGATCCGTAGAACGCCAATTTTGCTTCTCCTAATGACAACATTCACATGAGTATTCCCCGGAAGGAGATCCCAAAGGGGGCTATTTTACCGGAGAGGACGCCATCATCATTTAACCATATAGTAGAGCTGTGTGGCGTCGGGAAAAATTACGGCTGTAGTGTCCCCTTGCTTTCAGCCGTTCGCAGTACCAGCACAGCAGGGCCGTTTTGGTTAGTGTTACAAGGCCAGATCAGTCAGACTGTTGCCCAGCAACTGCTGAAAAGGCTGCTGCCCCTCTTCAGGAACCACACGTTTGTCTGGCCTCTCAAAAGATACCACTCCCGTGGAGCTGCTCCAACGGTACGGCTATCTGTCTCGCTAAGGCACACGAGCCACCGCACCAACTGCAAAGTCCAGGGTTCATGGTTCAACGAATACGATTTTTATAAATTTTATTGCGTTTCTAAACAGATGTTGAAAACAATTTTGCTCAAAAATTCCAATGACACCTTAGACGAATTTTCGAAACAGGAAAATCTGCGTGAGTTTAGAATAATAAATTTAGTTATACACTCAGTGTAATGAAAATCTGAATACTAACGTAATACGTCACAATGAAAGACATACAGTACATGCACAGAGAAAATGAACAATTTTTTAAGTCAGCGCTCACTTTCCATATGACATGGAAGTACTAGCAAGCCTAATGGTTTGCCAGCGTAGTTGAGTGGTCATTGCGGCTGACTGCCATGCTGAGGACCGCGGTTCTGGCAGAGATTTTTCCTGGCTGGCCGGCTGGAGTGGCCGACCGGTTCTAGGCGCTACAGTCTGGAACCGCGCGACCGCTGCGGTCGCAGGTTCGAATCCTGCCTCGGGCATGGATGTGTGTGATGTCCTTAGGTTAGTTAGGTTTAAGTAGTTCTAAGTACTAGGGGACTGATGACCTCAGAAGTTAAGTCCCATAGTGCTCAGAGCCATTTGAACCATTTTTTCCTGGCTGGGAGGACTGGAACGGGATGTCAATTGAGGAGCTTTTTGACTGGGATGTAGTGGCTCCAGGTCACGATAACTGACAACGGGCTGGAGAGCTGTGTGCCGTCCCCACGCCCCTTAATACCGCATCCAATGCCGCCAATGCCGAGGGTGAAATGACGGTCGGTCGGTACCAATGGGGCTGACACGATGTTATGAGACGCACCAGACATTTGAACACCAGTGCTGGTAAAGCCAGCAGCTCTCAGCATACGGTCTATGCTTTTTGTTACGTGCTCTTCGTTTAGAGAAGTAGATACCCCAGTTGATGCCAACTGGGTTATCAAATGGACATGAAGTCATTATTAGACACTGGATGTTCTACAACATTTTTAAATGAAGCAGTGTGGAATAACGAGCACTTTTAAAAGAGTTATGTCGACTGAGCGCCCAGCAGTAGCAAAGTTAATGAATATTAGGTATTACGCGTCCATCTTAACATACTCCATGCGTATCTCTTCTTAGGTCTTTCAACATCTCTTTTTGACGCCGGTTTGTAGGCTAGCTTTCTTTTTATAGACACCATTCACTCCCACGAAGAAGTGCTGAAAGAGACATATTTTTATAAAGTTCTACACTCATTTCTTGTTTGGTCTTATTTTTAAATGCATTACGAATAATGCCACATACATTTCCAATGAAATCAATTTTACATTTAGATATCTATTACTGTCTAGACCCACCAGGGTAGCTGAGAGCGCTAACGCGCTTCTTCCTGGACTCGGGTAGGCGCGCTGGCCCCAGACCGAATCCGCCCGGCGGATTGACGACGAGGGCCAATGTGCCGGGCTGCCTGGATGTGGTTTTTAGGCGGTTTTCCACATCCCGCTAGGTGAATACCGGGCTGGTCCCCACGTTCCGCCTCACTTACACGCATCGCAGACATTTAAAACACGTCCGCACTATTTCACGATTTACACTCGACGCTGACAGTTGGGGTACACTGATTCCCTCCTGGGGGGGGGGGGGGGGTAGGGGGTAGCGGCAGGAAGGGCATCCGGCCATCTCTAACACTACCATTGCCAAATTCGTTGTAGCCACGTCGACCCTGTGATCGCTGCAGGACTCTGGCATAAGCGAAAGAAGAAAAAGAAGAAAAATATCTATTACTGTCTAGGTCAATTAGACATCCCAAATAAGTGATGGATGACACTTCTTCTACAATCACGTTATCCACAATGATTTTGGATCAAACCAGATCTTTCTACCAGAAAGCCGTGACTTTAAGTTATACAATACACGTTGCAAGTCGTCTTCACTCTCTTGCAATATCGGGACGTCATCTGCATAAAGTAAAACTTTCAACATGGTGTTTTTTGATATGTTAATATGTTTTACATGTGTTGCCTCGAATCTAGGATAATGTCATTAATATAGCAGGTGATATTGGGTACCCTTGGCATACTCGTTTATCTATTATAATCTTTGAGTCTTCGTATAGACATCTTCTGATCTTTATTGGATTGCTGGAACATCCACTGCTTTCCATAACAGACCAAATTTTATTTCTATTCACGCTGTCAAATACTGTAACCAAATTTATACATGCTATGTACGTTCTTGTCTTTTCTCTATTACTTGTTCCAGTGTAAATACGTGGTTTCTGATAGCTCTTCCTTTTCTAAATCCAGTCTGTTCTTCAACACTGAGAAAATTCGAAATTGTTATTAAGTTCGCTGTTTATTACTCTTGCGTGTAACTTTTTGAGAACAGATACGCTTCTATAATTAATACAAACTTTCCAGTCATAGATATTGGAGCTTATGGCACTCAACGGCGAGGTTATCAGCGAACACAGATATTAGCTCTACTGTTTTCCATGACATATATTTCTCTTGTCTGACAGAATTGGTTGAATATGTAAACAGATTCCTGCGTGTCGTCATACCTCAATTTCTTAGTAGATTTGCGTTTATCTTATCCGTTGCAGTCGTTTCTCTGTTTTTAATGCGTGTAGGGATTTCCGAATCTTTTCCATTGTAATGAGGTCAACTTCTTTATGGCTCGCCGTTTCCTTCTAGTTCTTGATCTTCTAGTTCTCTCTGCTGGCGTCATAGATCTTTGTAGTGCTGAACCCATCGATTCTTCTCCAACACATCTATTTTTACTGTGTCCTACTCACCCTTCTTCCTGTATCTTAACATTTTATGTGCAAAATCTTGCCTTCCGTGAATGTCATCCTCGATTTGTCTTATAAATGTGCCCGAAGATGCTTGTTGGACTTCCCTCATTATTTTCTTAGAAAAGGTACTTTTTTCTTCGTATCTTTCTATACTATTTTTAGAGTTTTGCTGCCAATGTTGTACATAAGCAGTCTGTTTTTAATTGTCACATATTCTTCAATTTCCTCGTTCTACGAGTGCATGCCGAAAACTAATGCCTCCGAACACTTTATTCTGTTCTCAGTATCGGCAGAAGTATGACGATTTATGCATATTACTGACCGATTTTCCCGCTTCGCTGAGCATGTTGTAACCCTATGCCTCCAGAGGACTTCATTTGTAGCGTGTAAACATGGAGGTGTGTAACGTAACTGTGTCGGTTCGTGAGAAACAGTGTTCTGTAATCGAGTTTCTAACGGCAGAAAACGTGCATCCAACTGAACTCCATAGAAGAATGACATCTGTGTACCGTGATGATGCCAGACACACAAGAGGGCAGTTACATCTGCAACAATCTGACGCCTTTGTTCCAACGTCATCTCCATACAGTCCCGAATTGGCCGTATCCAATTTTCTTCAAGAACTTCACTCTGATAGTGATGAAGCGGTACAAGCAGAGGTGAGATCGCGGCTCCGTTGATAAAGTGAGACACTGTAGTGACGGTATCAACAAACTGATCTTTCGTTGGGAGAAATGCGTTCGTCGCAAGAGTGAGAATGTTAAGAAATAAACATGTAGTAGACATGAAGAACAGAGATACAGAATATTAATATTTTTTAACTTAAAATGCTTTAAGACTGCTCCCATAAAAAATTCTGAGCCCT
Source organism: Schistocerca piceifrons (assembly GCF_021461385.2). Lineage (NCBI taxonomy): Eukaryota > Metazoa > Arthropoda > Insecta > Orthoptera > Acrididae > Schistocerca > Schistocerca piceifrons. Next base: position 197,161,222 of record NC_060144.1, read on the forward strand.
TACTTTTCAGCACGCTGTCGTATATCCTTAGATCCCTTCTGCTCCTATTTTCTGCTTTTACCAAGGGCTGATGTTGCTTTCTGTATGCATCAGCGAACATTCTGCCATCTTATTTCCTGACCATTTTCAGTATGTGTTTCTATTAGACACTGTTTCAGTATTTTCTAATAGAACTGTAAAGGATAAGCTGGTGTTTGAATAAAAATTTGTTATTTACTAACAGTTTCCTTCAGAGAGATCAGTATGAGACTCATAAAAAATCAAGCCGATGTTCTTAATGTAGGTAACATTTGGTCGCCAATAATAAAATATAATATGAACGGTTCTTTTCAGTGACAGCCATAGAAATCAAACGGCGTCGTCTGTCAGATATGATTGCGGTGTTGTCCAAATATTCAGAAGCTTTGGGGTACTACTTACAAAAGATATTTGGTTTCTTTTTTTATTTTCTTCTTTCATTTCCCACGCAAATAGGGTGGGCGGGCCGTTGCAGAGCTATGAGTGCCTGTAAGAATTATTCTATACAATTGTGACAGGATGCTACCGCATATAATTTCGAATTATTTCAAAATAAAAACAGTCTTGGTTACGAAATTATTTAATATCAATGACGTGATTCATCCTCTTGGGGTATCATCAGATTGTGCAAAAGGAGCTAGACATGTAACCCACCCGTTCATAAAGCTATATAAAATGGGAAATGGACGCAACAGTCACTGGATATGTAATCCAGCGGTCATAGAAGCACATAAAATGCAGGGTTGACCTTGAGTACATCACCTGACTCCGCCATAACAGCCCAAAACAGGGCCATGCTTACAAAATAATCGCGGTATGAGCCACAGAGTGTGACACAGGAGAGAACCAGACAAGTCAATTTCTGTAAAACTAGAGAAAAAGTGAGTGTAAAGTTTGAAATGTGATTTCATCAATATATAAGAACATATGGTATTTTTTCATATACTAAACATCTAGGGTGCACTGAATGTGACAATAGCGCTGTTGGCATCCGTAGTGTTCCCGGAATGAAGAATTCCCCAAAATGCGGTTAAGCGTGAATCCGTAAAGGTTCAAATGGTTCGATTGGCTCTGAGCACTATGGGACTTAACACCTGAGGTCATCATTGCCCTAGAACTTAGAAATACTTAAACCTAACTAACCTAAGGACATCACACACATCCATGCACGAGGCAGGATTCGAACCTGCGACCGTAGCAGTCGCGCGGTTCCGGACTGAAGCGCCAAGAACCGCTCGGCCACCGCGGCCTTGAATCCGTAAAGGCAAAGAAACAGGTAACTCAAGCGAAACTGACGCAGCAATTCCACAACAAACAATAAAAGATAATTGCAAAGCTGCTGTGCACTAGACGAGCGGCTATGATCAGTACAAACAGCCCAAGCACTGGTTGACATTGTCATGGTGCCCTCACTGTGCCAGTTTGCATTCCTCCGTGATAAGTCGTTTAATATTTCAGCATACGGCATTGGCTGAATTCAAATGACATTATCGTAATAGATTAAGTTTTGAAAGGACACTTTGTAGTGTACTTTTGAGTCCAATACTGTTTACCATTTCCAGATCAGTGCCGATCACAGTCTTTGAGGTGGGATGCATCGGGATGCTTCGATCATATCCTTGAGATCTTCAGGTTTTTCTGTCAGTGCGTTTGCATTCCGTAATCTAACATTTTTATCGCACTAGATGTATGGCAGGGCACTAATTTTATTGAGAGTTACATAATGAATGAAACAGAAGACGGTGAAGTTTTTATTTTGATTGTAAGTAGAATCACAAAATATACAGGGTGTCACAGGAGAAAAGATCAACGTTCAGGAATATGATAGGAACTAACATTCCAAACAAAAAAGTCCAGTAAACGCGCTCTCTAAAGTGCATACCTTATGAGCTGCGAGCACTTCTTCATCCTCGACACAGAGAAACAAATTTTTTCTGTTGCAAGCTCTTGCTTTCTGTATTTTGACAGGACGTGATATGGACTAAAACAGGAAAAAATCGTATAGTAAACGTCGGCTCTAAAGTGCATACCTTAAGAGCTACGAGCACTTCATCTTCGCTATGTGAAATACATCTCTTCTACTGAACAAGGGGGAGGGAGCAATTGCATAGAATTATACTTCTTTCTGCTGAAAAACTGACTTACCTGGTACTTTCTCTTTACTGCAACACTTCGAAACTTCGAATACTAACACCTCGGGACTCGCTTCTCTCTCTCTCTCTCTCTTTTCTTTTTTTTCCCCTCTCAACAGCTCCTGCGTATGATCAGGCTGAATCGAGCTGTAGCAGTCTCAATTAGAAAAAAAGTGCCTTACCTGGTCTTTTTTCCCTGACCCATCAACTGCGCCCTGCATCTTACACAGAAAAGATATTCCTCTTGCGACTCCGAGCGGAATTGAAGCCGCAAGATTTTGGTCAATAGCCGTGTAAATTGATTATTATTTCTTTCGTTTGCTTTTAATCACGTACTGTATTTGTTTCTGACTCGAATGAATAAATAATAACCCAGCTACTGTGAAAGGAGAATTAGGGATGGCGGTTATCGCAGATACTACCGCTTTTCGATTATACTGATTTTTTGCCCCGCCCGTTTAACTTGACTGTTAAACCGCCCAAATAACCGATTTTCGGTTTTTTTTAATTCTATTATTTCCTGTAATAAACGCAGAAATCGAACAAAGATTTAAAAATAGGCAAATAAAAGAAAGCTTTGAGTGTCCACCCTTCGCTGCGTTTCTCAAAAAGCGATAAGTCGTTGAATACTACAAAAAATCGCCAATATTCTCTTACTTATCCTACCTTTTTGAATCTCTACTCAAAAATCATGTAATCGGGGATCATATCACTACTCGGGCAATTTAGTGCTAAAGGTTGAAAACAGGTTGAAGAATTCAGTTTTACTTGTTAATTTGTCTGTTTTCAAGGGCTACACCCAGATAAAGGCATATTATATGGACACGGAAAGCAGGTCAGCTACTTTCTATTTTTACACTATATCTCAATTAGAAAAAAATTTTATACTACGAATGAATTATGGTTGAGTTTTTAATTTATTACGGTTTCCAATGTCCTTCCTCTTTTATGACTTTACAGAAATGGCACAGAAATCTTTAATCTCTTAATGCAAATGAAGAGTTGTACGTCACTGCAACGTCACTTCGTAAAAATACTTACAGTTTAGACTTGGTGCCATTCTGCAACACAACGGATGACCAGCGACGACAGCGGGAAACTAACGCATAGACCATGTGGGGCCAAGTCTTGCGCTCTGCTCGTACCTCAAGCCACACAACTGGAAGAATATTGTCCCAGCAGTGCTGCACCAATTCTTACGCCATGTGTTTGTTGCTCGTTCCTGTCGACATTGTTATTAAAATAGCACTGATCGCTTTTCTCATTTTCTATAATAACGCAATATTTCAAAACAATGCAGCTTTTCGAATAAGAATTGCTCCTCATTTACAAAAAGTTTTATTTAAAAACGAAAATTATTTATCTGTTTTGGTTAAAGAACACCGTAACTTTCCCGTATAAATAAAAAATATAAAATAATGACGTGTAACCTTCCCGAACAGAAAATAAAAATAATTACATTTGGATAATTAAATTCTGACGTATGAAAACTGATAAACCTTAATTCATGAAAAACTGATAAATCTTGACGTTAGCAGCGCAACGCCTCGGCCCTGTGAAATCAATCTGAATCACTTCGTGAGAAATGAACTGAAAAATTCTTATCTCGTGATGGTACTGCCGAATAACGCTGTCTATATATCTGCTCGTAAATGGCACAGCTTAGTGTAATGCTGGCCCATCTACTAATACTGGATTTGTCGGAGGTCTGAATTACTAGAAAAACTGACTTTACTTAGTGACACAGCTGCACAGCTGGTAGTCTGATTACTAAAGAGCACATGTCTATGATCTGACAAAAATTCTGTAATGTTTTAATTCAGATAAATGACTGGAACCATGGACCTAGCCGTTGGTGGGGAGGCTTGTGTGCCTCAGCGATACAGGTAGCCGTACCGTAGGTGCAACCACAACGGAGGGGTATCTGTTGAGAGGCCAGACAAACGTGTGGTTCCTGAAGAGGGGCAGCAGCCTTTTCAGTAGTTGCAAGGGCAACAGTCTGGATGATTGACTGATCTGGCCTTGTAACAATAACCAAAACGGCCTTGCTGTGCTGGTACTGCGAACGGCTGAAAGCAAGGGGAAACTACAGCCGTAATTTTTCCCGAGGGCATGCAGCTTTACTGTATGATTACATGATGATGGCGTCCTCTTGGGTAAAATATTCCGGAGGTAAAATAGTCCCCCATTCGGATCTCCGGGCGGGGACTACTCAAGAGGATGTCGTTATCAGGAGGAAGAAAACTGGCGTTCTACGGATCGGAGCGTGGAATGTCAGATCCCTTAATCGGGCAGGTAGGTTAGAAAATTTAAAAAGGGAAATGGATAGGTTGAAGTTAGATATAGTGGGAATTAGTGAAGTTCTGTGGCAGGAGGAACAAGACTTCTGGTCAGGTGACTACAGGGTTATAAACACAAAATCAAATAGGGGTAATGCAGGAGTAGGTTTAATAATGAATAGGAAAATAGGAATGTGGGTAAGCTACTACAAACAGCATAGTGAACGCATTATTGTGGCCAAGATAGATACGAAGCCCACACCTACTACAGTAGTACAAGTTTATATGCCAACTAGCTCTGCAGATGACGAAGAAATTGAAGAAATGTATGATGAAATAAAAGAAATTATTCAGATTGTGAAGGGAGACGAAAATTTAATAGTCATGGGTGACTGGAATTCGAGTGTAGGAAAAGGGAGAGAAGGAAACATAGTAGGTGAATATGGATTGGGGGACAGAAATGAAAGAGTAAGCCGCCTGGTAGAATTTTGCACAGAGCACAACATAATCATAACTAACACTTGGTTTAAGAATCATGAAAGAAGGTTGTATACATGGAAGAACCCTGGAGATACTGAAAGGTATCAGATAGATTATATAATGGTAAGACAGAGATTTAGGAACCAGGTTTTAAATTGTAAGACATTTCCAGGGGCAGATGTGGACTCTGACCACAATCTATTGGTTATGACCTGTAGATTAAAACTGAAGAAACTGCAAAAAGGTGGGAATTTAAGGAGATGGGACCTGGATAAACTAAAAGAACCAGAGGTTGTACAGAGATTCAGGGAGAGCATAAGGGAGCAATTGACAGGAATGGGGGAAATAAATACAGTAGAAGAAGAATGGGTAGCTTTGAGGGATGAAGTAGTGAAGGCAGCAGAGGATCAAGTAGGTAAAAAGACGAGGGCTAGTAGAAATCCTTGGGTAACAGAAGAAATATTGAATTTAATTGATGAAAGGAGAAAATATAAAAATGCAGTAAGTGAAACAGGCAAAAATGAATACAAACATCTCAAAAATGAGATCGACAGGAAGTGCAAAATGGCTAAGCAGGGATGGCTAGAGGACAAATGTAAGGATGTAGAGGCCTATCTCACTAGGGGTAAGATAGATACCGCCTACAGGAAAATTAAAGAGACCTTTGGAGATAAGATAACGACTTGCATGAATATTAAGAGCTCAGATGGAAACCCAGTTCTAAGCAAAGAAGGGAAAGCAGAAAGGTGGAAGGAGTATCTAGAGGGTCTATACAAGGGCGATGTACTTGAGGACAATATTATGGAAATGGAAGAGGATGTAGATGAAGATGAAATGGGAGATACGATACTGCGTGAAGAGTTTGACAGAGCACTGAAAGACCTGAGTCGAAACAAGGCCCCCGGAGTAGACAATATTCCATTGGAACTACTGACGGCCGTGGGAGAGCCAGTCCTGACAAAACTCTACCATATGGTGAGCAAGATGTATGAAACAGGCGAAATACCCTCAGACTTCAAGAAGAATATAATAATTCCAATCCCAAAGAAAGCAGGTGTTGACAGATGTGAAAATTACCGAACTATCAGTTTAATAAGTCACAGCTGCAAAATACTAACACGAATTCTTTACAGACGAATGGAAAAACTAGTAGAAGCCAAATCAGTTTAATAAGTCACAGCTGCAAAATACTAACACGAATTCTTTACAGACGAATGGAAAAACTAGTAGAAGCCAACCTCGGGGAAGATCAGTTTGGATTCCGTAGAAACACTGGAACACGTGAGGCAATACTGACCTTACGACTTATCTTAGAAGAAAGATTAAGGAAAGGCAAACCTACGTTTCTAGCATTTGTAGACTTAGAGAAAGCTTTTGACAATGTTGACTGGAATACTCTCTTTCAAATTCTGAAGGTGGCAGAGGTAAAATACAGGGAGCGAAAGGCTATTTACAATTTGTACAGAAACCAGATGGCAGTTATAAGAGTCGAGGGACATGAAAGGGAAGCAGTGGTTGGGAAGGGAGTAAGACAGGGTTGTAGCCTCTCCCCGATGTTGTTCAATCTGTATATTGAGCAAGCAGTAAAGGAAACAAAAGAAAAATTCGGGGTAGGTATTAAAATTCATGGAGAAGAAATAAAAACTTTGAGGTTCGCCGATGACATTGTAATTCTGTCAGAGACAGCAAAGGACTTGGAAGAGCAGTTGAATGGAATGGACAGTGTCTTGAAAGGAGGATATAAGATGAACATCAACAAAAGCAAAACAAGGATAATGGAATGTAGTCTAATTAAGTCGGGTGATGCTGAGGGAATTAGATTAGGAAATGAGGCACTTAAAGTAGTAAAGGAGTTTTGCTATTTGGGGAGCAAAATAACTGATGATGGTCGAAGTAGAGAGGATATAAAATGTAGGCTGGCAATGGCAAGGAAAGCGTTTCTGAAGAAGAGAAATTTGTTAACATCCAGTATCGATTTAAGTGTCAGGAAGTCATTTCTGAAAGTATTCGTATGGAGTGTAGCCATGTATGGAAGTGAAACATGGACGATAACCAGTTTGGACAAGAAGAGAATAGAAGCTTTCGAAATGTGGTGCTACAGAAGAATGCTGAAGATTAGATGGGCAGATCACATAACTAATGAGGAAGTATTGAATAGGATTGGGGAGAAGAGAAGTTTGTGGCACAACTTGACTAGAAGAAGGGATCGGTTGGTAGGACATGTTCTGAGGCATCAAGGAATCACCAATTTAGTATTGGAGGGCAGCGTGGAGGGTAAAAATCGTAGAGGGAGACCAAGAGATGAATACACTAAGCAGATTCAGAAGGATGTAGGCTGCAGTAGGTACTGGGAGATGAAAAAGCTTGCACAGGGTAGAGTGGCATGGAGAGCTGCATCAAACCAGTCTCAGGACTGAAGACCACAACAACAACAACAACAACAAATGACTGGATCGGGACTAGCAATGACTTAAGGGGAAATTATACTTTTATAGTTGACTGGTAAAAACAATTATATTCTGAAAATTTTTTACGTTATCGATAAAGATCTACAATCCCTTACACAGGAAAATTGAATATATTACAAATCTGGGTCAACTGGTGCTGACGTATCACAAAAGAAAGGAATGAAACAAATTTCTAATAACATCTCAGACGAGTGACTTAACTACGCTCATGCCAATAAAAATAATAAAATTTACCTTTCAATAGACGGTTGACTTAATTACACTGTTGATTTGTGATTATATTAATAATTATTCATTTGTTCATCATCATCTCATTCCATGGTATCATTTAGCTCTGTGGCTGGTCACAATTATTATTCAATTCTATATAATAAAATTTTACAGTTTGTTCTGCGCTGTGACTTTAACAACTACTAACTGTAAACTGCGCTGTACCCGCGACAGACTATAACTGCACTGTAGCAGCGAGCGACTGTGACTGCGGCAGAGACTGTTCTGGCCTGCGACTCTATTGCAGCTTTCTTTTGACAAGGACGAAGATATTTTACGTCTCAGGCAGCGCCTGTGAATTGTCGTTCTAGCAAGTGAGCAATAAATACATCGAGATTACATTTGCTCCAGCAGGGTGGTGAACCCCTTACAACACCGCAGCTCTTTATGTAAATAAAACTGTAGGAAATAACTAGCCACGAGTTTTTTAAAATGTTTTTGTTGTGCCGTCACTAGTTTCGGGCCTCAGCCAATAATCAGACGGTAACGTTAACATCTTTGCAAGTTTTTCTGATTGCATGGTTTATAAAAGTATTTACATTTGCGTCCTAAAACATAACATAGTTTTTGTGATTACATAGTGTTTCGCTTATATAAATTCTATAGATCATAATTACTTCAAGAAAAGCGCTCCTTTACGTATTATAAGACAGAGCTCTGATTTTCTTTTACAATCAAAGCTGATCATTGAACTGAACTGAATACACGATGGTAGATACATTTGTTTACTTCGACTGCATATTTCATGTGCCAAAGAAAGTTATATGTGTACAGATATGGGACTCTTTTGGAGTTGTTGCAAAGATACTTCTTCACAGTACAGAGAATTTTAAATTGTTATACATTTAATTATTTAGGCTTGAAATGTGCTGGTAATGGCCAATAAAGAATTTTCTATTTGTCAATTAATTATTTTCCAGTCATTTCAAATTGTAATAGTTGTATGAAATTTTGAATGTGCATTTGGCTTTTTTAATTGTAGTTAATCTTTCAGTACGCAGTCAGGTTTGCTGTGAATGTGGTAGTATATTTCTATTTCCTCTAACAAATTCATCTGTACTCCTTTTTGCAAAAAAATACACTACTGGCCATTAAAATTGCTTCATCACGAATATGACGTGCTACAGACGTGAAATTTAAACGACAGGAAGAAGATGCTGTGATATGCAAATGATTAGCTTGAGCACTCACACAAAGTTGGCGCCGGTGGCGACACCTACAATGTGCTGCCGTGAGGAAAATTTCCAATCGATTTCTCATACACGAACAGCAGTAGACCGGCGTTGCCCGTGAAACGTTGTTGTGATGCCTCTCGTAAGGACAAATGGGTACCATCACGTTTCCGACTTTGATAGAGGTCGAATTGTAGCCTATAGCGATCGCGGTTTATCGTATCGTGACATTGCTGCTCGCGTTGGTCGAGATTCAATGACTGTTAGCAGAATATGTAATCGGTGGGTTCACGAGGGTAATACGGAACGCCGTGCTGGATCCCAACGGCCTCGTATCACTAGCAGTCGAGATGACAAGCATCTTATCCGCATGGCTGTAACGGATCCTGCAGCCACGTCTCGATCCCTGAGTCAACAGATGGGGACGCTTGCAAGACAACAACCATCTGCACGAACAGTTCGACTACGTTTGCAGCAGCATGGACTATCAGCTCGGAGACCATTGCTGCGGTTACCCCTGAAAAAAAAAATGGCTCAAATGGCTCTGAGCACTATGGGACTCAACTGCTGTGGTCATAGGTCCCCTAGAACTTAGAACTACTTAAACCTAACTAACCTAAGGACAGCACACAACACCCAGCCATCACGAGGCAGAGAAAATCCCTGACCCCGCCGGGAATCGAACCCGGGAACCCGGGCGTGGGAAGCGAGAACGCTACCGCACGACCACGAGATGCGGGCGGTTACCCCTGACGCTGCATCACTGACAGGAGCGCCTGCGATGGTGTAGTCAACGACGAACCTGGGTGCACGAATGGCAAAACGTCATTTTTTCGGATGAATCCAGGTTCTGTGTACAGCATCATGATGGTCGTATCCGTGTTTGGCGAAATCGCGGTGAACGCAGATTGGAAGCGTGTATTCGTCATGGCCATACTGGCATATCATCCGGCGTGATGGTATGGGGTGCCGTTGGTTACACGTCTGGGTCACCACTTGTTCGCATTGATGGCACTTTGAACAGTGGACGTTACATTTCAGATTGTTGCGACCCGTGGCTCTACCCTTCATTCGATCCCTGAGAAACCCTACGTTTTAGCAGAATAATGCACGACCGCATGTTGCAGGTCCTGTACGGGCATTTCTGGATACAGAAAATGTTCGACTGCTGCCATGGCCAACACATTCGCCAGATCTCTCACCAATTGAAAACGTCTGGTGAATGGTGGCCGAGCAACTGTCTCGTCACAATACGCCAGTCACTACTCTTGATGAACTGTGATATCGTGTTGAAGCTGCATGGGCAGCTGTACCTGTACGCGCCATCCAAGCTCTGTTTGACTCAATGCCCAGGGGTATCAAGGCCGTTATTATGGCCAGAGGTGGTTGTCTGGTTAGTGATTTCTCAGGATCTATCACCCAAATTGCGTGAAAATGTAGTTCTAGTATAATATACTTGTCCAATGAATACGCGTTTATCATCTGCATTTCTTCTTGTGTAGCAATTTTAATGGCCAGTAGTGAATATTCGTAAACTACGTAATCACAAAAACTTGCTTATATTTTAGGACACAAATCTAAAAACTGCAAAGAATTCAACGCTGCCGTTGCCTGTCGCCCGTCGAAATTAGTAACGGTACAATAAAAACATTTCGAAAAATGCTTGTGGCTGATTGCAGTATTTCCTGCAGTGTCGTTTAATAACACACAGTGTAATTTAATATGGTAGCAGGATGAAAATACAGGGAGCGAAAGGCTATTTACATTTTGTACAGAAACCAGACGGCAGTTATAAAGAATCGACGGGCATGAAAAGGAAGCAGTGATTAAGAAGGGAATGGGACAGGGTTGGTAGCCTACCCTCGATGTTATTCAAGCTGTAGATTAAGCAAACAGTAAAGAAAAGTAAAGAAAAATTTGTAGAAAGGGATTAAAGTTAATGGAGAAGAAATAAAAACTTTGTGGCCTGCCAATGACTTGTAATTCCGTAAAAGGCAGTAAAGAACTTGGAAGAGCAGTTATCGTGAAAGGTGGCTATAAGATGAACATCAACAAAAGCAAAACAAGGACAATGGAATATAGTCGAATCAAATCAGGTGATGCTGAGAGAATTAGACTAGGAAACGAGGGTTTTGCTATTTGGGCAGTAAAATAACCGATGGTGGCCGAAGTAGAGAGGATATGAAATGTAGACAGGCAATGGCAAGAAAATCATTTCTGAAGAAAAGAAATTTGTTAACAACGAATATAGATTTAAGTAATGTAGGTTAATTTCTTACAAAGAAGAAAATTTTACACAGCCACGGTCTCACCATGTTAGTTTTAGACAAAATAGCATAGATTTAAGTGTTAGAAAGTCTTTTCTGAAAGTATTTGTATGGTGTATAGCCACGTATGGAAGTGAAATATGGAGGAGATAGTTTAGACAAGAAGAGAACAGAATCTTTTGAAGTGTATTGCTATGGAGTAATGCTGAAGAGTACATGAGTAGATCACGTAACTAATGAGGAGGTACTGAATAGAATTGGGGTGAAAAAAAAAATTTGTGGTAAGTGTGAGTGTGTGTGTGTGTGTGTGTGTGTGTGTGTGTGTGTGTGTGTGTGAGGCGGGGAGGGGGGGGGGAGACCAAGAGATGAATACAGTAAGCATATTCAGAAGGGTGTAAGTTACAGTAGTTATTCGGAGATGTAGGACTTGCACAGGGTGGAGGAACATGGACAGCTGCATCAAACTTGTGGGGTCTTGCCCACTCGTCGCTAATAGGGTGCCTACAGGATGCAGCATTCTCGGAATGCTATACAACAATTCAAACAAATAACAGTAGTAGTTTTATATCTATAAAGCCAATATTTAACTTTGGAGGTACATCGGTGTCACAAGTAACATGCAAACAGTAATAGTCCTCGCTATAGGCAAAGCTCAGACATATAACTGATAAGGATCACAACTAGTTTTTCTTGCCGCACGCTCCGCAAATACGTTCCCATAATGTCAGTACTCTCAAGCGATCAGCGCCTCGAGACTGGCAGGAGCAGCGCTTATATTCAGTTCTTTCAGATGTCGCTCCTGGCGCGGCGCGGTCCAATTCCGCGCACTACGAGCCGACGTTCCCTCACTGCCTTCTCTGATCCTCCGTTCGTCTTTGTCGTTCCGGCGCTTGTGATTACGCCAGGACAAAACCAGACTTCGGACTGAAGATCACGACAAAAATTTAATAAAGATGAAAAATTTTAGCACTGCTGCTATGCCTAGTTGATACTTCGGGTTTTTTGCTCGGTTATTAGTAAAAAATTAAAAAGATCCTGTTATAACCGAAATTAGGGTAGCCATATCTAGCTGGGATCTCGTGGAGACACTCTGAGATGAAGTAAATACATACATCATCATCTGTGAGACTACCTTGTCAACATAAACTTGGTTGACATAAATAAAACTAAGTAGGGCTGCTATTTTGTCTAAAACTGACATGGTGAGACCATAGCTGTATACAATTAATGTAGGTTAATTCTTACAAAGAAGAAGACAGCAACCACCCACTATTAATAATGCTATTTATTTAGGTAAATAGCGCCGTTACCGGTTTCGAACTGCCAAGTTCATCATCAGACGGCTGTTCACATGATTTGCAAGACACACTTTACATTATCGTCCTTTTTCGATTTTTATTCTTCCACTGTGGCGAAATATTTTTGGTGTGTTGGTGCCGTCGGAAATTCCGCGCGATATTGTTGCGAAGTTGCAGGATTGCATTTTTCGAATATTCCAAAATATATCCAGCACTTATGTAATTTGTACACCACCATATTGTGCAAAGCACCACACACACACACACACACACACACACACCAAAAAGAATTTGCCACGTGTGAAGTTAATACAAAGATTCTCTACACGGTTCTCTACACAGTAGGCAATCTTTGTGATAACTTCACATGCGACAAATTCTTTTTGGTGTGTGTGTGTGCCTGTGTGGTGCTTTGCACAATATGGTGATGTACAAATTACATACGTGCCGGATATATTTTGGAATATTCGAAAAATACAACTTCGCAACAAAATCGCGCGGAATTTTCGACGGCACCAACACACCAAAAATATTTCGCCACAGTGGAAGAATAAAAATCGAAAACGGGTGATAATGTAAAGTGTATCTTGCAAATCATGTGAACAGCCGTCTGATGATGAACTTGCCAGTTCGAAACCGGTAACGGAACTATTTACCTAAATAAATAGCATTATTAATAGTGGCTGGTTGCCGTCTTCTTCCTTGTAAGAATTTACCTACATTAACTAGGGCTCCATTTACATTTTTCGCTAACAGACGGCGTTACTTCACTACTTGAGTCAAGCTCGTAACAGTATTTTGCAAAATCGGAACAAAATTTTCTCATGTCGGGATATCGCGACACTTGATTGCATAATGGTGACGGTCCCGATATACAGAGTGTTACAAAAAGGTACGGCCAAACTTTCAGGAAAGAATCCTCACGCACAAAGAAAGAAAATGTGTTATGTGGACATGTGTCCGGAAACGCTTACTTTCCACGTTATAGCTCATTTTATTACTTCTCTTCAAATCACATTAATCATGGAATGGAAACACACAGCAACAGAACGTACCAGCGTGACTTCAAAACTTTGTTACAGGAAATGTTCAAAATGTCCTCCGTTAGCGAGGATACATGCATCCACCCTCCGTCGCATGGAATCCCTGATGCGCTGATGCAACCCTGGAGAATGGCGTATTGTATCACAGCCGTCCACAATACGAGCACGAAGAGTCTCTACATTTGGTACCGGGGTTGCGTAGACAAGAGCTTTCAAATGCCCCATAAATGAAAGTCAAGAGGGTTGAGGTCAGGAGAGCGTGGAGGCCATGGAATTGGTCCGCCTCTACCAATCCATCGGTCACCGAATCTGTTGTTAAGAAGCGTACGAACACTTCGACTGAAATGTGCAGGAGCTCCATCGTGCATGAACCACATGTTGTGTCGTACTTGTAAAGGCACATCTCCTAGCAGCACAGGTAGAGTATCCCGTATGAAATCATGATAACGTGCTCCATTGAGCGTAGGTGGAAGAACATGGGGTCCAATCAAGACATCACCAACAATGCCTGCCCAAACGTTCACAGAAAATCTGTGTTGATGACGTGATTGCACAACTGCGTGCGGATTCTCGTCAGCCCACACATGTTGATTGTGAAAATTTGCAGCTTGATCACGTTGGAATGATGCCTCATCCGTAACTAAAATGAGCTCTGACATGGAAATTAAGCGTTTCCGGACACATTTCCACATAACATCTTTTCTTTATTTGTGTGTGAGGAATGTTTCCTGAAAGTTTGACTGTACCTTTTTTGTAACACCCTGTATTGTGATGGATGTGAACCCTAAACGAGACCAAACAAATACCGAATAATAGCTGTTATTCAGAGCTAAAATACCGGTATCTATTTTAATCGGTCAGTTCTTCCCATCCCTACGGGGAGCACAGTCTGTCAGTGAGTGCACCGCCTTGCCTGGCGTACCGTCCACCCGCAGTGGAACAGACTGTAGGCCGCGCGGCTCGATACGCGCGTGACGTGTAGCTGGCCGAGTTGGTGCGCTCTGCGGTCGCCGCGAGCATTAGCAGGTGGTCGTAACAATACGCGTGGAGTGCATTGTTGCAGCAGGCCGCGGCCGGCTGCGGCGACAATGGGCGCCGACTTGTGCCCGTGGCCCGCGCCGACCGCAATAATTACCCGCGTATCAAATAAATTGCGGCCGCGTGCAGCGGCAGCGGCGGCGACCGATAATAAATATATCATGGCGCTGCAGCTCGCGCACACGCGCTGCGCCACTTTAAATAATTCAGTCGCGCGATTGCTGCGCCAAATTGCGACGCAAAACTCGCCCCGGCGCAGCGACCGGGCCCAGCTGTGAGGCAGCCGGCACTGGTCTATAATGGTACAGCGCCGGTCGCCGGGATCAGTGCGGGAGCACACCTTCTGCACTGCACTGCTCTCTAGAAATTAGCGACAAGTAATAGAAATAGGATAAAGTGCGGGAAAACGGACAGCAGTGGTGCACGTAACGACCACACGAAAACCAGCTCTTGCTGCACTGTCGGCCACTAAAACTGCGAAGCCAGGAAGAATAACAAGTAATGAAGAATTATCTACACTACTGGCCATTAAAATTGCTACACCAAGAAGAAATGCATATGATAAACCGGTATTCATTGTACAAATATATCATACTAGAACTGACAAATGATTACATTTTCACGCAATTTGGGTGCATAGATCCTGAGAAATCAGTACCCAGAACAACCACCTCTGGCCGTAATAACGGCCTTGATACGCCTGGGCATTAAGTCAAACAGAGCTTGGATGGCGTGTACAGGTTCGGCTGCCCATGCAGCTTCAACACGATACCACAGTTCATCAAGAGTAGTGACTGGCGTATTGTGACGAGCCAGTTGCTCGGCCACCATTGACCAGATGTTTTCAACTAGTGAGCGATCTGGAGAATGTGCTGGACAGGGCAGCAGTCGAACATTTTCTGTATCCAGAAAGGCCCGTACAGGACCTGCAACATGCGGTCGTGCATTATCCTGCTGAAATGTAGGGTTTCGCAGGAATCGAATGAACGGTAGAGCCACGGGTCGCAACACATATAAAATGTAACATCCACTGTTCAAAGTGCCGTCACTGCGAACAATAGGTGACCGAGACGTGTAACCAATGGCTCCCCATACCATCACGCCGAGTGATACGCCAGTATGGCCATGACGAATACACGCTTCCAATCTGCGTTCACCGCGATGTCGCCAAACACGAATTCGACTATCATGGTGCTGTAAACAGAACCTGGATTCATCCTAAAAAATGACGTTTTGCCATTCGTGCACCCAGCTTTGTCGTTGAGCACACCATCGCAGGCGCTCCTGTCAGTGATGCAGCGTCAAGGGTAACCGTAGCCACGATCTCCGAGCTGATAGGCCATGCTGCTGCAAACGTTGTCGAACTGTTCGTGCAGATGGTTGTTGTCTTGCAAACGTCCCCATCTGTTGACTCAGGGATCGAGAGGTGGCTGCACGATCCGTTACAGCCATGCGGATAAGATGCCTTGTGTATGAGAAATTGGTTGGAAACATACCTCATGTCAGCACGTTGTAGGTGTCGCCACCGGCACCAACCTTGTATGAATGCTCTGAAAAGCTAATCATTTGCATATCACAGCATTTTCTTCCTGTCGGTTAAATTTGGCGTCTGTAGCACGTCATCTTCGTGGTGTAGCAATTTTAATGGCCAGTTGTGTATACTGCGTTTCTGTTCAGTTCTCTACACAGGTTGTAACAAAGAAGTATGGCACAAATTGCAGGACACATTCCTCACAAGCAGACGAGGAAATTATGTTACATGGACGTGAGTCTCGAAACGCTTTGTTCCCATGTTACAATTCATTTTCTCCAATTCATTAATCGTGGGAAACACACACGCGCAGAACGCACCAGCATGTCATACGAATCTCTCTCACAGAAGACGTTTAGTATGCCCTCTGTGGGCACTGATACATGCATCAACCCGCCGTAGTAGTGAATTTCAATGCGCTGATGTATCCCTGAAGTATTACATATGGTTTCGCAGACTTTCATAATGCGGGCACGGAGCGCCTGAACATTGTACACCTTGGTTCCATACACGTTGTTGTTGTGATCTTCAGTCCAGAGACTGGTTTGATGCAGCTCTCCATGCTACTCTATCCTGTGCAAGATTCTTCATCTCCCAGTACCTGCTTCAGCCTACATCCTTCTGAATCTGTTTAGTGTATTCATCTCTTGGTCTCCCTCTACGATTTGTACCCTCCACTCTGCCCCCCAATACTAAATTGGTGATCCCTTGATGCCTCAGAACATGCCCTACCAACCGATCCCTACTTCTAATCAAGTTGTGCCACAAACTCCTCCCCAGTTCTATTCGGTACCTCCTCATTAGTTATGTGATCTACCCATCTAATCTTCAGCATTCTTCTGTAGCACCACATTTCGAAAGCTTCTATTCTCTTCTTGTCTAAACTACTTATCGTCCACGTTTCACTTCCATACATGGCTACACTCTTCACAAATACTTTCGGAAACGACTTCCTGACACTTAAATATATACTCGATGTTAACAAATTTCTCTTCTTCAGGAATGCTTTCCTTGCCATTGCCAGTCCTCATTTTATATCCTCTCTACTTCGACCATCATCAGTTATTTTGCTCCACAAATAGCAAAACTCATTTACTACTGTAAGCGTCTTATTTCCTAATCTAATTGCTGCAGTATCACCCGATTTAATTCGACCACATTCCATTATCCTCGTTTTGCTTTTGTTGATGTTAATCTTATATCCTCCTTTCAAGACACTGTCCATTCCGTTCAACTACTCTTCCAAGTCCTTTGCTGTCTCTGACAGAATTACAATCTCATCGGCGAACCACAAAGTTTTTATTTCTTCTCCATGGATTTTAAATCCTACACAAAATTTTTCTTTTGTTTCCTTTACTGCTTGCTCAATATACAGATTGAATAACATCGGGGAGAGACTACAACCCTGTCTCACTTCCTTCCCAACCACTGCTTCCCTTTCATGCCCCTCGACTCTTATAACTGCCATCCGGTTTCTGTACAAATTGTAAATAGTCTTTGGCTCCCTGTATTTTATTCCTGCCACCTTCCTTTCACAACGCACCTTCCTTACACAAGGGCTTTCAAATACCTCCACACCTCCCCCCCGCCCCTCCCCACCACATAAAAGTCCGGTGGGTTTAGGTCCAGAGAGTGTGGACCCAAGGCAATTGGTACATCTCTACCTATCCATCTGTCACAAAATCTGTTATTTAGAATCCGACGGACATTAACACTAAAATGAGGAGGTGCTTCATCGTGCATTTCTGCATACTGCCATTGCACGAGCCACGTTTGTGGCTAATTTACGTTGTAACAAATGCAACGGTCGTACTGATCTCTGGAACAGTTCACGTCGCCTGTAAACAAGCAACGACGTACGTGGCATCGCAAATGGGACACTTAACACAAAACAGTGGCGGTGCACCACGTAACCAAACTGCGCCAAGAATGCACGTTCCGCATGATTCTGACGTTCTGTTCTTGTGCCTTTCCCATGATTAATGAGTTGAGAACATGGGTTGTAACATGGAAACAAAGCGTTTCCAGACCCATGTCCATTTTTAACATAATTTCTTCGTCTACGTGTGAGGAATGTGTCCTGCGACTTGTGCCATACATTAATGATACATCCTGTATACACGGTCAGTCGCATTAATGTAACCACCGCCCACCTTCGATGTCAACGCGCAGGAACTACTCACAGACGGCATGTGGCAGCACTAGCAGTGGAGGGTATAGAAAGCGAGTCGGGAGGGAGGGGGCGGAAGGGGAGGCGGGAGAGGACAGTGTCGTTTTTGTCGTTATACGGGAACGGAGCGATTTCGGAAGTCCAGATGAGTATGATCATTGCCTTTCGAGCAACCGGTGGAAGCATTTCCGAGTGGGCTAAGAAACTTTTCGCGTGCCACTGTGGTGAAATATACCGTACATGGCAAAATAGTGCTACCCAAAACCGGTCTCGAAGCAACTATGGTGCACTACGGGCCTTAGGTAAAAAATGTTGTGTGACTAGGGCCTCCTGTCGGGTAGACCATTCTCCGGGTGCAAGTCTTTCGATTTGACGTCACTTCGGCGACATGCGCGTCTATGGGGATGAAATGATGATGATTAGGAGAACACAGAGTCCCTAAGCGGAGAAAACCTCCGACCCAGCCGGGAATCGAACCCGAGCCTTGAGGGCTGACATTCTGTCGCGCTGACCACTTAGCTACCGGGGGCGGACGCGCAATAGGTGACAGGGGTAAACGATGGCTTTGAAGATGTCTACGGGCGAACAGACGTGCAACTGTTCAGCAAGTGATCGCCCAAATGAACCAGGGACCTACCAACAGTGTTCTGAACGACCGTTCAGCGAAAGTTGCTGCATGTGGGTCTCTGCAGTACATTCACCCACGGCTTACATACAATATTCACATTGGTTGTAAACATATTATTTACATCAGGATGTGCTGCCATCGTTGCCATGAGATGTCACTCCAAGCACCAGTTGAGTATGGAGTATGTCTTCAGACAGCTTTCCTGCCGTGCTCTGCTTATATCGCGTACGTTATACGAAGGTGATGATATTCAGTTATTTAACGTTGTTCTCTGAAATTCATTTACAACTCTACGTAGTGCTGCGTAAACAAAATACGCTAAGTCACACGAGCCGTGAGGCCGTAGATACTTATTGCTATTTGTGTGAACCTCGGACACTAGTACAGTATAGTAGAAGAATGTATCATTAAATCTGTAGATGATTTGGAAATGTAAACAGTGCAATGTTTTATGGATAGAGCTGCCACCTCTGATAGCAACTATTGCTCTAGACACACTGGGCATCGAGTCAAACTGAACTCTTGTGATACACAGGGTATTTCAAAATGAATATACGATTTTTAAGACTTTGCTGCATTTGTTACATTCAACTTACAATTACAAGTAATACATCAAATTAAAGAGCAACTCAAACAGTTTTCCCTACGAGTGTTCAATGGGAGCACCATTCAAAATTCAAGTGGTTCAAATGGCTCTAAGCACTATGGGACTTAACATCTGAGTCATCAGTCCCCTAGACTTAGAACTACTTACACCTAACTAACCTAAGGACATCACACACATCCATGGCCGAGGCAGGATTCTAACCAGCAGCAGCGCGGTTCCAGACTGAAGCGCCTAGAACCGCTCGGACACAGCGACCGGCGAGCACCATTCGTCACGCATCGAATCGATAGGCAAGTTCTTCCCAGACTTTGATCAGTATGTCTGGAGTAATTGCTCCAACACTGTTTCTGATGTCGGGTAGTTCAGTTGGTAGCGGAGGCACATACACGTGATTCATACTAAACATCCAAAGGTAGAAATCGCATGGCGTCAGAGAGTGTGTGAACGTGGAGGTCATGAAAATCAAGTCCTTGACATCCGGCCCCTTGCGCCAATCCAGGGGCCGGGCACAACGTCGTTTAACCGATCGCTTACTGAGGCGGTGCACCATCTTGCTGACAAATGAAGTTATGTGGTTCAACTTCTTCCAGCTGAAAAATACCCATAGTTCTAGCGCATCAAGATAAGTAATACCACTTACAGTTGCTTCACTGAAAAAGAAATGCAGGTAACCTTTTCGCCGGCATATGACAGAAAAAACATTCAATTTAGGGGTCTCTCTTGCGAATGTACCATCTGGTTTGGACATGCACATTATGTGCGTTCACATTCCCACTTAGGTGAAATGTCTATTCATCACTTAAGACGACGCTACCCAGAAAACCTTCGTCGTCATACTGCAACATTTCGTTTGCAAAATTGGCGTATAAACCAGAGTCGGTAGGTTTTAAAACTTGTAATAGCTGTAAAAGCCAACGGCTTTGCCGCAGTGATAACACCGGTTCCTGTCAGATCGCTGTCGGGCTGGGCTAGCACTGGGATGGGTGACCATCCGGTCTGCCGGGCGCTGTTGGCAAGCGGGATGCACTCAGCCCTTGTGAGGCAAACTGAGGAGCTGCTTGATTGAGAAGTAGCGGCTCCGGTCTCGGAAACTGAAATACGGCCGGGAGAGCGGTGTGCTGACCACATGCCGCTCCATATCCGCATCCAGTGATGCCTATGGGCTGAGGATGACACGGCGGTCGCTCGGTACCGATGGGCCTTCATGGCCTGTTCGGGAGGATTTAGTTTCAGTTTTTAACAGGTATGAACAACAATGATGTAGTTGTAAGCGTCTCCTTAAAAGTCTCCACACAGAAGTCACTGGAACTGTTAATTCACGACCAGCCTTCCGAATTGATTTCTTGGGGCTACTCGCAAAGACTCGCTTGTCAACATGTCCTTCAGTCACTCTTGGTCGTACCATAGTCTTACCTTTGCGCACAGACATGGAAACGAAACTGTTTGGGTTGCTCTGTCATTTGATACACTGTTTACAATTGTAAGTCGAATATAGTAAATGCAAAAGAGCCTTAAAAACGTATATTCATTTTGAAATACCCTGTACATCGGTATTCATTACATGTTGCCTTATCTCTGTGCCAGAGTCCTGCAATTGTAGCAGCTGACGAGTGGTGGCGCTTGAACAAATTGTCACCACAATAGTAGATCACAGTCTGACTGGTTTCAGGAGTACAGCTTCGCCAATGCTGAAAAGTAATGGCTCCGATTTTTTAATGTGAAAACTCTTAAAGCTTTTTAAATAAAACCAAACTATTCCTCATGTCTGCATACTTATTTTTCAACATAGTCACGCTGCCGACGACCACCCCGCTCCCAACGGGAGACCAGTCTGTTCATATGGTCACTATGGGATGTTTGACTCTGTTGCCCGAGCCACAACCTGACCTCTACTAGCACAGCTTCATCGCTATCAAAGTGGACTCCTCTAACGTGTCCTTTAAGCTTTGGAAACAGATGAAAATCGGATGGAACCAAGTCGGGACTGTTAGGAGAATGATCTCTGACAGCGAACCCAAGGCGTCTGATTGTTGCAGATGTCGTGACGCTCGTGTATGGTCTGGCATTCTCGTGCTGAAGGACATACTCATCGAATTTGAGCTTTCAGTTTCCTGAGGGTCTCTCACGCACCTATGTTGTTACGTTGCATAATGCACGTTCGGAGCTCTAAAGGTATAAGATTGCAACTTGTCTCAGCGAAGCGGGAAAATCTGCTGAGTAATATTGCTGACATGTAATAACCTCAACCGATACTGAGAACAGAATAAAAAATTCGGAGGCATTACTTTTCAGAACACCTTCGTAAACACCTGAGTTTGGTATTTTGTTTATATCCGGCACAGAGCGCTAAAGATTTGTGGAACCTCTTCTCCTGACGGAGAAACAGCTTTTAGCGACGCTGTTATCTTGTTACTATTTGATCGGGTTCCACACTGGGTATGTCACTGAAGTCCTCAATAGCTCTTTCCAATTGCACAGAGACAAAACTGTTAAGTTCCATTTCCTTTTAAATGAAGTTGGTGTCGTAATTCAGCTGCTGTAACCGTTACTTCTACAGAGTATCGCCTCGGTTGTGCGACTGGGTTCGTGATTTCCTGTCAGAAAGGTCACAGTTCGTAGTAATAGACGGAAAGTCATCGAGTAAAACAGAAGTAATATCTAGCGTTCCCCAAGGAAGTGTTACAGGCCCTCTATTGTTCCTGATCTATATTAACGACATAGGAGACAATCCGAGTAGCCGTCTTAGATTGATTGCAGATGATGCTGTCATTTACCGTCTTGTAAAGTCATCAGATGATCAAAACGACTTTGCAAAATGATTTAGATACCTGTATGGTGCGAAAAGTGGCAATTGACCCTGAATAAGGAAAAGTGAGAAGTTATTCACGTGAGTACTAAAAGAAATCAGCTAAATTTCGATTACGCGATAAGTCACACAAATCTGATGGCTGTAAATTCTACTAAATACTTAGGGATTACAATTACAAATAACCTAAACTGGAACGATCACATAGATAATGTTGTGGGTAGAGCAAACCAAAGATTGCGATTCATTGGTAGAACACTTAGAAGGTGCAACAAGTCTACTAAAGAGACTGTTTACACCACGCTTGTCCGCCCCATTCTGGAGTATTGCTGTG
Organism: Schistocerca piceifrons; assembly: GCF_021461385.2. Taxonomy (NCBI): domain Eukaryota; kingdom Metazoa; phylum Arthropoda; class Insecta; order Orthoptera; family Acrididae; genus Schistocerca; species Schistocerca piceifrons. The sequence continues at coordinate 197,183,763 of NC_060144.1, forward strand.
CGGTGTGGGATCCGCATCAGGTGGGACTGACGGATGACATCGAAAAAATACAATGAAGGGCAGCTCGTTTTGTATTATCGCGAAGGAGGGGAGATAGTGTCACAGACATGATATGTGAATTGGAGTGGCAATCATTAAAACAAAGGCATTTTTCGTTGTGACGGGAATTTCTCATGAAATTTCAATCACCAGTTTTCTCCTTCGATTGCGAAAACATTCTGTTGGCACCCACCTACATAGGGAGAAATGATCCTCACGATAAAATAAGAGAAATCAGGGCTCGCACAGAAAAATTTAAGTGCTCGTTTTTCCCGCGTGCCGTTCGAGAGTGGAACGGTAGAGAGACAGCTTGAAGGTGGTTCATTGAACCCTCTGCCAGGCAGTTTATTGTGAATAGCAGAGTAATTACGTAGATGTAGATGTATACAGAGGCTCATGTATAAAATGTGTATCACTAGATCGCTATCTTCGCATAACAGTCTCGGTCTATCATGCAAAGACGCACTGAAGTGTTTTCATTTGGAGAAAAATCAGAAATCGTTATTGTCCAATAAACACCAGTGAAACGCATAACTAGGACCACTGCCCATTGCGAGATTGAATGTCACCTGGTGGGCATGTGTTGCAGAAAGGAAAGTATAGAAACAGAGAAGAGACGAAATGCGAATTATAATAGCGGCGATTTTTTTTTAGGGTCATCAGTGTTGTGACTCGTTAATGCGGATGAGTGGGAAGAACAAAGCTGTGACATTCGTGTACAGCATTAGTAGCGTCCTGCTTGACACGGTCAAGTCGTTTAAATATCTGGGTGTAACGTTGCAATGCGATATGAAATGGAACGGGCTTGTGAAAATCGTGGTAGAAAAGATGAATGATCGACTTCGGTTTATTGGGAAAAATTTGGGAAAGAGTGATTCACCTGTAAATGAGACCGTTTATAAGAGGCTGCTGCGATCTATTCTTGAGTACTGTTCGAGTGTTTGGGATCCATATCAGGTCGGACTGAAGGAAGACAGCAATTCAGAGGCGCGCTGCTTGATTTATTAACTGTAGTTTCGAACAACACATCAGTGTTACGGAGATGTTTCGGGAACTCAAATGGAAATCCATGGAGGGAAGGCGACGTGCTTTTCGAGAAGCACTGCTGAGTAAATTTAGAGACCCGGCATTTGATGCTGACTGCCAGACGATTCTACTGCCGCCAACATACATTAGGCGTAAGGACCACGAAGATAAGATACCACAGATTAGGGCTCATACGGAGGCACATAGTCAAGCGTTTTCCCCTCGCTCTATTTGCGAGTGGAACAAGAAAGGAAATGACTAGTGGTGGTACAGGGTACCCTCTGCCACGCACCGTACGGTGGCTTGCGGAGTGTCTGGATGTAGATGTAAACGTAGATGTAGATGAGGCCAGCCACGATGTCCTCTCTTGTGCTCTCAGAGCAGCACTTGCAACCTACGTCCTCACTTATTTGCTTTATGTCTCCAGTCTCTGCCTTCCCCAACAGTTAGAATCCTCTACAGCTCCCCCTAGTGCCATGGTGACAATAACGCAATGTCCTAACACATGTCCTATAATTCTGTCCCTTTTCTTGCCATTGTTTTACATATGTTCCCCTCCTCCCCGATTCTGGGGAGAACCTCATCATTCCTTACCTCACCAGTCCATTTAATTTTCAACATTTTTCTGTAGCACCATATCCTAGGTGCTTTCGAGTCCCTTCTGTTCCAGTTCTCCCATAGTTCATCTTTCACTACCATACAATGCTGTCCTCCAAACGAACATACTCAGAAATTTCTTCCTCAAATTAATGCCTATGTTGGATACTATCAGATGTCTCTCTTGCTAGTGCTAGTCTACTTTTTATGTCCTCCTTGTTCTGAGAATCATCGGCTGTTTTTCTGCCTCGTCTACTCCGTCGTTCCCACTTTCAATGTTAATTTTCTCGCTGTTCAACTACTTCTCTTTACTTTAGTCATTCTTCAGTTTACTGTCAGTCCATGATCTGTAGTCATTAGTCTGTTCATTTCATCAGCAAATCTTATCACTGATATCCTTCAACCATGTATTTTAATCATACATCTGGACCTTCTTTTATTTCCATGATTGATTTCAGATGTACAGATTGAACAGTATGGGCTAAAGACTACATCCCCGTCTCACACCCATTTTAATCCGTGCACTTCGATCTTGGTCTTTCAGTATTCTTCCCTCTTTGTTCTTCCATTAAAATTGCTACACCACGAAGATGACATGCTACAGATGCGAAATATAACGGGCAGGAAGAAGATGCTGTGATATGCAAGTGATCAGCTTCTCAGAGCATTCACACAAGGTTGGCGCCGGTGGCGACACCTACAAAGTGCTGACATGACGAAAGTTTCCAACCGATTTCTCACACACAAACAGCAGTTGACCGGCGTTGCCTGGTGAAACGTTGTTGTGATGCCTCGTGTAAGGAGGAGAAATGCGTACCATCACGTTTCCGACTTCGATAAAGGTCGGATTGTAGCCTATCGCGACTGCGGTTTACCGTATCGCGACATTTCTGTTCGCGTTGGTCGAGATCCAATGACTGTTAGCAGACTATGGAATCGGTTGGTTCAGGGGGGTAATACGGAACGCCGTGCTGGATCCCAACGGCCTCGTATCACTAGCAGTCGAGATGACAGGCATCTTATCCGCATGCCTGTAACGGATCCTGCAGCCACGTCTCGATCCCTGAGTCAACTGGTGGGGACGTTTGCAAGACAACAACCATCTATACGAACAGTTCGACGACGTTTGCAGCAGCATGGACCATCAGCTCGGAGACCGTGGCGGCGGTTACCCTTGACGCTGCATCACGGACACGAGCGCCTGCGATGGTGTACTCATCGACGAACCTGGGTGCACGAATGGCAAAACATCATTTTTCCGATGAATCCAGGTTCTGTTTACAGTATCATGATGGTCGCATCCGCGTTTGGCGACATCACGGTGAACGCACATTGGAAGCGTGTATTCGTCATCGCCATACTGGCGTATCACCCGGCGTGATGGTATGGAGTGCCACTGGTTACACGTCTCGCTCACGTCTTGCTCGCATTGACGACACTTTGAACAGTGGACGTTACATTTCAGATTTGTTGCGACCCGTGGCTGTACTCTTCATTCGATCCCTGCGAAACCCTACATTTCAGCAGGATAATGCACGACCGCATGTTGCAGGTCCTGTACGGGCCTTTCTGGATACAGAAAATGTTCGACTGCTGCCCTGTCCAGCACATTCTCCAGATCTCTCACCAATTGAAAACGTCTGGTGAATGGTGGCCGAGCAACTGGCTCGTCACAATACACCAGTCACTACTCTTGATGAACTGTGGTATCGTGTTGAAGCTGCATAGGCATGCCATGCAAGCTCTGTTTGACTCAATGCCCAGGCATATCAAGGCCGTTATTACGGCCAGAGGTGGCTGTTCTGGGTACTGATTTCTCAGGCTCTATGCACTCAAACTACGTGAAAATGTAATCACATGTCAGTTCTAGTATAATACAGGGTGATTCAAAAAGAATACCACAACTTTAAAAATGTGTATTTAATGAAAGAAACATAATATAACCTTCTGTTATACATCATTACAAAGAGTATTTAAAAAAGGTTTTTTTCACTCAAAAACAAGTTCAGAGATGTTCGATATGGCCCCCTCCAGACACACGAGCAATATCAACCCGATACTCCAACTCGTTCCACACTCTCTGTAGCATATCAGGCGTAACAGTTTGGATAGCTGCTGTTATTTCTCGTTTCAAATCATCAATGGTGGCTGGGAGAGGTGGCCGAAACACCATATCCTTAACATACCCCCATAAGAAAAAATCGCAGGGGGTAAGATCAGGGCTTCTTGGAGGCCAGTGATGAAGTGCTCTGTCACGGGCTGCCTGGCGGCCGATCCATCGCCTCGGGTAGTTGACGTTCAGGTAGTTATGGACAGATAAGTGCCAATGTGGTGGCGCTCCATCCTGCTGAAATATGAATTGTTGTGCTTCTTGTTCGAGCTGAGGGACCAGCCAATTCTCTAACATCTCCAGATACTGTAGTCCAGTTACAGTAGCACCTTCGAAGAAAAAGGGACCAAAAACTTTATTGGCTGAAATGGCACAGAAAACGTTCACCTTAGGCGAGTCACCTTCATACTGAGTTGTTTCCCGCGGATTCTCAGTGCCCTATATACAGACATTGTGACGGTTGACTTTCCCGTTAGTGTGGAAAGTTGCTTCATCACTAAACACAATCTTTGAAACGAAAGATTCGTTTGTTTCCATTTGAGCAAGGATAAAATCACAGAAATCGATTCTTTTGATCTCATCAGCTGCAGACAGTGCTTGAACCAATTTCAGACGATAAGGTTTCATAACTAACCTTTTTCGTAGGACTCTCCATACAGTTGATTGTGGAATTTGCAGCTCTCTGCTAGCTCTGCGAGTCGATTTTCCTGGGCTGCGAACAAATGCTTGCTGGATGCGTGCTACATTTTCATCACTCGTTCTCGGCCGTCCAGAACTTTTCCCTTTGCACACACACCCATTCTCTGTAAACTGTTTATACCAACGTTTAATACACCACCTATCAGGAGGTTTAACACCATACTTCGTTCGAAATGCACGCTGAACAACTGTCGTCGATTCACTTCTGCCGTACTCATTAACACAAAAAGCTTTCTGTTGAGCGGTCGCCATCTTAGCATCAACTGACGCTGACGCCTAGTCAACAGCGCCTCAAGCGAACAAATGTACAACTAAATGAAACTTTATAGCTCTCTTAATTCGCCGACAGATAGTGCTTAGCTCTGCCTTTTGTCGTTGCAGAGTTTTAAATTCCTAAAGTTGTGGTATTCTTTTTGAATCACCCTGTATATTTGCCCAATGAATACCCGTTTATCATCTGCATTTCTTCTTGGTGTAGCAATTTTAATGGCCAGTAGGGTATGTATTGTATATTACCCATCTTTCCCTATAGCTTATCCCTACTTTTCTTGTAAATTTGAACATCTTGCACCATTTTAAATTGTCGAATGCGTTTTCCAGGTCGACAAATACTACGAACGCGTCTTGATTTTTCTTCCGCTTTCTTCCATTATCAATCACAACGCCAGAACCGCCTCTCTGGTACCCTTTCTATTCCTAAAGGCAGAATGATCGTCATCTAACAGATCCTTAATTTTCTTTTTCATTCCTCTAAATATATTCTTGACGGCAACTTGGGCGCATGAGCTGTTAAGCTGATCGTACGATAATTCTCGCACTTGTCGGCTCTTGCTATCTTCGGAACTGTGAGGATAATGTTTTTTTTCCGAAATTCTGATGGTACATTTCCAATCCCATACATTCTACACACCAATGTGAATAATCGTTTCTAGACCACAGCAATACGGGCCACAAAACGAATAATTCACTGACATAAGCGTGTCTGACAGGCTGTAATGGCTCGACGCCTGGGAGGAGCATCTCGGAAAGAGTGAACTTGTCGACCGTTCGCGTGTTACTGCAGTGAGCATCTAGAGAAAAAAGGTGGTTGAAGGCAGTGGCGGCTGGTTATCACGTGCCAATGCACTACAGGACGCTATAAATATCACACTGAAGTTATCTGCTTCTCTTCAAATGCAAGTCGGAAAACGGAATAAAACTGCGTCATTTCTCTTCGAGTGTGAGCTGGAAAACGCAATAAATTTACGGCATTTATCTTCGTCGGCACGCTGATGTGCAGATAAAATGGACGATAACAGTGTCGAACGCTGAAATGATGGTCATACGCACTATGATCAACTCAGACAAGGCACGTAGCTGCCTGTTTTCGACCCTGTATGTACTGATGAGATGTTGCCTCTTCTGGCACTGTGAGTTCCACGTTGCTCACAATACCAGGTCAGTACTTTCCTCTGGAACTGTGTGTAACAAATTGTGCAAGCATAGAGTATGAGGGATTTTAGAAGATCAGTTGGAGTAAAGGTTCCATGGCCGAGTGGCCAACTGTACTGATTTCTGCTGTTACCGAAATTCCTTTTTTCATTTTATTTGATTCTGCGCAATGTTAAACTATTAATTATAATATATATATGTTGTTGTTGTTGTGGTCTTCAGTCCTGAGACTGGTTTGATGCAGCTCTCCATGCTACTCTATCCTGTGCAAGCTTTTTCGTCTCCCAGTACCTACTGCAACTTACATCCTTCTGAATCTGCTTAGTGTATTCATCTCTTGGTCTCCCTCTACGATTTTTACCCTCCACGCTGCCCTCCAATACTAAATTGGTGATCCCTTGATGCCTCAGAACATGTCCTACCAATATATATATAATACAATAATTATGTTTACTACTGTGGTGTAATTGCTTAACACATCTGCCTGGTAAGAGGGAGACCTGGGGTCAAGTACTGGCCATGGCACATATTTTAATTCTTTTCTTCAGCTTCTGTCATTATCATAGATAAAGTTGAGACTCATATGTCTCAAGGAAAATTTAATTACATAATATCTATTAATTATAAAATTTAAAAATATTTAAACTGTTCTATTTGTATACACACTCACACCAAAAAAAGTTTTGCATTGCCCTGGTTCCTAGAACGTTGACTGTGGATGTTGTATCACAGACACAGTCCCTTTGACTGTTCAGAGAGGTCACTAAATCCGCCCAAAGATGTAAACAACCATGCATGAGCAGCGCTTATTAGACGGAAGGCGTCCGACAGCCGATCAGTTCCAGTCATTCCACCATGAAGGAGGTACACGGCTCGTGTTGTCTGTACTTCAACCATGTCTAGACGGTCAATACCGTGGTTCGATAGCGTCCGCATTGTTACTTTGTGCAAGGAGGCGCTCTCAACAAGAAAGTGTCCAGGCGTCTCGGAGAGAACCAAAGCGATGTTATTCGGGCATTGAGGAGATACAGAGAGACAGGAACTATTTGACATGTCTCGCTCAGGCCACCCAAGGGCTACTACAGCAGTGGATGAGCGCTACCTACAGTTTATGGCTCGGAGAAACCCTGACAGCAACGCCACCGTATGGAATAATGCTTTTCGTGCAGCCACAGGACGTCGTGTCGCCACTCAAACTGTGCGCAATAGGCCGCATGAAGCACAACTTCACTCCTGAAGTCCATGGCGGGGTGCATCTTTGTAACCACGACTCCATGCAGTGCATTACAGATGGGCCCAACAACATGTCGAGTGGACCGCTGAGGATTGGCATCACGTTCTCTTCATCGATGAGTGTCGCATATGCCTTCAACCAGACAGTCAACGGAGGCGTGTTTGGAGACAACCTAGTCAGGCTGAACGCCTTAGACACACGGCCCAGCGAGTGCAGCAAGATGAAGGTTCCCTGCTGTTTTTGGGTGGCATTACATGCGGCCGACATACGCCGCTGGCGGTCATCGAAGGCGCCGTAACGGCTGTACGATACGTGAATGCCATCCTCCGACCGACAGTGCAACCATATCGGCAGCATATTCGCAAGGCATTCGTCTTCATGGACGACAATTCGTGCACCATCGCTCAAATCTTGTGAATGACTTCCTTCAGGATAACGACATCGCTCGACTAGAGTGGCTAGCATGTTCTCCAGACATGAACGCTATCGAACAAGCATGGGATAGATTGAAAAGAGCTGTTTATGGACGACGTGTCCCACCAACCACTCTGGGCGATCTACGCCGAATCGCCGTTGAGGACTGGGACAATCTGGACCAACAGTGCCTTGATGAACTTGTGGATATTATGCCACGACGAATACAAGCATACATCAACGCAAGAGGATGTGCTACTGGGTATTAAAGGTACTAGCGTGTACTGCAATCTGGACCACCACCTCTCAAGGTCTCGCTGTATGGTACTACAACATGCAGTGTGTAGTTTCCATGAGCAATAAAAGGGGAGGAAATGATGTTTATGTTGATCTCTATTATAATTTTCTGTGCAGGTTCCGGAACTCTCGGAAATGATGTGACGAAAAACTTTCTTTTATGTGTGTATTCAATTTAGTTATGATAAATGCTGTTGTAAGTCAACGGGCTATAGACGAATACATTGTAGCACATTGGTAAAATTTTACATGAGCCGCCACTGATCGAAGGACAGTGAAATCAAGATTCAAGGAAAAGCTGTTGGACGGCCACGTCTTATCGCAGACAACTGAGGTTGGAGCTTTGCCTGTTGTGTAAAGCGTGATAGGAGGCGAGGTGTGGCATGTCTGAAGACAGGGTACAATGCTGGCGCAGACACAAGTGTTTCGGAGCACGCTAGTTAGTGCACAGTGTCGAACGTAGGGCTTTGCTGTAGGCTACCTCTTCATCGTTCCCATGTTGACCCAACGACATCGTCAATTACTAATGCAGGGGATTCGTGGCCCTTGAGTCTACGTAAACTAATAGCTGTTAAAGGAAGAGTTTCACGTGTCGTTCTCACAATTGGATGGACTACAGCGCTCGTCTCTGCAGTAGGGCCGTCGGTTAAATATCTGTATAACGATATATCGATTTTTTGCAAGAAAGTATCGATATATAACTACGATCCCTTTCCCACCACCGATACATCGATATCAGAAAGGCAGTATCAAGTGCCAATATTCTTATTTTATTTTATATTTTTTCAGAATTCTCAGTAAACATTTGAAGTTGTTATTTTGAAATTGCAGTAGAACACAATTTTTCTGTCACTATGTGAAGGAGACTTCTTACTTTTTGAGCTTTCATCACATCCAACCTTCTCTTTCACTTCTCCCTCTGAAATTAGGAAAATAATAAACTTGCTTAAAAGCAAAAACTCACATGGAATTGATGGCATTTCCAGCAAAATACTAAAAGCTTGTTCTCAACAGATAAGTAAGATTCTCAGCCACCTGTGTAATAGCTCTCTGGAACAGGGCATTTTCCCTGATAGACTGAAATATGCTATTGTTATACCTTTGCATAAAAAGGGGGATAGATCTGATGTCAACAATTACCGTCCACTCTCCCTTCTAACAGCTTTATCCAAAATTTTTGAGAAAGTAATCTATTCAAGAGTAGCTTCACATATTTGTAAAAATCAAGTACTAACAAAATGTCAGTTTGGTTTCCAGAAAGGTTTTTCAACAGAAAATGCCATGTATGCTTTCACCAGTCAAATTCTGAATGATCTGAATAACCGAACACCACCCATTGGGATTTTTTGTGATCTCTCAAAGGCTTTTGATTGTGTAAATCATGAAATTCTGCTAGACAAGCTCAAGTATTGTGGCATGAGTGGGACAGTGCACAAATGGTTTAATTCGTACCTAACTGGAAGAGTGCAGAAAGTTGAAATAAGTAGTTCTCGTAACATGCAAAGATCAGCACATTCCTCAAACTGGGGAACTATCAAGAATGGGGTTCCACAAGGGTCAGTCTTGGGTCCTTTGTTGTTCTTATTATATACTAATGACTTGCCATTCTATATTCATGAAGAGGCAAAGTTAGTTCTCTTTGCTGATGATACAAGTATAGTAATCACACCTGACAAACAAGAATTAACTGATGAAATTGTCAATACTGTCTTTCAGAAAATTGCTAAGTGGTTCCTTGTAAATGGACTCTCACTGAATTTTGATAAGACACAGTACATACAGTTCCGTACAGGGAATGGTATGACGCCATTAATAAATATAGACCTTAATCAGAAGCATATAGCTAAGGTAGAATATTCCAAATTTTTAGGTATGTCCATTGATGAGAGATTAAATTGGAAGAAACACATTGATGATCTGCTGAAACGTTTGAGTTCAGCTACTTATGCAATAAGGGTCATTGCAATTTTTGGTGATAAACATCTTAGTAAATTAGCTTACTGCGCCTATTTTCACTCATTGCTTTCATATGGCATCATATTTTGGGGGAATTCATCACTGAGGAATAAAGTATTTATTGCACAAAAGCGTGTAATCAGAATAATAGCTGGAGTTCACCCAAGATCATCCTGCAGACAATTATTTAAGGATCTAGGGATATTCACAGTAGCTTCTCAGTATATATACTCTCTTATGAAATTTGTTATTAACAACCAAACCCAATTCAAAAGTAATAGCAGTGTGCATAACTGCAATACTAGGAGAAAGGATGATCTTCACTATTCAAGATTAAATCTAACTTTGGTACAGAAAGGGGTGAATTATACTGGCACTAAAGTCTTTGGTCACTTACCAAACAGTATCAAAAGTCTGACAGATAACCAACAAGTATTTAAGAAGAAATTAAAAGAATTTCTGAATGACAACTCCTTCTACTCCATAGAGGAATTTTTAGATATAAATTAAGAAAAACAAGAAAAAATATTTAAAAAATAAAAAAATAAAAATAAAAAATAAAGAAAAACAAAAAACACAAAAAAATAAAGTTGTTATATTAACTTAAGTATGTTGTTAAATTAACCTAATTATGTCATGTATTAGAAAATTCGACTCGTTCCACATCATTACGAAATATCGTATTCATGATCCATGGAACTAGTATTAATCTAATCTAATCTAATCTGAGGCAAGTATATGTGGTGCAAAAGAAGAAGTCCGATTGCACTGGGAGGTGGCGGTGTGAATGAAAGAACATGATTTACAGTGTGAAGAAATAACACACCAGCTGCGTTAAAAACGTCGGAATTCTTCAAAAACAGTTACTGAAAATGATGAACAAAAATCTAAATGTCAAGATTGGCCTTTGTGATTGGCGGAGACGTTTGAGGAGAAATGCTGACGTAATCGGCTCTCGGTGGGACCAACAGAAACTGGACCTTTTAGCTCCAGCAAGCAATTTTGACAACACAACTGCTAGGTCGCTCACGTTGGCAGAAATAAAAAAAAAAAAAAAAAAAAAAAAAACCAAGAAAGTCGACATGAAATGTTCCAGACAAATCCGATATGTGACGAAACTTTTAATTGTGCCACTTACATGCAGTTACCATTGTTAGCAAAGTGGTTATCGCCAAGCGTGAACGTGCATCGCTTTCCTTTCAGTTGTTGCTCATTTATAGCTGGAATCAAGCATTGATTTTGACAATTCAACGAACTGTATTACAGCTCTTACACATGTAGTAGAGCAGTTACCTAATTTCTCCGAAATTCCTGATAATAAAGTAGTGGGTATCAATTTCACATGTGGTCAAGTTGAAACGTATAGACATTTTGAGGGCTGAATAACTCTTAGCCGGTTTTTGTTCTACTAATTTTTATTGTATGAACTAGTTTTCGGCTTATTCGGCCATTTGAGGTAGTTATCTGAAGACATCCTAATAAGCCGAAAACTAGTTGATACAAATAAAAGTCAGTAGAACAGAAAACCGCCTAAGTGTTATTCAACCCTCAATATGGAAATGTTCTATCAAGAACCGACGGAAGTTCAAATGGCTCTGAGCACTATGCGACTTAACTTCTGAGGTCATCAGTCGCCTAGAACTTAGAACTAATTAAACCTAACTAACCTAAGGACATCACACACATCCATGCCTGAGGCAGAATTCGAACCTGCGACCGTAGCGGTCACGCGGTTCCAGACTGAAGCGCCTAGAACCGCACGACCACACCGGTCGGCAACGGACAGAAGAATCTATAAATAAGTATTGACATTTATTTTAACAAGCGACAGAATGACTGTTCTTCAGTGAATACCTTTTGTTTTTTGCACTGTGAATTCTTGTAGTTCGCCGCATCCATAGGAGTGGAAGACAATATAACAACTTCAAACACAGCATTAGTTTTGTAACGATTCCACAAGAATATATGTGAAACACTTAATAAGCTTTTGTAAGAAAGGAAATTCGCTTACGTGCATGGTGTCAGGCATTTACACAAAATAAGCACATACGTTTTCCGACTAATGCTTAATCCAGTACAGATACCGATATCAAGATACGAAGCGTAATATATTACAAAATGTTAATTATACTGGTGCACTGAGCTAGATATTAACGATACATCGTCTCAAAAGCTTATTCATTCACCAAGTTTTACATCCAAGGATCAACGTTTACCCTAACTTTTAAGTTTTGGAGTACTTCCGCAATTATATTAAAGTAATTCATTTACACGACTGAGATTTCCCTCACTTTACCTAATCTGTAGGATTCAAAACAGACATATCTGAGCATATGTGAAGGCCTTTACTTCTCCATTCAGTTAAAAGCAAAACAGCACAATATTTGATGCATAAAATAATGTCATAAATTGTGCACCCAGACTCGGCTTCGTGCCCCCAGTCACGTGACTTAGATGTTGGTTTCGGTAAAATGACGTCATGCGCAATCTTTGTTATCTATGGTCTATGACTGCAGATTTCTCCGGTTCTCGGTATTTAATATGCCGTTGATCTGTGCAGCGGTCGCAAACGGTATGGGTGGATGATGGATGTAACTGCTTCCGCACTCACAAGGGATGTTAAAAATTCCAGGACTCCTGAGGACGAGAATGTCCTTTAGAGGGCGTAACATCTTCTGTCTCTTCTTAGGAGGTGGAGAAATAGATCTTATACCTCGTCTTCCCAGGACTCTGCCTATTTGCTGGAGTCAGCACCGCGGAAAGGAAAGAATACAGTCGGTGGCTCATCACGTGAGCGTTCAACATTTCCACGTTTCCTTTCCTGGAAGAACGCTGACTTCATATTACGTGAATCACAGCTGTTCTTTCGGTATACGTACTTTGGATGATTAATTTCGGAATCCCAGTGATCCTCGACAGAAACAGTTTTTTCTCTGTGTACCAATGTATTTTAAAACTGCTTTCTTCTGGACTGGATGATGAAAACTCTGGGAGCCAAGTTATAAACTAGTTTGAGTCGGTCTGCAGTACACTGAGTGACCGAGACATCCATCTGAGTTCCGTTGTACCAGAACATCTAAAAATTACAGCCTCGCTTCTTTCTCCGTCTCGAGATGAACTGGATGTTTGGGTGCATGCTGTTTATACGTTCAAGGAAGTGCTCAAGATCTTCTACGCCGTGTGACCAGACCATAAACGTGATGTCAACATAGCGCTAGAATGAAGATGGACGAAGGGGAGCAAAATTTAATGGAGGCTTCTCAAAATGTTCCATAAAAAAGTTAGCCGCTGCTGGAGACAGCAGAGAACCCACAGCCACTCTGTGTGTCATTTCATGAAGGTTATCGCCATACAAGAAGTAGGTGGTCTTCATAACATGTCGGAACAGCTTCATCGTTTCAGGAGGAAAATGCTCCGGCAACAGTTACAATGTGCACACAAACTTGTATAAGTTGTAAGACTACACTCAGGCTGACTAAAATACCAACTCTAATCTATTTAATTTTCTGAATGGACATTTGAGAACTTTTGATGTGATGTAAGCAGCGGCCAACTATCTGAGATATCAACTTAGTTAAGTATTTGGCTAGTCTGTAAGTAGGAGAGCCAGTTGCGCAAACCAGATTAACTAACGTCCGCAAGAAACGGATTCCATTAAGACCAACTGTTTGCGCTATTGGCTCTGTAATTGCTGTCATGAAGAGAAATAAAGCTTAAACTTACCGGAGCTGCCAGTTTTCATTGCAGTATCTCCCCCCCCCCTCCCCCCCACACACACACTCCGCCCCCTCCGTCTTCTGTACAACCATTACGTTTTTGCGAAGCTCATACGCTAGATTGCGCAAACATTTCCTTTTGAAAACTGTCGACATTAATGCTTCGACATCCATGGCTGAGAAGAAACAAACGAAATTACGTAACGCAATTTTGTCATATGATGACATGGTTGGAGACCGTGGCCGTTATTTGTAGACAAATGTTGATGGTGTTGACACAGCAAATTACGTAAACAGTAGCGTTTATCATGTAGTATAATATTCGAAGCGACTAGGCGACACGCCAGGAAGAACCAAGACGTCCGTTCTTCTGTGGCAGTTGTTCCCAACCTGGGGGTAATCATTACCTGAGGGGCAAAATGAAATTTTTTGAAAGATACAAATTAAACAATTCGATTCTGTTTCAGTCAGGAAACTAAATTATTTTCAAAAGATCATTACAGACTTATACAAGTTGAAAGTTTATGCCAAAAATTATACCAAGTTTCGTGGCCACAATAGCAACGTGGAACGCAAGAATTTAAAAAATGGGCTTCCACCAGCTGAGATGCAACTATCTCAGCAAATTAATTGAACTGAAAAATGCAGAACTGTCCATTAATTACAGATGAAATGTTGTTACCAATGATGTTCGTGAAATTTACATAACTTATAGATCTTCATTCTTTAGGTACTGCTTCGCTGCAGATACTCCTGATCTCTTCTGCTGTGATGCTGTACATACGAATGTAATCGTGTAATGTAAGAAATAAATTCCAGGTACAAATTTTCCACAAAATTTCTTTATTCACATGCAAGATCTTTGACTGCAAAATATATGTAAACAAAGTTCTATATGCTGTGCTGGTATTTATATGACTTACAATAATCACTGACAATCATGATTTACAAATTTTAAGAAATTACAATCAAAATTATGTAATAAAATTAGTTCACATACATAGAAAAATAACGAAAACAATTTTGTGTGGACACGGACATACTCTCATTAAGAATTCCTAAGTAGTTTACAAGTTTCCAGAAAATAATATTACGTATTACATTTTGGTTAATTAAATCGAAAGAAAGAACGAAAAGTATTCCTACCATGTGTATGAATTCCAAACAATGTTTTTATGGAAAATAGCTAGCCGATTTGCCGAAAATAAATTTGTAAGCTGTAAAACAAACTTTTTTATTTATATCATTATGGTTTTTGATAAATATTAATTTTCAGACTCATCGACAGAGCAAGTTTAGATCAGTTACTCAATAATTATTAAAAGAAAGTATTCGTAGCATGTTCACAAACTTGTTATTGAGTGCAGAATACAATAACAAACTCAGATTTTTTATAAGTTGCCTCAAACAGACTAATTACTGGTATTGGTGCATTGTACCATTCTACATTAAATAATCAATTAAGAATAAAATAAATGTAGCTTTTCAGGCAGTGGCAAAGGATGCCCAAGGGGTTGTTTTACGATAAAACCCTCCCCCTTCCGAAGAGGCATGGCTGGCCAAAAGAACCAAGGCTTTTCCAAACTCATTTAAATAAACATGAATAGAAGAATCAAAAAATACAAAAAAAATGTACAGTCGAATAATCTTACAGACTAACTGGTTTAACACATTAGATATACAGAACAAACAAGTGTAAAATTTACAAATAACTAGTAAAAGTTTTACGTAACACTCTCAATTAGATTTGTGTGTGGTATTGTATTCACAACATCTTGTTTTTTCAGTTTTTTCAGCAATCTCTGGTTGATCAAGTTTCTAGTCTCTTTCATTACATCAAGTGAACTTACACAGTATGTATTCCAGGAGTGAGTTAACAAAAAAAAAGTACAACTTCAATTTGCTTCAAAATACATTTGATATAAAAAGTATTAAGATTATCATCATGTTATAAAATCACTGTACAGCATATGAAAATACAATCAAGGATTGGAAGAAACGGCGCGAGAACGCAAATAACATTGAAGAGCAGTATATTTCAAGTGAAGGATTACTGGAGCAAGTGCTGGAGAGGATCATAAATGTGGGAAGTTGTACAGACTCGGATAGTGATAGTCATAGTCAAGAAAGCAGTACTGAACCCGTAAAGAAGATGAAAGTGAATCAGCTGCCATTGCCAGTGGAATTGAAGAAGACACGGCTATTGAAAATGAAGAAATACAGGATGGAACATTTTCTAAATGTGTTTTGTGTGTGGAACACAGTTAGTGAAAGATCTGTGCTACTATGTCAAAAAGTTGAACTGTGTTGATTGAAATGTGCAGTTGTGTCTGAAATTACTCTAAAGATCAATGGACATCTTCTTAACACTTGTATCTTTCCCACTGTATGTGTCTGTATGAAACTTAGCCCAAATTTAGCCCCCCCCCCCCCACCCCACTCTATAAAAAGGTACATATTATCAAAACTATGTACCCAGAAACTGTTATCCTACTTAAATTCGAATGCTAGCCTTTGACTAAACATAATGTAATTTGAATTGAACTGTAACTGGTCTGAATACAGCTTGTCTTTACATTAAATGCAAAACTGAACCAAAACTATTATCAGTTCCTAATCAAAATTGCCATTTATCTCACGTCTTGACAACATTGTTGCAGAGTTCTCGAAAGCATAACAGCAAACAGCAAGCAAGCAGTGGCTAAGCTAGATTTCCATTTATAAATAAAATTTTCAAACAATATGCAAACTGTTGCATACCACATGGTACAATGTGGTAAAGCGTAATGATAAATCTTCTTTAAACAGTGGTATGTGGAGACTAACTATTCCTATGAAATGATATTCCAAGACAAGGATTTTAGAATGAAGTATGTATTAAAAAAGACAGAGTAAAATTTCGCGTGATCTTCACACATAACAATGGTCTGAACAACAGTATGCTTAACAAAGCGAACTATTATTTGAAAAGGGTATAATGTTAACAGAGAATTTCTACGAAAACCAATCAAGAAGTGGGGCGGTGTTTCTCTCATCTCTGAACAAGTTAACTAGCTGACAATAATTATTCCCACTAACTAGTTGCACATTTCTGCAATCTTATTTCAGACTTCATCTCTTCAAAATTAATAATGTTATTCAAAATTTATATTCATTTCGTCTTCCAATATATACATCATATTCATGTTTGCTGTTCTTTACAATAAAGCTTTCGTCATTTAACAGATGCAGTCACAAGTCAACACAGCACAACTGAATACGTCCGTCACCCACCGCACTTCAACTAAGAATGTATCAGAGTGCGCACAGGCAAAGACTGTGAAACAACTACACCAAAGATTGTTTAACAGTAACATAACTTGCTTTCTCTCTCTGACGTGCATATCGATAACTTAATCGAAATGAACGAATTGTACGCTTCATATGACTATGCCTGTAAAACAAACCCGCCTCCATTTTGTTACGCATATTCGTGCCGCCTCCAATCACTTTGCTCTTCCGCTACATTGCAACATCTTTTCCCCTCCCTTGCATTTCCCTTCCTGCGCCTTACGAATGTCCTCCTCTGTTTGCATGAAGTGCACCTGGCGCCAAGAGAGGCGTGTCCGTCATGGCAGTAGCCTATATGCTCTTCCACGGGAGCTGCTTCGCCCCTTTCCACAGTACGCATTCTTTTTTCCCGGCGTGTTGTTATTTAAAATATCGGCGCAGGTGGCGTTCACCGTTTGGCGAGCTGCGGTCACGTGACACGGCTCTGGCGGCGGCATCAGCAGTGGCGGAGTCCGATGATCCGCGTCGAATTCATTACCGATTGACACAGCCGGCCGGCGGGCACCTTCCGCGTTTGCATTTCAATTATGGAGCTTAGCTGTCGCTACAATTACATTTGCCGGGACTTCAGCTGGCGCCAAATTAAAACAGTATTGGCAGCTGGCGGCGTCGGCTGCGTCAGCGCTACAGCCGAGCCGGCAAAATGCGCGCCTGCAGAACTCGTATTTTGCCAGCTCTCTGCGCGCAGTCCTCTGCCTGTCCCGACATTAAGCAAACACGGGGTGTGTCTTAATATCGCACGAAGGGCAGACACAAAGTTTTAATCGTCAGCTCATAAAAATAGAGTTACGTAATTAATTTTTTGTTTGACTGTTCGTCAATTCAGCTAAATACCTAGGGATTACACCTGCGAACATTTTAAGCTGGAACGATCACATAAATAACGTTTTGGTAAGGCCAACCAAACACTGCGTTTTATTGGCAGAACACTTACAAGATGCAATAAATCTATTAAAGAGACTACCTACACTAAACTCATGCGTCCTCTGCTAACTACATTGCTGTGCTGTGTGGGATACTTGCAGATAGGAGTCATGAAGGACATCGGAAAAGTTTCATATAAGGGCTGCTCATTTTGTACTGCGCGTAATAGAGGAGAGAGTGTCACGCATACGATACTTGAGTTGGGGTGGCAATCGTTAAAACAAAGGTGTTGCAGCGAGATCTTTTCACGAAATTTCAACCAACTTTCTCGTCCGAAGGCGAAAATATTCCGTTGACGCTCGCCTGCAGAGGAAGAAATAATGATCGTAATAAAATGAGAGTAATCGGAGATCACATGAAAATATTTAAATGTTCGTTTCTTCCGTGCTCTGTTCGAGAGTAGATGAGTAGAGAACCCTCTACCAGGCACTCAACTGTGAGCTGCAGAGAAGTCGTGTAGATGTAGATGGTACGTGTGTCCAGACCCGCTGCAAATTAGAATCCAATAATCCCATGTCCTTAGCACGCCACTAGAGGACCCAAAACACACGGGGCACCTCACTGTTACAGAGGCATGTCGTACGGTAATTCACTTTCTGTATTCTAAAGAAGATGCTGGAAATATATGACAACTATGCGCCATTGCGTGACACCGACGCTTTCAGTGTGTTCAAACAAGTTGTAACATTTCTGGTTCTGAGAGCCATAAATTTTTTCCCCCAAGGTTCACATTTCCGTTGAGCGAAGATGTAGTGCCTCTCGCACTAGTGCATCCTGAGAAATTTTTCTAGGGGGGAGGGGGGGGGGGGGAGGCGGCGCAGTGGGGGGAAAGGTGCAAGACCCTTAAATTGACACTGTTTATATAAATGAGTTGTTCAGTATAGAGAAGCGTCATGCCACAAGAACTGAATCTTACAGGTGACACAATCAACATGTTACATCCCAGAGAATCGACCATTATCCACTCAATGTACGAGTAAAAATTATGTACTCCCGATCCCAGGAGGGAGCTAGTACCCCCTCTTGCAGGACCCCACCTTCTTGGCCTATGCTTGCTGCATGACGTCATGAAGTGGAGTGAGACACGAACAACAGATGGGTACTACGAGTACACATCTCGTACGAAATCGCGTAAACTGTGTTATAATGTAACCCGACTGCCTGCTGGAAATGCCACGGCAAGCGTACCTGAACACAAACTTACCTACACTGATCAGCCAGTACATTATAACTACCGACCTACTATCGATATAAACCCGTCCAGACGATAGCAGCGTCACTTGGCGAGAAATGACTGTTAGTCATACGCACGGCGGGTAATGTATAAGTAGTATCAGTGAGCCTGCTGGCCGTGTGTTGAATGGGGAGTTTGACCGAGGGTGGATTGTGATGGCCCGGAAGCTCGGCTCGCGCAATTCGGAAACTGCACGACTTTTTGGGTGTTGGAGAAGTGCTGTGGTGAGTGTCTTCAACACGTGGCGAAACCAAGGTGAAACCACGTCCAAACGTCGTGGGGTTGGGCAGTCGCCCTTCATGACCTTGTAGGCTGGGCAGACTGGTAAAACAGGACAGGCGGGAGCTGTGGCGGAACTGACATCAGACTTTAATGCTGGGCAGTTTACAAATGTGTCTGAACACACAGTGCACCGAACACTCCTAACGATGCCGGCCGGGGTGGCCGAGCGGTTTTAGGCGCTACAGTATGGAACCGCGCGACCACTACGGTCGCAGGTTTGAATCGATGTGTGTGATGTCCTTAGCTTAGTTAGGTTTAAGTAGTTCTAAGTTCTAGGGGACTGATGACCTCAGAAGTCCCATAGTGCTCAGAGCCATTTGAATCATTTTTGAACTCCTAGCGAAGGGCCTCCGCAGCCGACGACCCACGCATGTGCCAATGTTAACACCACGATATCGGCAACAGCGACTGAAATGGACTAGTGTGCATTGGCACTGGACGTTGGTACAGTGGCAGAGCATTGGATGGTCTGATGAATCCCGATACCTTCTTCATCATGCCAGTGGGAGGGTGCGATTCAGTCGTCTTCCAGAGGAAAAGCTTCTTGACACCTGTACTGCGGGACGGGAACAAGCTGGCGGCGGCTCTGTTATACTCTGGGGAACATTCACTTGAGCATCCAAGATTCCAGTGGAACTCGTGCGAGGCACCACGCCGCCCGACGAGTATCGTACATTGGTTGCAGACCAGATCATCACGATCTTGTATCCAGACTTGATTATCATCAAGACAATGCGCCACGTCACAAGGCCAGGAGTGTGATGTAGTGGTTCCAGGACAACAGTGGCGGATTCCATCTGTGTAAGTAGGCTGTTTATGTTTTCTCTATGTAAGTAGGCTGTTTATGTTTTCTCTATGTAAGTAGGCTGTTTATGTTTTCTTATTGGCAACGTTACGTAGCGCTCAATATGAAAATCACTGGCTGTGCTGTGTGCAGTCTGTGGCTGCTTTGCATTGTTGTAATACTCGCCATTGTGGTGTTAGGCAGCTGGCTGTGAACAGCGCGTAGCGTTGCGCAGTTGGAGGTGAGCCGCCAGCAGTGGTGGATGTGGGGAGAGAGATGGCGGAGATTTGTAATTTGTCATGAACTGATATATATATTATGACTTGTGATGATATCAAGGTAAATACATTGTTTGCTCTCTATTAATATCTTTCAGTTGCTAACTATCCCTATCAGTAGTTAGTGCCTTCAGTAGTTTGAATCTTTTATTTAGCTGGCAGTAGTGGCGCTCGCTGTATTGCAGTAGCTTGAGTAGCGAAGATTTTTGTGAGGTAAGTGATTTGTGAAAGGTATAGTTTAATGTTAGTCAGGGCCATTCTTTTGTAGGGAATTTTGAAAGTCAGATTGCGTTGCGCTAACAAAATATTGTGTGTCAGTTTAAGCACAGTCCTGTATAATTGTTGAAAGGGGACGTTTCATATGTCGACCCTTAGCCTAGGATACCTCACTGGAATCTTCTGATTTTTTTCTTGTAGTTTGTGTAATTAGTGTAGATTTTGTTTATTGCTAGCGCGTAATTGTAGAGAAAATCTCCTTTGTAGTTGCAGTCTTTCATTGTTGTACAGTAAAACAGTTGTGGCATGCATGTAGATTTGCACCAAGTATTTCGCAGCTGCAATTAACTAGATATTATTTTCAGTGCTATGTTAATGTGTTCTCTTATTTTTGCTCTTCAAGTTGTGTTTTTCTGTGTTATCGTGTGAAATATTGTGACAATAATGGCGTGTGAAAAACGTAATACTAGGCTCCAAAGTAAACTGAGAAATGACAGTGAAGACGAAAGCAGTGTGTTAGCGCCACCGAGTAGTGAATTAACTGATGTTCAAAGTAGTAATTTGGTAATTGTGAATAGGGAAATGGAGCGGGCTGCAAACAATGGTGTAGACAGTGAAACAGGTAGTGACCAGGGAAGCATTATCGATCGATCGGTCGGCAACAGCTCGCCTCAGGAATCCGAAATGACAGGACACAATTTCGCAAATACTGTAGATTCAGGTTTTGGGTCATCACCGTTTTCTCAAATAAGTCAAGACACATTTTCTGCTTGTCAAAATGTGAATGTTGCCGGTGCAAATGCACTGCCGAAAAGCGTAGAGAAACAGATTCCAGACACTAATACATTATTATTGCAATTAATGCAACAAATGGAACAAAATCAGAGACAAACACAGCAAAAGCTTGAAAAGTTAGACACAATGGAACAAAATCAGAGACAAACACAGCAACAGCTTCAAAAGTTAGACTCATTGGAACAAACACTTGAACAAACACGTGAAGATTTAACTACTGAGTTACATAACATTGAATCGAAATGTCAAAAAGTCTGTAATGACGTAAAAACACAAATTTGTGAGCATTTTCAACCTATTTTTTCGCGGCATGAAAATGCATTACAGAATCACGAAGCAGCCATAAAAGAGCTGCAAACCATTGTTCATGAAAATCAAGAGACCTTGTGGGCTAAATTTGACTCAGTTGCATCTACCGATTCGGTTACGCAACTTGCAAAAGCTCAGGAAAACTTAAAGGACAAAGTAGATACTCTGAAACTTGGTTCAGAAAAACACGCTGAGGAAATAAGTACACTATCGGAGAAAGTAGCCGAACTTTCGGATCAATTCACTAACTTATCTACAAAGGTAGATGATAATCTGAATGACACAAAACCGGTAGTCTTTAATGACACAGAAGAGTGCGAACAAATTAGGAAACTGAAACAAAATCTGAATCAAATTAATACACAACACCAAAGAGAAATCCGGGAAGTACAAGATCAGCTGACACAGGTAATACAAGAATTACGTATTTCAGAGGACACTCGCGCCCCAATAAGGGAAGAGGGACATAGAAATACGGAACAGCCACAAAATAATAACATAGGGCATTTCGGAAGTAATGAAAGAAATTGGGAATGTGCACCGAATTTTGAGATGGAACGGCCGACACGACCTAACAATGACCGATATGCGACTCGCCGACATGATGATTTTGGCTATAAGCTGTTCATTACTACACGTAAATTCAAAACGTTTAAGAATTCTGCCAACGACATTCATCCACAAGCATGGCTCCATCAATTCTCTCATTGTTTTCCTCCCAACTGGTCGTTAGAACACAGATTAGAATTTATGTGTGGCTACTTAGAGAATGAACCAGCTGTAAGAATGCGATCGGTCATTCACGATTGCCACAGTGAAGGAGAGTTTTACCATGCCTTCCTCTCAGCATATTGGTCTCAAGCCACACAAGACCGTGTATAACATAGCATCATGATGATGAAACACTTTGAACAATCTGAATTTTCCAGTCTTGTCAAATATTTTGAAGACATGTTGCATAAGAATCAATATCTTTCAAACCCATACAGCCCCTCAGAACTCATCCGTATTTGCTTACTCAAATTGCCTGAACATTTACGACATATTATTTTAGCAGGACGCTGCAAAGATGACATTGAAGCATTTCAGGGTCTGTTACAAGAATTAGAAATTGACACTGATAATCGCGGAATGCGAAAACAAGGACACAACAATTACAGGTCACATCCGTCACAATTCCGTGACGACAGAAACAATAACCGGACACGACTGGTCTATTCTTACATCGCAAATCGTGACCAAAATAGACACCACCCGTACGACAACCGTTGGCAGAGTAGTAATAATTACAGGGAAAGATCACCTCTCCGCGGTAGTGACTATCACAGAGACAATCAGAGAAACAGACAATATGGGAACCAAAATAATTATTATCAAGGGAGACAGAATAACTTTAGACGCAACGGTCCAGCGCACAGTTACGATTCAGGGAGAAATTCTCCACCACTTAACCGACAAGAAAGAAACTACACGAACTACCGACATGACGACAGACGATGTGATCGTAACGACAGACCTGAATTTCATCAGAACTGGCGGGATTCTAACAGAGCTGGGCCCTCTCGGCAAGGCGAATTTGTAGAAGTTAGGTCTCCTAATCCCAATAACGACGCGCGCCAACAAAGAGACAAACAATGACTCGCACCGCAGGCAGCCGCGTGCGCCGGCTGGCTCAGAGAAAAATAACAAAGACGCGAACCTTGAGAAAAGATTTAGCATTCTTTACCGACGTATACCACATGATAATTGCGTTGAAGTTGAAACTCTGCGTACTAGGAAGAGTAAAGGTTTACACCACATTTCTCATGTAAAACCATTTATTGACAGATGATCTGCCTTTTAACTTTGTCTTTGCCATAAAACGTTTCACTTCACGTTACTAGTATGCTTTAGAAACTGTTACCATGCAACAATGTTTGAAGTTCAATATCCAGCCAAGAACCAAGAGAAATTATTTAAACAGAAATTACGAATGCATTGTTATTGCGAACAGACGACACAGTGTAATTGTGTGTGTACATTCTTGCTTGTTAGTTGTGCGATTACGTAACGACTATAAGGCTCACATACTTAGAACATTTACCAGTACTGCTAATGAGATTTTAATGCAACATTTTGGTTACCTGAAAATACATTCTGTATTTAAAGTGCTTTCTGAGAGATACCAGATGACACAGAGGTTAGTTTATGTGACAGCTACACGATTTTTATCACGACGCTACTAATGAGTGACAATTTACAATGTTGCTTTTGCGGTGTATCTGTTTTATATCTGCACAGTTTTCTGAATTCTTCTGGAAAGTAAAACATGTTTTAGTAGTAACTTTTATGGTATAGCTACAAGGAGACAGCCTTTTCTGTAGCACAACAATACGTTACAGCACAGTACTTTCTTCATCACGGCAATAAGCGTAATAAGTATGATATCTATACGCAAAGCATTTCACTTTTGTTCATCATGAGGTAAGTACATTGGCTTCTGCAGAACTTAGCTTTCGGAGGACGATAACTACGACACTTCCACACAGATTATGTTGCAACAATACGCACATTTAGCGCTACAGTACACGTATTTGAGTGATTAATTTTGTACTTGAAACATTTATTTTTAAAGATTTTTTAATTACAAAGAAAGTTTTCCTTGATACATTTCATTCCATTGCTGTAATTTGTAACACCTGAGGGCATAATTACATTTATCCTCAGGGGGGTACATGCCTACTTTGTGTACCATGTGTTTGGCAAGCACAAGGAGCCCTAGCTAATATGGTATTTGCTTATACAACTTTACACATCGGTACCATATTTCTCTAACACACAAATTACACAGCTATCTGATCATTTAACTGAGAGATAAACATGTTTTTTTTACTACATCAGTGACAGATGTTTACGCAATTATACAGTTGGATAACTTCACACTTATGAAACTGTATTTTGTCTGTACTTTGTAAACTGTTCATATTTTTTCGGAATCATTGTGATACTATGAGAGCTTTGAATGATGTATTTGGTATGAGATCATGATTTTTAAAGTACGTTTGAGGCAGCTGACACTTTTGACATGAGCAGAGAATTTCTTTAGGCTTAGAAATTATTGGAGGAAGTTACGACGATTTTGAGATTTGACTGAGGTGTTATGATGTTATTATTACGACGACGATGTGTATTATGTTGTTGAGGAATGTTTATTATGCTACGTATTTCTCATGATGAAATATTGAAGAAGTGTCGACGAATATGTTTATGTATAATGAGGTAAGGAATAATGAGTAGTGTTTAGGGACTCTGATTTGTGGAAAAGGTTGTTGGAAACCAAGAATCGTACTTTAAGAGTTATGAAATGTGCGTAAATGCGTGAATGTATTACAATGCAGACGAAAATTTTTTTTGGACACTGTTATATCAATAGCATTTTGTTTCTACAGATTTGTAACGCAAATTCTTGACCTGTGAAATATCTTTATATGCGACTGTCTCTGTAGCGGAAACTGCTGTCGTAAATATTTCCGTAAGAAAGTTAACGGACCACCTACACATAATGCGTCGTGGGCACCCAGCTGTGTCAGACGCCTGGAGAAAAAGCCATTAGCGCGTGCC
This sequence comes from Schistocerca piceifrons, assembly GCF_021461385.2. NCBI lineage: Eukaryota > Metazoa > Arthropoda > Insecta > Orthoptera > Acrididae > Schistocerca > Schistocerca piceifrons. Next base: position 197,209,034 of record NC_060144.1, read on the forward strand.
TTTCAGAGCACAGGAAAACACCTGGAGAACAAGCCATTAGGGTGTGCCTTTCATCGCTCATGCGACACCCTCGTTACTTGAAAACATATGATTACTCGCACTTTGTGCTAATTGCTGAAATGCTTATGAATTGATGGGAAATATTCGTACATCTGCAAACCTGATAATGACAAGTGTCTTTCTATGAGAGTTGAGAGCTACTGACTTACGAAATGCCACATGACTATTGAATGATGTTTTATGCTTTGGTTTGCGTAATTGCTTATTTCACTTGATATCTGGTTTCCAGCTGTGTTGCAGCATTGCTTTTATAAAATGAAATGCATTTGCTAATGTGAACACTTTCTGTCAACAGATCTATTAAATAATTATTTTATGATCCACATTCTTTAAAAAAGGAGCACTTGGAAAGGAAAGAACAATAAGAAGGAACTAGTAACTGCATACATAATATTCTTTTCAAGTACATGGTAATATTTCTTTTACAATAAGTTGTTGTGGTGCACCACTTTAACTACATAGATATTAAGATGTGAATATACATTTCCCTTATCTGCATTGTTGTTTTTACTGTATTATTTTTTCTGCTTGAGCTATGTCATGTTTAGATATAAGTTATTGCATTTGCTGTTGCTGTTTGCCAGGCATAGTGCTACTAAATTTCACATTACATTACTCTGTTAAGCCAGTTTTACAACTGATTTTTTTTTGTTGCTGCTCATTGGCTCATATTAGTTGTAATTTGGCATTTTATCTGTTAATTTAGATTTACTGTAGCTTGCTTTGCAATTTTCCAATTTTTTGGTCATTGCTGTTTGTGTTACTTATTTTGTGCTGCTGCATTGCCTCGTCCCTTAGTTTAGCATCTGAGCTCAGTAGATTTAAGTTAGCTTAAGAGGGGGTAGCCTCTAAGAGAATGAGTTGCGATGAATTGGAAGAAATGCATTGAGAAAACAGGTTTAGGTAGGATTTTCTTGGAAATAAATGATGAGGTAAGATAATGGAAAATAAAAATGAGGTAAGAAACGTGTGAACATATAAACACAGAAAGCATGCTTAGATAGAATTTTTTTTGGTGGAAACAAAGGATGAAATAAGAGGAAAGATATATGAAGTTTTGGGTTGGACTGCAGTACCAAATGTTACACTGAAAACGAACCCTGTCCTTTCCTATTGGTGTTATCCCACTATGTGTTTGTGTACCCTTGAGTATTTGTTTTCATCCTGTCTCTGTGTACTGTTTCATAGAATTTTTTTCTCTTCTAATACTAAGCTATATTCACTATGAGGAGGAATACTGTTATCCTCAAATATAAGTTGCATTAATAATATGTTATTTTCTTTGTAAAGTTGTTTACAATTCTGTTCTGTTTCAATGTTCATGTGTGAAATTAATGTTTCGAAAACTATTCTCATTATTTTATGTATGTACTTATGTCACTATTTTTGTAACACTGATGTATATGTTTATTTCTATTCTTTTGTAAAGCCTGTACTACAAATGTTATCTGTATTATTATGTTTTTAATGATGTATTTTGTACCTTTGTAATTGTATTCTTATGTTATAAAATTGTAATTGTCACCAGTTCATAACATTATTAACTTGTAAGTTACATTTCACTGCACACGTTTCTGTTGGTCATAGTATATGGACAATATGTGAGAAGTAGGGACTGTTAGTGTTTGCAAGTGTGTTAATAATTCAGCAAGGGACTGGATAACAGCATTGCTGGTTCTAAGGACAATTCCAAAAACTTTGTGAGTGCACAAGTGGTGGTTTATGGACTTGCTATATTCTCCGCAAGACTCTTCAGTGGTGATTGTGCACCTGCACAGTCACAACAGATGGCTGCTGGCTATCTCTACAAGGACTACAGTGGGTCTGCATCTATGATGACCCACCAATACCATTATTTCTACAAGGACTGCAGTGGGTCTGCACCTCTGGTGGCCCACCAATACCGTAATCTCTACCAGGACTACAGTGGGTCTGCTCTTTGATGACCTACCTACCAATACTCTTCAAAATTTCGACTGACTCTGCTGTGGGTTTGCTCTGTTGTGGCCCATTACCTGTGTGCATATCAAGAGTCAGCACTGTCTTTCCATTGGAAGAACAACACTACTTCTTCAAGACTGCATGGAAATCCACTACTTCCGTGTGCATTTTCTTTTACTGCTCAGACTTTGAGAAAAAACACTGCTATTCTACTGTTATGTACGATTAGGACTGTCTTTATGGACTGTGAGAAAATTTTAGCTTTTGACCAACATTGTATCAATAAGTGTGTGCATTTGACATGTTTGTTATTTTAATTATGAAAAATTTTATCAAATCATTATTGGCCACTGCCCAAAAAATATTTTGTAAAATTTTTGTGGGGAGCATGGGGGCTATGTAAGTAGGCTGTTTATGTTTTCTCTATGTAAGTAGGCTGTTTATGTTTTCTCTATGTAAGTAGGCTGTTTATGTTTTCTTATTGGCAACGTTACGTGGCGCTCAATATGAAAATCACTGGCTGTGCTGTGTGCAGTCTGTGGCTGCTTTGCATTGTTGTAATACTCGCCATTGTAGTGTTAGGCAGCTGGCTGTGAACAGCGCGTAGCGTTGCGCAGTTGGAGGTGAGCCGCCAGCAGTGGTGGATGTGGGGAGAGAGATGGCGGAGATTTGTAATTTGTCATGAACTGATATATATATTATGACTTGTGATGATATCAAGGTAAATACATTGTTTGCTCTCTATTAATATCTTTCATTTGCTAACTATCCCTATCAGTAGTTAGTGCCTTCAGTAGTTTGAATCTTTTATTTAGCTGGCAGTAGTGGCGCTCGCTGTATTGCAGTAGCTTGAGTAGCGAAGATTTTTGTGAGGTAAGTGATTTGTGAAAGGTATAGTTTAATGTTAGTCAGGGCCATTCTTTTGTAGGGAATTTTGAAAGTCAGATTGCGTTGCGCTAACAAAATATTGTGTGTCAGTTTAAGCACAGTCCTGTATAATTGTTCAAAGGGGACGTTTCATCTGATGTGCTGGCCCCCAGCTTGCCAGATCTTAACCTGATCGAACACATCTGGGATGTGATTGAACGTGGCGTTAGAGGCCATGGCCCCCTCCTCGGAATCAACGGGAATTGGGTGACTTGTGTGAGCAGGTGTGCTGCCTACTTTCGCCAGCGACCTACCAAGGTCTCATTGTTTCCATGTCACGGCGCGTCGCCGCTGTCATCGGTGTCAGAGGTGGACAGACCGGGCAAATAGGTATGCGGTCATAATGTTCTGGATGATCAGTGCAATTTATTTATTATTACTGAAGTATTAGTCAGGTAGACGAAAACTTTTCAATAATAAAGTATCCCAACACAATCAAAATTTCATTTTAATGTTAATTTTGAAGAACATTTCAAGAGCGAGGTATAAGGGCGATCAACAAGTATTCGTTCGAAAATCACATTGAGCCCTTGCCTACTTGCTGGTGCTTATATACCCGCATCGGAGTCGCGCTGGGCTCCATTTAGGCTGTAGTAACGCCCTAAAACGAAAATTTTTTGATCGCCCCTTACACAAGCAACCACTTCGTCTGTCGTCGCATAGCGCCTAATGACCGCCCAGTCAGGCATTCGTTCAAAATGGCTCTGAGCACTATGGGACTTAACTACTGAGGTCATCAGTCCCCTAGAACTTAGAACTACTTAAACCTAACTAACCCAAGGACATCAAACACGTCCATGCCCGAGGCAGGATTCGAACCTGCGACCGTAGCGGTCACGCGGTTCCAAACTGACGCGCTTAGAACCGCACGGCCACACCGGCCGGCCCAGTCATTCGTGCTATGCGAGAAAGTTCCTAGTCGAGGTGCCGAACAGTGAATCGAATGGATCTCAGTACGCACGCAAAACTGCGACTCTGGGAATACAACAGAGAGTAATTGAGTTCAGGAGCAGATTTGTGAAACACATACTTCTTACTATTTCTACAGTGTTCACTAACGTACAAGCAATATCTTTGTGGATTATGTGGATGATTACTTACTTCATTTGTGACTTTCTCAGGCTTATGTCTGTTACACACAACTTCTGTGATCAGTTTTCTCTGAATTAAAAACCGATGGGATCTCAACGAACTTCTGGATTTTAAGACACTAGGTTGATGAACATTTTCAGAATTTCAGTGTTTTGCTTTGATGTGTCAAGGTACAAGTAGGCTCGTTACTCGTCTTGACACCACAGTAAAAATGGACACGGTTATGTGCAGTCTGTGGTACCACGGAAGAGGGATCTCCAAGCGCATTCGCTCTGATAACTGACATGTGTCACACTCAGCCGAGATAGAGATGTGGAGGAAGTATGTCAGTGAGGTTCTGGAAGATACCGACAGGGATGTGCAGCCATGCTGACTCCATTGCTTTGGCCAGCTGCACTGGGGTTTCGGAGTTGAGGAGTCATAGTGCGAATAGCCCGAGTGAAGTGGTGCCACAGATTCTCGATTGGGTTTAAATTCGGGGAGTTTGGTGCTCAGGAGACTACATTAAAGTCATACTGGTGCTCTTCGAACTACGCACGTACACTGAGAGAAGTATGACGACTGGTAAATGGCATTGTGCCGAGGAAAAATAAAATGCATTTAGGGCTGGACATGGTCTCTAAGGTAAGGTGCAGACTTATTAAGGTCATTGTGCATTCCGGAATGAGGAGATCACCCAGCGAATGCACGAAAACTTTACCCAGATCATAATGCTCTCTCCTTTGGCCTGGAACAGATGAACTGTCCATGTGCATAATGAAACGATTGTTGCAGGATGTTTGTTTTGAAACATTGCACTCCGTGCCCTCTAACAGCCATATGTCCGATGGAGCATATAGCGTGATTCATCTGAAAAGGCCATCTGTCGCCGCTCAATGGACGTTCAGTTGATCTGAAACGGCCACCTGTCGTAAATTCCAGCCTTCGTCGCCGATGAACATCAGTCAGCATGGGTGCATGAACCAGGGCCCGCTGCGGAGGTCCATACGCAACAACATTCGCTGAACTGTCATCAAGGAGACACTTTCGGTAGCCCCTTGGTTCATTGCGGCTGTCAGTTGCTCAACAGTTGCTCGTGTAATCACCCATTCACGTCTCCGCTACCGTCCTTCTCCCCTGTCATCGATGACTTGTGACCCATGGTGCACCTCAGTTGCCTCGGTGACGGCTTCGGATAGCACCATTTTGCCATGCACGTTATATTTAACCACGGCGCCACGGGAACTGTTTACAAACATAGCCATTTGGGAAATGCTTCCTTCCCTGGCCCGAAAGCCGGTGATAAAGTCGTTTTGGACGTCAGATAATTACGACTGCACTGTTTCTCGACCCCCCCCCCCCCCCTTTCACCGGACATGCTTTATATGCCCTCCACTGTTAGTGCTGCCAACAGTCGCCTGCCCGTGATTTGTTGCACACTGACGTGGAACACAGGCAGTGGTCACAGTAATGTGACTGGATCGTGTACAAATACGCGCTGAGCAGAGAATCTCTCTGTGTAAATTGTTAATCCTATAGAGAAGAGGGGCCCCAGTGCTCGAAGACAGGCATATCTGAATCGAGGTGATAGTGGAAAAGTGAAGAATTTCAGCATCTTATACGACATATGGCCCATAGTAAAGGTCAGAGCGACTACTCTCACCGATATAGAATTCCCGCAGAAAAGAGGCGGCAACGGAAATTTTGCAGCTGTGTTCCACCCAAATGACTTCTTCAGGTGCCTGATCACAATAAAGGAGTACTTGGTGTACCACTCTGAGTCCGGGTCAATAGGGCAAAGCAAGCAGTGGAATTATGGTGATTCACCACCGCCGGAAATTTAAAAGTCCTAACCTTCATCAGGAAAAGAAATTCAGAATGTTTTCAGGGACTGCCATGATGTAGTCCTGATAGGGTATGCTGGTAAATGGTAACGCTGATAAGAGTAGGCTACCGAAATCTTCCGATGTAGTTACGAGCGTTAAGCCTTCCATGGGGTAATTTTGCTGCAGGACAACGACCCACCTCATTCTGTACAGTAAATTGTCCCCAAATCCTGCTTCTTTTGGCTACATATTTTGCCTCGTCGTCGTATTCCCCTGACATGGCACCCAATTACTTCTTCCTTCTTTCTCGGATGAAGAGATGATTGCGAGGCAGCCTTTTCCAGAGTCACAGCGATGTTGTTGTTGTTGTGGTCTTCAGTCCTGAGACTGGTTTGATGCAGCTCTCCATGCTACTCTATCCTGTGCAAGCTTTTTCATCTCCCAGTACCTACTGCAACCTACATCCTTCTGAATCTGCTTAGTGTATTCATCTCTTGGTCTCCCTCTACGATTTTTACCCTCCACGCTGCCCTCCAATACTAAATTGGTGATCCCTTGATGCCTCAGAACATGTCCTACCAACCGATCCCTTCTTCTGGTCAAGTTGTGCCACAAACTTCTCTTCTCCCCAATCCTATTCAATACTTCCTCATTAGTTATGTGATCTACCCATCTAATCTTCAGCATTCTTCTGTAGCACCACATTTCGAAAGCTTCTATTCTCTTCTTGTCCAAACTATTTATCGTCCATGTTTCACTTCCATACATGGCTACACTCCATACGAATACTTTCAGAAATGACTTCCTGACACTTAAATCAATACTGGATGTTAACAAATTTCTCTTCTTCAGAAACGCTTTCCTTGCCATTGCCAGCCTACATTTTATATCCTCTCTACTTCGACCATCATCAGTTATTTTGCTCCCCCAATAGCAAAACTCCTTTACTGCTTTAAGTGCCTCATTTCCTAATCTAATTCCCTCAGCATCACCCGACTTAATTAGACTACATTCCATTATCCTTGTTTTGCTTTTGTTGATGTTCATCTTATATCCTCCTTTCGAGACACTGTCCATTCCATTCAACTGCTCTTCCAAGTCCTTTGCTGTCTCTGACAGAATTACAATGTCATCGGCGAACCTCAAAGTTTTTATTTCTTCTCCATGAATTTTAATACCTACTCCTAATTTTTCTTTTATTTCCTTTACTGCTTGCTCAATATACAGATTGAACAACATCGGGGAGAGGCTACAACCCTGTCTTACACCCTTCCCAACCACTGCTTCCCTTTCATGACCCTCGACTCTTATAACTGCCATCTGGTTTCTGTACAAATTGTAAATAGCCTTTCGCTCCCTGTATTTTACCCCTGCCACCTTTAGAATTTGAAAGAGAGTATTCCAGTCAACATTGTCAAAAGCTTTCTCTAAGTCTACAAATGCTAGAAACGTAGGTTTGCCTTTCCTTAATCTTTCTTCTAAGATAAGTCGTAAGGTCAGTATTGCCTCACGTGTTCCAGTGTTTCTACGGAATCCAAACTGATCTTCCCCGAGGTTGGCTTCTACTAGTTTTTCCATTCGCCTGTAAAGAATTCGTGTTAGTATTTTGCAGCTGTGACTTATTAAGCTGATAGTTCGGTAATTTTCACATCTGTCAACACCTGCTTTCTTTGGGATTGGAATTATTATATTCTTCTTGAAGTCTGAGGGTATTTCGCCTATTTCATACATCTTGCTCACCAGATGGTAGAGTTTTGTCAGGACTGGCTCTCCCACGGCCGTCAGTAGTTCCAATGGAATATTGTCTACTCAGGGGGCCTTGTTTCGACTCAGGTCTTTCAGTGCTCTGTCAAACTCTTCACGCAGTATCATATCTCCCATTTCATCTTCATCTACATCCTCTTCCATTTCCATAATATTGTCCTCAAGTACATCGCCCTTGTATAGACCCTCTATATACTCCTTCCACCTTTCTGCTTTCCCTTCTTTGCTTAGAACTGGGTTTCCATCTGAGCTCTTGATATTCATACAAGTCATTCTCTTATCTCCAAAGGTCTCTTTAATTTTCCTGTAGGCGGTATCTATCTTACCCCTAGTGAGATAGGCCTCTACATCCTTACATTTGTCCTCTAGCCATCCCTGCTTAGCCATTTTGCACTTCCTGTCGATCTCCTTTTTGAGACGTTTGCCTTTTTGCCTGTTTCACTTACTGCATTTTTATATTTTCTCCTTTCATCAATTAAATTCAGTGTTTCTTCTGTTACCCAAGGATTTCTACTAGCCCTCGTCTTTTTACCTACTTGATCTTGATCCTCTGCTGCCTTCACTACTTCATCCCTCAAAGCTACCCATTCTTCTTCCACTGTATTTATTTCCCCCATTCCTGTCAATTGCTCCCTTATGCTCTCCCTGAATCTCTGTACAACCTCTGGTTCTTTTAGTTTATCCAGGTCCCATCTCCTTAAATTCCCACCTTTTTGCAGTTTCTTCAGTTTTAATCTACAGGTCATAACCAATAGATTGTGGTCAGAGTCCACATCTGCCCCTGGAAATGTCTTACAATTTAAAACCTGGTTCCTAAATCTCTGTTTTACCATTATATAATCTATCTGATACCTTTTAGTATCTCCAGGGTTCTTCCACGTATACAACCTTCTTTCATGATTCTTAAACCAAGTGTTAGTTATGATTATGTTGTGCCCTGTGCAAAATTCTACAAGGCGGCTTCCTCTTTCATTTCTGTCCCCCAATCCATATTCACCTACTATGTTTCCTTCTATCCCTTTTCCTACACTCGAATTCCAGTCACCCATGACTATTAAATTTTCGTCTCCCTTCACAATCTGTATAATTTCTTTTATTTCATCATACATTTCTTCAATTTCTTCGTCATCTGCAGAGCTAGTTGGCATATAAACTTGTACTACTGTAGTAGGTGTGGGCTTCGTATCTATCTTGGCCACAATAATGCGTTCACTATGCTGTTTGTAGTAGCTTACCCGCATTCCTATTTTCCTATTCATTATTAAACCTACTCCTGCATTACCCCTATTTGATTTTGTGTTTATAACCCTGTAGTCACCTGACCAGAAGTCTTGTTCCTCCTGCCACCGAACTTCACTAATTCCCACTATATCCAACTTCAACCTATCCATTTCCCTTTTTAAATTTTCTAACCTACCTGCCCGATTAAGGGATCTGACATTCCACGCTCCGATCCGTAGAACACCAGTTTTCTTTCTCCTGATAACGACATCCTCTTGAGTAGTCCCCGCCCGGAGATCCGAATGGGGGACTATTTTACCTCCGGAATATTTTACCCAAGAGGACGCCGTCATCATGTAATCATACAGTAAAGCTGCATGCCCTCGGGAAAAATTACGGCTGTAGTTTCCCCTTGCTTTCAGCCGTTCGCAGTACCAGCACAGCAAGGCCGTTTTGGTTATTGTTACAAGGCCAGATCAGTCAATCACGCAGACTGTTGCCCTTGCAACTACTGAAAAGGCTGCTGCCCCTCTTCAGGAACCACACGTTTGTCTGGCCTCTCAACAGATGCCCCTCCGTTGTGGTTGCACCTACGGTACGGCTATCTGTATCGCTGAGGCACGCAAGCCTCCCCACCAACGGCAAGGTCCATGGTTCATGGGGGGGGGGGGGGGGGGGCGTCACGGCGATATGAAACGTAAATGTAGTATGGGATTCTTGGCTGGGATATTCCTCGGGTTGAGTACAAGTGCCAGTCGGAATGTGTGTTTTTCCTCTGTCCACACTGGCCCATACCCCTGCGCGTATTCATCGTCCAGTGACATCAATGTGACCAGTGCATATCTTCGATGTCAACGCGCGTTAACCACACAGAAACGGCAAATGGCAGGACTAGCAGTGCAGGGCAAATGTCAAAGTGGGGGGGGGGGAGGAGGGGGGGTGCGGTAGAAACAATGTAGTCGTTGTTGTAATGCATGTCCAAAGGGGCATGACCATTGGCTATCGGGCCAAGGATTGAAGCATTTCCGAAACGGCTAACGGTTGAAACGTCCCCTTAAAAATTATTGAATTACTGCGCTGGTAAATCCCTTAGGTCATTTGATTTTGAAACAGCTGAGCAAAACTGAACGTACTCAGACATTTCGCTCTTTACCTATTCTGATCAACACTAAACTGACACACAATATTTTTAGCGCAACGCAATCTGACTTTCAATAATCCCTACAAAAGAATGGCCCTGACTAACATTAACCTATACCTTTCACAAATCACTTACCTCACAAAAATCTTCGTTACTCGAACTACTGCAACACAGCGAGCGCCAATACTGCCAGCTAAATAAAAGATTCAAAGTACTGAAGGCGCTAACTACTGATAGGCATAGTTAGCAAATGAAAGATTTTGATAGAGAACAAACAATGTATTTACCTTAATAGTGTTCAAAAGTCATAATATATATAGCAGTTCATGACGTCCAGTCTTACAAATTTACTGTCTCTGTCCAGATCATCTGCTCTCAAAACTACGCGCTGTTAACAGCCAACTGCCCACTACAATGGCGAATATTCCAACAACAGTGCCAACCAGCCGCAGACTGCACACAGCACAGCCAGTGATTTTCATACAGAGCGCTACGTGGCGTTACCAATATAAAAACCTAGACAGCATACTTACACGGTGTAAACGGTTCACGTGCCGCCATAGTTAAAGTGTGCTGGGCATGGCAAAATCGGCATCCAAAACCGGCACCGAGACAAATGTGGTTCACCACAGGCGATAGATGACAGGGATGAACGGAGGCTGCGGAGACGCATACGGGCGAATAGACGCTCAACTGTCGAGCAACCGACCGCCCAGATGAAACACGAGGCTACCAGCTGTGTCTCCTCGACGATCGTTCAGTGAATGTTGCCGCCTATGGGCCTCCGCAGCAGACTCCTGGTTCATGCACCCATGCTGACTGCTGCTCATCGGCGACGAAGCCTGCAATCCGTATGCCAATACCGGTTCAAATGGTTCAAATGGCTCTGAGCACTATGGGACTTAACTTCTGAGGTCATCAGACCCCTTGAACTTAGAACTACTTAAACCTAACTAACCTAAGGACATCACACACATCCATGGCCGAGGCAGGATTCGAACCTGCGACCGTAGCGGTCGCGCAGTTCCAGACTGTAGCGCATAGAACCGCTCGGCCACTTCGGCAGGCTGCCAACATCGCAACAGCACGTCCACTGAATGGCGACACGTGGCCTTCTCAGACGAATCACGATCTACGCCCCATCGGACATATGGCGGTTGGCGTGTAAGACATGAAACGTGTGAAAGTAAACAGCCTGCAGCAATCGTCGAAAGGGGTAAGGCTGGAGGAGGGAGCGTTATGGCCTAGGGTAAGTTATCGTGGCATCCCCTGGATGATGTCTTCATTATGGCTACATCAGTGGAGTTGGCATGGCTTCACATTCCTGTCGGGACCTTGCAGAACCTCACTGGGTCTCTCCCTGCATGTTTCTCGCTTCAAAAGCTTCAAAACCTTTTAACAAGTGGTTGCATTAATGTGACTGCTCAGTCTCTGAGAGAAGTGTCGTTTATGTATAATTACCGGACAAAAAATTACTCACCGCTGGAGGAATCATTACAAGCATCATTTAACATCGTGTAATTTACAGTGTAATTCCGCCCCTGGACTTGATAACCGCCTGGTTTCGGTTAGGAAGTGAGTCCACAATGTTGTGCAGGTATATCACATCCAGGTTAAGCCACTCACTGAGGATCTGATCGCGTAGTTCCATAATTGCGGGAATTCTGATGTCTGCGTTTTACCCGCTGTTCCACTCATTCTCTATGGGGTTCATCTCAGGTGATCTTGCAGGGCAGTCTAGATGTAATTGGGTGGGCGAGAGTTCAGAAAATCTGTCACATATTGTTCTAGCTCGATTAACTTTGTTGTTGTCGTCTTTACGTGATCAACGATCTCTTGCGAGGTGACCGACTCCAAACTTTCATTGCATGCAGTTTCCGTCGCAGTGTCCTTCCGCTAACAGATGTGGATGGAATTTTATTCAGTGCCAGCAGCAATTTCGGTTTGCTTTGTAGGCGATTTTGATTCACAAGCCCTGAAACGAGTCTCTCTCTGAGTGAATATCTTTTTCCGAACACATTTCTGACGTCGTGTTTCGTGGCCACGTACGTCATTTAGCTCCTTGTAGACAAATTGAATAGTCCGCCGCAAAACACCAACAAATCCAGCAACTTCAAACACCATATAGCCAAGGGCACGGCCAAACACGCCTGCCCCTTTTGATCACTGCGTCACGTCTTTACATTTATCGATGTTTAGGTTGAAACATAAATGTCTCACTAATCGCTACTGCCTTATGCTCACATGGAAGTAGTGTGCGTGCGGTTGAGCTCTTGACTCGATCGCTGCGGCATCTATAAAGACTTAACGGTCATTTGTCCGTGCTCACCGTGGTGACTAAATTGTTGTGCGGTGAGCTTATTTTTAGTGTTTCGGTGAGTTTATTGGATGCGTCCAAAGTGTGGGGTTATGTTTGTTTTGTATAATGATGATGGTGATGATCATGATGATGTTGAGAGGTGCGAGGGAGTGAAATCCTACACGACCTACTCCTCTCCAAAGGCGCCAAGGAACTCCGAGCTCAACGTCCTCATCCGACAGAAGGACCACTATTAGCAATGTTACGTCCCCTCATATCATGAGACACTGCAGAGAGGTCTGGAATTTAATCCAGGACATTGGCGTAAGGACTGTTGAACTGAACTTCACATACTGCTTTGCCGGCCAAGCAGTGGCAGTGAAAGTTTCATTCACCACCAGGATTTGAACCGGCGTATCTTCAAGTCGAGCTCCACAGCGCAGGTGTGTATTAGCGATCTCGGATGCGGGGGCGTATTACGACAAGGCGATTTTTGAGGAGAAACATTTCCTCCGCCAAGTGATCTGTCGCTGGTAAAGACGTCTTGCACTGGAGGATGAATCAGAGAAGCAGTAAACCACGCTTCATAGTCGCAGCTTGATTTTTTTGGAGTTTACTTTAAATCCATGTCACAACTCGGCAACCAGAAGTTGTTCAAAGAAACGTAACCGGTCGTGACACAATAAATGCATAAACTACACATGAGGTGGTTTTCATTAATCACTAAGATCCATATGAGTTCTAGAGCCAGGCTACGGGTTTCCGCTAGAAGAAAATTAGAACTGCCCTCAGCTCGACCTTGCAGTACGCAGTGCCTTAGAGGGCGTGGTGCTATTGGAAGTTGCTGTCCGCCAACCTCCGAATTAACTAACCAAACCATTTACAGGGGGGGGGGGGGGGGTACCTATAGTTTACTGTAGACGCCTCAGCACGGTGCATTTTTCTCATCAAAAAACTATTTCCACGGATAGAGGTATACAGTGTTGCGTTGGTTTGTTGGTTGGTTGGCTCGGGAGAGGGGACCAAACAACGAGGTCATCGGTCCCATCGCATTGGGGAAGGATGGGGAAGGAAGTCGGCCGTGCCCTTTCAAAGCAACCATCCCGGCATTTGCCTGAAGCGATTTAGGGAAATTACAGAAAACCTAGATCAGGATGACCGCACGCGGGTTTGAACCGTCGTCCTCCCGAATGCGAGTCCAGTGTGCTAACCACAGCGCCATCTCGCTCGGTTATTTCCACGGATGAATCAAGTGACTGGAAAATTTCTTGGTTGGACTGAGGATACAACTCAGGACCTTTGGATTTGCAGTGTACCACCTGTCCTTTAAAATACTGTGGTTTCTTGTCACGATGTCTGGAAGATTTATACGAAATAGTGGTATATATTGTTTAGAAAAACGACTGTTGTAATAAAATTCTCTTCCTTTTATTATCGCGAGGTAATTTCACGAAAAGATGGGCGAGACTGTGCCATTGGTAAAATATTAGCTATCAACTGGAAAAAATAAAGTAATTAATTTTTTGTTTGCTCTTAGGTCTGCAGTTGTAGCAAAAATTGACATTCTCTCGCCACAGCATCGTAGTACAAGCTCAAGAATTATGACTTCTTGGAAAGTGAAAATCTCCACCATAAAAATCAAAGTGGATTCCGCAGAGATCCTAGAAACTCACGTCGCTCTGTTGCTCCATGAGATCCACAGCGCCGTAAACAAGGGTGCTCAGGTTGATGCCGTGTTGCTTGACTTCAGAAAGGCATTTGACAGCGACCCGCACTGCCGTTCAGTGAAAAAAGTACAAGCTTATCGAGTATCGGAGCAGTTTTGCAACTGGATTCAGGTACTTCCTTGCAGGCAGAAGTCAACACGTCGCTCTTAACGGAACAAAATCGACAGATGTAAAGGTGATTTCCGGAGTACCCCAAATAAGTGTGATAAGAACGTTACTGTTTACAATATATACAAACTCATGCTCATAAATTAAGGATAACTGCAGAATGTGGTGCCACACAACGTGGCACTACACAAAACTGGAGCTAATAGCATAGGCACATAGGGAACACACATGACACAGACCTGTAAGTCCACAGTATTGGTGATAAGTTGACAAAACCGTCCCGAAACACATGTGCTACAAAACGCCACTGTTTCCCGCGCATGTACCCCGATATAAATCTGGGATGTGATCACCATGCACAAGTACACAGGCCGCACAACGGGTTGGCATACTCTGGATCAGGTGGTCGAGCAGCTGCTGGGATATAGCCTCCCATTCTTGCAGCAGTGCCTGTCGGAGCTCCTGAAGTGTCGTAGGGGTTTGAAGACGTGCAGCGGTACGTCGACCGCATCCCAGACGCGCACGATGGGGTTTAGGTCTGGAGAACAGGTAGGCCACTCCATTCGCCTGATATCTTGTGTTTCAAGATACTCCTCCACGATGGCAGCTCAGTGGGGCCGTGCGTTATCATCCATCAGGAGGAAGGAGGGACCCACTGCACCCCTGAAAAATCGGACACACTGCTGCAGAATGACGTCCCGATACACTTGACCTGTTTCAGTTCCTCTGTCAAAGACATGCAGGGGTGTATGTGCAGCAATCATAATCCCACCTCACACCATCAAACCACGACCTCCATACATAAGCCTTTCAAGGACATTAAGGGGTTGGTATCTGGTTCCTGGTCCACGACAGATGAAAACTCAGCAAGAATCACTGTTTAGGCTATACATGGACTCATGCCTTTTCGTTTAGCAGCTGCTTATTATTCTGCTGGTAATTGACACTTTTGAAATAATGGCATGATAGCCTGCTACTGAAAGATGCTTTTATGTGAAATGCAAGTAAAGTGACTGTTTAGTTTTCCTGATGTTAATAAGTCAACACTTTGGAACGGTACTTCCGAATACAGCAGCCAATCGAGGAGAAAGATCACAATAAAGGCGTTCTTTCTCACGATACACGTACGGATTGAACCATATGTCACTGGTACCTTACACCACATTACGTCATCTTCCCACTGCTGCCTTCTCAGTGCTCTAAGAAGAGCTTCTTGTAGCTGAATATGATATTAAGTCAGAAATATTACAATGCCTCTTCCAAGTTCCTAGAATATTTGGCGTGAATGGGCCAAAGAAAAAGGTAAAACACTCTCTAAAAATTCAAAGGTGGAGTATGAATGATTTGTGAGGAACTGTTATTGTAATGGCACAGTGGCTGACTCTCCAACCAACGAATGATATAGCAATTATCTCCATCTTATTGTGCCATATGGTAAACTTATTTCGTCGGACTCAGTTATGTTAGGAATGATGTGCCAGTCATCTGCCGTCCCCGTGTGAAGAACTTCGTTTACTGGCGGACGGTTTTGGGGTGCGCCCACACACTCTTTTTACCATCGAACGTGTCTGCACTCTGGTACGTCGTTGACGACGGTAAATTGGCGAATAATCATCAACTTTATAATACAGAACTGGCTACTTTGCTGTGACTGCCAACTCGAAGGCACCGACGAATATCATCTTGCGTGCCCCCTGAAACGGGACGTTTGTCTTCTCATCGATCACATCAAGGTCTGTTTGCTCCCTCGGCGTCCCGCCAATGACGGTTACCCGATGTTCCTGCTCTTGCCCAGACCTCACACTATCCTCTTGCTAAACACCACGCCCTCATCTGGTTCTGGGTACACGTTTTACCAGGCCAGAGTGGCTGAGTGGTTCTAGGCGCTACAGTCTGGAACCGCGCGACCGCTACGGTTGCAGGTTCGAATCCTGCCTCGGGCATTGATGTGTGTGATGTCCTTAGGTTAGTTAGGTTTAAGTAGTTCCAAGTTCTAGGGGACTGATGACCTCAGAAGTTAAGTCCCATAGTGCTCAGAGCCATTTGAACCATTTTTTACACGCTTTACAATACATCATGCACAATGGTCGACACACGGTCTTCGATTAATATAATTGGGCTGTGATCCGTACAGTGCGCTCACCCGGTCGTCCTATTTGCGACGAAATTTCGAATATCTCCACAGCGTCTCCCTTGACCCCCCCCCCCTCCACAGCTGGGATGTGCCCCTCTCCCCATTTCATTACGCATCCGTGATCATTTCCTGCGCACTATGATGCACAGGCCAACTAACGGACATAAAACGAAAGAAAACCCTTGTTTCATCGTTATTGGTATCTCCTATACCTCAACCCTATCGCCATTAAGGATTGGCGATCGAACGATTGTCCCTTTTAGTTATCGTAGTTTCTCTGTGGGGAGGGGGAGGTTACATGTAGTCACAATGGCGAAGGCAACGTCTTATGCGGGATCAGTTAGTTTTTGTTTGGTAGGGTCGCAAGTGACGATGCCCCGCAGGGTTCGGACAGCTTTCCTTGTTTTCCTTTGCTAGGTACTCTTAATGCTCAGGAAAAGGTCTAACGAACTGAGTGATAAACTGTGGACATGGGCTTCGTTCTCACTGGCTCTAGGGTTTTTCTCTTTCTTCGTTTTATTTTATTCCTCCCACTGTTAAACTAAAAGGGTCACTCCAAAAGAAATGCACACTATTTTTTTTTAAACCATCTTTTATTCTACATGTTTGAAAGTTTTACAGTGTGTAGATACATCCTTTAGGAACAATATTTTCATTTCTCCACATAATTTCCATCCCTCTCAACTGCCTTACGCCATCTTCGAACCAGCGCCTGTATACCCGCACGGTAAAATTCTGGACCAACCTGTTGGAGCCACTGTTTGGCAGCGTGCACAAGGGAGTCATTATCTTCAAACCTTGTTCCACGAAGAGAGTCTCTCAGTTTCCCAAAGACATGATAGTCACATGGAGCCAGGTCAGGACTGTAAGGCGGGTGTTTCAGTCTTGTCCATCCGAGTTTTGTGATCGCTTCCATGGTTTTTTTTACTGACATGTGGCCGTGCATTGTCGTACAACAGCAAAACATCCTGCTTTTGCTGATGTGGTCGAACACGACTCAGTCGAGCTTGAAGTTTCTTCAGTGTCGTCACATATCCATCAGAATTTATGGTGGCTCCACTTGGCATGATGTCCACAAGCGAGAGTCCTTCGGAATCGAAAAACACGATAGCCATAACTTTTCCAGCAGAAGGTGTGGTTTTGAATTTTTTCTTGGGTGAATTTGCATGATGCCACTCCATTGATTGCCTCTTTGTCTCTGGTGAAAAATGATGGAGCCATGTTTCATCACCTGTCACAATTCTTCCAAGAAATTCACCTCCACCATTCTCGTACTGTTCCACAGGTTCGCTGCATGCCATTTTTCTTGTTTCTTTGTGAGCCACTGTCAACATCCTGGCACAAACCTTTTTTAACGCCAACACTTTCAGTATTCTGCAAACACTTCCTTCCCCTACCCCAACGTAGCGTGACAATTCGTTCACTGTGATGCGCCTGTCAGCAGTCACCAATTCGTTAACTCTCTGCACATTGTCTGGAGTGTCTGCAGTACGAGGCCTGCCGCTGCGAGGACAATCCTCAATATTGCCGTGCCCACTTTCATCACGTAACCTGCTTGCCCACCGACTAACCGTACTGCGATCGACAGCAGCATCTCCATACACCTTTTCAAACTCTTGTGGATGTTTCCGACTGTCTCGTTTTCACAGCACAGGAAGTCTATGACAGCACGCTGCTTCTGACGAACGTCAAGTGTAGCAGCCATCTTGAAGATATGTTGTGACGGCGCTACTCAAGGGAACAGGTTGAACAAAGTTTGAAAACAAGCGGGAAGGATGTATCTACACAGTGTATACTTACACATATGCAGAATGAAAACTGTATTTTTATAAAAATAGTGTGCATTTCTTTTGGAGTAACCCTCGTATTAATTATAAAATTGAAATATATTTAAACAATTCAATTTATTTATGAAAAATTAATATATTTAATTTACACTACTGGCCATTAAAATTGCTACACCACGAAGATGACGTGCTACACATGTGAAATTTAACCGACAGGAAGAAGATGCTGTGATATGCAAATGATTAGCTTTTCAGAGCATCCACACAAGGTTGGCGCCGGTGGCGACACCTACAACGTGCTGACATGAGGAAAGTTTCCAACCAATTTCTCACACACAAACAGCAGTTGACCGGCGTTGCCTGGTGAAACGTTGTTGTGATGCCTCGTGTAAGGAGGAGAAATGCGTACCATCACGTTTACGACTTTGATAAAGGTCGGATTGTAGCCTATCGCGATTGCGGTTTATCGTATCGCGACATTGCTGCTCGCGTTGGTCGAGATCCAATGACTGTTAGCAGAATATGGAATCGGTAGGTTCAGGAGAGTAATAAGGAACGCCGTGCTGGATCCCAACGACCTCGTATGACTTAAGTCGAGATGACAGGCATCTTATACGCATGGCTGTAACGGATCGTGCAGCCACGTCTCGATTCCTGAGTCAACAGATGGGGACGTTTGCAAGACAACAACCATCTGCACGAACAATTCGACGACGTTTGCAGCAGCATGGACTATCCGCTCGGAGACCATGGCTGCGGTTACCCTTGACGCTGCATCACAGACAGGAGCGCCTGCGATTGTGTACTCAACGACGAACCTGGGTGTACGAATGGCAAAACGTCATTTTTTCGGATGAATCCAGGTTCTGTTTACAGCCTCATGATGGTCGCATCCGCGTTTGACGACGTCGCGGTGAACGCATATTGAAAGCGTGTATTCGTCATCGCCATACTGGCGTATCACCCGGCGTGATGGTATGGGGCGCCACTGGTTACACGTCTCGGTCATTTCTTGTTCGCATTTACGGCACTTTGAACAGTGGACGTTACATTTCAGACGTGTTACGACCCGTGGCTCTACCCTTCATTCGATCCCTGCGAAACCATACATTTCAGCAGGATAATGCATGATCACATGTTGCAAGTACTGTACGGGCCTTTCTGGATACAGAAAATGTTCGACTGCTGCCCTGGCCAGCACATTCTCCAGATCTCTCACCAATTGGAAACATCTGGTCAATGGTGGCCGAGCAACTTACTCGTCACAATACGCCAGTCACTACTCTTGATGAACTGTGGGATCGTGTTGAAGCTGCATGGGCAGCTGTACCTGTACACGCCATCCAAGCTCTCTTTGACTCACTGTCCCGGAATATCAAGGCCGTTATTACGGCCAGAGGTGGTTGTTCTGGGTACTGATTTCTCAGGATCTATGCACCCAAATTGCTTGAAAATGTAATCACATGTCAGTTCTAGTATAATATATTTTTCCAATGAATACCCGTTAATCATCTGCATTCCTTCTTGGTGTAGCAATTTTAATGGCCAGTAGTGTAGTTACGATTGCTAACGTCTTTAGTCAAATGACTTCAGGCCACCACATTGTAGCAAACTGGTAAACACGAGCCGTCACTGGTGTACAGTTATGTAGAAGATCCAGCGTACTGTGCCAGCTTGCACTGCAGCACCTAGCCTTTGGTTGCTGGCACACGACGGGCGAGAAGTTTGCCCTGGAAGTCGTGCCACCCCGCAGCGTTGCCGGCGACACTGGCCCGGCAACAACAGAGGCGGAATCTGGCGTCGTGAATAATGCAGGCCGTCGCTTTGTTGGCCGGTGCCTTACCTGTCGGTGTCGGCCGGCCGGTGCATTATTAACGAGTCGCGGGCCCCCGGGAAAAAGACCCGGACCGTGCCTGACCCGCCGCCGCTCTGCTGGTGGCGGCGCTGAAAAATACAAGGCGGGATTTGGTCGCCGCCGCTGGACGCGTTTGCATGGCAGCCGCCGGCGCAGCCAGCAGCAGCAGCGCCAGACTCAATAATGCAGACAGCGCCGGCCCCCGTCCCCCGGCCCCCGTCCGTCGGCCGCGCATATTTACCGGGACCGGGGGACAGGACTGACTTCCGCCGGTCGCGGAATGAAGAGCGCTGCGTTCCCTGCGAGATTTCACCCTCGCCCTGTGTAATCGGGGCGAGTGAGTTTCCAACCCAGTTCTGTGGCACGGCGACAGTCTCTTCCGTTAACTACTATAGTTCAATTCTTTTATCTTGGCGGTTCGCGCATGCCCGCCCAGACGCGGGAGATTGCTGCGTTGCCAGTTGTACGAGCCAAGCAGCGCCATAGTACGCAAACTTACGTTTAGGGGGGAGCGCGCAGTTTATGAAGTAAAGCCATCACGGCCGCATTAACCCTTTCGCTGCTACAGAGACGTGCTCCCCGCATTCCGCGATGTGCGCGATTTTGTCATCATTGCAGTGCTCGCCTGTGCAGACTCATGGTGTTTCCGCTGCTTTGACACACTTTATCATTCGATTTCACAAAAACTATTTAGCCAAAAAATTTTATTTTTACACATCTTCTTGACTGATACCTTCCCCCCATAAATGACTTAATTTTCTTTCGGTGCTCAACGCAGTTATTGTGCAGCATTAGATGTAGTAAACCATTGCACGAAATTTTGAAGAGTTTGCAGAGGTAAAAGTCCATAGCGTATACTTTCCGTATGGTCGATTTTAGTTGCCACTAGAAATTTCAAAAAATTACATGCAAACGAGTAAAATTCATGAAGTAAGACACTTCGATATTGTTTTTAAATAAAGAAAATATTAAGCACCAAACAAGGTTTGAACTCAGAACCTTTCGCTTAGTAGTCATAAGCTTTAACCTTTACGCTATTTTTCATTTTTTATCACATTTTGTTCGTTATATTCGTTGTATCTGCTGGGGGCGGACGTCGAAAGACACTCATGTCAGTTTTTTTTTATTACAGAGGGCAACTAGCCTTCTGACCAAACACGCTGAGTTACCGTGCCGGCTAACGCTGAGGCAGCTTGTCGTTCAATATATCCCCTGGAGGACTTTAAAATATCACGCAAAATACCGACAAACACTGTTGGTATGACTATCAATTAGTCACGTTTCGTCGAAGTACAATAGGAAATAAACAATTACCGCTGTTCTTTATTGCGAAAAAGCGGTTAGTGAGAATGATACAAATACCTTTCCTTGCTATCGTCTGAATTAGGAGGCTTATTGCTTGTTTGGTTTAATTAATTAATAGAATATGAAGCAATTGGTGTGAAGAATGCTTTTTCCAAACTTTCTATAAATGAAAGTCTGCTATCTAGACAGTGCTTTTGTTCAATTACTTTATTTATGACTGAACGTTTCTAAAACTGAAGACACTCGTCCGTGCTCTGCACTGCAGTCGAGCTCTGGCAACGTCGTTCTGTCTTCATTGGCTGACTGTGCTTTGTGACGTCAGATGCCCAGAACGAACCTAAACTAGGCCGCCGTCATAAATGACGCGCACTTTGGTAGCTTCCATATCTACAAGCACATCTACACTGCCGACACAAAATGACATGGGACAGCGATATTTACATATATACACTCATGCTCGTAAGTTAAGGATAATTGCAGAATGTGGTGTCACACAACGTGGCACTACACAAAACTGGGGCTAATAGCTTAGTACATAGGGAACACACACGACACAGATCTGTAAGTCCACGGTATTGGTGATAAGTTGAGGAAACAGTCCCGAACCACATGTGCTAAAAAACGCCTCTGTTTCCTGCACATGTACCCCGACATCAGTATGGGACATGATCACCATGCACACGTACACAGGTCCCATAACGGGTTGGCATACTGTGGATCAGGTCGAGCAACTGCTCGGGTATAGCCTCCCATTTTTGCAGCAGTGCCTGTCGGAGCTCCTGAAGTGTCGTAGGGGTTTGAAGACGGGCAGCGGTACGTCGACCGCATCCCAGACGCGCACGATGGGGTTTAGGTCTGGAGAACAGGTAGGCCACTCCATTCGCCTGATATCTTCTGTTTGAAGGTCCTCCTCCACGATGGCTGCTCGGTGCGGCCGTGCGTTATCATCCATCAGGAGGAAGGTGGGACCCACTGTACCCCTGAAAAGGCGGACATATTGGTGCAAAACGACGTCCCTATACACCTGACCTGTTACAGTTCCTCTGTCAAAGACATGCAGGGGTGTACGTGCACCAGTCATAGTCCCACTCCACACCATCAAACCACGACCTCCATACAGGTCCCTTTCAAGGACATTAAGGGGTTGGCAACTGGTTTCTGGTTCACGCCAGATGAAAACCCGGCGAGAATCACGGTTCAGATTATACTTGGACTCGTCCCTGAACCTAACCTAGGACCACTGTTCCAATGACCATGTACTGTGTTCTTCAGACCAGGCTTTAGGGGTTCTCCTGTGACCAGGGGTCAGTGGAACGCACCTTGCAGGTCTCCGGGCGAATAAACCATGCCTGTTCAGTCGTCTGTAGACTATGTGTCTGGAGACAACTGTTCCAGTGGCTACGGTAAGGTCCCGAGCAAGGCTACCTGCAGAACTCCGTGGCCGTCTGCGGGCACTGATGGTGAGATATCGGTCTTCTTGTAGTGTTCTACACTGTGGACGCCCCGTAGTGTAGCGCCTGGACACGTTTCCTGTCTGCTGGAATCGTTGCAGTCATTTTGAGATCACACTTTGTGGCACACGGAGGGCCCTGTTGTGTTTGACCAGCCTCCAGTCGCCCTAGTATTCTACCCCTCATAACGTCATCAATGTGTTGTGTTCTTTGAGCCATTTCAACACACAGGCACAATTAACACGTCTGAAAACGTCTGCACACTTACTCACTGCACCGTACTCTGGCATGCACCGACACACCTCTGCGTATGTGGACTGCTGCCAGCGCCACCGTGCAACGACCGCAGGTCAAAGCACCGTATGGTCATACCCCGAGGTGATTTAAGCCCGCAGATCGCCTACCAGAGCGTTGTTTCACCACGTATCAGCATTACCCTTAATTGATGAACATTAATGTAGATGGTTATTGTTATATTGCTTGAGAAGGCCGAAATGCACGCTATAAGCTCACGCAGGATGGCGTGAGGTCTGAAACAGGATACGTAATGAATGCTATAAAGAAAAGTACGTAGCTTCTGGAACACTTAACTTTAATCCATCATTTGTATACATCGTTCTTGATGAGACATGCTTCATACGATAATTATCAATTGCTATGGCGCCTTGCTAGGTAGTAGCAATTGACTTAGCTGAAGGCTATGCCAACTATTGTCTTTGCAAATGAGAGCGTAATTCTCAGTGAACCTTTCATAGCAACGTCGGCTGTACAACTGGGGCGAGTGCTAGTAAGTCTTTCGAGACCTGCCGTGTGGCGGCTCTCGGTCTGCAATCACTGATAGTGGCGACACGTGGGTCCGACGTATACTAATGGACCGCGGCCGATTTAAAGCTACCACCTAGCAAGTGTGGTGTCTGGCGGTGACACCACAGTTATAGTATCGCATACACAAGGTATTAAAGGGCAGTGCATTGATGATGCTGGCATTTGTATTCATGTGATTCATGTGAGAAGGTTTCCGACGTGATTATGGCCTTACAATGGGAATTAACAGACCTTGAACGCGATGGTAGTGGAGCTAATGCATGGGACAAAAAAATGGTGCAAATGGCTCTGAGCACTATGGGACTCAACTGCTGAGGTTATTAGTCCCCTAGAACTTAGAACTAGTTAAACCTAACTAACCTAAGGACATCACAAACATCCATGCCCGAGGCAGGATTCGAACCTGCGACCGTAGCGGTCTTGCGGTTCCAGACTGCAGCGCCTTGAACCGCACGGCCAATTCGACCGGCTGCATGGGACATTCCATCCGGGAAATCGTTGGGGAATTCAGTATTCCGAGATCCACAGATTCAAGAGTGTGCCGAGAATCCAAATTTCAATCATTACTTCTCAGCACGGACAACGCAGTGGCCGACGGCCTTCGGTTAATGACCGAGAGCAGCCGCGTTTGCGTAGAGGTGTTAGTGCTACCAGACAAGAAGCGCTGCGGGAAATAATCGCATAAATCACTGTCGGACGTACGACGGACGTATCCGTTAGGACAGTGCGGCGAAATTCGGCCTTAATTGGCCATGGCAGGGACGACTGACGCGATTGCCTTTGTGAACTACACGACTTTACCTGCAGCGCATGTCTCGGGCTCGTGATCATACCGGTGGGGCCCTAGACTACTGGGAAACCGTGACCTGGTCAGATGAGTCCAGATTTCAGTTGGTAAGAGCTGATGGTAGGGTTCGAGTGTGACGCAGAGCCCACGAAGCCATGGACCCAAGCTATCAACGAGGCAGTGGCAAGCTGTCGGTGGCTCCATAACGCCGTGGGCTGTGTTTACATGAAATGAAATGGAGTGAAACCTCTGGTATAAATGACATTGACTGGAAATGTTTACGTTCGGCTACCTGGAGACCATGTGCAGCCGTTCGTGGCATTCTTCTTCCCAAAAAAGCATGGAATTCTATCAATGGAAAGAAGTTTGTCGTTCACTACATTTTCGCTTTTCACGCAGTCAGGTGTGAGTTTCAGTCTGTTTCTTCTTTACTACCGATTCTATTCTCAATACGGGTAGCAGACAGTATCCACACATGCCGCTGAATGTTCCAGCGAAATTATATTTTTGTACGACACGTAATTCAGGAGATCTGGCGTCACAAACACTGAGAGGCGTTAAAAACTTTTATTTGCTTAAAATTTAGCGCATATTACCCAGACTATACTCACCCATTGTTTGATAGTCAGAGCTCTTAGAGATTTCCAACGAACTTAGAGCGTAGTTTCAAACCTTTTCTTAACCTTTTCTCGCTTACATGCTTAACGTCAAATATTTATCACATTAACTGATTCGTAAACAATTTGAAGCTGTTTTATACTTGGGAGTTCGTGTCTTTAAAGGGGGTAGGACGTCAAACGGGCCGACTTGGAGCAGGAGAGGCACCACAGGACATTTTAATTTGCACTGTCTATACTTTTACTAATACATTGATAAAACTTTGTCAGCATGACCAGGAAGGATTCAGGATTCACACTCACAGCAGCGAAAGTTCAAAAACACGAAAAAATAATATTTTTTAAATGTGAAATTTGATGATTTTCTTCACTTACTGTTGGCTGCATTTGTTGCTATAGGTACACTTTTCTTCATAAGTAAGATAGATTCCTAGATGAATTCGCACAGCTTACAAACCATACTTACAGGAGTATGAAACTCTAAAATTTATTTAATCTATGGAAATATGAATGGGCTCTTACGTTTCAAACTTCGTGTTTACAGAAAACTCGATTTTTATTGTTAATTATCGAAATTTTTACCACAGTTTTTAAGAGATTTGGGAAATTCTAGAGTTTCATACACCTGTAAGTATGGTTTGTATGGTGTGCAAAATTCATCGAAGAATCTCTCTTACTTATGAAGAAAAGCAACAAATGCAGCCAATACCAAGTGAAAAAATTATGAAATTTCACATTAAAAAAAAATTTGTTTTGTTATGTTTTTCAACTTCCTCTGCAATGAGTGTGAATCCTGAATCCTTCCTGGTCATTCTAACAAAGTTTTATGAATTTATTTGTAAAAGTGTAGACATTGGAAATTAAAATGTCCTGTGGTGCCTCTCCTGCTCCAAGTCGGCCCGTTTCACGTCCTACCCCCCTTAAAGAATCGAGAGTTCGCTGGTTATATTCTAAACAAACAAGGAGCAAATTGCTGAAGTATACAGTTATGAAGATCTTGCAAGTCTTAGACGAAATTATAGAATGGTGCGCCGGCACGTGTGGCCGAGAGGTTCTAGGCGCTTCAGTCCGGAACCGCGCGCCTGCTACGGTCGCAGGTTCGAATCCTGCCTCGGCCATGGATGTGTGTGATGTCCTTAGATTAGTTAGGTTTAAGTAGTTCTAAGTCTAGGGAACTGATGACCTCAGATGTTAAGTCCTATAGTTCTTAGAGCCATTAGAACCATAGAATGGTGTCAAATGTATGAATACCACTTTGTCTGACGTAAACAAATATTCAAAAAGCTTTTAATTCACTCTCAAGGTGATCATACAAACTGTCTTTGAGAAAAAATAATTGATTCGGCCTATATTAATGCACAGAGAAATGTATAATTCAGTGTTTAAACATCCCTTAGACTTTAGCAGGGAAGTGAAAAACATCGAATCGAAGCAGAAATTAGGTAAGATAATTTCATCACCACAACTATTCCGGCAGCCACATATGAAGTTTTCAGATCCTTAAAGTAAGAAGATGAGAAAGATATGCACGTTAAAAACATAGCTTAACCATCTTTGCTTTGGTCATTGCGTTGCCCTATTTGCCTGCTGTCTACAAAAAACTTCAGCTACTAATGCAAGAACTTAAAAGCACAAAGTTGAAAGTAAAGTTTTTGCAGACAGTACAATTATAGGAATTCATAACAGCAACAGTACCCTTACTAGGGAAGGGTTAAAGGCAAATGGTTTATTATTGAATTTTGACAAGACTTAGTACGTATAGTTCAGTCTTTTCACAGAAAGCTAAAAAAATAGTGTTCTCAGACAGTGAGATACAAGGAGTAAATACTTTAAGATTTTGGGACGCAGATAGACCACAGCCATGACTGGAAAACACACTGCATAGACTTAATGAAACGCCTTCATTCAGAAATGCTTGTATCAAGCATAATTACTGCTACAGTTGATTTCAAAATAAAGAAACTCAGTTTATTCTTCATGTTTATAATCATTAACGCGTTATAGAATCTATTTCTGAGGAGACTAAACATACAGAAACAGTATTTTCAGAATGCAGAAACGTGTCGTAAAAGTCGTGTCTCGTGTTATTCTAAAACATTATGCAGAGACCTCTTTAGAAAACTGGCTGTTTGAAAGTTACTTTACAGTATATGTCCTTTGTCATTAGCAGTATTTCAGAGCGCATTAAATGTCATGGAGAAGGGCGGTCAAAAAGTTTTCGTTCGAAGGCCGTACAGAACCAGAATCGGCATGCCAATCAGGCAAAATCGCCGTAGGCATTGAGGGCGATCATCCCACCGATGCATCAGCTTGATGATTCCTGTTTGGAAAACCACGATGTCCTGCTGCGCGAAGAAGTCCGTCACTGCCTGCTGTACATCCTCGTCCAACAGTAATCGGCGACACTTCAAGACCTTTTTTAAGGTCACTTCTTTTCAGTGTACGATGAAAGAGTTGTATCGAGTGACAGAAGAACGATAGTCCACCACAAAAAAGGGTGAGAAACATGGTTTACAGCGTGTGGAGGGCGAAAACACGAAGAGGTGAATATAGAACAGTGATAAAAGTGGTAGCGCGACCTCCAGACCAGATGTGAGGAAACGCAGATCAGAAAATCATCCCACTGATGATGCCTTAAAACAGTAGAAGGCGAAACGCGTATGGATTAAATAAAATAATTAGCAGCAGGAAAAGGCAGTTTGATTTGCAAAACAAATATCACCATAGTTTACGTTTCCTCGTTTACATATGAAAGATACGAATATCACACTAATCCCTTGCTTACATGCCGGTGCTTTTATAACCGATCGGAAATATTTTGATAGTCCATTATAAATAATGTGGTCGAGTTTAAGACTGAATTATAGAACTTACTTTTAGGAGCCTCCTTCTATTCCACCGAAGGGTGTCTTTGCACAAACTCTTGAATTTCGTGTTTTAAGTTAGTTTGTAACTATAATTAACGCTGTAGTACAGTAATGTAAAGTCATTTCACTTTGTGGCAATTCACATTAAATAAAATTTACGTCCTTAACTTCTCTCCACGTCCAACAGACCACTTTTCGTGGAATACGACTAAGGTAATGTGATGCAATGCAATGAAACTAAGGCAGTGTGTAACTAAACTTGAAAATAAAAGAGGACGGCTTAATATACGTCACAGAACCAGCTGATGAGACTTTATGTCTATGGTGTTTGACATCTTTATCGGCCGGAATCGCGCTAGTCACTTCTGCGTCGCGCTATCCAGGTGGGACCGTGGTTGTTGGCTCTACGCTCCTATACATTTGTTTGACGTCAGTCTGGTCCCCATGACTCACTGGCCTAGCCCACACACATTTATGTTCCCATAATTATTTGGTGACACCTGAAGATCAGCCTTTATGCTTCGAAACCGGCGGTAGAATAAATTAAGAAATTACTGACTGATTAACGTCTGTGCTTTTATGTAACCAAAGCAATTACTGTTGATGCAAGTGAATTTCACATACATGAACGCTAAAGAACTCACTAATTAGTGTTGTTATTTTTTGCTCTATAGCCGGCCACGGTGGCCGAGCGGTTCTAGGCTCTTCAGTCAGGAACCGCGCGACTGCTACGGTCGCAGTTCCGAATCCTGCCTCGGGCATGGATGTGTGTGACGTCCTTAGGTTAGTAAGGTTTAAGTAGTTCTAAGTTCTAGGGGAGAAGGCAGAAGTTTCCTGTTGTTACACATAAGTCCAAGTCATGTACGAATAACAGAAATATGTTTTAAATAATCTCGACGAAGTACTGAAGCATTGTTCGTTATGTTTTCTTTTTTTGGATCTTTTCTTATTTTTACCTCCTTTCAGGAAACTGCATTTTCCTGCACTATATGATGCATTTGCATTTTTCTAATTTTTCCTACAACATCCCTCTATTTCACGTTAAAAGTCAACTATTTTCGAATAAAACCTGAGCTAAATATTGTTAATTTAAATTTACTGTAAATGCTGTTTATTTTTAGGTAACAGACAGTAGAATAACTGTTTTTGTGTTGTGCTCTTTATTCCAAAGATTGGTTTGATGCAGCTCTCCATGCTACTCTATCATTTGCAAGCCTCTTCATCTTCGAGTAACTACTGCAGCCTATATCCCTCTGAATCTGCTTAGTGTATTTTCCTCTTCGTCTACCTCTACGATTTTCACCCTCCACGCTTCCCTCCAGTACTAAATGATGATCCCCTAATGCCTCAGAATGTGACCTATCAACCGATCCCTTCTCCTACTCAACTTGAGCCACATATTCCTCTTCTCCCCAATCCTATTCAATGCCTCCTCATTAGTTATGCGATCTACCCATCTAATCTTCAGCATTCTTCTGTAGCACCACATTTCGAAAGCTTCTATTCTCTTCTTGTCCAAACTATTTATCGTCCACGTTTCGCTTCCATACATGGCTACACTCCATATAAATATTTTCAGAAACGACTTCCTGACACTTAAATCTATACTCCATGACAACAAATTCCTCTTCTTCAGGAACGTTTTCCTTGCCATTGCCAGTCTACATTTTATATCCTCCCTACTTCGACCATCATCCGTTATTTTGCTTCCCAAATAGCAAAACTCATTTACTGCGTTAAGCATCTCATTTCCTAATCCAATTCTCTCAGCATCACCTGACTGAATTCGACTACATTCCATTATCCTCGTTGTGCTTTTGTTGATGTTCACCTTATATCATCCTTTCAAGACACTATCCATTCCGTTCAACTGTTCTTCCAAGCCCTTCGCTGTCTCTGACAGAATTGCAATGTCATCGGCAAACCTCAAGGTTTTTATTTCTTCTCCCTGGATTTTAATTCCTACTCCGAATTTTTCTTTTGTTTCCTTTACTGCTTGCCCAATATACAGATAGAATAACAACGGGGATAGGCTACAACCCTGTCTCACTTCCTTCTCAACCACTGCTTCCCTTTAGCGCCCCTCAATTCTTAAAACTACCTTCTGGTTTCTGTACAAATTGTAAATAGCCTTTCGCTCTATGTATTTTATCCCTTCCACGTCCAGAATTTGAAAGAAGTATTCCAGTCAACATTGTCAGAAGCTATAAACGTAGGTTTGCCTTTCCTTAACCTGGTTTCTAAGATAAATCGTAGGATCAGTACTGCCTGGCTGGCGTATTCCTACATTGCTATAGATCTCCTCAGAGGTCGACTTCTACCAGTTTTTTCCAGTCGTCTGTAACGAATTCATGTTAGTATTTTGCGACCGTGACTTATTAAACTGATAGTTCGGTAATTTTCACACTTGTCAGCCCCTTATTTCTTTGGAATCGCTATTATTACATTCTGTCTCATACATCTTGCTCACCAGATGGTAGAGTTCGGTCATGGCTGGCTCTCCCAAGGCTGTCAATAGTTCTAATGGATTTTAGTCTACTCCCAGGGCCTTGTTTCTACTTATGTCTTTCAGTGCTCTGTCAAATTCTTCACGCAATATCATATCTCCCATCTCATCTTCATCTACGTCATCTTCCATTTCCATAATATTGTTCTCAAGTAAATCGCCCTTATATAGACCCACTATATACTCCTTACAGCTTTCGGCTCTCCCTTCTTCGTTTACGACTGGTTTACCATCTGAGCTCTTGATATGTATACAGGTGGTTCTCTATTCTCGAATGGTTGCTTTAATTTTCCTATAGGCGGCATCTATCTTACCCCTAGCGATATATGCTCATACATCCTCCCATTTGCTCTCTAGCCATTCCCACTTAGCCGTTTTGCACTTCCTGTCGATCTCATTTTTGAGACGTTTGTATTCCTTTCCGCCTGCTTCACTTACTGCATTTTTATATGTTCTCCTTTCATCAATTAAATTCAGTACCTCTCATGTTACCCAAGGATTTCTACTAGCCTTCGTCTTTTTACCTACTTGATCCACTGCTGCCTTCACTGTTAAATCTCTTAAAGCTACCCATTCTTCCTCTGCTGCATTGTTTTCCCCTATTCTTGTCAATTGTTCCCTATTGCTCCCTCTGAAACTCTCTACAACCTCTAGTTCATTCAGTTTGTCCAGGTCCCATCTCATTAAATTCCTATTTTTCTGCAGTTTCTTCAGTTTTAAATTAGAGTTCATAACCAATAAATTGTGGTCAGAGACCACATCCGCCTCCGGAAATTTCTTACTATTATGTAATCAACCTGAAACCTTCCGGTGTCTCCAGGTCTCTTCCACGTACACAACCTGGTACCCAAATCTCTGTCTTACTATTATATAATCAGCCTGAAACCTTCCGGTGTCTCCAGGTCTCTTCCACCTATACTACCTCCTTACATGATTCCTAAACCAAGTGTTACCGATGAAGAAGTTATGCTCTGTGCAAAATTTTACCAGGCGGCTTCCTCTTTCATTCCTTACCCCAGTCCATATTCACCTACCACTTTTCCTTCTCTTCCTTTTCCTACTATCGAATTGCAGTCACTCATCACAATTAAATTTTTGCCTCCCTTAAATATTTGAATAATTTCTTTTATCTCATCATACATTTCTTCCATCTCATCATTATCTGTGGAACTGGATGACATATAAACTTGTACTACTGTAACAGGCATGGGCTTCGCGTCTATCGTGGCTACAATAATGCTTTCACTATGCTGTTCGAAGTAGCTTATCTGTGTTCCTATTTTTTAATCATTATTAAACCAACTGCCGCACTATCCCAATTTAATTTTGTATTTATCACCCTGTATTCACCTGATCTGAATTCCTATACCTTCTGCCACCGAACTTCGGTAATTCCCACTACATCTAACTTTAACCTATCCATTCCCCTTTTTGAATTTTCTTACCTATTTGCCCGATTAAGGGATCTGACCACACTTCGATGCACACAACGCCAGTTCTGTTTCTACTGATAACGACGTCCTGCTGAGTAGTCCCCGCCTGGAGAGCCGAATGGGGTACTACAGTACTTAAATGGCTCTGAGCACTATGGGACTTAACAGCTATGGTCATCAGTCCCCTAGAACTTAGAACTACTTAAACCTAAGGACAGCACACAACACCCAGCCATCAAGAGGCAGAGAAAATCCCTGACCCCGCCGGGAATTGAACCCGGGAACCCAGGCGTGGGAAGCGAGAACGCTACCGCACGACCACGAGATGCGGGCTACAGTACTTAATCTCCGGAATATTTTACCCAAGAGGACGGCATCGTCATTTAACCATACAGTAAATCTGCATGCCCTGAGGAGAAATTACGACTTTAGTTTCGTCTTGCTTTCAGCTGTTTGCAGTGCCAGCACAGGCAATGCTGTTTTCATTGATGTTATAAGGGAGTTCAGTCAAGAAAAAGAAATGGTTCAAATGGCTCTGAGCACTATGTGACTTAACTTCGAGGTCATCAACCCCCTAGAAGTTAGAACTACTTTAAGCTAACTAACCGAAGGACATCACACACATCCATGCCCGCGGTAGGATTCGAACCTGCGACCGTAGCGGTCGCGCGGTTCCAGACTGTAGCGCCTAGTACCGCTCGGTCACTCCGGCCGGCCGAGTTCAGTCCATCATCCAGACTGATGCCTCTGAAACTACTGAAAAGGCTGCCTCCCCTCTTTATGGACCACACGTTTGTCTGGCCTCTCAACAGATATCCCTCAGTTGTGGTTGCATCTACGGTACGGCTATCTGCATCGCTGAGGCACGCAAACCCCCACCCCCAACGGCAAGGCAAGGTCCATGGTTCACGGGGGGGGGGGGGGGGGGGCAAATAGAAATAGATAGCACAAAATGTTCCATAGGTTATGCACTCCTTTACGTATTCTCACTCAGTTTCTAGACCGTTGACCACTTCCTGTTTGTAGGGGAATCTGGAAAAACCCCGATCGCATATGCAGACAAAGCGATGGAAATGAGGTAACGCCCAATAGGTATGCAACACACCTAACGTACAGGTGTCGCAGTTACAGTCTTAACTGACCAAGGCTACTAGACAAACTAATATAGTGTACGCTTGCTTACAATAGTCTCTGGTAATTTGCGGTAGTTTTACGACTCTATTTATATGCAAATGGTACGCCGTCAACATCACCAAGCGTCACATTGACTGGTCGATTTTTCATGGTGATAAATAAAACTGTTATTGCAAGCACCTCGTATCGGCGATGGGCCGTGGCTGAACCTAGATGCTTCAGACTGGCAGTGACTCGCAGCTACCTCCTGAGCCACACGGACGTCTCGGCAAGACGGCTGCTCGCGTATTTCTGTCACGCGGCGTCGAGGCAGGAATTAAACGAGGAGCCCGGTCAGCTATGTTGGTCTACGAATCTGTCGGGGGCGGTCACCGGCGCTAACAAGTGAGCGCAGCGGACGCGGCCGGGCCGCACTTGCGGGTCGCCAGTCATCGGGGGAAAAAAGCAAACGGCCGGAAGAACGGGGGAGGCGGAGGCAGCGCCAGCCGAGCCCTAATCTGGTTAGCAGCCGGCGGCTCATTAGCTGCGCAAACACGCCGCGCCGGGGACGGAGGGGGCGGCGGGGGCGGCGCGGGCCCAGGGGGGAGGGAGGCGGCTGTCACTCAGACGGCCGACTCGGTTTTTGCGACGCGGAGCCGGTGCTGCGAGGGTAGGGGGCGGAGGGGGGTAGGAGGGGCCCCTGCAGCCCCTGTCCCGCCTAATCACTCCGCTACAGCAGGGACGGGGAATCCCCAGCCGTGCTTCATGAGAAGCTTCGCTTAGGTTTCACAGAAATAGTTCGAGATCTGCTTTATGGGAAAACTTGACGAGAGGTGTTGGAATCTGATCCTTATCGTGTTTGAATTCTACTAGGGCGTTCAGTAAGTAAAGTTACACTCCTTTTCTGCCAATTTCGGTTGATTAACATGAGGAATTTGTTATGGAACATCGTGGAATATTCCCATTTCAGCCCCTATTCGAGGGGCGCTTGAAAAGTCCGTGCAAAGTCCGAGAGATGTCACCACCGGCGCGTATCGAGGTCATGTTTAGTTAGTAGCATCTTTGGAAAGAACGCACACCAAGTTTCAGCTACATTGGTCTATTTCTTTGTGTTTGGCATTCATGTCAATCAAGGAAGTCTAGTGATTGTCAAAAAACGGACGAAACAGAATTTCGTGTAGTGATTAAACATTACTTTATGAAAATCAAAACGCCTCAGGAGACTAAAGAGAAGCATGATAAACATTACGGTGACTCTGCACCTTCGATTAGAATAGTTTACAAGTAATTTCAAAATTTTCGGAATGGCCATATGGGCACAAGTGATGCTGAACGTTCTGGGCGCCCTGTGGAGGTTACGACTCGAGAAATCATAGATAAAATCTATGATATGATGATGGATGACAGAAGATTTAAGGTGCGTGAGATTGCTAGTGCTGTGGGGATCTCGAATGAACAGGTACATAATATTTTATAAGCGTTTGGACATGAGAAAGCTATCTGCAACATCGGTTCCGCGATTGCTCACGCTTGACCAAAAACGGAATCTTGTGAAGTGTTGCATGGATGGTTTGCAGCTGTTCAGGAAGAATCCCCAGCACTTTAAGTGTCGTTTCGTCACTGTGGATGAAACATGGATACATTACTATACTCCTGAGACCAAAGAACAATCTAAAAAATCTGTTACCAAGGGAGAATCTGCACCAAAAAAGGCGAAGACCATTCCTTCGGCCGGAAAGGTCATGGCGACTGTCTTTTGGGATTCGCAATGAGTAATCCTCATCGACTATCTGGAAGTGGGTAAAACTATTACAGGTGAATATTATACATCGTTACTGGACCGTTTGAAAACCGAGCTGCAAGAAAAACGCCGGCGATTGGACCGCAAAAATGTCCTTTTCCATCACGACAGTGCACCAGCACACACTTCCGCAGTTGTGGTCGAAAATTAATCGAAATAGGATTCCAACTCGATTCACATCCCCCCTATGATCCAGACCTGGCTCCCTCGGACTATTACTTCCCCAATTTGAAGAAATGGCTGGCGGGACAAAGGTTTTATCCAAACGAGGAAGTGATTGCAAGAACTAATAGCTATTTTGCAGATTTGGACAATTCCTATTATTCGGAAGGGATCAACAAATAAGAAGTCTAAAAGGAGACTATGTCGAAAAATAAAAAAGGTTTACCCCAAACACGTAAGTAGTTTTTACTTTTTTTCAAACGCCCCTCGTAGTTTCAGGACGTTCCGTTAGGTGGTGGCGCTATATGTAGCCTGCAACCAGAGTATCGCAGATATTTATAGGAGCTTGCAGAATATCTATGAAGACATAGCAGTGAACAAGAGAACAGTGACTCGCTAGGCGAGGCGTCTGTCTTCATCGCAGCAGGGTCTTGCAAACCTGTCCTATTTCCCGCGTGCCGGCCAGCCTTATACAGCTGTGATTGAGGTACCTCTCATTTTAGATGATCAGCTGATAACAATCAAACATATCGCTGCTCAAATGGACGTCTCTCTTGGTAGTGCGGACACACTCGTCCACCAGTTGGGGTAATCAAAGGTTATTGACCCTGAATAACGAAAAGATGAGGTCATCCACATGAGTGCTAAAAGGAACTCGTTAAACTTCGGTTACACGATTAATCAGTCTAATCTAAAAGCCCTAAATTCAACCAAATACCTAGGTATTACAGTTACGAACAACTTAAATGGAAGGAACACATAGTAAATGTTGTGGGGAAGGCTAACCAAAGACTGCGTTTTATTGGCAGGGCACTTAGAAAATGTAACAGACCTACTAAGAAGCCTGCCTACACTACGCTTGTCCGTCCTCTTTTACAATACTGCTACGCGGTGTGGAATCCTTACCAGATAGGACTGACGGAGTACATCGAAGAAGTTCAAAGAAAGGCAGCATGTTTTGTATAATAGGGAAATATGGGAGAGAGTGTCACAGAAATGATACAGGATTTGGGCTGGAAATCATTAAAAGAAAGGCGTTTTTCGTAGCGACGGAATCATCTCACGAAATTCCAATCACCAGCTTTCTCCGCCGCGCGGGATTAGCCGAGCGGTCTGCAGCGCTGCAGTCATGGACTGTGCGGCTAGTCCCGGCGGAGGTTCGAGTCCTCCCTCGGGCATGAGTGTGTATGTTTGTCCTTAGAATAATTTAGATTAAATAGTGTGTAAGCTTAGGGACTGATGAACTTAGCAGTTAAGTCCCATAAGATTTCGCACACATTTGAACATTTTTGAACCAACTTTCTCCTCCAAATGCGAAAATATTTTGTTCACACCGACCTACATAGGGAGGAACGATCACCACGACAAATTAAGGGAAATCAGAGCTCGTACGGAAAGATATAGGTGTTCATTCTCTCCGCGCGCTATACGAGATTGGAATAATAGAGAATTGTGAAGGTGGTTCGATGAACCCTCTGCCAGGCACTTGAATGTGATTTTCAGGGTATCCATGTAGATGTAGATGTAGTAGATACCCGCTAGGTTCCTCGCCGGTTAACAGAAGACCATAAAGAGCAACAAACTTTCATTTCTGTGGAACTGCTTGCGCGTTACGATTGTGACAATCTTTGGCGAACATCATCACACTAAATGAAGCATGTGTTCATCACTTCGAACCGGAGTAGTACCACACCACCTTTCCCCTGAAAAAAAAAATGAAAGCTGCGTTCTTAGCGAGGCCCACGAGAAAGACAGGCCGCGGTGCGTACGTGACGAAGGTAGTCTTGAACTCGCTCGCTCAGCTCAGCAGACAAAATGCGTTTCTAAACCCGTTAACTCGCGGCTGAGCGTGTAAGTACTAACGAGAATTGCACCTTCCACCGGAATCTGCTATTATGAAGTCTTACTGATTAACAGTACCACAGTAAAATTTAATTTAATATCAATACTCGATATAAATGGTATAACGGCGTGTTTATAACATTTAGTCTCTTCTGCTTAACTGTACTCATTACATTCTGGAAGTGCTGCCTTATGAAACTGATAATTATTTTAGCATGATTTTTGTGGTGTCACCGCCAGACACCACACTTGCTAGGTGGTAGCCTTTAAATCGGCCGCAGTCCGTTAGTATACGTCGGACCCGCGTGTCGCCACTATCAGTGATTGGAGACCGAGCGCCGCCACACGGCAGGTCTGGAAAGACTCCCTAGCACTCGTCCCAGTTGGACAGCCGACTTTACTAGAGATGGTTCACTGACTACATACGCTCTCATTTGCAGAGATGACAGTTTAGCGTAGCCTTCAGCTACGTCATTTGCTACGACCTAGCAAGGCGCCCTATTCAGTTACTATAAGAACTATCTTCAAGAATGTATTCTGAACAGATAATATTGTGAATCATGTACCGTCAAGAGCGACGTTCATCATTAATGGATTAAAGTTAAGTATCAAACTAATTATGTCGGCTTTCTGAATTCTCATTCCTTGTCATGTTCCAGACCTCACGTCAGTATAGTCCTTCCCTCCTCACGCCAGCCTGCGTGAGCTAAAACGCGTGCATCTCGGCCTCCTCTAGTAACACGGTGTTGGCTCTTCTGCCAACACAACAATTTTATTTTATTGTACGCCAGTACAGCTGTAACAAATTATAAGTAGGCTCATAGACTTCCCATCATTATAGGACTAATGACAGTAAGATTCCATAATAGCGGATTCCAGTAGAAGATTCGGTTTTCGTTTGTACGGACACGCTTCGTTACGAGTTAACAGGTGTAGAAACATAGTTTGTCTGCTGATTTTAGCGATCGAGCGAGCGCAGGACTACGTTCGTGACGTACGCTCCGCGGCCTGTCTTTCTTCTTAGCCAGTGACGTCATGGCGACCGTCTTCTGGGACTCTGTAGGGGTTATTCTGTTTGATGTTCTCCTTCACGCTGCAACAATCAACTCTGAAGTGTATTGTGCTACCATTAGGAAATTGAAGAAACAACTTCATTATGTTCATCACGACAAAAATGCAAACGAACATCTCCTTCTCGATTACAATGCAAGGTCTGCATGGTTGTGTACGACTTCGAACACAAAGGAGAGGGGGGCTACTGAGTAGTGCGATAACTGTCGTCATAGGAAATCTGGACAGGAGTAGAAGTGATCAGCGAGTAAGTTATCACAATAAACAGAAGATTTTCTTAACTTGTGTTTCTCCAAACGAACGAAGATTCCTTACAAATGTTGCAACAGGCAGTAGAGTCCTGCTATCGCAATGTCAACAAGGACGAGTCTCTCCTCGCTAAAGCAAGAACGATGAAGACGGAGCCGCGACCAAAAGGCATGTGTGTAGCAAAGTGGCTCGGAGCGCGAGCCTGTAGCGCGGCGGCAGAGGGCGCTGCAAGTACAGAACTGCTGCAGGTGTGGCTCAGCGGACGTACTCTATTATAAATTTCCTTTACTTGACCCCCATGGTCACAGACTTTTTGTCATCAGATTACCTGTTTCGGTCTATAATGACCATCTTCAGACTCGTTTTATTAAAACAGTGTCCTAATGTACTGTAGCCATAGTGAAATCGTCAAATGTTAAATACAAAATCTGCACCAGCATCGTCAAATATATACACTCATGTTCATAAATTAAGGATAACTGCAGAATGTGGTGCCACACAACGTGGCACTACACAAAACTGGCGCTAATAGCATAGGCACGTAGGGAACACACACGACACAGATCTATAAGTCCACAGTATTGGTGATAAGTTGAGAAAACCGTCCCGAAACAAACGTGATACAAGACGCCACTGTTTCCTGCGCATGTACCCCGACATCAATATGTGATATGATCACCATGCACAAGTACACAGGGCGCACAACGGGTTGGCGTACTCTGGATCAGGTGGTCGAGCAGCTGCTGAGATATAGGCTCCCATTCTTCCACCAGTGCCTGTCGGAGCTCCTGAAGTGTCGTAGAGGTTTGAAGACGTGCAGCGATATGTCGACCGAGAGCATCCCAGGCGTGCTCGATGGGGCTTAGGTCCGGAGAACAGGCAGGCCACTCCATTCGCCTGATATCTTCTGTTTGACAGTTCCACTGTCAAAGACATGCAGGGGTGTACGTGCACCAGTCATAATCCCACCCCACACCATCAAACCACGACCTCCATACAGGTCCCTTTCAAGGACATTAAGGGGTTGGTATCTGGTTCCTGATCACGCCAGATGAAAACCCTGCGATAGTCACTGTTCAGACTGTACTGGACTCGTCCGTGAACATAACCGGGGACCACTGTTCTAATGACCATGTACTATGTTCTTGACACCAGGCTTTACGGGCTCTCCTGTGACCAGGGGTCAGTGGAATGCACCTTGCAGGTCTGCGAGCGAATGAACCATGCCTGTTCAGTCGTCTGCAGACTCTGTGTCTGGAGACAACTGTTCCAGTGACTGCGGTAAGCTCCCGAGAAAGGCTACCTGCAGTACTCCGCGGCCGTCTGCGGGTACTGATTGTCAGATATCGGTCTTCTTGTGGTGTTGTACACTGTGAACGTCCCGTACTGCAGCGCCTGGACACGTTTCCTGTCTGCTGGAATCGTTGCCATAATCTTGTGGTCACATTTTGTGACCCACGGAGGCCGGTGCTACGACCTGCTGTGTTTGACCAGCCTCCAGTAACCCTAGTATTCTACCCCTCATAACGTCATCAATGTGTGTTCTTTGAGCCATTTTCAACACACAGTCACCATTAGCAATTCTGAAAGTGTCGGCACACTTACTCGCTGCACCGTACTCTGACGTCCACCAACACACCTCTGCTTATGTGGACTGCCGCCAGCGGCCCCGTGCGACGACCGCAGTCAAATGCGCCGCATGGTCATACCCCGAGGTGATTTAAACCCGCAAACCGCCCACCAGAGCGTTGTTTCACCATGCATCAGCAGTCCGCAGCTCGTGGTCGTGCGGTAGCGTTCTCGCTTCCCACGCCCGGGTTCCCGGGTTCGATTCCCGGCGGGTTCAGGGATTTTCTCTGCCTCGTGATGACTGGGTGTTGTGTGATGTCCTTAGGTTAGTTAGGTTTAAGTAGTTCTAAGTTCTAGGGGACTGATGACCATAGATGTTAAGTCCCATAGTGCTCAGAGCCATGCATCAGCATTATCCTTAATTAATGAACGTGAGTGTATAAATAACGGCATATGCACAAGTCATCTTGTCAGTAGCACTAATGTTCAAAGCAAACTCTTGTTTATCTGTTTTTATAAAACAGATCTGAAGATGGTGATTATAGACCGAAACTGGCAATCTGTTAACAAAAAGTTTGTGACCATAGACGTAAAGTAAAGGAAAATTATTCTATAATCGTGTCACTGTTTTATCCGCGGGAATGTCGCAGCTTGTGTTCTCTATTATGTTTCCGGACGAGCGCTAACGGTGTTGGACAGAAACTTCCTATTCCGTTACCAACTGTAGAGCGCCCATGAGATGGTATTGATACGTGATACCACACTGCGCGCCCCAGAGGACCTCACAAAACTTCATTGGACTATTCTTCATCACCTACTCTGCAGTCCAGATCTCACACCTTCCGACTTCCAGCTGCTTGTTAACATGAAGGATGCACTCTATGAGAAGCAGCACGCGGACGATCGGGAGACTATTGCTGGAGCAAGACGTTGGCTCCAAAACAGACTAGGAGAGTAGTTCTATGTGGGCACGCAGAACCTTTCCAGTAAGATGGGTTAACGCTGTCGATTTGAAGGAAGATTATGTTGAAATATATGGTTTTGTAGCCAAGAGAGTGGGGAATAAAATGGTGGTTTGGAACCCTGAATAAAACCAATGTGCTTTCAGAAAAAAGTGTGTTGCATTACTTATTCAACGCCCCTCATACTTGTCCTTCTATGCCTCTTTCTCATAGTCAAGTCCCACTCATGCGCATCGTATTCGCCACCTTGTTTGCCTAGCGGATGAATTATATATCAAGCTACGTAAGTGGTTATAAAAGTAAATGATGAAAAATCTATTTCTGATGCTCAACAGATAGCTCGAATAGGTATTTTGTGATTTCCCTACAGGCATAGGGGAGAGAGGGAAAATGACGTCGTGTGTAGAGCAACATTGTCTGAATTTTGATTAATCTTATTAGCACAAGGACAAACTACTTTTTAACACAGGGCACATTCAAGATCCCTGAGATCTTTCAGAGTAGATGGATTTGGGGGAAGCTATCATGAATTACAGGGCTATGATGAATTATTCGAAATATACTGGTCACGAAACTAATTTATACACTGATAGGAATATGAAAACAGTTACAGGGTGCAATCCTACACAAGAATCTATAAGAACAATATAGCACATTGCGCTATAATGATCGCTTAATGAACAGCAGATAAAATAGTCAAACACAGTCCGTTGTGCACGGACTGGGGAATCAAAAAATAGGAACCAAATAGAGTGTATATTCGAATCATTTGTCCAGTAATGGAAGTGGGGTCTCTACCACTCTGGCCTTGCTGGCTAATTACACACCGAGATCTAAAGCATTAAGAACAGTGCCAAGGGGCTAACAGGGGCATGACAATAAAAGATTCACTAACCGATAGAAGTGTCTCACAGATATACATGACAACGTTATTTACTCTGAAGTAAGCTCGAGGTATGGTCGTACTGTATCACAATATTGCCTGTATTCACGACACTCGGTCAGTAACCGGTTAAAATCCAGACAATTTTTATATATTCGAAAACCACAAAAGAGATAAATAATGCGCATGCATATAAGTAGTCGTTCTACCCAGGGGATTATGATCTGTTGGTTAAGTGTAGCCATGGGTGGGTAAGCCTGAACTGAAAGGCGCAAGGTCAGCTTATGGCCAGAATCCGGTCTATCTGCCACAAATTCAAAATTTACGAAATAAATGTAAATTGACATGTTGTTGGTACTCACTGAATATGGTGAATTGTGATCTACCATTTTCAACCATTCCTGAGTTGAAAAGCATGCAGTTGTCTGATGGCAAGAAGTTCGCCTTTCATTCATAAATTCAGAAACTGAGAAATAAACAGGAATTAAACATGTGTGTGAGTACTTGTTGGACTCAGGGGATTGAGATTTATCGTTTAAACACTGCCATGAGTTGACACTCTTGAACTGAAAGACATAGCCATAGTTCAGTCTATCATTTGCAAAGAAATCCAAGAGATAGAGCACAGTAAAATCACGGAAATACACTGAAAATAGAATCACACGTGTTACACTACTGTTATCACCATAAGGCTGCAAGGTCACTGATTATTTATGTGACAACGAAAATACTGACAAGAAAAAAATATGTCGCACACACCAAGGCACGAGTTGCATTTAACATTTATGAAACGGGTCTTATTGACCATTTTCAGTGGGCCATTCGTGGGGGAACGGGTCCAAAGGAATGGTTCACTAAACTGAACGCAAAGGCCAATGAACGACTTCTAAGGACCGGTGATTCACCGTTCCCTTACGTAGGTCTCGTTCGCGCCTCAGTGTCGTTCGGTCGGTCTCGTTCTTGTTTGGGTGGTCACTCGTTCTTCGTTCGAGTTCCGCCACTTTTAGTTCACTATTAGGCTGTAGATCCTTTTGTAATTGCACTCGACCTGTCTTGTTCATCTTCAAAGTCTTATCGAAATCTCAATCTTCTCTGCGCCTTGAGTGCCCTTTACCGGTAATTTATTGTTGTGTTATACAATTGCACTGAAATTAAAACAAGAAGTCATGATTCACTGGAAATCGCTTTTCGACATGCCAGACCACGTTTCTGAAAACAAAGTGACCATAAATAGAAACTATGAACACAAATTTACCACAGTGGAGGGACAAAACACTCAACATTTTTGAGAAAATTACTTCAGATATTTTATCTAACAACTAAAGAGTTCAGCCAACAGTGTTATTGCACAAAACACTTCTAAAATTCATTTCTACGACTAAAAACCGAGAAGGGTTGCCGCCAGTGATAGTTTCAGTGTGCGAGGGGATAATTAAAGTGGACATGAAACGGCTTCCTAATAGGCGTACACAGGTTATAATTGCCCAAGTGACATAACTGATCCACGGCTAAAAAATATCTGAAGACATGTGATGAAATCGTGATTAAAGTTAGGCTACTATCAGCACGCGAGATGGGTAATAAACCTGTCTCACTAACTTGTCCTTCAAGCACACTTGCCCGCATCTCGTGGTCGTGCGGTAGCGTTCTCGCTTTCCACGCCCGGGTTCCCGGGTTCGATTCCCGGCGGGGTCAGGGATTTTCTCTACCTCGTGATGGCTGGGTGTTGTGTGCTCTCCTTAGGTTAGTTAGGTTTAAGTAGTTCTAAATTCTAGGGGACTTATGACCACAGCAGTTGAGTCCCATAGTGCTCAGAGCCAGCCAAGCACACTTATGGACTTGGTTTACCATTACTGGAATGGATCACCTATGTGGATCACTACAAGTATGTTCCACGTCTCTCTTAAATCACTGGATCGTTTTCAGCCACACTTGGTACACATGTCACTTACAGTCTGGAAGGAAGCACTGCGGGGATAAGAACCGTCTGCCTTAAGGGTGGATATGGAGTAAATAGGGGGTAACACAGAAGTATAACTCAGAAACGTCTGGAGCAATTTCAACCAAAATTATTATATGCATGACTCATTAGTTGTAATATTTGTGTAATAATTTGTACAAAAATTCTGTTTGGTAATATACTCCCTATCACAGCAAGGTGCGAGTGTAGAGTGATAAAAATATTCGCTAACAATCGATATTAACATCGAATCCATAGTTTACGTGATTGCTAGTCTCTGAGCTTTGGAAGACTTCAGATCAGATGAGGCAAAAGAGATAGATAATATTCCATCACAATTGCCTAAATCGTTCTGGAAAGTGGTAAAAAAATGACTATTTACGTTGGTGTATAGAATATACGAGTCTGACGATATACCATCTGATTTACGGAAGAATATCATCCACACAATTCCGAAGATTACAAGAGTTATCAAGAGCGGTAATCATCGCACGGTAGGCTTAACAGCTCATGCAACCAAATTACTAACAAAAATAATACGCAGATGAATGGAAGTAAAATTGAGGATGTGTTAGATGGC
This sequence comes from Schistocerca piceifrons, assembly GCF_021461385.2. Taxonomy (NCBI): domain Eukaryota; kingdom Metazoa; phylum Arthropoda; class Insecta; order Orthoptera; family Acrididae; genus Schistocerca; species Schistocerca piceifrons. Next base: position 197,252,878 of record NC_060144.1, read on the forward strand.
AATCGGTTTGGATTTACAAAAGGTAAAGGTATCAAAAAAGCAGTTACGACGTTCCGGTTGATAATGAAAGCAAGATTGAAGAAAAATCAAGACACGTTCATAGCATTTATCGACCTGGCAAAAGCGTTCCACAATGTCAAAAGGTGTGAATTCTTCGAAATTATGGGGAAAATAGGGGTAAGCTACAGAGACCTACGGGTAATATACAATATGTACAACAACCAAGAGGGAATAATAAGTGGAAAACGAAGAACAAATTGCTCAGATTAAAAAGGATGTAAGACATGGATGTAGTCTTTCGCCTCTACTGTTCAGTCTGTACATCGAAGAAGCAATGACGGAAATGAAGAAAAGGCTCAAGACCGGAACTGAAATTCAAGCTGAACGGATATCAATGATAAGATTCGCTGTTGACATTGCTATCCTCAGCGAAAGTGAAGAAGAATTACATGATCTGCAGAATGTAATGAACAATCTAATGACTACAGAATGTGGATTGAGATCAAATCGAAGAAAGACGAATGTAGTGAGAAGTAGCAGAAATGAGAACAGCGAGAAACTTAACATTAGGATTAATAAACACGAAGTAGACAAAGTGTAAGTAGGCTGTTTAGGTTTTTATGTTGGTAACGCCACGTAGCGCTCTGTATGAAAATCACTGGCTGTGCTGTGTGCAGTCTGTGGCTGATTTGCATTGTTGTTGGCTATTGTAGTGTTGGGCAGCTGGATGCTAACAGCGCGTAGCGTTGCGCAGTTGGAGGTGAGCCGCCAGCAGTGGTGGATGTGGGGAGAGAGATGGCGGAGTTTTGAGAGCGGATGATCTGGACGTGAGTCCATCAGAGACAGTAAATTTGTAAGACTGGATGTCTTGAACTGCTATATATTGTGACCTTTGAACACTATTAAGGTAAATGCATTGTTTGTTCTCTATCAAAATCTTTCATTTGCTAACTATGCCTATCAGTAGTTAGTGCCTTCAGTAGTTTGAATCTTTTATTTAGCTGGCAGTAGTGGCTCTCGCTGTATTGCAGTAGTTCGAGTAACGAAGATTTTTGTGAGGTAAGTGATTTGTGAAAGGTATAGGTTAATGTTAGTCAGGGCCTTCTCTTGTAGGGATTATTGAAAGTCAGATTGCGTTGCCCTAAAAAATATTGTGTGTCAGTTTAGTGTTGATCAGAATAGGTAAAGAGCGAAATGTCTGAGTACTTTCAGTTCTGCTCAGCTGTTTGAAAATCAAATAATATAAGAGGTTTATCAGCACAGTAATTCAACAAGTTTTCTAAGGGGACGTTTCAGAAGTAAAGGAATTCTGGTACCTACGCAGCAAAATAACCCTTGATGGACGGAGCAAACAGGACATAAAAAGTCTGTGGCACTGGCAAAAAGGGTATTCCTGGCATGAGAGAAGTCTGCTAGTACCAAAGGTACTAGAAAAGCAGTCACGACGTTGCGAACGGACATCTTTTAAGGCATCGTGGAATAACTTCCATGTTACTAGAGGGAGCTGTAGAGGGTAAAAACTGTAGAGAAAAACATAGTTTGGAATACATCCACTAAATAAATGAGGGTGTACGTTGCAAGTGGTATTCTGATATGAAGAGGTAGGCACTAGAGAGGAATTCGAGGCATCAAACCAGGCAGAAGATTGATGACTCAAGAAGAGAAAAAAATCTCAGTGGTCATACCCCAATGAAAATTTTACCCCTAGGGCTAGGGGAGTGATTTGGTGCATACAGTGACGTGTTAGCATATCTCTGTGGTGCCTGAAGCTACTTGTACCATTTTTGGACACGTCTCACTTCCTATCAGGGAAAAAATTAATGTGACAGTAAGACAACCCTTGCACGCCTATGGTTGACGGTGGAGATGAAACGGGATGACATAAAAGCCTGACTTTGGAACGCCAGGAGCAATTTCTACAAAATTTGTTAGCTGGCGTCAATCTGCATTGATAAACATTCTAATTATTATGGGCTTTAATCTGAATAGTTCAATTCGACACGTGCGGCAGGTTCATAGAACATCAAAATAAAAACTAATTTGCTTAGCGACTTTAAAGAACTAGCCTTCCAGATAAGATCAGGAAACTTGTCGTTACATTTAGAATTAATCGCGGTTGGACTGCTGTTCGTACTCCGCAAGTTCATCGTGATAAGGATCTTTATATAATCGACAGTTAAATTCACACTACTGAGTCCTTTATTCATTTCACAGTTACGTTACCTTGGAATGAATTCCATGTAACTCCACGTAAAATGATAAGCTGAACCTTTACCATGAAACAGTTCTCAAGATTTGTGCTAGTTCATCGACTCAATATTGGTCTAATGCTGGAGTGAAGCCTAACCAAGATCTCTCCTAGAAGTGGGCTGTCACAGAAACGGAGCTCTTGAAATCACCGTTGTGTCTATTCTAATAGTCAGCGAGAAGAACGAAAACGACTACAATGATGTTTGAACTACGTGCGCAAGCGTCCCTGGAATCTAAATCGATCGATACTCAAAGATACGAAAACCGCGAAAAAATGTCGCACGAAGTAAAATGATATGTTATATGTGGGTTGGCATTAGAAGGGGCGACATGTAAAAATGTTCGAAAACAGCGACGACCAAACATTTCATAACAACGACATTTATTTTTTCTAAGAAATGTGTACCTACAGGCACGTCAAAAAATCTGCAGAAAGCAACACATACAGATTTTTTATCTCATCCATTGTATTTTCCAAATAATGTATTTTCTGATAAATATATAGTGTAAGCTTACTTCCGAATATTGTGAAATCTAAATTGTTTTCGCTTTCAGATATATGGCTTCTTATCTGGAACAAATAAAAAAATCCAAAAAAACTATGCAGTTTGTCAGCAAAACAAACCAAACAGTGACGTAAGATTAAGACAGCAGGAAGACACCAATTCCACTACTTCAGCTTGAGCAAGCGCTGGGTGAATAGGTTGACTTACGACGTTAGCAAACGACGCCACTTTTCACCCACCAAAGTCAACATCAAAATTTTCTTTCCGAAAATCCGTGACGTTGACATAAAGTCCCTCCTAGTTCCGCAGTGCCAACAGACAAATAACGTTACTTGAAATACCTTCAGAAATCAATGCGGGACGTACGACGAACATATCCGTTAGGACAGTGTTGCGAAATTTGGCGTTAATGGGCTATGGCAGCAGGCGACCGACGCGAATGCCTTTGCTAACAGTAGGACATCGCCTGCAGAGCCTCTCCTGGGCTCGTGATCATATTGGTTAGAGCCTAGACAGCCTGAAAACCGTGGCCTGGTCAGAAGAGTCCCGATGTCAGTGGGTAAGGTAGGGTTTGAGTGTGGCGCAGACTCCACTAAGTCATGGATCCAAGTTGTCAACAAGGCACTGTGCCAGCTGGTTCAAATAGTTCAAATGGCTCTGAGCACTATGGGACTTAACAGCTGAGGTCATCAGTCAAAAATGGTTCAAATGGCTCTGAGCACTATGGGACTTAAGTTCTAAGGCCATCAGTCCCCTAGAACTTAGAAATACTTAAACCTAACTAACCTAAGGACATCACACACATCCATGCCCGAGGCAGGATTCGAACCTGCGACCGTAGCGGTTGCGCGGTTCCAGACTTTAGCGTGTGCCAGCTGGTTGTGGCTCCATAATGGAATGGTCTAGGCCATCTGGTCTAACTGAACCGATCACTGACTCCTAATGTTTATGTTGGGCTATCTGGAGACCATTTGCAGCCATTCTTATACCTCATGTTTCCAAACAATGGTGTCATGTCACATGACCACACTGTTCGCTATGGGTTTGAATAACTTTCTGGACAATCCGAGCGAATGACTTTGCCATCCAGATCACCCGAAATGAATCCTATCAAACATTTATGGGACATATTTCGTTCACAACATCCTGTACCGCCAACAATTTCGGAACTACGGACAGCTATAGAGGCAGCTTGGCTCACTATTTCTGCGGGGAACTTCCAGCGACTTCCTGAGTCCATCCACGTCGAGTTCCAGCACTACGTCGGGAAAAAGGAGCTCCGACACGACATTGGGAGGATCCCATGACTTTTGTCATCTCAGTGTAAACACCTGAGTCTAAACATGGACTTCGATGACATGGTTCTATTTACGGTTCAGAGTAAATGAACCCCTTTTCGGTGTCCGTTGTAATGTCAGCATTTTGTTTCAATTCTCTCAATTTTTGTCCTCGCTGCTCTCATACACCTCATACACCGACGAGCCAGAAAACTACGACCACAGCCCTCTGCGAGAGAGTGAATGCCGCTTGGTGGCTTTACTGACACGTGATGCGATAAGGAGAATATGTATCAAAGCGGAGCAGAGACGAGTAGGGAATCATTATAGCGATGTTTTTTTATTTTTTATTTTATTTATTTATTTACTTATTTTTTACTGGGTTGATTCAGCCCTCCACGACTTCCTCTCCTGTGCCAACCTCTTCTTCTCAGAGTAGCACTTTCAACCTACGTCCTTAATTATTTGCTGGATGTATTCCAATCTCTGTCTTCCTCTACAGTTATTACTCTCTACATCTTCTAACACCCTGTCCCTCCTTCTTGTCAGTCTTTTCCATATATTCCTTTTCCCTCCGAGTCTGCGTTGAACCTCCTCATTCTTACCTTTTCAGTCCACCTAATTTTTGTCTGTAGCAACACATCTCAAATGCTTCGATTCTTTTCTGTTCTTGTTATACCACAGTCCATATTCCACTACCATGCAATGCAGTGCTCAAAACGTACATTTTCAGAAATTTCTTCCTCAAATTAAGGCCTATGTTTTATACAAGTAGACTTCTCTTGGCCAGTAACGCCCTTTCTACCAGTGCTAGTCTGTTTTTTATGTCCTCCTTTCTCCCTCCTCAGGGGTTATTTTGCTGTCTAGGTAGCAGAACTCGTTTTCTTTATCTACCTCGTGATCACCCATCCTGATACTAAGTTTCTCGCTGATCTCATTTCTGCTACTTCTCATTACTTTAGTCTTTCTTCGATTCCCTCTCAATCCATATTCTGCACTGTTCGTTTCATTCGGCAGATCATGCAATTCTTCTTCACTTTCACAGAGGGTAGCAATGTCGTCAGCGAATCTTATCGTTGATATCCTTTCGCCTTGAATTTTAATTCCACTCTTGAGGCTTTCTGTTATTTCCATCAATGCTCCTTCGATGTATATATTGAACAATAGAGGCGAAAGACTACATCCCTGTCTCACACTCTTTTTAATCCGAGCACTTCGTTCTAGGTCTCCCACACTTATTATTCCGTCTTGGCCCTTATAAACGTCGTATATTACCTGTCTCTCCCTATTACTTACCCGCACTTTCCCTATAATTTCGAACAACATGCACCATTTGACATTGTGGAACGATTTTTCCAGGTCGGCAATCCTATGAACGTCTCTGGATTTTTCTTTAGCCTTTCTTCCGTTATCAGCTGCAACTTCAGAACTGCCTCTGCTGCCTTTACCTTTCCTAAACTGGTCGTCATCTAACACATCCTCATTTTTTCCGTTCTTGTCAGTAACATGGATGCATGAGCTGTTAAGCTGACTGTGGGATAATTCCCACACTTGTCAGCTCTTGCAATCTTCGAAATTGTGTGGATACTTTTCCGGATGTCAGATAGCATATCGCCAGTCTCAAACATTCTTCACACCAACGTGAATAGTTGTTTTCTTGCCACTTCCCCAATGATTTTAGAAATTCTGATGGTATGTTATCCATCCCTTCCGCCTTATTTGATCTTAAGTTTTCCAAAGCTCTTTTGAATTCTGATTTTAGTACTGGATTGCCTGTCTTCCCTATCAACTGCTGTTTCTTTTTCTATCGCATCAGGTAGATCTTCCCTCTCAAAGTGTCCTTGCATATAGAGTTTCCACCTATCGTCTCTGTCCTCTGCATTTAGCACACTTGGTGTTATCGCCCTTGCTTTGAGTTTTCTCTATGTTGAGCCAGTGCTTCCGACAGTCATTTCTTTTACGGTATCCTCATATTTCTCATGCAGCCATTTCGTGTTAGCTTCCTACTTATTTCAGTCATCAACGACTTGTATATCTCTGTTCTTGAATTTCCCTGAACATTTTTTTTAATTCCTTCTTTCATCGATGAACTGAAGTATTTCTTCTGTTGCCAATGGTTTCTTCACAGTTGCCTTCTTTGTACCTAAGTTTTTTTTCCAACTCCTATGATTACCCTTTTTGTAAATGACCATTTCTCTTCAACCGAACTGCCTACTGAACTATTCTTTATCGCAATATCTATATCTTCAGAGAACTGCAAGCGTACCTCCTTATTCCTTAGTACTTCCATATCCCACTTGATTCTTCCTGACAAGTATCTTGAACTTCAGCCTATTCTCCATCACCACTAAATTGTGATCTGAGTCTATATCTGCTCCTGCGTACGCCTTACAATCCTGTATCTGATTTCGGAATCTATGTCTGGCCATGAAGTAATCTGAAGTCTTCCTGTATCTCCCGGTCTTTTCCAGGTATACCTCCTCCTCTTATTATTCTTAAACAGAGTATTCGCTGTTATTAGCTGAAATTTATTGCAGAACTCAGTTAGTCTTCCTCCTCTCTTATTCTTAGTATTAAGACCAGACTCTCCTGTAACCCATTATTCTACTTCTTCGCCTTCAACCGCATTCCAGTCCCCCTTGACTATTAGATTCTCATCTCCCTTTACGTAATGGATTACCCGTTGAGTATCCTCATACATTTTTGTATATCTTCATCTTCATCTTGCGACATCGGCATGCGTACCTGAACTATCGTTGTTGGTATAGGTTTGCTGTCGATTCTGATGAGAACAATCCTATCACTGAACTGTTCAGAGTGACACACTCTGCCCTAACTTCCTGTTGATAACGAGTCCTATTCCTATTGTATCATTTCCTGCTGCTGTTGATATTACCCTACACACATCTAACTAGAAATCCGTGTCTTCTTTCCGTTTCACTTCACTGATTCCCACTATATATTGATTGAGCCTCTCCATTTCTCTTTTCAGATTTTCTAGCGACGATAAAAACTGTAAAAGGGGAAATTCAGTGACATTACCGACTTCGAAAAAGGGCAGATTGTTATGGCCTGGCGCCTGGAAAGTAACATCTTGGAATCAGTGAATGTGACCGGCTGTTCGCGTCGTGGTGTTCAATTGGTCCAATGGCTCTAAGCACTATGGGACTTAACATCTGAGGTCATCAGTCCCCTACACTTAGAACTACTTAAACCTAACTAACCTAACGACATCACACACATCCATGCCCGAGGCAGGATTCAAACCTGCGACCGTAGCAGCACCGCCGTTCCGGACTGAAGCGCCTAGAACCGCTCGGTCACAACGGCCGGCTTTAGCATCGTGGTGTCTTGAGCATTTATGACAAGTGTTTGAAGGACGGTGAATCCAAGAGTAGGCGACAAAGTGCTGGGTCTCCACGTCTCGTCACAGAATATGGAGGTCGGAAGACTGCCCGCTTTGCGAAGGACAGACTGCGGTCTGTGGCAGGTATGACGAAAGTGTTGGCGGAGGCACAAGTGTTCTGGATCGTTCGGTAGACATTGTCGAACATGGAGATCCGTAACAGACGATCCCTATGCTTTCCATGTTGCCCTAGTGGTATCGTCAATTGCGATAAGTGTCGTCACCGCATCATCGAGACAGGACCATGGATCAACGGAAAAGGGTCACCTCGTCCGATGTATCACATTCCTTGTTACGTTGGTTCGATAGTGGTGGCCAGACACGCCGTCATCTAGGTGAACGGCTGCTTGAAACATACATTGCACGACGGATGCAGGCCAGTGGGGGCGGTATTATGCTACGTGAGTTTCCATGGGAACGACGGTAAACACCGTAACAGCTGTGGATTACGTGATCATTGTTGCTGACCACTACTATCCCTTCTTGCTCGATGTCTTCTCCGAGGGCTATGGCATCTTTCAGCTGGATAACTGCCCGTTTCACAAGATCAGAATCGTGCCTCAGTGGTTTGAGGAGCATGATAAAGAACTCACGTTATATCTTGGCCACCAAGTCTGCCTGACCTGAACGCTATGGAACACATGTGGGGGATGCTATGGCCTGCGATCTCTGCACCCACAAACCACCGTCCCGTAACTTATGGGATCTGTGTGACCCATTAGTAGACATCTGGTGACGCATAATTCCGGAAACGTAACAAGGACTTGTCGAATCCATGCCTTCCAGAAACGCTGCTTTATTGCTTTCCGAGATGAAGCAACACGTTATTAAGCTGATGGTCATATACTGTTATTGTGCCATGTCGCGCATGACTGATCTTAGAGGTGACACTACCCTCCCCCACTTCCTTGCCACAAACCAATTTACAGTACAGATAACCCTCGCCGTTGCTTCTCAGGGCTGTCCTAGTAAGGACTACAAGTGGTAACAATGGTTTTGGAAATAAGATCGTACGTCTTTCTCATTACACCAGTGGTTGACGGTAACTTACTCTTTGATGATACGTTGCCCCTTAGATTTTCGAACGACAGACAGGTGTCAGTATTCCTGTTTATTGCCAAGACCTACCTCCTCATTTTGTTGTACCTACATATAACCTCTTCTTTTTTATGTATTGATCATTAGGCGTTTTAATTTGTTTCAGCTTTCGAAGCGTTTTCATCTTGCACATTCCATTTAATTCCTGCCACTGTAAAAGCATCCTCCGCTTGTAAAAAGGGGAACCAAAAATACTTGGAAATAGTAACTCTTTAGAAAACTGATCGGATTAGTTAGCTATTTGTTGGCTCATAACAAATTTTGGATCTCCATCGTTTGAGAACATTTCCGGCCAATCAGGTCTTACTAATCTTCAAAAATGGTTCAAATGGCTCTGAGCACTATGGGACTCAACATCTGTGGTCATAAGTCCCCTAGAACTTAGAACTACTTAAACCTAACCTAACCTAAGGACATCACACACATCCATGCCCGAGGCAGGATTCGAACCTGCGACCGTAGCAGTCGCGCGGTTCCTGACTGAGCGCCTAGAACCGCTAGACCACCGCGGCCGGCTACTAATCTTCGTCATGGCAGCAGTTGCGGCAGGAGCAATGCGACGGGCAATGGTCACGGCAGATCCATCCTGACTGTCTTATATGTGATGCGGTGAAGAATCGCATAGACCGCGAGTGAACGCTGGTGCGGAATGCAAAAACCAGGAATCTACTTGAACGCTTACGCTTCCAGATGATGTCAGCAGTTGAGAAGTCCTCTAGAAAGTAGACCTGATGTCACGAGCAGCAAAGTGGAGGTTGGTCCTTAGCGAAACGAAGCGTCGGGCACTTGCCGTGGAGAGTTGGCCAGTCCCCGTGGACGTGTTGCAGACAGACATGCAGGGTGGAACTGTGCATTGGGAATCGGTGTTACTCTCAATAGGCATCTTGCATGGCGCCAACACGTCGAAGAGATGAGGGAGAAAGCAGTGGGGAGGCTGTAGCAGCTATATACACTGCTAAACAAGATGTCCACACTCCCACAGGACACGGTAGTTGTTCTGTGCAAGACGATACTACGCTCAGTTTGAATGTACGCAGCTGTTGTTAAATGGACTGATAAGGTAAGGAATGAGGAGGTTCTCCGCAGAATAGGTGAGGAAATAAATATATGGAAAACTCTGACAAGAAGAAGGAACAGGATGATAGGACAGCGGTTAACACTTTGCCGTCCGCACGTCTCGTGCAAACTTATTCGCTTGGCGCCGGCAGCGCTAAGTCGGATTACTTGGCTTGTGGCCGGCCGCTCGTCACCTTTCCGTTGATGACAAGCTTCAAACACATTGACTTTTGCGCGCTTTAATTTTCCGGAAATTCTTTATTTTGCCGTATTGTTCCACAAACTCGGATTTTCTTTTCAAGTAACTTCTCTGCAAGTTCTACAGTGTTATAATAATTATTCATGCAGAGGTGATGCCATTTTCCATCAGGAGGTGTCAATAGCTCCATCACTGTTTTTGCCAAAGGCTGTCTAGCGCCGGAATATATCTTGAATGAGGAAATATATCCCGTACTTGAATCACACAGCATCCGAATGAGTATGTCGTATTTCGTAATTTTCGACGGATTGTGAACTTTAAAATTTAACCGTCCACGCCACCGTGTCATTCCTTCATCAATTGAGATGTTTTGTCTTACATTAAACGTTTATTTAAACTTTTTGGAAAAATAATCAAATTACGAATTACACTTTGACAAGACGGTCGCCATTATCCGGTTTATTGTTGCCGTCGGAAAAATGTAAATTTGATAATATTTGTCTGAATCGGTTGTGGGACATCGTTTTGCGAAATATCTGTGGTCTATCAACGGATTCGTTGACCAATAATCATCGATCCATTTTTTTTACAATTCCCATAAGGATAGCAAGCCCAAACCATTTTCTAAGTTCGGGTCCCGTAACATCGACAAATTCGACATTTTTTAAATTCAGTTTCCTTCTGTTGCAGTTTTGACTGTAGTACTTGTTGGTTTCGTTGCTAATATATTCAAATAGATCGTTCCCAATATATAATTCTACGATATCCTCGATGCTCTGTGGATCTTTCAAATTTATTATTGGTCCTCGGTAAATCAAAGTCTGACCACTGTGCACTGTCTTCTTCGTCTGATTCAGCCGAATCAGTTGGTAACCGTAGCGTTCGCCGAATTCTTCTTGAATGTATTTCACTATGTTCCTACAATTATGCTTCACTTTCATTTTTTTGTATCCAATGTCTTCCTAATCGTCCAAATCATCCGGAACGTCAGACTAGACGTCCGTGCATTCATCGTAAACAATCCAATTGTCTCTTTCGTCCACCATGTTGAAAGGGCACAAGTACTTATAAAAACAAAATACTTGTTGACGAGTGTAACTTATTGTTACCTAAACAAAAGACTAACAGAATGCAAAAGATACTAAAGTGCTGTCGCCGACCACTGCGCGATACTATGCAGACGACTCCACTGTGGTGTCGCCGGCCGTTGACCGCTATTTCGCGCACGACATCACTGTGATGTCGCCGGACGGCATAGTGTTAAGAAATCAGTTAAAAACCTCCCTCACACTAGAGGGAACTGTACGGGTAAAAACTGTAGGGAAGACAAAGATTGGAATACACCGAGCAAATAATTGAGGACGTAGGCTACAAATGCCATTCTGAGATGAAAAAACTGTCAGAGGAGAGGAATTCGTGGCGCGCCGCATCAAACCAGTCACAAAAATGGTCATGACTAAAAAAAAAAAAAGTGGTCCGGGAAAATGTGACCGACATACTTAGCGATCACCCACAGAGGGTGCAAAATCGAGTGCTGAAGCTCGAAAAGCAGGTACATCTCTTGATTTCCCAATAGAATAATTCCGTCAGGTAACCGCAATTCCTTACCAGCAGGCCAGTGACTTCCACGAGCCGCCACAGAACGGACTCATCCGCAGCCTACACACCGGATGCAGCGCCACAGCGCCACTAGGTTCAAATGGTTCAAATGGCTCTGAGCACTATGGGACTCAACTGCTGAGGTCATTAGTCCCCTAGAACTTAGAACTAGTTAAACCTAACTAACCTAAGGACATCACAAACATCCATGCCCGAGGCAGGATTCGAACCTGCGACCGTAGCGGTCTTGCGGTTCCAGACTGCAGCGCCTTTAACCTCACGGCCACTTCGGCCGGCCGCGCCACTAGGTGAATAATCTTATTCACTGCAGAATACTTACATAACTTTTTTCATGTGCCTCGGTGAGGACCGGCGAAAGAAAATTCTCTATAACTTGATCAACGAGGTCGACTGAAGGAACAGTCCACAGAGTTCTAAAGAAAGATTACGTAGCGAGTTTTTCGTACAAAACACCTATTTGAGTATTGTTTGTTGTAATAAGCTAGTGTTATGCCTCGTGCAATTGGGACAAACGTTACCAACAAGCGTCGGAATTGGATTGTTCCAGGATTGTGGCCTGCTGAAACTGCGGTTCATCGTTCAGCGATACCGCTGTTTTGTTTTGGGGAGGATCACACGGTTGTCATGTGAATAGTGGATCGATCGCTTCAGGAAGCCCATACTCAACGTCAGGCAGGTTCTCAATGAACGCATGCCAGTACCATCCGAAAGGACTAACAAGTTGTCCACTCGGCCATGCAGGATCGTACACCAGGTCATGTTCCGTGAGTCAGAAGGTACGCTTCCGACGATATCTGAGGCGCTACGGACTGTCAGCATGGCAGTGTTCCTTGAAGCAACAGCACAGAGATACGCAACAGTGGAGCACCAAATGACAGCACTCGGAAACGGGAGTAGCACTACGTGCTCTTTCCGAAAAAAGTCCTGGTTCTGCGATGGATGTGGAAGTTTCAAGGAGAAGGAACGTTGTCAAACTGCATTCGTCATCATCATACAGGTCCACAACACCTCTGGTTCGAATAGCTAAAAGTTTGGACACTGCACTACATTTGTGATGTGGTAAGGCTGGTGACCATCGTCTATTTTCTAGCCCTCAGTGATGTTATTTTTCCACAACATCCCAACACCAGAAGGCATGTTGCCCGTCTATCCAGACTTTTTCTCGATACAGAGAGCTTTGCCCTTGCAGGCACGTTCTCAAGATCTCTCAGTGATTGAAAACATCAAGCAATTAGTTGTTGAGGCAGTGGCCCGCCATCACTCACCAGCCATTATGATTGATGAACTATGACACAGAGCTAAAGAAGCATAGAATGACATACCCGTATCTCTCATTCAAGCTCAGTTTGATTCGATGGCCGGCCGTTGTGGCCGAGCGGTTCTAGGCGCTACAGTCCGGATCCGCGCTGCTTCTACGGCCGCAGGTTCGAATCCTGCCTCGGGCTTGGATGTGTGTGATGTCCTTAGGTTAAGTTAGGTTTAAGTAGTTCTAAGTTCTAGGGGACTGATGACCCCAGATGTTAAGTCCCATAGTGCTCAGAGCCATTTGAAGCATTTTTTGACTCGATGCCTAGACGAATGAGAGCCATTGTTGCTGCCAGGGAAAGTAGCTCTGAGCACTAAACTTTGGAATTAAAATTTTAATCATGTATATACTCTATACATGCAATGGCTGCAGTTTCATTATTTGCTATCCTTCCTGATATTGCAGTGTTAAAGGCCAGCAATGAAGCCGAACAGGAGTCCAGACTGAAGATGGTCAATCCCATTCATTATTGGGAACTAGTTCACTTTGGACCGTTTCTTTTTGTGATACATTCATTTTTACTCGTTCACCGTTCCTTTTTTATCTAATTGTGTATTACTCACGGGTTTTGTAAAAGGCATACCAAGGTCAATGAATATAAAAGTGCATAAACAAATTTTCTTTGTTCCTACCCCTTAGGAGTAACGTTTTAGAAATGTACAGTGTGCCCGAGAAGTTTCCAGGTTTTCGGGAAAAAGCACTTTATTTCAAATGACATGTTAACAATATTAAAAAATACGGATATAACATGGAAGAACACATAGTAATTCAATGAAATCATTGCTATTAGCCGGCCGCGGTGGCCGAGAGGTTCTAGGCGCTTCAGTCCGTAACCGCGTTGCTGCTACGGAGGCAGGTTCGAACCCTGCCTCGGGCGATTAGGTTTAAGTAGTTTTACGTCTAGGGGACAGATGACCTCAGACGTTAAGTCCCATAGTGCTTAGAGCCATTTGAACCATTGTTATTAAATATGGTTGCCATCCACAATCGAGCACCTACACACACGCTGCAACATTGCTGGTATAATTCTACGCACTGCTGCCGAAATGCATTCACGCAGGTGACGCAGATCCCTAGTCTTCATCTTGTACACTTTACTCATGGTTCGACCCCATACAAGGAAGTCCAAGGGCGTGCTACCCAGAACCGTTGGAAGCCTCGTCCAATCCACCGTCCTGGGTACGTCTCATTGAGGTAATAACACACAACGTGCGCGAAGTGACGTGGGCCACCGTCTTGTTGAAACACCGACGAATTTAGAATGTTGTCGGCAAACAATCGGGCTGCAGAAATTGTTCAAGCATGTCCAGGTACGACGTTGGCGTAATTGTTGCTTCATCAAAAAAGAGCGGACTGTAAATGCTCTGTTGGGTGAGTCACAGCCACAATTTGACGTCTGGAGTGTTATGTTTCAATTCCATATCGATGTGTGCTTGTTCTGTTGTGGCGATTGAGGAGGCCATAGGTGTGAAAGTGAAAGGTAGTCTTCTCACTGAACAGGACTCGTGACAACAAATGCTGCCTTAATTAAGTCGTGACACATGGCCATGCGTGTCATGTAGTCCTTAGCTACATGATGACGGAACACCTGAATGTTATACGCCTTTTTCTTCAATACGAATCGCAAGGTTAGCCACAAAGTTGGACTCTGAGATGCCGTGTTCCCAGTTGAGACGTCGTGTTAACGGTTTGAACGCTGCTCGCTAGCCTGTCGGGTGGTCTTCACAGTTTCCTGCGAAGTCGGAGGCCGCTCGGAAAGTGTGTCGTCATAAAAAAACCCAATTCTCTGGAACTTGCTCACCAAACCACTAATGGTTGTTCGCATTGGAGTGTCTGTACGGTAACCTCAACGAAACCATTCTTAAACCTCAGCAAAGAGCTGTTCATCAAGTCTCCAACTTATGATGCTAATTCGTTGTTCTCTGCTCAACATCTCCAATAAACCGAGCAAGATGGCGTAGTGGTTAGCCCACCGGACTCGCATTCGGGTGGACGACAGTTCAGACCCGTGTCCGGCCATCCTGATTTAGGCTTTCCGTGATTTCCCTAAATCGCTTCAGGCAAATGCTGGGATGGTTCCTTTGAAAGGGCACAGCCGACTTCCTCCCCCACCTTTCCCTAATCCGAAGGGACCGATGGCCTCGCTGTTTGGTCCCCTCCCCCAAGTCAGCCAACCCACCCACCTCTAATAAAGAAACAAAAATTAGCGTTGTCCCAAAAATGGTTAGGAACTTTATGGGCTCTCTGCACTTGTCACTTTCAATGATAGCCTTTGTATCGTAATCAGACAAATCAAAATTTTTTGTAGGACGAGCTAATGATAATTACAGTACTAGACAAGAAGTTGATACGGACGCATGTTGTGTCTAATGTTAGGTATGAAATCTTGAAATAACTTCTGGCAGAAGCACGTACGTGGCATGTAGGAGAGCAGAAGGTGTTCGCTAGAAGCAAAACTTCCTGAAGCGCAAGCTCATCTGTATGCGCGGGCGTTTATCGACGCCCTCCCTCAGTTTTATGCCTCTGAACGCGCCTCGACTTTGAACCACCCTGTGGTTCTCATTTTGTAAAGAAGGAGCGCCTGAAAACTACAGTCGTGTTTTTTATTTTGAGTTTAATTGCAATTGATGAATGAGATTTTAATTATGTGCGAGAGGTCATTGTAAATGATTGTTACGTGTGAACTTCAGAGTGTAAGTTGAGATGTCGTCCCATGTGAAGACCATTGCGCGATAAGAATGGCGCAGAGTACGTGTTCCTGCTTTCTTGCGATACGCTTAACAGGTGCATTACAGAGTGCGGTTGGAATGTCGTGGCAACTGGAAACGTACCCAAAGTTGAAGTACTCGGGACAGTACGATTGTTGGGGGCAAAATGTCTAAATTGCAGGCAGATTCACCGTGGAATTTTAGCGGTGTTCGGGCTAAATTCAGTGTCGCGTCGACTGTTGCGAAATGGTACCAACAATTTGGCCAAGATCGCACAGTCGTGGGTGATACTAATCGGGAAGTTCCAGATGTTGCGCCATCTTTCGGGTGAGTTGAAAGAACTTCTGGAGGAAAGAGATTTTCCAACGATGAGTATGTTCACTCAGCGTTTCTCGAACGGTAACATTACTAAGAGACTGATCTCTACCGTCGAGGAACTAAACGACTGGTAAAACGTTCCGACTGTTGTTTAAAGATACTTTGTGACTATATTGAAAAACAGTGTCAGGTATCCGTTTTACATTGAAAGCTAGTGCAGCATTCATTAATAGTTATTTGGTCTACCATAATAATGTGTTAGTTACTTTTTTAAGCCACTCGTAAGATGAAGTTTCAGCAGCACAATCATAACTTGCTTCAGTGAATGTTCGGCCGGCCGCGGTGGTCTAGCGGTTAAGGCGCTCAGTCCGGAACCGCGCGACTGCTACGGTCGCAGGTTCGAATCCTGCCTCGGGCATGGATGTGTGTGATGTCCTTAGGTTAGTTAGGTTTAAGTAGTTCTAAGTTCTAGGGGACTGATGACCACAGATGTTAAGTCCCATAGTGCTCAGAGCCATTTGAACCATTCAATTCAGTGAATGTTCGCTCGTCTCCATAAATACACCTTAGTCATAATCTCTAGATCCTCGTATGTTTGGCCGTTATTGATCAGGTGGAGACAAGGAAAGTGCAGGAAAGAGGACGGGCAGAGATTAGATTTCCGTCACAGCGAATGTTGCGTCTAACGTCCCTCAGTGTACAGTGGTAGGACCACTGTAGTTCACTCTATAGATAAATGACCAAATGTGGGCTTTCGCAGAAGACGCATTCTTTGCAGGGACTTGAAATCCTTAGAGGTTTGGTGCGAAATGCAAAATCTTCCAGAAGATCCGCTCCTGGTTCAAGAACAAATGTAATTCAATGCAGGTATATAGGCCGAAGGATCCGATATCGTATGATTATGTGATCAGTAATCAACAACTGGAATCAGTTACAACCCTGAAGTTTTAGGGAGTGATTCCAAGTAGCTATTTGACTACATAAGTTTGACTGTGTGGAACATTGACATCAAAGTGAGATTTGTTGGATGAACCCCAAGGAAATGTAATTCGTGCACGTAGGAGATCGCTTACGAGTCCTTCGTAAACATTTCTCTAAGAAAACTATGTTCTATAGTAATGTGGCCACAAACTTATTACACTGGTGTAGGTATGCGTATTCAGAAATTTGTAAGCGGGCAGAAAACGGTGCTGCGGTCGGCAACGCCTATATAAAAGAAGACTGCTGCTACAATGGCAGGTTTTCAAGATTTAAGTGACTCTGAACGTGGCGTTATAGTCGGCGCACGAGCGATGGAACACAGCGTGCCGGCCCTTGTGACCGAGCGGTTCTAGGCGCTTCAGTCTGGAACCCGCGAGACCGCTACGGTCGCAGGTTCGAATCCTGCCTCGGGCATGGATGTGTTCAGTCCTTAGCTTAGTTATGTTTAAGTAGTTCTAAATTCTAAGGGACTAATGACCTCAGATGTTAAGTCCCATAGTTCTCAGAGCCATTTGAACCATTTGAACACAGCATCTCCAAGGTAGCGATGCAGTGGGGAATTTCCCGTACGACCATGTCACGAGTGTACCGTGAAAATCAGGAATCCGGTAAAACATCAAATCTCCGATCTCCGACATCGCTGCGACCGCAAAAAGATACTACAAGAACGGGACCAACGACGACTGAAGAGAATCATTCAACATTACAGAAGTGCAGCCCTTCCGCAGATTGCTGCAGATTTCAATGCTGGACCATCAACAAGTGTCAGCGTGCGAATCATTCAACGAAACATCATCGATATGGGCTTTCGGAACCGAAGGCCGACTCGTCTATCCTTGATGACTGCACGACACAAAGCTTTACGCCTTGCCTGGGCCCGTCGATACCGACGTTGGACTGTTGATGACTGGATACACGTTGCCTCGTCGGACGAGTCTCGTTTCAAATTGTATCGAGCGGATGGACGTGTGCGGGTATGGAGACAACCTCATGAATCCAAGCACCCTGTATGTTAACAGTGCACTGTTCAAGCTGGTAGAGGCTCTGTAGTAGTGTGGGTCGTGTGCAGTTGGAGTGATATGGGACACGTCTAAATACGACTCTGACAGGTGACACGTACTTAGGCATCCTGTCTGATTACCTGCATTTTTTCATACCCATTGTGCATTCCGACCGACTTGGACAATTCCAGAAGGACAATGCGACACCGCACACGTCCAGAATTTCTACAGAGTGGCTCTAGGAACATTCTTCTGAGTTTGAACACTTCCTCTCACCACCAAACTCCCTAGACACGAACATTATTGAGTATATCTGGGATGCGTTGTAACGTGCTGTTCAGAAGAGATCTCCACCCCCTCGTACTCTTACGGACTTATGGACAGCACTGCAGGATTCATTGTGTCAGTTTCATCCAGCACTACTTCAGACATTAATCGAGTCCATGCCATGTGTTGCAGCACTACTGCGTGCTCCCGGGGGTCCTGCACTATACTAGGCAGGTCTACCAGTGTAGTTCTCACTTTAATTATTACAATACTTTTATTAATGTAATGAACTGTTTACTTCTACATCAAAAATGGTTCAAATGGCTCTGAACACTATGGGACTTAACATCTGTGGTCATCAGTCCCCTAGAACTTAGAACTACTTAAACCTAACTAACCTAAGGACATCACACACATCCATGCCAGAGGCAGGATTCGAACCTGCGACCGTAGCAGTCGCGCGGTTCTGGACTGCGACTTCTACATCCATGAATGTAAAAGCTGAGAATTTGTATAATAAATTATTCCTTGGTTTTACTTGTTGAACGATGTATTGAAATGCAGTGGAGATTCTTCTCAGCTAAAGGCGTACACAGTATCTGTGAATCGTTCTGTAGTTCTGTATACCAATGAGCCATCAAAAATTTGAGTAAACCTTCAGTAATAGTTATGGACAACGCCTTGTATTCGACTATCCTTGATGAGGCACCTACAGTAAGTTTCAGAAAACAGATATTATCGACTGCCTACAATAAAAAGAAAAAAGAAAAAGAAACTTTCCCGTGCCACATGAGTATAGGAGGAGTGAATTCATGGATCTCGTGGCACAGAATAAACCACCTATAACTATATTTGTTGTAGATGAACTGGCAAAAAAACTTGGCCACAGTGTCCTCAGACTGCCATCGTATCACTGCCCAACTCCATCGAACTCATATGGGCACAAGTTTACGGTTATGCAGCAAGGAACAACAAAAAGTGGAAAGACTCACAAAGGAAGTTGTAAACCAAACTGCATCGGCAGATTGGCATTATGTTTTAAGAAACATGAAGGAATTAAGAATTAAAGCATGGCAGAATGAATGTGTACTGTAAAATAGCGTAAAACAACCTGTTATTTCGCTAATTTCTGACAGCACTTCTAGTGACTCCATAGACAATAGTGAAAGTGATTCAGATATACACTGCCCTCCATAAGTTTGGAAACACCATGCTGCGTATTACAACGGAGCAAGATGGAAGTGCTCTATGTGAGTTATTGGTTAGAATACGGAATAGCAAGCTCAAATAACGGCTAATAATGACACTATAGTATTGTACACTTAATTATTGTTCAGATACATACATAGTGGAACATAGTAGTATTACTCCGTTTTATGTAAACCGACGTCAGCTGGCCAGGCAGTGCTACTAAACACGCCAGGTGGAGCGAGTAGACCGCATGGCGATGTAGAGGTACGATGTTTACATTTCTGTCCACTTGTAGTTGCGTTTACATAAAGATATAACACGCCACGAAAGTAACTGAAAATGGCCCCAAAGTGCCAGATTCCTCATTAATCACGGGTAATGATAATCACTTTGCACCAAGAAGGCAATAGTGTCCGACAAATAGCAAAGAAACTGATGCTTTACACCAGCGGAGTTGTCAAAACCATACACCGGCATCGAGAAACAGGCTCCCATGGAGATCGTCCTAGCTCAGGAGCACCCAGGAAAATATCAGGAAAAGTATTTGGTAGTGGCCAGTAAACGTAACAGATTAAAAACTGTCCGTGAATTGGCTGCTGAACCAAACGCAACGAGTGAGTCAACAGTGAGACGACGCCTGGCAGACAACAATCTCTGGGGTTATGTAGCAACAAGGAAACCACTGTTGCGCCCTGTTAACAAGAAGAAAAGGCTTCAGTGGACTAAGACACGCCAACACTGGACAGCGGGGGATCGGGAAAGAGTCTTATTCACTGATGAATCCAAGCTCGAAATATCTGGAAGTAAACGCCATCAATTTGTACGCCGTTTACCCCATGAACGCTTGAATCCTCAGTGCGTAATTCCAACTGTAAAGCATGGAAGGGGTTCTGTGGTGATATGGGGATCCTTTGGAGGGAATAAAGTCGGAGATTTGGTGAAAATAGATGGAAATCTGAACCAAAAGGATTATCACGCCATTCTCCAGCGACATACTAAGACATCTGGTTTGCGTCTGATTGGGAAAGGGTTTGTCTTGCAGCAAGACAACAACCCGAAACACACGTCTCGCTTGTGTCAGAACTATGTGAAGTCTCTAGAGCTTCGTAAAATATTGAAAAACATGGAATGGCCGCCCCAATCCCCTGATTGTAACCCAATCGAGCTGCTATGGGGTGAATTGGACAGGGGGATCCGAAAACGGGAAATCATCAGTGGGTAATAATTGTGCGAGGTCCTGCAGCAAGAATGGAGATTAATTCCAACTGAAACCTTGGCAAAACTGACGCAGCGCATGCGGAGAGTGTGCAAGGCAGTGATGAAAGCAAAGGGTGGCTATTTTGGGGAATCTAAAATTTAATTGTTGCATCTTCCTGTGTATTATTTGAGCTTAATAAACATTTGGAAAACAACAAAATGCATTTTATACTGTATTTCCTTTCCATTGTCTATAATTACTAGGTGTTTCCAAACTTATGGAGGGTAGTGTAACTGGCGTGCATCCATTAGTGGCATAGCGTGTGTAAGGTGGTCATGTTATTTTCGTTTTTGTATGTCAGTGATGTGGACGTCAGAGAGAAAGCAGTTTACGTTATTGTTAAACAATCTTTGGTCTTATCGTGGCACTGTCATTGTGTCTGCGCAGTCTGATACATTCCTAGTTGATGTGTGGCAGCTGATGGACATATTTAGTAGTGCTGTGTGGATCTGTGATTGTACCTGTTAGATGAAGAAAGGACAGCAAGGATGACTTGACGTAGGCAGTGAAAGGTGAAAGGAATACAAATTTTGAATAATGTGATTGTTTTTGAAGAGAAGAAGTTTGAGGTAAGACTGCAGCACTGCGCACCTAGTATGTCTGGATGATTATTGTCAGCTAATTAACCCATTCCTGGTTGGTCCATAAGTTGTTGCATAACCGATAAGGTGGAGTCACAGGAACCCCAATATTTGTTCATTCAAAATGTTCTTTGTTAATTTTCAATTAAAATCAAAACCATTTTCTTACAGTCACACATCATATATAAAGGTATCTAAATCGGATTGAACACAATAAATGTAAATTTTTATTTTATAAAAAAATATGTATAACAAAACACAGAACTGTAAAAATGAAAATTACAAATATTAAACATTAAAATTAAGACATAAGTACATGAAAAATCATATAAATAGTGATATATATTGAACACAATAAATGTAAATTTTTATTTTATAAAAAATTATATTTAACAAAACGCAAAACTGTAAAAATGAAAATTACAAAACATTAAACATTAACATTAAGACATGAGTACATGAAAAAACATAAAAAATAGTGTTTTATTTCTGTCATTTACTATAGAAGGCACATTAAAAAACTGGACAAAAGATAATTAAAAGAAAATATTATACAATTCACAAACACTATTACAGGCAGTCTTCACAGACCCTATTGGCACAATCCGTGCATATTGGTGTTATGCAATGAGCACAGTAAACCTTTGTTTTTTTATCTCTGCTCCATGGGCACTTACCGCACCTTATTCTTTTACCAGGTACAGCTGAGGGCTTTGGAATTTGGTAATTTATCAACCTAGTAATCAGTTGTCTAAGATTACGATGAATGTGCAAATTGATGACCCTCCTCTGAAACTGTTCAACCAGCTGCCTCGCCAAATTTTTAATAAAGTCAAAACTTGATAATTGTCTATTTTCCGGCAATGAAGAATAAATCACATACGACTTTACAGAAGAAATATTCAGCATTGCGTAAAAACCAGTAAGGGGCCACCTTCTGCTTCTTCTGTTTGTAGAGTATACTGTGCATTTCTCGTCAAGTGTATCGATTCCGCCCTTCGTGGCATTATAATAATGTATTATTTCAGGCTTTCCAGTTTCGTCATTAACAGTAGCACTGATGTACCGAGGAAACTGAAACCACTGCCGTTCTTGGTTCGGGGTCAAAGAATACTAAAGTCATATTTTACCCAAAGCCAAAAGCTGTTGTTCCTGATTTCCTTGCTTCTGGGGGAAGAAATTCCTCTGGGATTTCTTTTTTATTTTTCTTCAAAGTTCCAACATAAGTAAGGCATCTTTTCCACAACTCCCTCACAACTTCAATGGATGGGAACCAGTTGTCGGCTGTGATATTGCCGTTGGTTCCTGCGATTGATTTTGTCAACCTAAGGACAGCCTGCGTTGGTTTTGACATTTTTTTCTCTTCTTCTGACAAAGTTTTGCTATCACTTCCTTTGCCAGCACGAATGTATCCATCCAAAAAATAATGAGTTTTTGCATCATTGATTGCAAGAATTTTTATACCGTATTTTCTTGGCTTCTTTGGAATATACGTTCTAAATTTACACCTGACTCGAAAGCCAAAAATCATTTCATCGATGCATGCTTGCTCACTAATAGAATAACCTTTTTACAGTTTTTTAGAAAAAGATTAAATATATGAGAAATTGCTGCGATTGGGTCTGTTTTTGTACGCCATTGTCTAGTAATTGAGTCGTCAAAACGGGGGGCAGCTAAAATTATTGCAAATCTTTTCTCCGACACAGTGCATCTGAAAATTGCTCTGCCAGTCCCATCAATTGGAAATATTTTGTTCAAATCCTCGTCATTAGAACTGAAAATATCCGTGAAAAGAGAATGACAAGGAATGCTTTCAACTCCATAACATCAATATCCGCTACCAAATATTTGTTATCCGTAAAGTTATTTCTTATGGCCTCTATTATTTTATTTAAGCAAAATAATACTTTATCTAAAATATCATTTGTAAAAATACAAGAGCAAGCTGCTAGCTCAGAGCAACTTTTTCCAAATAGATTATTAGGACCTATAACTCCTGGTAAATGGACGATTGTATTGTGGTAACGGGTCACGGTTTATCATTACACGTTGCTACATGCAACAGTTTGAAAATGTGTTTAGAATCATAAATCAAGTTTAGCCGCTGCCTGCTTGGTGTTTGCTGTTTACTTTCGAGAAATCTGCAACTATGGTCAAGACACGAGGTAAGTGGAAATTTTGATTAGGGCCAGATAAGTGTTTAACTTCCGTTGCGCATTTAATACAAAAACAGTCTGCATTCAGATCAGTAACAATTTAGTTCAAATTAGGTTCTGTTTAGTCAAAGATTTATCATACGACAGTAAATTGGATAACAGTTTGTGAATACATAGTTTTGGCAATACGTAGATTTTTTATAGAGTGGGAGGTAAAGTTGGGCTGAACTGCATACAGAAACAAATATAGTGGGCAGATTACACATGTTATCAAAAATGCAGGTTTGTTCACTCCTTTCAGTTTTCTCCGCTTATTTAGGAATGTGTTACTTTGCGACGTGTGTGTGACTGAATGCACGTGTCATTGCTGTTAGTTATTTATCACGTCTGATTATGGTATCTTAACGCATCGCCGTATCTGCAGCAGAAGCGGGCCCCACCACCAATCTTACCATTACCTACAAAGACGGTGGCACAGTCCGTAAGCAGACGACTTGTTCCTTTCGTGGTGTGCGCGAAGCTATATCGCATGAGCAAGTGGCATGTTGTCTACGAGCCGGTAGTTCCACTTCCCACAACTGCCACCCGTCAGCCACAAAATAACTTTAATCGGAGTACAGTAATGTAGATGACAAGCACGACCCGCTATATTTTTCTACCGTACTTCTATATCATCGCACCCGCAAGGGTAGCAGAGAGCACCAATACGCTGCTTCCTGGACTCGGGTAGGCGTGCCGGCCCCAGATCGATTAACGACGAGGGCCGGTATGCCGGCCAGCCTGGATGTGGTTTATAGGCGGTTTTCCACATCCCGCTAGGTGAATACCTGGCTGGTCCCCACGTGCCGCCTCAGTTACACGACTGGCAGACATTTGAAAACATTCGCACTATTTCATGGCTTCCACTAGATGCAGATAACTGGGGTACATATACACTCCTGGAAATGGAAAAAAGAACACATTGACACCGGTGTGTCAGACCCACCATACTTGCTCCGGACACTGCGAGAGGGCTGTACAAGCAGTGATCACATGCACGGCACAGCGGACACACCAGGAACCGCGGTGTTGGCCGTCGAATGGCGCTAGCTGCGCAGCATTTGTGCACCGCCGCCGTCAGTGTCAGCCAGTTTGCCGTGGCATACGGAGCTCCATCGCAGTCTTTAACACTGGTAGCATGCCGCGACAGCGTGGACGTGAACCGTATGTGCAGTTGACGGACTTTGAGCGAGGGCGTATAGTGGGCATGCGGGAGGCCGGGTGGACGTACCGCCGAATTGCTCAACACGTGGGGCGTGAGGTCTCCACAGTACATCGATGTTGTCGCCAGTGGTCGGCGGTAGGTGCACGTGCCCGTCGACCTGGGACCGGACCGCAGCGACGCACAGATGCACGCCAAGACCGTAGGATCCTACGCAGTGCCGTAGGGGACCGCACCGCCACTTCCCAGCAAATTAGGGACACTGTTGCTCCTGGGGTATCGGCGAGGACCATTCGCAACCGTCTCCATGAAGCTGGGCTACGGTCCCGCACACCGTTAGGCCGTCTTCCGCTCACGCCCCAACATCGTGCAGCCCGCCTCCAGTGGTGTCGTGACAGGCGTGAATGGAGGGACGAATGGAGACGTGTCGTCTTCAGCGATGAGAGTCGCTTCTGCCTTGGTGCCAATGATGGTCGTATGCGTGTTTGGCGCCGTGCAGGTGAGCGCCACAATCAGGACTGCATACGACCGAGGCACACAGGGCCAACACCCGGCATCATGGCGTGGGGAGCGATCTCCTACACTGGCCGTACACCACTGGTGATCGTCGAGGGGACACTGAATAGTGCACGGTACATCCAAACCGTCATCGAACCCATCGTTCTACCATTCCTAGACCGGCAAGGGAACTTGCTGTTCCAACAGGACAATGCACGTCCACATGTATCCCGTGCCACCCAACGTGCTCTAGAAGGTGTAAGTCAACTACCCTGGCCAGCAAGATCTCCGGATCTGTCCCCCATTGAGCATGTTTGGGACTGGATGAAGCGTCGTCTCACGCGGTCTGCACGTCCAGCACGAACGCTGGTCCAACTGAGGCGCCAGGTGGAAATGGCATGGCAAGCCGTTCCACAGGACTACATCCAGCATCTCTACGATCGTCTCCATGGGAGAATAGCAGCCTGCATTGCTGCGAAAGGTGGATATACACTGTACTAGTGCCGACATTGTGCATGCTCTGTTGCCTGTGTCTATGTGCCTGTGGTTCTGTCAGTGTGATCATGTGATGTATCTGACCCCAGGAATGTGTCAATAAAGTTTCCCCTTCCTGGGACAATGAATTCACGGTGTTCTTATTTCAATTTCCAGGAGTGTATTTCGTCTCGGAGGGTTTGAGGTGGCGGCGGGAAGGACATCCGGTCACCCTCCGCCACTAACATCGCCAAATCAGTAATAACAAGGCCGACCCTGCGTCACCCGGTCCCAAAGGAAAGGACTTCTTTATCAGCGCATCTTCACTGTCTACATACTACATCTCTCGTACGCCGTAGCAACACACATAAAAATGTCAAATAAATTATAGTTTAACATTAATTACTTTATGTGGAAATAGCTTTGGTAGACTCACAGGCTTGTTAAGTCGTAATCACCCTAATGCGGATGTGGCGATAATAGTTTCCCGCCTCTAGAGAGGGTGGCATCACACTCTGTGTGGAGTGAAAGGAAACGCTTCAGCTTGTAACACTGCAGCTGAAAGGGAGTGATAAAACAACTTCCCTCGGCAGCGAGTGCCCCGCAAACAGCGTGAGTGGGTCAGAGAACACTTGTTTGCGCGTGCAGGCTCCCACGGTGTGCACGTGGCCGGCGCGTGCCGTGGAGATCGCGTTACACGGGCTGCCCCGTACTACCGCCGATCGCGCCCCTAATAACGCCCGCTACCTCTGCTGGTGGGAGACAAACAAACCGGGCGCGCGCCGCGCTGTACAACCGGCTCGCCCACCCCACTCAGAGGTGGCGTTTGTTATTCTGCCTATGACTGCCGCCGATCTCTGCTTTCCTAACGGACAGCGCATGGGAAAACACTGTGCGTAATTCGAGACAGCTTACGTCGTCGGCAGCAAAGTAGATCGAGGAGAAGATACTGTAATGGTCCAACAATTAAAATGAGATAATGTATCGAGGCGTTGTTGAATTCTAGCGGATTATTTTTGCCCCATTCTCCTAGTTTCTCACGGGTGGGTGGTGTTCTGTCAGCGGTATTATTTGTACCAGCTTTACAGTCAAATGGTTTAATCTCTCTCTCTCTCTCTTGTTTCTTAAGATAGAATCACGAAGGTACGCAGCAGCATCGTAAAGATCCCAGCTTCTCAGCCTGTACTTCAGTGATATTGATTATTCATACAAAGCATGTGATCGATTTCTGAATACATATCGCACCATCAGATGACTCTGGGAAGCCAGTCACATCTATTGCAGTTTTATGAAATACGCTAGAGAAGCGCCGTTATCCTGTTCAAATGGTTCAAATGGCTCTGAGCACTATGGGACTTAACATCTACGGTCATCAGTCCCCTAGAACCTAGAACTACTTAAACCTAACTAACCTAAGGACATCACACAACACCCAGTCATCACGAGGCAGAGAAAATCCCCGACCCCGCCAGGAATCGAACCCGGGAACCCGGGCGCGAGAAGCGAGAACGCTACCAGACGACCACGAGCTGCGGACCGTTATCCTGTCATACTACATTACCACGTATCTTAAATCACATATCGTTATGCTCAAACCTTTTTGTTCTCGTTATTTTTCAACAGCACATAGCTGGTGTGTTCCACTGCAAGAGACCGTTGAAATTGCAGTATGAGATACGTACCTACGAAAATTGTCCATCAGATTCAGAACTAGTACAACTAAAATTATTTCCCGTGTTATTAATTTGCAGGAACTCTGCAAAGATAGAGTGTGTTCCAGGTTAGTGATATCTGTAACTACAGCTGTGTTTGGCACGTTCTGTAAGGTGGACAGAAGAAAAGAATTTGCGGTTCCGCGAGCCAGTAAGTTTCAAGCACGCACTGTGGCCGAAAGGTTTGCGGTGTGTTTAAAAGAGACAAAGTGGTCGGTGAGTATCGGTAAGGTAGAGTCGGTCGCTGATCCTGAATGGGGCATTATACTATATGGTTTTATAATTCTGAACATAACTGAAATCAGAACCTGCTGGTCACTCACAGATATTGCGCGCATTATGCGTGCCTTATTGTTTGTTCGTACTGGAATGTTTAATGCCGAATTTCAGGGCATTTTCAGAACTATAGAGCGTGTTTTCCGCGCTGAAATGTTACACTCTTGGCGTGGGTGACATCTGATGCTCGGTGCAGAATCGATTTGTGATTACCCGATCCGAGTAGTAAGGCATTTAAACGCATCATCTTCCCACTCACTGAGTTTCTTTCAATATTTATCGATATATACAAACTTTCTTTTGTTACAATGCTTCGCGTGCTGTAGCTTTCTGTATCACGTGCTTTGTGCCTGGAAGTTGTGTGTGCCACACTGCCTTAGCTGCGTTTTCGGTGCAATTATACAGTATGTTTTACTAATTAAGTATTTTCAAACTCATTACAATTTCCTTGCCATCATTTTCGAATACTAGCAGATTTAAGCCGGTTGTATTTTTCAATCGGTTCTGATTCATTCCCACGTGATGTGCGCTTTGCCTTCAGCAAAGACAGCCGTGTTCTAGAGTTGATTCCACGCTCAACGTTACATTATTTTACTTAATTCGGCGAGGAATGCTCTCCGTTCTTCTTTGCATGCTTTTTCAGAACAGAACAAAAGTCAGTACTGACCGAATTGGGGTTCATTGTTTTGCGTAAGGTGTGACAATAGATCTTTTAACTTTATTTGTTTGCCATGCTAACAGACTGATCGCAACATCCTCCTTGCACACAAGTGATCTATAGGAACAGTTGCTTCCGCGTAGCTCAGGTGAATTTAGGTATTTATGCACTTGCCAATTCCATGGAAATCAGTTAATTAGTTATTATGCCCTGTCCTAGGTCATATTTTCTTACGATAGCATTACTCAGCAGAGCGAGTCTTAATAACGAAAAACCCCCTGAAGTGGCGTAGGTGATGCTGAGACAAGTAATTTAATACAAGACACATGGGGCTGCAAATGTCAGGAAATACCCCAAAATTGGTGAAAAATGTTGAACATATGGCATCACCTGATGGCGTACCTCACCACACTTCCAGCAATGGAGCCTATAGCTCTACCGCACCTGGTCATTTCAGACCAAGACAAGTATTCGTATCGATGTGGGGGTGGGCCTGTGTGGGCGACATAAGTGCGTGGGGATCAGGTTTCATGTCTTGCGCCTCGCAAGCAGTGTTTTTTCGTTAGACAGTTTTTTGTTTATATTGAGGTATAAGATTTATCATTTTATTTACCAGTCTCGCGGCGCAACTGATTAATTGCGAAGTACGTTACAACAAAAACCTACAGCATTGTGCCACCAATAAAAGAGTGTAAGCTTTCGAAATGCATCACTACAAGTAACTGACCTCCGTTTTCTTTACTAAACAAGCTACGTAAACAACAAAAGAAAGGAAAAAAGAAAAGAAACACAAAATAACACATTTTACTTGGTTACAGAGAGGACAATACTTTTGTACATTTACAATGGATCACTTTTCCAAAAGGTGTTCGAAAACAGAGTAGCAGCGTAGTGGAGCGATGTGTAGCACTGCCCCATACAGGTGAGGATGGGTTCGACAAACCTAAGACGTTGCACTTGCGGCGAGGTACGTCATCTGGTGACGTCACTGGTTCAACACTTGTCATCCCCTTTTTTGGTATTTACAGACATTTGCGGCTCCATGTGTCTTGTGTTAAATTACTTGTCTCAGTGCCACCTACGTCGCTTCGGGTTTTTTTAAACGTTATTAAGAATCATCCTGTATATAAATTCATGGATCTAAGCTTTGTATACAAGTGGGAATTTCAGTTCAGGACATATTTCGGATTTATTTTCGTATGTAACTCAGTTTCAATTTTAAAACAGGGACTATCACTTGTCTGGTATTAATATCCGTCTGCGTTATACCAGTGGTCAGATTCTCTCATTTTTACACGTTGAGATCTTTGACGTTACTGTAATGTTACCATGTCTTTTAGTTTGCTTTGCGTCCCTTAGGATTTTTAATGAGAGGTATGATGGTGGTAAGTGCATCGATACTAGTAACCTATAAATAAAAGAGAAGGGAAACCAGAGACTTTCGTTTTATTCACATTGTCATGTCTGTCACGTAGTTACAGATGACGTTAGGTCAAAATTAATTAACTTTTCCAACTTAATTTGCGTTTAGCATTTAAAGTGATAGGCATCGTGACAGTAAACTCTGACCTCTAATTCTATCGAGTCGATAAAGCTTGCCGGTAAGTAAGTTCCATTTTTTTTCTGCAGAAAGCCATGTCAATCTATTGCAGTTGTCGTCAAAATGCGGCCCGCGGTTCTCAGTCGTATTTTGTAATAATATGCATCTAGCAACTAGCAGCCGAACTCAAAAACGTCAACTAACGTTGAAAGCTTCTTAAGAATATAGTTTTCCTGTTTCGTAACAAATAAAAATACTTACAGAAACAGTAATATATTAAGATGTCCTTAATTTTAATTGACGCTGGCGAATCCGACCGTGACCTAAGTTGGCCGCTTACCCAAGGAGAAGAGGGGTAAATACTGCGGCAACTGGCCGGCCGGGGTGGCCGTGCGCTTCTAGGCGCTACAGTCTGGAGCCGCGTGACCGCTACGGTCGCAGGTTCGAATCCTGCCTCGGGCATGGATGTGTGTGATGTCCTTAGGTTAGTTAGGTTTAACTAGTTCTAAGTTCTAGGGGACTAATGGCCTCAGCAGTTGAGTCCCATAGTGCTCAGAGCCATTTGAACCATTTTTTCTAGGGGACTGATGACTACAGCAGTTAAGTCCCATAGTGCTCAGAGCCATTTGAACTGCGGCAACTGTGGGGCTAGAGGTAGTGAGATGGGGAATATTTTATTGTTCGTCTTCCGTTGCAGACAACTTATCGTCGGCTTGACCCGCATCTATCCGATGTTATGGTATAAATTTCTAACGGAAAAAAACATGGATTCGTGAATGTGCATTACAGAGATGCTCATCTTCAAATAATGCACGGTATATATTTGTAGCAAGGAATATGACATTAAATCAAGGTTGTTGTTATACAACGCAATGAATAGAAGAAAAAAGTCATTAAAAACATTCAGTACCTAAACATTTGTGATAGCGCCTCACATTGCATAAAGCATTTAAATATATGTACAGGTAATATTTTTAACACAGACTGCCAATCCCGTCAGCTGACGGGAAGCGAAATTTTTGGTACATTGCCGATCCCGATATATGATGGGGCACAATTTCTCCTGCTTTTAAACATGACATCACGTATATTGACGGGCCTGATCGGTCTTCATTGTGCTGCAAGGGACAGATGGTTTCTGAAACAGCTTTTCTTTACGTCACGCCGCTGAAGAGGGCCAGAATGTAAAGAAACGAAAAACATGGCTTAACGTTCTCTTACGGACGACTAAATTTTGCGTGATTTGGAGCAAGATTTTGGTGATAATGATAGTAACGATGATGAAATCCACGATACTGTTGATTATACTAACTTCGTGCAAGAAGAACTATGTCGAAGTGTAAGTGGAAATCCCTCGTTTTGATTTCGTGAAACGTTCGTTGGAACGCGTTCTTTTCTGAACCTTGGGACAGTTTTTATTTGTTAAAGACAAACAGGAAAGGCTGCAAGAAAAGACACCACATACCGGTGCTGAGAGTGCAAAATAGCCGATGCAAAAAGCCTTCTTATTAGAGAAAAAAACTACAGTATGTGACTACGCTTGTATGTCCTCTTTTAGAATACTGCTGCGCGGTGTGGGATCCTTACCAGATAGGACTGACGGAGTACATCGAAATAGTTCAAAGAAGGGCAGCACGTTTTTTATTATCGCGAAATATGGGAGAGAGTGTCACTGAAATGATACAGGATTTGGGTTGGACATCATTAAAAGAAAGGCATTTTTCGTTGCGACGGAATCTTCTCACGAAATTCCAATCACCATCTGTCTTCTCTGAACCTACATAGGAAGAAACGATCACCAAGGTAAAATAAGGGAAATCAGAGTTCGTACGGAAAGATATAGGTGCTAGTTCTTTCCCCAAGCTATACGAGATTGGAATAATAGAGTATTGTGAACCTGGTTTGATGAACCCTCTGCCCAGCACTTAAATCTGATTTGCAGAGTATCCATGTAGATTTGGATGTAGATGTAGATGTAAAAGTGTGTAACAACTTATGTTTGTTATGCAGAAGAAGAAGAAGAAGTTTCAGGCTTCGAGAGAAGGTCAGTATCACAGTTAAACTGGATAGCATTCTTAATAAAAAAAATTGAAAAACCATACAAATTAACAGCATTCTAAGAAACGGCAAGGTTAACGTGACCGGCAGTCAAAATGTTAATAAATCGTCCTCTCACACAGACAACTCAATAACCCTTCATTAGACAATTGCAGCGTTACAACTTTCGGGTCGCCGAGAGTGGCAGCAGTTGAGACAGAGAACAGTCAACACGAAGTGTTTCGGACGGTGCCGACTTCTAACAACAGCCAGTTTAACACGCCGTTAGTATAGCTAGTCCATTGGGGGCTCATTAGATACTAATTTACGCAGGTTACTAATTAATACAGTCACGTTCAGAAAAAAAACAGAGCACCTTTAACTACTACAGATAGGACATTGATATTCACAGGACAAGTACACTCATGTTCATAAATTAAGGATAATTGCAGAATGTGGTGCCACACAACGTGGCACTACACAAAACTGGCGCCAATAGCGTAGGCACATAGGGAACACACAGGACACAGATCTGTAAGTCTACATCTACATCCATACTTCACAAGCCAACTGACGGTGTGTGGCGAAGGGTACCTTGAGTATCTCTATCGGTTCTCCCTTCTATTCCAGTCTCGTTCGTGGAAAAAAAGATCGTCGCTATGCCTCTGTGTGGGCTCGAATCTCTCTGATTTTATCCTCATGGTCTCTTCGCGAGATATACGTAGGAGGGAGCAATATACTGCTTGACTCTTCGGTGAAGGTATGTTCTCGAAACTTTAACAAAAGCCCGTACCGAGCTACTGAGCGTCTCTCCTGCAGAGTCATCCACTGGAGTTTATCTATCATCTCCGTAACGTTTCCGCGCTTACTAAATGATCCTGTAACGAAGTGCGCTGGTGTTGGTGATAAGTAGAGAACACTGTCCCGAAACACATGTGCTAGAAAACGCCACTGTTTCCTGAGCATGTACCCCGACATCAATATGGGATACGATCAGCATGCACACGTGTACAGGCCGCACTACGGGTTGGTATACTCTGTATCAGGTAGTCGAGGAGCTGCTATAGTCTCCCATTCTTGAATCAGTGCCTGTCGGAGCTCCTGAAGTGTCGTAGAGGTTTGAAGAAGTGCAGCGATATGTCGACCGAGAGCATCCCAGACGTGCTCGAAGGAGTTTAGGTCTGGAGAACAGGCAGGCCACTCCATTCGTCTGATATCTTCTGTTTCAAGGTACTCCTCCATGATGGCAGCTCGGTGGGGCCGTGCGTTATCATCCATCAGGAGGAAGGTGGGACCCACTGCACCCCTGAAAAGGTGGACATACTGGTGCAAAATGACGTCCCCATACACCTGACCTGTTACACTTCCTCTGTCAAAGACATGCACACCATCAAACCACGACCTCCATACAGGTCCCTTTCGAGGTCATTAAGGGCTTGGTGTCTGATTCCTGGTTCACAACAGATGAAAACCCGGCGATAATCACTGTTCAGACTATACCTGGACTCGTCCATGAACATAACCTGGGGCCACTGTTCCCATGACCTTTTGTGTGTTCTTGACACCAGGGTTTACGGGCTCTCCTGTGACCAGGGGTCAGTGGAATGCACCTTGCAGGTCTGCGGGCGAATAAACCATGTCTGTTCAGTCGTCTGTAGACTATGTGTCTGGAGACAGCTGTTCCAGTGGCTACGGTAAGGTCCCGAGCAAGGCTACCTGCAGTACTCTGTGGCCGTGCTTATTGTGAGGTATCGGTCTTCTTGTGGTGCTGTACACTGTGGACGTCCCGTACTGTAGCGGCTGGACACGTTTCCTGTCTGCTGGAATAGTTGCCATCATCCTGAGATCTCACTTTGTGGCACGCGCAGGGCCCGTGCTACGACGTGCTGTGTTTGGCCAGCCCCCAGTCGCCCTAGTATTCTACCCCTCATAACGTCATCAATATGTATTCTTTGAGCCTTTTTCAACACACAATCAGCATTAGCACGTCTGAAAACGTCTGCACACTTACTCGCTGCACCGTACTCTGACATGCACAAACAGACCGTAAAAAAAAAATTTATGAATGACTGTACTGAAAAACCTCTTACATTATTTGATTTTCAAACAGCTGAGCAGAACTGAACATACTCAGACATTTCGCTCTTTACCTATTCTGATCAAGACTAAACTGACACACAATATTTTTAGTGCAACGCAATCTGACTTTCAAAAATCCCTACAAAAGAATGGCCCTGACTAACAATAAGCTATAACTTTCATGAATCACTTACCTCACAAAAATCTTCGTTACTCGAACTACTGCAATATAGCGAGTGCCAATGATGCCAGCTAAATAAAAGACTATAACTACTGAAGGCACTAACTACTGATGGGCATAGTTATCAAATGAAAGATTTTGTTAGAGAACAAACATTGTATTTACCTTAATAGTGTTCAAAAGTCATTTTATATATATATATATATATATATATATATATATATATATATATATATATATATATATATATATATATATATCAGTTCATGACATCCATTCTTACAAATTTACTGTCTCTGATGGACACACGTCCAGATCATCCGCTCTCAAAACTCCGCCATCTCTCTCCCCACATCCACCACTGCTGCCAGCTCACCTCCAACTGCGCAACACTACGCGCTGTTAACAGCCAACTGCCCAACACTACAATAGCAAATTCCAACAATGCAAACCAGCCACAGACTGCACACAGCACAGTCAGTGATTTTCATATAAAGCGCTACATGGCGTTACCAACATAAAAACCTAAACAGCCTACTTACAACACCTCTGCGTATGTGGACTGCTGCCAGCGCCAACGTGTGACGACAGCAGGTCAGATGCAACGCATGGTCATAGCCCGAGGTCATTTAAACCCGCAAACCGCCCACCAGAGTGTTGTTACACTATGTATCAGCATTATCCTTAATTTATGAGCATGAGTGCACATTTGTATGTTGTGCAGAAATGGTTAGCATTTCATTCACCTCGGTTCAGCAAGTGTCCTGCAGCGTAGTGGGCACAGCGTCCGCCATGGGCCCTGATAACTTGTTCCATTCGCGATGGCATCGACGCATATAAGACGCGAATGGTGTCCTGTGGTATAGGCAAACACGCTGCATTCACCTTGTTCCAGTTCATCTATGGTGGTTGGCATTGGATCACAGCGTTACACCCGTAGTTTGACCTCATTCCACATATATCCTATTGGCGAAACGTCTGAGATCTGGCGGGCACCAAGAAGACATGTGTTCGAGCAGCAACGTGTGGTCGTGCATTGTCTTGCTGAAAAATAGCGTCTGGGGTGTTATACAGAAAGGGTGGCTACAGGTTGCAGGATATCATTCACGTAGGTCACACAGGTCACAGTACTCTGGACACGCACCAACTGTGATTTTTGGCCGCACCCAATAGCACCCCACTAGAGATCTGTCGTTTGCGAACTAAGAGGTCCAAAGGAACGGTTCACCAAGATGAACGGAACGAGCGAGGAACGAATTCTAAGGAACGGTCTTTAATAGCTCACTTCGGTTGCGGCTTTCTTCTTATAGTTCCCGGGAAAGGGAAACGGTCGATCTCGTTCCCGAACGGCACGTCGGCCGGTCTCGTTCCAGCCTAGGCACCGTTCCCGTCTGTCTCGGTCTCCCAAGGCCGGACTCGTCCTTCTTTGCGTAGCCACTCGTTGCAGTTCCACTGCCGACTGCTCATACTTCAGTTTCGAGTTGTTGTTGTTCGTTTCGTTCGCTTCACACGCCCATTCTAGATCTGTTTCAAATATTATTTGAACTCTGAGCTTCTGGCTCTTTTCGTATTCTATTCAGCGTCCACGACCTGTAATTAAAATGTATTTTATAATTAAGTAAAGTACATAAAAATTACGTGGTATGTAATAGACACATTTTTTCAGGTAACAAAACGGCTTAAAAGCTTAATTCATTATTTCGATATACCGAGCGAGGTGGCGCAGCGGTTAGCACACTGGACTCGCATTCGGGAGCACGACGGTTCAATCCCGTCTCCAGCCATCCTGATTTAGGTTTTCCGTGATATCCCTAAATCGTTTCAGGCAAATGCCGGGATGGTTCCTTTGAAAGGGCACGGCCGATTTCCTTCCCCATCCTTCCCTAACCTGAGCTTGTGCTCCGTCTCTAATGACCTCGTTGTCGACGGGACGTTAAACAACACTAACCTAACTATTATTTCCATAAACAGCAGAAGAAATACTTGTAAAAAGGCAAGATTTTTTGTTCTTACACATGCATAGCACACAATAGTGGCACTTCTCCGCCTTTTTTTTCATCCAAGGTAAAAGAGCATGTTCATTGTTATGGAAGGCAGACCGACCTACAACCGAATGAAGCCCGCGCTTCGTAATCGAGTGTCTGGCGTCATATTTTGTAAAGAGAGTATGTTGTTGTTGTTGTTGTGGTCTTCAGTCCTGACACTGGTTTTGGCCGGCCGGAGTGGCCTTGCAGTTCTAGGCGCTGCAGTCTGGAACCGAGCGACCGCTACGGTCGCAGGTTCGAATCCTGCCTCGGGCATGGATGTGTGTGATGTCCTTAGGTTAGATAGGTTTAATTAGTTCTAAGTTCTAGGCGACTGATGACCTCAGAAGTTAAGTCGCATAGTGCTCAGCGCCATTTTTGAGACTGGTTTGATGCAGCTCTCCATGCTACTCTATCCTGTGCAAGCTTCTTCATCTCCCATTACCTACTGCAACCTACATCCTTCTGAATCTGTTTAGTGTATTCGTCTCTTGGTCTCCCTCTACGATTTTTACCCTCCACGCTGCCCTCCAATACTAAATTGGTGATCCCTTGATGCCTCAGAACATGTCCTACCAACCGATCCCTTCTTCTAATCAAGTTGTGCCACAAGCTCCTCTTCTCCCCAATCCTATTCAATACCTCCTCATTAGTTATATGATCTACCCACCTAATCTTTAGCATTCTTATGTAGCACCACATTTCGAAAACTTCTAGTCTCTTCTTGTCCAAACTATTTATCGTCCATGTTTCACTCTCATACATGGCTACGCTCCATACAAATACTTTCAGAAACGACTTCCTGACACTTAAATCTATACTCGATGTTAACAAATTTCTCTTCTTCAGAAACGCTTTCCTTGCCATTGCCAGTCTACATTTGATATCCTCTCTACTTCGACCATCATCAATTATTTTGCTCCCCAAATAACAAAACTCCTTTACTACTTTAAGTGTCTCATTTTCTAATATAATTCCCTCAGCATCACCCGACTTAATTCGACTACATTCCATTA
Source organism: Schistocerca piceifrons (assembly GCF_021461385.2). NCBI lineage: Eukaryota > Metazoa > Arthropoda > Insecta > Orthoptera > Acrididae > Schistocerca > Schistocerca piceifrons. The sequence goes on from NC_060144.1 coordinate 197,289,753, forward strand.
CCTTCGTTTTGCTTTTGTTGATGTTCATCTTATATCCTCCCTTCAAGACACTGTCCATTCCGTTCAACTGTCTTCCAACTCATTTGCTGTCTCTGACAGAATTACAATGTTGTTGCGACTTGGCAAGACAGCCAAGCCACTAGGAAGTAGCCGAAAGGCACGCGTTTAAGCTCACGCAGGCTGGCGTGAGGTCTGGAACAGGTAAAGTAATTCAGACTAGGAAATAAAGTACGTAGCTTCTGGAATACTTAACTTTAATCCATAATTGGTGAACATCGGTCTGACGGTACATGCATCACAAGATAAATAGCAAATGATAATGGCATCTTGCTAGGTCGTAGCAAATGACGTAGCTGAAGGCTATGCTAACTATCGTCTCGGCAAATGAGAGCGTATTTGTCAGTGTAGCGTCGCTAGCAAAGTCGGCTGTACAACTGGGCGAGTGCTAGGAAGTCTCTCTAGACCTGCCGTGTGGCGGCGCTCGGTCTGCAATCACTGATAGTGGCGACACGCGGGTCCGACGTATACTACCGGACCGCGGCCGATTTAAAGGCAAGTGTGGTGTCTGGCGGCGACACCACAAATGTCATCGGCGAACCTCAAAGTTTTTATTTCTTCTCCATGGATTTTAATACCTACTCTGAATTTTTCATTTCTTTCCTTCACTGCTTGCTCAATATACATATTGAATAACATTGGGGATAGGCTACAACCCTGTCTCACTCCCTTCCCAACCACTGCTTCCCTTTCATGTCCCTCGACTCTTATAACTGCCATCTGGTTTCTGTACAAATTGTAAGTAGCCTTTCACTCCCTGTAATTTACCCCTGCCACCTTTAGAATTTGAAAGAGAGTATTCCAGTCAACATTGTCAAAAGCTTTCTCTAAGTCTACAAATGCTAGAAACGTAGGTTTGCCTTTCCTTAATCCAGCTTCTAAGATAAGTCGTAGAGTCAGTATTGTCTCACGTGTTCCAATGTTTCTACGGAATCCTAACTGTTCTTCCCCGAGGTCTACCAGTTTTTCCATTCGTATGTAAAGAATTCGCGTTAGTATTTTGCAGCCGTGACTTATTAAACTGATAGTTCGGTAATTTTCACATCTGTCAACACCTGCTTTCTTTGGGATTGGAATTATTATACTCTTCTTGAAGTCTGAGGGTATTTCGCCTGTCTCATACATCTTGCTCACCAGATGGTAGAGTTCTGTCAGGACTGGCTCTCCCAAGGCCGTCAGTAGTTCTAATGGAATTTTGTCTACTCCTGGGGCTTGTTTCGACTCAGGTCTTCCAGTGCTCTGTCAAACTCTTCACGCAGTATCATATCTCCCATTTCATCTTCATCTACATCCTCTTCCATTTCCATAATATTGTCCTCAAGTACATCGCCCTTGTATAGACCCTCTATATATTCCTTCCACCTTTCTGCTTTCCCTTCTTTGCTTAGAACTAGGTTTCCATCTCAGCTGTTGATGTTCATACAAGTGGTTGCCTTTTCTCCAAAGGTCTCTTTAATTTTCATGTACGCAGTATCTATCTTACCCCTAGTGAGATCAGACTCTACATCCTTACATTTGTCCTCTAGCCATGCCTGCTTAGCCATTTTGCACTTCGTGTCGATCTCATTTTTGAGACGTTTGTGTTCGTTTTTGCCTGCTTCATTTACTGCATTTTTATATTTTCTCCTCTCATCAATTAAATTCGGTATTTCTTCTGTTACCCAAGGATTTCTACTAGTCCTCGACTTTTCACCTACTTGATCCTCTGCTGCCTTCACTACATCATCCCTCAAAGCTACCCATTCTTCTTCTACTGTATTTCTTTCCCCCATTCCTGTCAATTGTTGCCTTATGCTCTCCATGAAACTCTGTACAACCTCTGGTTCTTTCAGTTTATCCAGGTCCCATCTCCTTAAATTCCCACCTTTTTGCAGTTTCTTCAGTTTTAATCTACAGTTCATAACCAATAGATTGTGGTCAGAGTCCACATCTGCCCCTGGAAATGTCTTACAATTTAAAACCTGGTTCCAAAATCTCTGTCTTACCATTATATAATCTATCTGAAACGTGTCAGTATCTCCAGGCTTCTTCCATATATACAACCTTCTTTTATGATTCTTGAACCAAGTGTTAGCTATGATTAAGTTGTGCTCTGTGCAAAATTCTACCAGGCGGCTTCCTCTTTCATTTCTTACCCCCAATCCATATACACCTACTATGTTTCCTTCTCTCCCTTTTCCTACTACCGAATTCCAGTCACCCATGACTATTAAATTTTCGTCTCCCTCCACTATCTGAATAATTTCTTTTATTTCATCATCCATTTCTTCAATTTCTTCATCATCTGCAGAGCTACTTGGCATATAGACTTGTACTACTGTCGTAGGCGTGGGCTTCGTGTCTACCTTGCCCACAACAATGCGTTCGCTGTGCTGTTTATAGTAGCTTACCCGCAGTCCTATTGTTTTATTCATTATCAAATCTACTCCTGCATTAACCCTATTTGATTTTGTATTTATAGCCCTGGATTCACCTGACCAAAAGTCTTGTTCCTCCTGCCACCGAACCTCACTAATTCCTACTATATCTAACTTTAACCTATCCATTTCCCCTTTTAAATTTTCTAACCTACCTGCTCGATTAAGGGATCTGACATTCCACGCTCCGATCCGTGGAACGCCAGTTTTCTTTCTCCTGATAACGACGTCCTCCTGAGTAATCCCTGCCCGGAGATCCGAATGGGGGACTATTTTACCTCCGGAATATTTTACCCAAGAAGACGCCATCATCATTTAACCATACAGTAAAGCTGCATGCCCTCGGGAAAAATTACGGCTGTAGCTTCCCCTCGCTTTCAGCCGTTCGCAGTACCAGCACAGCAAGGCCCCTTTACAAGGCCAGATCAGTCAATCATCCAGACTGTTGCCCCTGCAACTACTGAAAAGGCTGCTGCCCCTCTGCAGGAACCACACGTTTGTCTGTCCTCTCAACAGATACCCCTCCGTTGCGGTTGCACCTACGGTACGGCTATCTGTATCGCTGAGGCACGCAAGCCCCCCAACCAACGACAAGGTCCATGGTTCTTGGGGGAAGGAGAGAATGATAACTCCTACAATATTATTTCAGTGGTACAGGTTGAGCACGAAAAACCGGCCCCAAGTACAAGACTCCTCATTGTCGTCTATTCCTTCGAAGTTGTTTGCATTAGCTTATTTGTAATTTCTTCACTGCCTAATTATTACATGTTTATCTGTTCTGCTCGTAGCGGTCAACAAATAGAGCGTAATTGGCGAGCAGTCTGTATTCGGGGCCGGTTTTTGGTACGCTACCTTATATTATTCCCCTGCGGTCAGCCACATAACGCCCCAGTTGGCTAAACGAGAGGTTTTGCAGAATCACGAAAATTACAAGTGTGTGATAATTCTGTTATGAGTAAAAACTCTGTACTCCAGGGGGGAGGAAAGTGCCCCCTCTTGGCGCCTTCCATCTTCAGTCACCTACGCTACTAATTTTCAATTTTTCATAAGAACCATATACAAAGCAGAGTGAACGGTGAACGAATAAAATGAACGGTTTCCAAAAAAGAGCGATCACCAGTGAACTAGTTCCCAAGGATGAATGACTTTGCCCATCTGTCATACGGCCTTGTATGTCTTATGCGAATGCAGTCACTGTGACGACGCTCCCGCTCTTTAAAGCGAACTAAAATCTGGCCATCATTTTCATCAAACAGCACCAGAAGTCTTTCGAAAACACTATCTGATGCCATTCCTGTTCCCAGTGACGTCGTTTCATACACCACTGCCGTCTATGATGTTTGTGCACATTCGTGAAATGTAGGCGGAGAAGTGAACGACGCGCACGTAACCCATTCCGTAATAAATGGCGACGGACTGTCATCCCTGATAGTTTATGATGTGTTACATTGTTCCACTGTTGCGCCAGAGTCGAGCAGGACGCATATCTGTCGTGCAATGCCATCCGGATGAGGTGCCGATTTTCTGGACTGGGGGGGGGGGGGGGGGGAGGTGGGGCCTTGGTCTATGTAGTGCGACATGATCCATGTCGTCATGTTCTACGGCCTTCCATGAACCATTCTGCACAAAAAAAATGGTTCAAATGGCTCTGAGCACTATGGGACTTAACATCTGTAGTCATCAGTCCCCTATAACTTAGATCTACTTAAACCTAACTAACCTAAGGACATCACATACACCCATGCCCGAGGCAGGATTCGAACCTGCGACCGTAGCAGTCCCGCGATTCCGGACTGAGCGCCTGAACCGCTAGACCACCGCGGCCGGCCCATTCTGCACACACCCGGTACACTGCCGAAACACTTCGTCCCACACGAGCAATAATTTCACGGATGGATGCATCACATTCTCTCACGCCAATAATGCGCCCTCTTTCAAACTCAATGATCTGACAGTACGATCCGCTCACACGTCTGCGAGGCGTCCTCCACGATTGTACAACTCACACTGATCCATTACCTTCGGATTATAGCGACAACGAGAGCCTCAGGTTCATTTTACCTGTAGGTGGTGTTGCGCCGCCATATCGATGTTGACCTTTATAAATTGCACGCTACTGGCCATTAAAATTGCTACACCAAGAAGAAATGCAAATGATAAACGGGTATTCATTGGACAAATATATTATACTAGAACTGACATGTGATTACATTTTCACGCAATTTGGGTGCATAGACCCTGAAAAATCAGTATCCAGAACAACCACCTCTGTCCGTAATAACTGCCTTGATACACCTGGGCATTCAGTCAAATAGCGTTTGGATGGCGTGAACAGGTACAGCTGCCCATGCAGCTTCAACACGATACCACAGTTGACGAGCCAGTTGCTCGGCCACCATTGACCAGACGTTTTCAATTGGTGACAGATCTGGAGAATGAGCTGGCCAGGGCAGCAGTCGAACATTTTATGTATCCAGAAATGCCCGTACAGGACCTGCAACATGCGGTCGTGTATGATCCTGCTGAAATGTACGGTTTCGCAGGGATCAAATGAAGGGTAGAGCCACGGGTCGTAACACATCTGAAATGTAACATCCACTGTTCAAAGTGTCGTCAATGCGAACAAGAGGTGACCGAGATGTGTAACCAATGGCACCCCGTACCATCACGCCGGGTGATACGCCAGTATGGTGATGACGAATACACACTTCTAATGTGCGCTCACCGTGATGTCGCCAAACACGGATGCGACCATCATGATGCTGTAAACAGAACCTGGATTCATCCGAAAAAATGACGTTTTGCCATTCGTGCTCCCAGGTTCGTCGTTGAGTGCACCATTGCAGGTGCTCCTGCCTGTGATACAGCGTCAAGGGTAACCGCAGCCACGGTCTCCGAGCGGATAGTCCATGCTGCTGCAAACGTCGTCGAACTGTTCGTGCAGATGGTTGTTGTCTTGCAAACGTCCCCATCTGTTGACTCAGGGATCGAGACGTGGCTGCACGCCCCGTTAGAGCCATGTCATCTCGACTGCTAGTGATACGAGGCTGTTGGGATCCTGCACGGCGTTCCGTATTACCCTCCTGAACCCACCGATTTCATATTCTGCTAACAGTCATTGGATCTCGACCTACGCGAGCAGCGATGACGCGATAGGATAAACCGCAATCGCGATAGGCTACAACCCGACCATTATCAAAGTCGGAAACGTGATGGTACGCATTTCTCCTCCTTACACGAGCCATCACAACAACGTTGCACCAGGCAACGCCGGTCAAATGCTGTTTGTGTATGAGAAATCGGTTGGAAACTTTCCTCATGTCAGCACGTTGTAGGTGTCGCCACCGGCGCCAACCTTGTGTGGATGCTCTGAAAAGCTAATCATTTGCATATCGCAGTATCTTTTTCCTGTCGGTTAAATTTCGCGTCTGTAGCACGTCATCTTCGTGGAGTAGCAATTTTAATGGTCAGTAGTGTACGTTGTCGTATTGGAAGTCAGATATGGAAGCTGGAGAGATCTATACGACTGAATAAGAGCCCCTAACCGTTCTTTCCACCAATCTGTCGTCTTCTAAAGTTTTGTCCTCATGGCGGAAGGCAGCTGGTCGGTCGTGAGATCTTCGGCGGAGGCTGCTATGCAGTCGTATCGAACATGAACCTGTGTTTGTGCTTTTTCTTTGTGGGATGCCACTTCCCCAGGTTAGTCTCTGTGTCTACAGAGGGCAACATCTGTAGTACTAACAATGACGGTACGCGACAGCTCTCATTAATGTGTCCTGTTTGTTTCTTCTTCTTCGCGGGTGGATCACTTAGGACCACGCGTAATCAACATTTGTTGGCCTTCCTTTTCGCCCAGTATTCCTTCATACGCTACGAATGGACTAGTTTTCGTTACGCAGACCACGTATGTCGGTTAGTTTTTCTATCTTCTTCCTCAAAATCCCGTGTGTTTTTGATTTTTCTAACTTCACTTCTGTCATATACACTCCTGGAAATTGAAATAAGATCACCGTGAATTCATTGTCCCAGGAAGGGGAAGCTTTATTGACACATTCATGGGGTCAGATACATCACATGATCACACTGACAGAACCACAGGCACATAGACACAGGCAACAGAGCATGCACAATGTCGGCACTAGTACAGTGTATATCCACCTTTCGCAGCAATGCAGGCTGCTATTCTCCCATGGAGACGATCGTAGAGATGCTGGACGTAGTCCTGTGGAACGGCTTGCCATGCCATTTCCACCTGGCGCCTCAGTTGGACCAGCGTTCGTGCTGGACGTGCAGACCGCGTGAGACGACGCTTCATCCAGTCCCAAACGTGCTCAATGGGGGACAGATCCGGAGATCTTGCTGGCCAGGGTAGTTGACTTACACCTTCTAGAGCACGTTGGGTGGCACGGGATACATGCGGACGTGCATTGTCCTGTTGGAACAGCAAGTTCCCTTGCCGGTCTAGGAATGGTAGAACGATGGGTTCGATGACGGTTTGGATGTACCGTGCACTATTCAGTGTCCCCTCAACGATCACCAGTGGTGTACGGCCAGTGTAGGAGATCGCTCCCCACACCATGATGCCGGGTGTTGACCCTGTGTGCCTCGGTCGTATGCAGTCCTGATTGTGGCGCTCACCTGCACGGCGCCAAACACGCATACGACCATCATTGGCACCAAGGCAGAAGCGACTTTCATCGCTGAAGACAACACGTCTCCATTCGTCCCTCCATTCACGCCTGTCGCGACACCACTGGAGGCGGGCTGCACTATGTTGGGGCGTGAGCGGAAGACGGCCTAACGGTGTGCGGGACCGTAGCCCAGCTTCATGGAGACGGTTGCGAATGGTCCTCGCCGATACCCCAGGAGCAACAGTGTCCCTAATTTGCTGGGAAGTGGCGGTGCGGTCCCCTACGGCACTGCGTAGGATCCTACGGTCTTGGCGTGCATCCGTGCGTCGCTGCGGTCCGGTCCCAGGTCGACGGGCACGTGCACCTTCCACCGACCACTGGCGACAACATCGATGTACTGTGGAGACCTCACGCCCCACGTGTTGAGCAATTCGGCGGTACGTCCACCCGGCCTCCCGCATGCCCACTATACGCCCTCGCCCAAAGTCCGTCGACTGCGCATACGGTTCACGTCCACGCTGTCGCGGCATGCTACCAGTGTTAAAGACTGCGATGGAGCTCCGTATGCCACGGCAAACTGGCTGACACTGACGGCGGCGGTGCACAAATGCTGCGCAGCTAGTGCCATTCGACGGCCAACACCGCGGTTCCTGGTGTGTCCGCTGTGCCGTGCGTGTGATCATTGCTTGTACAGCCCTCTCGCAGTGTCCGGAGCAAGTATGGTGGGTCTGACACACCGGTGTCAATGTGTTCTTTTTTCCATTTCCAGGGGTGTAGATTTGGAGACCCTAGTTCTCTAAGGTCTTTTTCTGTCTGCACCAGTTCGGTCTTGTAGTTTTGTTCTTTAAAAATGTGTGGATTTTGTGCGTTAACCTGTTTGAGTCCATACTTTCTAAATGCCCCATGAACTGGATTCTTCTCATGCGCATTGTGTCTGTTATTTTGGAGATATTTTTATATAATTCTGCATTGGGATTGTTTAATGCACACCATATTTAGTTCTTGCTCCTAGGATTTTCCTCATTATTTTACGTTCTTTCACTTTTAATTCCCTTTTTAGTGTCTCAGATGCGTAGAGAGCTTCAGGTTTAATTACTGCTGTGTAGGGTCGTATTTTACAGTTCCACGAGAGACTCTTTTTGTTGTAAACGTTTTTTGTTAACTGAAATGCCGTCTCCATTTTCTGGACTCTTGATCTGACAGATTTCTTTTCATTACAGTTTTCTGCAATCCATGCAGCTAAATATTTAAATTCGTTTACTCTAGAGATGTAATTATTACCAATTTTGAGATCAGAAGGTGTATCTTTGATGTCAGTCATAAGTTTTGTTTTTTCAAATGAAATTTCTAATCCTATTTTTGCTGCCTGCTCTTGTAATAATTCTAGCTGTTTCTGTGCATCAGTATTGTCTTGGGCGATCAGTGCCATGTCGTCCGCAAATGCTAAACAGTCTAATGCTATGCCCTTACGTTTTGATCCCAGTCTGTATGCTTCTGCACCTGCTTTTCTCCATTCGCCAACAAGTTTTTCAAGACCACAATTGAAGATCACTAGCTATAGTCCATCCCCTTGTCGTACTCCTGTGTCTATTTCAAATTCTGTGCTCAATTCTCCCATAAATTTTACTTTGGATTTGGTCTCCATAAGTGATGTTTGTCGTCTTTTGATCTAGTCCAAATTCTGCTAACACTTCAAAAAGGAATTCTCGCTCTATACTGTCATATGCTTTTTTAAAGTCGACAAACGTGATGACATAACTTTTGTTTGTCGTACTATGCAAATATTTCATCGAGGTTTTCAAGTTAAGGATTTGTTTACTCATGATCGACCTTTTCTGAATCCACCTTGGTATTCGCCTAGTTTTGAATCCAGCTGCGGTTCTGCTCGGTTTAATAGGGCTTTAGAAAAAATATTGTATGTTATTGACAATAAAGAGATTCCACGATAGTTGTTTTACTTCCTTTTTTGTACAGAAAGTAAAACAAAGCCTAACAACTATCGTGGAATCTCTTTATTGTCAATAACATACAAAATTCTGTCTAAAGCCCTACTAAACCGAGCAGAACTTCAGCTGGATTCAGAACTAGGCGAATACCAAGGTGGATTTTTATATTTTATATTTTCAAATATTTAAAATATTAAATGTATTTAAAATATTTAAAATATAAAAATCCACCTTGGTATCCTTTTTACATTGTCCTCTACATCACTCGACGTAGCTTTCTTAATAGTACGGTAACTTTTCTGACAACTTCCACTATAGAGTACGATATGTCCGTCCGAAACAGCGACACACGTCCGGCTCTGAAGAACAGCCGAAACAGAGTGACTAGCGCAGCCGAAGTACTTCGTCTCCCAGGCGCGCCAAAGCTACCCGAAGGTGTCCGAAGCACTTCGGTTGTAATATCATTAATCTTATTTTTCAAAAACTAGTAAAACTTAATAAACAAAAACGGTAGACTCGTAGGGTAACCATGAGAGATTGTCATACTGAAAACTGGGTTAAATAGAATGAGCGCTCTCCTCCCGCACAGGCCATGAAGGCCCAAAGGTACCGACTGGCCTCCGTGTCATCCTCAGCCCACAGGCGTCACTGGATGCGGATATGGAGGGGCATGTGGTCAGCACACCGCTCTCCCGGCCGTACGTTTTCCCGAGACCGGAGCCGCTACTTCTGAATCAAGTAGCTCCTCAGTTTGCCTCACAAGGGCTGAGTGCACCCCGCTTGCCAACAGCGCTCGGCAGACCGGATGGTTACCCATCCAAGAGCTAGCCCAGTCCGACAGCGCTTAACTTCGGTGATCTGACGGGAACCGGTGTTACCACTGCGGCAAGGCCGTTGCCAAATACAATGAAACGTATATAAATAATTAATAAGAGATTTTGGGCGTTATGGCACCTAACAACCGAATGTGCCGACCAATCAGAAACTAGTTCAGTACAATTGGCGGACTCTCCCAAGGGAGTGGTACATACTTAACCATCTGCTGCTTGTACATAACTGGACTTTTGTACCATACGCTAATTCACGTGTATCCAGCTGCATCAGAGCGAGCTTCTAGCCTAATAAAATGCAGGAGGCCACAAATTGGTTCAAATGGCTCTGAGCACTATGGGACTTAACATCTGAGGTCATCAGTCCCCTAGAACTTAGAACTACTTAAACCTAACTAACCTAAGGACATCACACACATCCATGCCCGAGGAAGGATTCGAACCTGCGACCGTCTCGCGGTTTCGGACTGAAGCGCCTAGAACTGCTCGGCCACCGCGGCCGGCTTGGAGACCACAGCCAGGAGTATCACACTTTGAAGCCATAGGCCGACACGGCTCAAATCCTAATCATTTCCGAAGAACATACAAGGTACATGTCTTGTGAATAAGAACGTCCTGTCTCTAGTAGTTGAAGGTGTTCACTTATTTCAGAACAAGAGTGCAATGAGATCGGTACACATGAGGCCCGAATTGCTGCCACACTGTGTCTGTATTGGCTCTTGAGCAAAAAAGGTTGACGACCACTGATCTACTGAAATCCAATCGTGGGAACTTCTCTACAGGAAGCCAAATGAAATGTATTCACGCCAGTGGCACAGAGCGAGTTGTTACCGGATTGATGTTCCAGACTGTTCCGTTCCTTTTGGCGCTGTAGTTGTGGCGGCTGGCAGTCATTTCGACGGCAGAATTGTCGCTTTTATCGCCATTGCACTGGCGGACCTGCGCTCTTCCGCAAATGAATTGCGTGACGCCAGCGACAGCGACAGCGCAGATAACGCAGCCGTTAACGTCGGGCCTTAATCGTGCAGAACCGGCGGCGAGCGCGGTGGTCGGCCTAATGAAAGCTGTTGGCCATATTGCGTATTGACGTGGCCGCGGGGGATGGAACACGGACTCCCGAGATGGGACTCAGAGATATTGCCGGCGCGCCCGCTGTGACGCGCCACTCGTTACGCCTAATGGAACGCTTTTAATTGTTTCGGTCTCTATTAAACGCGTCGCGGGCTCTTTCTCTGTTACTTGGGCGCGCCAACAGGATTGCTCTCGCACTAATGAAATGCCTCGTCCCAGTGATGTTGAATTAGCGATCAAAACGAATTACTGTTACGGAATTTTTATATCGTAAATAACCCGTTTCAGTTTCGTAGCTAATTCAATTATTTCTTATCGGAAGAGCTACAGTCTTTCAGGGTTTTGATATTCTATATAAAGTTAAGTAAAACAGCTCGTTATTCTCCCGTTCACTTTCTCACCCAACAGAAGTGGATATCGCCAACCGACATTTTCGGTGACTTGTCAAAAGTATCTGACTGCGCAGTTCACAGATTATCTTACAGGACCTGTACCTTCAGAATGGGGAACGCCGTCCCCTGTGGCCGAACGGTTCTAGGCGCTTCAGTCCGGAACCGCGCTGCTGCTACGGTCGCAGTTTCAAATCCTGCCTCGGGCATGGATGTAGGTTGGTTGGGTTTAAGTAGTTCTAAGTCTAGGGGGCTGATGACCCCAGATGTTAAGTCCCACAGTGCTTGGAACCATTTGAACCAGAATGGGGAAAAATCTCTACAAGTGTATCACAGGGGTGGATATTGTCAGTGCTCCTGTTCTTGTTACTCATAAAAGATCTACCATCATCTATCCAAGAAGCAGAAGTGCATTGTCTGATCAAAAGTAGCCGCTCAACTATTAGTGAACGTTAGTGAAGATTTCCAGCAGGCTTTTGACACTCTACCACACAAGCGGCTTGTAGTGAAATTGCGTGCTTATGGAATATCGTCTCAATTACGTGACTGGATTCGCGATTTCCTGTCAGAGAGGTCACAGTTCGTAGTGACTGACGGAAAGTCTTCGAGTAAAACAGATGTGATTTCTGGCGTTCCCACAAGGTAGTGTTATAGGCCCTTTGCTGTTTCTTATCTATATAAACGATTTGGGAGACAATCTGAGCAGCCATTTTAGGTTGTTTGCAGATGATATTATCGTTTATCGACTAGTAAAGTCATTAGAATATCAAAACAAATTGGGAAACGATTTAGAAAAGATATCTGTATGGTGCAAACATTGGCAATTGACCATAAATAACGAAAAGTGTGAGGTCATCCACATGAGTACCGAAAGAAATCCGTTAAACCTCGGCTACACGAGAAATCAGTCAAATCTAAAGGCCGTAAATGGAACCAAGTACCTAGAAATTACAATTAGCAACAACTTAAATTGGAAGGAAGACATAGAACATGTTATGAGGAAGGCGAACCAAAGACTGCGTTTTTTTGGCAGGACGGTTAGAAATTGTAACAGATCATCATAATAAAATAAGAGCAATGATAGTACGAGACTGGAATAATACAGGATTATTGTGAAGGTGGTTGGATGAACCCTCTGCCAGACGCTTAAATGTGATTTGCAGAGTATCCACGTAAATGCAGATGTAGAGGTAGATTGATGTAGGATGTGTTCAGCTTTCGCCTTTATGACGGCTTGAACTCTGCTGGCGACACTTTCAGTGAGGTGTCCGAATGTCTGTGGAGGACCCCAAACCAGACAAGGGAGTCATGTTGGTCACTGGCCTCTAGAACGAAGTTGATATAGCAACTCAGGGGTTCCAAACATTTTAACCTAAGGGCCATACTGGCTCCTCCACCAAAATCAAAGGTCTAGGACCTAGCTGTAGTCTACGTTTTCTTGAGGCCTGCCACAATAGTACTGCACAGAACTCCACGGTACAGTTCAGAAGTTTTCGTGATGCTTACCACTGCTGCCAGTCTTTACGAGCTGACACTGGGTCTCCCTGCAGGCACCACCTTATCGTAGCACTGTGCGCGCGGGTGGGAGAGTTTGCGTGTTCCTGTGATGCTGAGAACTATACCGGTGGTAGCGTAGCTACTGGCAGGTTCAACCTAGCTGGTCAGGTCTCAGCAGAGGAGCCAGACGAAGTGTGCCTCACAACGACCTACCGTCCTTTCCTCCCTTTCCCTTCCAGTCCCTTCCCTTTCCTTCTTCCCTTCTGTCAGTCTCTTCATCGGTGTAGGAGGCGGGTAATATCGATAGGTAAACACTCACGGCTTCTGTAGCGACGAAGCAAGGCACCTGTGATGTGCCTAAAGGGCGTCTGTCAGGATACTTCCAGTGGCATATGGCCATTCACTGCATCCCCTGCCTCTTGCCAGTCGTATCCGCCCTACGATCCACTGCCAACCAGAGGCAGAGGACGAGAGAGTGGATCTGCATCTGCGCAACTGCTTGTCCACTTTAAATACTTTCACGCGCAGATGACTCCGGCAAAGTTTCAATGGACTATGAGCTTCGAAAGTCCTGCGGCGATGGAGTACTGATGGTGAGGCAAGGGTTTGGTGTACCTGAACCTTAGGTGGTGCTCTGCACGTTAGGCGGTCAGACGGTGATGGTCGTTCTGCTACTCGTGAGAGACGGGAGGACTGGTTCGGCAGGTCGTCAGACGACAAAGCAGCCCTATTTAGGATCGCTCTGCTTTCCCTAATCCAGGGAGGGGCCTAGAAAAGGTGGCCTAAACATAGCCCGTCTCAACCCAGCACATGCGGCAAACTGCGGTCACTTGTTCACTAACATATGCGGTCAAAAAAATAATAAAATAAACAGTTACCTTAAATATCTAATGATTGGAGTCTGGAACGTCCGTACTTTACAGGATAACGACCATAATCAGTGCCCAGAGAGAAAGACAGGACTTATCGCAAGGGAATTGGCTAGATACTGTATAACATCGACATTACCGCCATAAGTGAAACACATCTTAGTGACTCTGGACAGTTATGTGAACCGCTCGGAGGTTATACCTACTACTGGAGTGGAAAATCATCCACTGAAAGAGCGGAAAGTGGGATAGGCTTTGCCATACGCAATAAATTGGCATGTTCACTAACAGAACTCCCAAAAGGTATCTGTGACAGAATAATAACACTCAGACTTCACCTGGCATCCAAGAAATATCTTCACTTGATCAATGTATACGCACCTACATTGCCATCTCCGGATGAAGAGAAGAACAAGTTCTACCAAGACCTCCGACATGTCCATAGGGATATTCCTTCTGCAGATAAACTTCTGTTACTTGTTGATTTTAATGCTCGTGTTGGGAATGATTTCAGTGCTTGGAATGGAGTCCTCGGCCGCCATGGGATTGGAAAATGCAACTCGAATGGTTTGGATCTTCTAACTCTATGTGCCGAGTTTGAACTCTGTCTGACAAACACATATTTTCGTCTGCCTGAAAAATATAAAACGACATGGATGCATCCGCGATCTAAACACTGGCACCTTCTGGATTATGTGATAGTACGGAAAAAAGATCTTGGTGACGTACTGGTCACACGTGCAATGAGAGGCGCTCAGGGATGGACAGACCATCGACTCGTGAGTTCCAAATTAAAGATAACTTTGAAGGCACCACGCCGAGCTTCACACAAAATACCAACAAAATTGTCGTGCAAAATCTTGGCCAATGATCAGACTATGAGAGCAAAACTGGATGAAAAATTTGGTGTCGATGGCCTTTTGATATCTGAATCTGCCCCTGTAGATAAACAGTGGAGTGCATACGCTAGCAGACTGCGTGGCTGTGCTTCAGAAGTCTTGGGAAAGCCTCAGAAGAAGCACCAGGACTGGTTTGACGACTCAGATCCAGAGATCAGAAAGCTAATTAATGATTTCAGAACCTCTCTTCGCACCCCTGATGATAACAAGCGTAGAGCAGCGCATTACAATCTGAAAGTGAAGGTACGTGCTCTCAAAGACAGTTGGTGGGCAAATAAAGCAAATGAAATACAGTTATATGCCGACACACACCAAACGGGCAGATTCTTTGAGTCCCTGAAAACTATCTTTGGTCCAAGAGTTGGGAAGATAGCACCAGTCTATAACAAAGATAAAAGTTGTCGGCTGACGCAACAGAGTGACATCCTGTCTCGGTGGGCGGAACATTTTAATGACGTTCTTAATCCCGACCATCAGACAACCGATATTCCATACATAGAAGCACTTGAAGACCTGCCAGTTGAGGAACAACTTCCGGATGCCCCTTCCTACGATGAATTCATTTCAGCACTGGCTAAGCTGAAAAATAACAAAACAGCAGGATTAGATAACTTGCCATCAGAGCTATATAAATATGGGGGGCCAAACATCAAGAAACCATTGTTTGCTCTGATCTTGAGGATTTGGGAGTATGAAATGATTCCACAAGACTGGAAAGATGCTTGTATTTCCAAGATCTATAAAGGCAAAGGTGACATATCAGACTGCAGCTCCCACAGGGGCATTTCTCTTCTCTCAGCAGCGGGAAAAGTCCTTGCCCACATAATTAACACCCGGTTAACACACTTTGCAGAAAAACTGCTACCATAGACCCAGTGTGGCTTTCGCCCAAACAGAGGCACAGTGGATGCCATATTTGTTGTCAAACAAATGCAAGAGAAAAGCTTAGAGCAACATCGGCCTTTGTTCATGTGCTTTGTAGACCTGGATAAAGCTTTTGTCGTGTCCCACGGGAAGCTCTCTGGATCATACTAAAGAAAACTGGGTGCCCTGACAAAATTGTCAGTTTGATTCGGCAGTTTCACGAAAACATGATGGCAAAAATCCGCCATGAGGACAAGCTCTCAGAACAGTTTCCCGTGACATGTGGTGTAAAACAAGGCTGTGTTCTGGCTCCCACACTCTACTCACTTTACTTCGCAGTTGTTATGAGAGACGCGACCAAAGCCTGTAGTAATCAAATTAGTCTCGACACAAGGACAGACAAAAGTGTCTTCAACATCTCTCGCCTCAGAACAAAAAGTCGCGTAACCAAACTATCCATCTTAGAGATTCTCTACGCGGATGATGTATGCATGATGGCTAATTCTTGCGAAACTCTTCAGACTTACATAAATCTGCTAAATGCCTCCTGCAGAAGATTTGGCTTAGCCATTAGCATCACTAAGACGCAAGTTCTCAAACAGCCACTTAGAGGTCTTAATGCAGATGACTCCAGTATTGAGATAAATAACAAATCCTTGCAAAATGTGTCAAATTTCAAATACCTGGGAAGCCAAATTAGAAGTGACAACAGCCTGACAACGGAAATCGTAGCGCGCATAGCCAGCGCAGCCTTAATAATGAAACATCAACTGAGATGGAGTGGTCACATAGTACGCATGGATGACAGTAGGCTACCTAAAGCGGTGTTCTACTCGCAGCTCTCGTGCAGGAAGAGGAGGAAAGGTGGTCAACACCTGCGATATAAAGACACCATTAAACGCCACCTTGCAGCCTGTGGCATTCCAAGCAACCGTTGGGAGGAACTAGCATTGCGCCGATCGGAGTGGCGATCAACTGTACATAAGAGCATCGAACAATTCGAGCAAAAGCGTCTAATGAACCTGGATGCTAAAAGAGAGCTCCGAAAATCTCAGCTCAAGCCTGTCTACACGTATACTTACAACTCTGCTGGTCAACTTCACTGTGCTTCATGCAACAGGATATTCAAAGCGAAATTCGGATTCGCGAGCCACATCCGAGCCTACCACAACAAGGACAGAGAAGACTGACGGAGTCGCTGTCGCCGGACACGGCGAGGAGGACATCATACTGTTTATTATCTGACTTTGAGCTGTCGCCTTAATTTCATTTTATATGTGTTAATGCAAGTAAATACCACTCGTGATGATCGTTGTACCGCGCTTTCTCGAAACCTTGTTAGTTTCTTGTGTTATTAACATCACAGCAAGTGGTGTGAACATGGCGTGAGCTGCATATGGTTCCAGCACTGAGGGATACCTTCCCATTGGAATATTCCTCGCAACGCAGCGGCAGTGGTGGTTGCCTCTTCGTTCACTGCGGTCACTGCTGGCATGGCTCAAGGAAAGTTGGATAGACTACAGGTCATCATACCAACATAATGAAGTGCTGAATTACGCACAGATTTCTGTTTCAGGACTAGACAATGGCTGAGATATCTATGGTACAGGGAGCGTAAGTTCACTCCCCAATTTCTGTTGGCACTTAGGACCAAGAATCCAGATCATTTCACCGTCGCGATGACAGCCAATGCGCATGCTCCGCTTTACGTATTATTACGACTGCTTCCGACGACGCTAAACGTATTGTAGTGAATAGAGACGTTTAGTGCAGTAGCACGTCATCATCTTGTCGGTAGCGGTAACATGTGCGATCCGAAAACCAAAATATAGTGGGACTAATTTGCTTTGTGACTACAGTTACTTTGGCCGAGAGGTTCTAGGCGCTACAGTCTGGAGCCGCGCGACCGCTACGGTCGCAGGTTCGAATCCTGCTTCGGGCATGGATGTGTGTGATGTCCTTAGGTTAGTTAGGTTTAAGTAGTTCTAAGTTCTAGGGGACTGATGACCTCAGTAGTTAAGTCCCATAGTGCTCAGAGCCACTACAGTTACTTTATGAAGACATAATTTGTCTAACAATGAGTATTTAATTTAATTAAAATTGCCTTAAAGATAAACACAATGCAGTTCTTTACTCAGAAACCTTGCTCTTAATACTCTTGATTGGCATCATTTTGATTTGCAGTTACATCCCTTTTGTGTGGATTTGTGTAAATATGGAAAAGAAACAGAAGATAGATGGTGAATGCAAATATTTTAAAGAGCGATGTGGACCTCAGTATTTCCTGATTGAGTCAATTAATATGGCGATGTTTATAATTAAATAATATCAGTTCTCAAGGAATACAATATAAAACGTCATTATAAGACTAAACATTCTCAGAGTTACTCCAAATCTACCGGAAACCGACGGTTAGAAATATATGCGTCTTGGAAACACGGTTTGAAATCTTAGCAAATGTTGTTTAAGAAAGTAGTGTACAAGAACAAGAAGCAGAAATTAGTGCTAGTTTTTTCCTGGCTCACTTAACAGCAAACCATGGAAAACCACTTACTGATGGCGAATTAATAAAGGATTGCATGATTCAATTAGCTGAAGAAATAAGCCTAGAAAAAGCTAATTTATTTAAAAATATCAGTTTGTCAACAGAGAAATTGATATTGTAGGGAATACATTAACACTATTGTCTGAGAAAACTCGACAATTAGAGTGTTTGTCTTTGGCTCTAGATAAGTCAACAAGTATTTCAGATCCTGTATATTTGATGGATACACAAAAATTATGAAGTTTGTGAAGAGCTTCCTGACGTTCATAGCATTCACGTCACTGTCCCAGGAAAATAAATTTGTAAATAAAGAGAAAATACTATTCAGAAAAACAATTTTCAATTGAAAAACTTAAGATGTATCGTAGGTGACGGTGGAAAAAATAAAATATGTGTCGTTGCTCCCGTGTCAAAGGTGGCAGAAAATGACGGTGGTTCAAAACTATTAATCATACAACAATCTTTATGGGAAAAATGCTTGGATATGTCAGACGTTTTGAAGCCAGCCATGTTAGCCAATAATTGTATATGATCACATGCTCTTATTCATCACCAGTTCCGCAAATTAAATGAAGATATTAATGAAAATGACTTACCATACTAAACAGCAATACGTTGGCTTAGCCGTGAACAATCTCTGGATCGATTCTTTTAGCTCCGAGCAACTATAGAAATTTCTTGAAGAAAAGGAGTCGTCCTCTGGCTGAGATACAAAACATTGAGTGGTTATGGAAGGTGTGATTTTATACAGATTAAACTCAACATACGAAAGACGTTAATTTAAAATTATAAGGCAAAAACCTGATTTGTACACTCGTATTAAATACTGTTGACAAAAAATTGTTTTGATTTAGTATAAACTGAACAAAAAACGTTTCATGTGTTTTAATACATACCAAACATTCAGTCAGCAGTGAGAGACTCCATTTCCCGGTAGATTCCGCAATTGAAACTTTGAGTGATTTAAAAATAAATTTTGCGTCTCGTTTTTCGGATTTTTCAAAATACCTTTAACGCCAGTGTAGAAATTCTTGCCCCAGAACTTCAAATAGAAATGGTTGATTTAAGTGTGGCGATTTTATAAAGATAAATATTTAAATTCATCACTGCTGGATATTATAAGAATCTTCTAATCACACATTTTGATCAGTTGCTTATGTTTTTTCGTGCTTTTTTTCGCTTTTGGCACTACTTACCTCTGCGAAAAAACATTCTCCGAAATGAAATATACAAAAAGTATTTACAGATCTAAGCTAACTGATCACCATATG
The DNA here is from genome assembly GCF_021461385.2 of Schistocerca piceifrons. Taxonomy (NCBI): domain Eukaryota; kingdom Metazoa; phylum Arthropoda; class Insecta; order Orthoptera; family Acrididae; genus Schistocerca; species Schistocerca piceifrons. Next base: position 197,309,039 of record NC_060144.1, read on the forward strand.
AAGTCGCTGCTGATAATTTCTACTAGTAAACTTGATACACAACTGATTTCAGTTAAAACGTTCAATTACATTATATGTGTCAGTTAACGTCTACCTTAACTGGTTATAAAATAAAAACAACTGAATATAGTACGTATTTTGTATGGTTTATTTGAGTTGTAAATTATCACGTGCAGAGTGTTAATGAGCATTATTCATTCCTGAGTCTTACTCGTAATTAACACTTGTTAAGTGAGGCACTTTCTTTCCCTAGGGATATAAGCAGAATAGGTCAATGATTCCATTCCGAAATTGTAGGTAGTCAAACACTATCGTAATTTTTTATTTATAGTTAAGTACATCCTATTTTTAGAAGAAAATTATCTAAAGATACTAGTTTATGCCTGAGCTTCAAAATTTGTCGGCAAAAACCTAGCACTGTCGTTAATTAAAATTGTAGCGTGCATAGCTACTGGCTCATAGGCGTCGTTAAATGAATTCGTGTTAGTTAACGACGGCAAGTCAGAACTGGAATTCATAAACAAACACTACAAGGAAAGGGTTACCAAGCGCCGGTGAAGACAAGATCTTCCAACATCGCTGCAGAGAATTTGAAACATCGTTGTGAAAGCCCGAGCTATACGGATGACAACATTGTTGCGCGAAGCACATTGCGATCAGTACAGCTGAATGAATGCAGCACTATCGGATCTCCTGCTTTACAGAGTGGTACGTTATAGAAGAACGCGTGACTCGGTCTTTTTTATAGTGGCCAAAGAGACCGTTCGAGGACAGATTGTGGATTTTTAAATGATTAGTAAAGACTGAAAAAAACAACACTAAAAATTTTATGGAAAACATCGTTTGTTAAGATAGTCAAATGCCTACATTTTCACCTACTCCTTGTGCGAATAACTCGTTATGGGAGGTGCTCTATAAGTAAGATTCGATTGTAGCAAAAGAAATTACAGGGGGGGGGGGGAGAGAGGGAGAGAGAATCCATACTTGTCTGACCCGTTACAGATGGCCGGATTGGAGGTGTTCTCGCCCCAATGTTGGCCCGCGAACCGTAGTTTGGAGACCCCAGTTCTAACCCATCCCAAAGACGTTCCATTGGGTTCAGATCGGGACTCTGGACAGGCCAGTCCATTTCAGGACTATTATTGTCCACAGAGCATTGCCGCACTGATGCAGTGTCATGCTGATACAATGATGATGTCGGAAACTGTTCCTCTACTGTACGCAGCACACAAAGCTGCAAAATGTATTGCACGACCGCTACGGTCGCAGGTTCGAATCCTGCCTCGGGCATGGATGTGTGTGATGTCCTTAGGTTAGTTAGGTTTAAGTAGTTCTAAGTTGTAGGGGACTGATGACCTCAGAAGTTAAGTCCCATAGTGCTCAGAGCCATTTGAACCATTTTGCAAAATGTATTCATATCCTTCTGCATTTAGCGTTTCTTATGCGCTATAGGAAGGTCAAACCGCAATCATAAAAAAATTCAAATACCGTAACATCACTTCCTCTATACTGTACTGTTGGCATAACACATGACGGCAGGTATATTGCTCCAGGCATTCGCCAAACCCAAACTCTGTTGATGGAGTGCCCCAGGCTACAGCATGATTCATTACTCCAAATAACTCGTTTCCAACCATCCACTGTACAGTGCCATCGCTCTTTACATCACCTCCAGCGCCCCTTCGCACTGACTCTGGAAAAGTGTGGTTTATGTGTAAGGTGGCTATAACTTCGCACCTTACAAGCACTCATCCAGATACTTTGCCGTGATCTAAAACCATAGTAGGTATTATTTGATAGGTAGTACATCGCATATATGAATATTGAAGGGTGACTGACATAGTCACATATGCCTTGTAAATAATTGTTAATGCTTATTGCATGAAAGGTGACAGAGTGTCTTTACTATAATACTAATAGAGGTTGGAACGACAGTGGAAATGAAACGGCAGATGGAACTCAAGCCCTGGGTGGAAGGCCCACACAGGTGTGTTGGTCCTGCTTAAACACAGGCAGTAGCAAGACAGACGTCGTAGCACCTGAGCGCTGGAGCACAATAGACCGGCCGGTTTGTAGCCGAACCGGAACGATTATACTTTGGAAACTACGGAAATCTTGGACGCAAGTGAGAAGAATGAAGAAGCAGCACCTCGGAAACCACGCAGGCTGGGTTATTTCCAATGATTTTTACTCAGAAGCGTACCATCGTACGAGTATAGGTTTTTACTCGCAAACTTTCCGCGCTGGAAGACAAAAGACTAAAATATGGTTGACGGCGTTCTGAAGAATCTGTAGAGAGGGAGAATATTCCGTGGTTTCGGGAATATGATTAGTTTTCGGAATTACGATGGTGGGAAGCCGAGCCTTGCTGGGAGGCCAGCGGTGGAGAGCAGTCTTCTGTTGTGAGCGCCCGTGTGTGACGGTCACTCGATATCAGTTTTGTTGGTACAGACGGACTTGCTGTCTTTGCTCTCAGGAGAGTTTTTAGTTAGAACAGTTAGGCACTGTACTGTTGCGCACTTATACGATTCTGGACTTCACCTCTGGGTTGGAAATCGTCGTTGAGTAGGCAGCGTTCAGTAATTGAGAGTGTAAGTAGGCTGTTTAGGTTTTCTTATTGGTAACGCCACGTAGCGCTCTGTATGAAAATCACTGGCTGTGCTGTGTGCAGTCTGTGGCTAGTTTGCATTGTTGTCTGCCATTGTAGTGTTGGGCAGCTGGATGTTAACACCGCGTAGCGTTGCGCAGTTGGAGGTGAGCCGCCACCAGTGGTGGATGTGGGGAAGTGAGATGGCGGATTTTTGAGAATGGATAATCTGGAGGTGTGTCCATCAGAAACAGTACATTTGTAAGAATGAATGTCATGAACTGCTATATACACTCCTGGAAATTGAAATAAGAACACCGTGAATTCATTGTCCCAGGAAGGGGAAACTTTATTGACACATTCCTGGGGTCAGATACATCACATGATCACACTGACAGAACCACAGGCACATAGACACAGGCAACAGAGCATGCACAATGTCGGCACTAGTACAGTGTATATCCACCTTTCGCAGCAATGCAGGCTGCTATTCTCCCATGGAGACGATCGTAGAGATGCTGGATGTAGTCCTGTGGAACGGCTTGCCATGCCATTTCCACCTGGCGCCTCAGTTGGACCAGCGTTCGTGCTGGACGTGCAGACCGCGTGAGACGACGCTTCATCCAGTCCCAAACATGCTCAATGGGGGACAGATCCGGAGATCTTGCTGGCCAGGGTAGTTGACTTACACCTTCTAGAGCACGTTGGGTGGCACGGGTACATGCGGACGTGCATTGTCCTGTTGGAACAGCAAGTTCCCTTGCCGGTCAGGAATGGTAGAACGATGGGTTCGATGACGGTTTGGATGTACCGTGCACTATTCAGTGTCCCCTCGACGATCACCAGTGGTGTACGGCCAGTGTAGGAGATCGCTCCCCACACCATGATGCCGGGTGTTGGCCCTGTGTGCCTCGGTCGTATGCAGTCCTGATTGTGGCGCTCACCTGCACGGCGCCAAACACGCATACGACCATCATTGGCACCAAGGCAGAAGCGACTCTCATCACTGAAGACGACACGTCTCCATTCGTCCCTCCATTCACGCCTGTCGCGACACCACTGAAGGCGGGTTGCACGATGTTGGGGCGTGAGCGGAAGACGGCCTAACGGTGTGCAGGACCGTAGCCCAGCTTCATGGAGACGGTTGCGAATGGTCCTCGCCGATACCCCAGGAGCAACAGTGTCCCTAATTTGCTGGGAAGTGGCGGTGCGGTCCCCTACGGCACTGCGTAGGATCCTACGGTCTTGGAGTGCATCCGTGCGTCGCTGCGGTCCGGTCCCAGGTCGACGGGCACGTGCACCTTCCGCCGACCACTGGCGACAACATCGATGTACTGTGGAGACCTCACGCCCCACGTGTTGAGCAATTCGGTGGTACGTCCACCCGGCCTCCCGCATGCCCACTATACGCCCTCGCTCAAAGTCCGTCAACTGCACATACGGTTCACGACCACGCTGTCGCGGCATGCTACCAGTGTTAAAGACTGCGATGGAGCTCCGTATGCCACGGCAAACTGGCTGACACTGACGGCGGCGGTGCACAAATGCTGCGCAGCTAGCGCCATTCGACGGCCAACACCGCGGTTCCTGGTGTGTCCGCTGTGCCGTGCGTGTGATCATTGCTTGTACAGCCCTCTCGCAGTGTCCGGAGCAAGTATGGTGGGTCTGACACACCGGTGTCAATGTGTTCTTTTTTCCATTTCCAGGAGTGTATATTATGACTATTAAGGTAAATACATTGTTTGTTCTCTATTAAAATCTATCATTTGCTAACTATGCCTATCAGTAGTTAGTGCCTTCTGTAGTTTGAATATTTTATTTAGCTGGCAGTAGTGGCCCTCGCTATATTGCAGTAGTTTGAGTAACGAAGATTTTTGTGAGGTAAGTGATTTGTGAAATGTATAGGTTAATTTAGTCAGGGCCATTCTCTTGTAGGGATTATTAAAAGTCATATTGCGTTGCGCTAAAAAAAATTGTGTGTCAGTTTAAGCACAGTCATGTATAATTGTTCAAAGGGGACGTTTCATACGGCGACCCTGCCAGGATGTGAACCTTGAATCTTCTGATTTTTTCTTGTAGTTTATGTAATTAGTGTAGCTTTTGTTTATTGCTAGCGCGTAATTGTGGAGAGAATCTCCTTTGTAGTTGCAGTCTTTCATTGTTGTACAGTAAAACAGTTGTGGCATGCATGTAGATTTGCACCAAGTATTTCACAGCTGCGCTTGCGATTAACTAGACATTATTTTCAGTGCTATGTTAATGTGTTTTCTTATTTTTGCTCTTCAAATTGTGCTTTTCTGTGTTATTGTGTGAAATATTGTGACAATTATGGCGTGTGAAAAACGTAATACTAGGCTCCGAAGTAAACTGAGAAATGACAGTGAAAACGAAAGCAGTGTGTTAGTGCCACCATGGAATTAACTAATGTTCAACATAGTAATTTGGTAATTGTGCATAGGGAAATGGAGCGGGCGGCAAACAATGGTGCAGACAGTGAAACAATTAGTGAACAGGGAAGCATTATCGCTCGATCGGTCGGCAACAGCCCGCCTTAGGAATCGGGAATGACAGGACACAATCTTGCAAATACTGCAGATTCAGGTTTTGGGTCCTCACCGTTTTCTCAAATAAGTCAAGACACATTATCTGCTTGTCAAAATGTGAATGCTGCCGGTGCAACTTCACTGCCGAAAAGCACTGAGGAACATGTTTCACACACCAGTGCGTTGTTATTACAGTTAATGCAACAAATGGGACAAAGGCTACAAAAGTTAGACACAACACTTGAACAAAATCAGAAACAAATGGGACAAAATCTTCAAAAGTTAGACACAATGGAACAAAATCTTCAAAAGTTAGACACAATAGAACAAGAACACCAGAGACTAACACAGCAACAGTTAGACGCAATGGAACAAAAGCTTCAAAAGTTAGACTCAGTGAAACATACGCTTGAACAAACACATGCAGATTTAACTACTGAGTTACATAAAATCGAATCGAAATGTCAAAGTCTGTAATGATGTAAAAACACAAATTTGTGAGCAATTCCAACCTATTTTTTCGCGGCACGAAAATACATTACAGAATCACGAAGCAGCCATAAAGGAACTGCAAACTATTGTTCATGAAAATCATGAGACCTTGCAAGCTAAAATTGACTCAGTTGCATCTACCGATTCGGTTACCCAATTTGCAAAGACTCAGGAAAACTTAAAGGACACAGTAGATACGATTTCAACACAAATGGACACTCTGAAACTTGGTTCAGAAAAACACACTGAGAAAATAAGTACACTGTCGGAGAAAGTAGCCGAACTTTCGGATCAGTTCACTAACTTATCTGCAAAGGTAGATGATGATCTGAATGACACCAGACCTGTAGCCATCACTGACACAGAAGAGTATGAACAAATTAAGAAATTCGAACAAAATCAGAATCAAATTAATACGCAACACAAAAGAGAAATCCTGGAAGTACCAGATCAGTTGGCACAAGTAATACAAAAATTACATATTTCAGAAGACACTCGCGCTCCAACACGGGAAGAGGGACTTAGAAATACGGAAAAGCCACAAAATAATAACACAGGGCATTTCGGAAATTATGAAAGAAATTGGCAAGGTGCACCGAATTTTGAGATGGAACCGCCGACACGACGTAACAATGACCGATATGCTACTCGCCGACACTATGATTTTGACTATAAGCTGTTCATTACTACACGTAAATTCAAAACATTTAAGAATTCTGGCAACGACAGTCATCCACAAGCGTGGCTCCATCAATTCTCTGGTTGTTTTCCTCCCAACTGGTCATTAGAGCACAGATTAGAATTTATGTGTGGCTACTTAGAGAATGAACCAGCTGAAAGAATGTGATCGGTCATTCACAATTGTCACAGTGAAGGAGAATTTTATCATGCCTTCCTCTCAACATATTGGTCTCAAGCTACACAAGACCGAGTAAAACATTGCATCATAATGATGAAACATTTGGAACAATCTGAATTTTCCAGTCTTGTGAAATACAGGGTGATTCAAAAAGAATACCACAACTTTAGGAATTTAAAACTCTGCAACGACAAAAGGCAGAGCTAAGCACTATCTGTCGGCGAATTAAGGGAGCTATAAAGTTTCATTTAGTTGTACATTTGTTCGCTTGAGGCGCTCTTGACTAGGCGTCAGCGTCAGTTGATGCTAAGATGGCGACCGCTCAACAGAAAGCTTTTCGTGTTATTGAGTACGGCAGAAGTGAATCGACGACAGTTGTTCAGCGTGCATTTCGAACGAAGTATGGTGTTAAACCTCCTGATAGTGTAAGTAGGCTGTTTATGTTTTCTCTATGTAAGTAGGCTGTTTATGTTTTCTCAGGCTGTTTATGTTTTCTCTATGTAAGTAGGCTGTTTATGTTTTCTTATTGGCAACGTTACGTAGCGCTCAATATGAAAATCACTGGCTGTGCTGTGTGCAGTCTGTGGCTGCTTTGCATTGTTGTAATACTCGCAATTGTAGTGTTAGGCAGCTGGCTGTGAACAGCGCGTAGCGTTGCGCAGTTGGAGGTGAGCCGCCAGCAGTGGTGGATGTGGGGAGAGAGATGGCGGAGGTTTCTAATTTGTCATGAACTGATATATATATTATGACTTGTGATGATATTAAGGTAAATACATTGTTTGCTCTCTATTAATATCTTTCATTTGCTAACTATCCCTATCAGTAGTTAGTGCCTTCAGTAGTTTGAATCTTCTATTTAGCTGGCAGTAGTGGCGCTCGCTGTACTGCAGTAGCTTGAGCAGCGAAGATTTTTGTGAGGTAAGTGATTTGTGAAAGGTATAGTTTAATGTTTGTCAGGGCCATTCTTTAGTAGGGAATTGTGAAAGTCAGATTGCGTTGCGCTAAAAATATTGTGTGTCAGGTTAAGGACAGTCTTGTAAAAATTGTTCAAAGGGGACGTTTCATATGTCGACCCTTAGCCTAGGATACCTCACTGGAATCTTCTGATTTTTTCTTGTAGTTTGTGTAAATAGTGTAGATTTTGTTTATTGCTAGCGCGTAATTATAGAGAGAATTTCCTTTGTAGTTGCAGTCTTTCATTGTTGTATAGTAAAACAGTTGTGGCATGCATGTAGATTTGCACTAAGTATTTCGCAGCTGCGCTTGCAATTAACTAGATATTATTTTCAGTGCTATGTCAATGTGTTCTCTTATTTTTGATCTTCAAATTGTGTTTTTCTGTGTTGTCGTGTGAAATACTGTGACAATAATGGCGTGTGAAAAACGTAACACTAGGCTCCAAAGTAAACTGAGAAATGACAGTGAAAATGAAAGCAGTGTGTTAGCGCCACCGAGTAATGAATTAAGTGATGTTCAAAGTAGTAATTTGGTAATCGTGCATAGGGAAATGGAGCGGGCTGCAAACAATGGTGTAGACAGTGAAACAGGTAGTGAACAGGGAAGCATTATCGATCGATCGGTCGGCAACAGCTCGCCTCAGGAATCCGAAATGACAGGACACAATTTCGCAAATACTGTAGATTCAGGTTTTGGGTCATCACCGTTTTCTCAAATAAGTCAAGACACATTTTCTGCTTGTCAAAATGTGAATGTTGCCGGTGCAAATGCACTGCCGAAAAGCGTAGAGAAACAGATTCCAGACACTAATACATTATTATTGCAATTAATGCAACAAATGGAACAAAATCAGAGACAAACACAGCAAAAGCTTGAAAAGTTAGACACAATGGAACAACACCAGAGACAAACACAGCAACAGTTAGACACAATGGAACAAAATCAGATACAAACACAGCAACAGCTTCAAAAGTTAGACTCATTGGAACAAACTCTTGAACAAACGCGTGAAGATTTAACTACTGAGTTACATAACATTGAATCGAAATGTCAAAAAGTCTGTAATGACGTAAAAACACAAATTTGTGAGCATTTTCAACCTATTTTTTCGCGGCATGAAAATGCATTACAGAATCACGAAGCAGCCATAAAAGAACTGCAAGCCATTGTTCATGAAAATCATGAGACCTTGTGGGCTAAAATTGACTCAGTTGCATCTACCGATTCGGTTACGCAACTTGCAATAACTCAGGAAAACTTAAAGGACACAGTAGATACGATTTCAACACAAATGGACACTCTGAAACTTGTTCAGAAAAACACACTGAGGAAATGTGTTCACTATCGGAGAAAGTAGCCGAACTTTCGGATCAGGTCACTAACTTATCTACAAAGGTAGATGATGATCTGAATGACACAAGACCTGTAGCCTTCACTGACACTGAAGAGTGCGAACAAATTAGGAAATTCAAACAAAATCAGAATCAGATTAATACGCAACACCAAAGAGAAATCCGGGAAGTACAAGATCAGCTGACACAGTTAATACAAGAATTACGTATTTCAGAGGATACTCGCGCCCCAATACGGGAAGAGGGACTTAGAAATACGGAACAACCACAAAATAATAACACAGGGCATTTCGGAAGTTATGAAAGAAATTGGCAATGTGCACCGAATTTTGAGATGGAACGGCCGACACGACCTAACAATGACCGATATGCGACTCGCCGACATGATGATTTTGACTATAAGCTGTTCATTACTACACGTAAATTCAAAACATTTAAGAATTCTGGCAACGACATTCATCCACAAGCATGGCTCCATCAATTCTCTCATTGTTTTCCTCCCAACTGGTCGTTAGAACACAGATTAGAATTTATGTGTGGCTACTTGGAGAATGAACCAGCTGTAAGAATGCGATCGGTAATTCACGATTGCCACAGTGAAGGAGAGTTTTACCATGCCTTCCTCTCAGCATATTGGTCTCAAGCCACACAAGACCGTGTAAAACATAGCATCATAATGATGAAACGTTTCGAACAATCTGAATTTTCCAGTCTTATGAAATATTTTGAAGACATGTTGCATAAGAATCAGTATCTTTCAAACCCATACAGCCCCTCAGAACTCATCCGCATTTGCTTAATCAAACTGCCTGAACATTTACGACATATTATTTTGGCAGGACGTTGCAAAGACGACATTGAAGCATTTCAGGGACTCTTACAAGAATTAGAAATTGACACTGACAATCGCGGAACGCGAAACCACAGCAATTACAGTTCACATCCGTCGCAATTCCGCGATGAAAGAAGTAATAACTTTACACGACAAGGCTATTCTCACAACACAAATCGTGACCAAAACAGACACCAGCCGTATGACAACCGTTGGCAGAGTAGTAATAACTACAGGGAAAGATCACCTCTCCGTGGTAATGACTATCACAGAGACAATAAGATAAACAGACAATACGGGAACCAAAATAAATACTATCAAGGGAGACAGAATAACTTTAGACGCAACGGACCAGCGCGCAGTTACGATTCAGGGAGAAATTCTCCACCATGTGACCGACAAGAAAGAAACTATGGAATCTACCGACATGACGACAGGCGATATGATCGTAACGACAGACCTGAATTGCATCAGAACTGGCGGGATTCAAACAGAGCAGGGCCCTCTCGTCACGGTGAATTTGTAGAAGTTAGGTCTCCAAATCCCAATAACGACGCGCGCCAACAAAGAGACAATAGGCAATGACTCACACCGCTGGCAGCAACAAAACGTACTTATGAAACTGATGACGCAGCTGCCGTAGCTAGTAATTACGTAAAAATGGAAGACATTAGGGACATCTTACTCCAGGAACACGACGTAAAACTTAACAACATTGCATATCCTGTGATTCACATTACTGTAAATGACGTAAAATTTACGGCAGTACTTGACTCTGGCAGTCCCATCTCAGTAATTAGTGAAACAGCCTTTAGCAAATGCAACAAATCGAACGATTGCCCCACACTTCCGTTACGTAAGATTAAATTACAAGGTGCAATCTTTGGAAAAAGTGTAGATGTACGCCAACAAACCAACTTAGAATTCTTTTGTCAAAGCCACAGCTTCTCTACGAACTTTCTTATTGTTCCATTATTGTCGACGGAAATTATATTGGGAGTAGACTTTTTGAATGAATTCAAAGCAATCTTAAACTTTCACGATGCTGAAATAAGTTTAGAGAAAGAAGGTAAGTCAATAGCTTTGAAATTTGAAGACTGGCTCTCAAACCATGATGAGGAAATTAATCGGCTTTACGTTCTGTTAGACAACAGTTCGGAATTTTCTACGGAACTAGACACTAACAATCACTCTGCAAGAACTGACAGGGATGACATCGATGGCATATTTGAAATTAATGAGTTAATTCAGAATAAAATTCAAACAATTGAGAATTGTAATGACACTGATAGGCAGGACCTTTTTGAGATTTTACAAGCACATTCCACAGTTTTTACTCATAAAACAGGAACAATCAAGGGATTTCAATACCAATTTCGTGTTCGTGAGCATACTAAATTTTGTGTTAGACCATATGTAATTCCAGCACATTATAGGGACCGTGTTAGAACAGAAATACAATCTATGCTTGACGAGGGCATTATTGAGCCTGCAGTAAGCTCATACAACAATCCATTACATGTTGTTGAGAAGAAAAATGGATCGATCAGGCTTGTCTTAGATTCGAGACAAATCAATACGATCATTATTCCTGAAACCGACAGGCCGCAAACGTTGGAAGAACTTCTTCAAAATTTTAATGGTGTAAAAGTGTTGTCTTCCATTGATCTCCGATCCAGCTTTTATCAGATCGAACTTCATCCAGAATGTAGAAAATACACAGCTTTCCTTTGTTTCGGCGTTTGTTATCAGTTTCGGAAACTTCCCTTTGGTTTGAACATTTCTTCAGCAGCATTCATTCGCGGGCTAAATTCGATATTACCTGAGTTCTTAAAACGTCACATCACCTTATATGTGGACGATATTCTAATAGCAGAAGCTTCATGGGAACTACATAATCGCATCCTCAACAGTTTGTTACGTATTTTTGTAGAATCTGGAATTACAGTTAACTTGGAAAAGTCTGAATTCGGTAGGACAAAGGTGAAGTTTTTGGGACATATTATTTCTTCTGAAGGCATTCAGCCGGATCCTGAAAAGTTAGAAGCAATCAGAGCCATTCCAGTTCCATCCACAAAAAGACAAGTCCGCAGTTTTCTAGGTCTCGTAAATTTTTACCGTCGTTTTCTGAATATGCAAATTCTTGTTACACCAAAACTTTGTTCTCTCACTGGAAAAAATACTATTTGGAACTGGGACGAACAAGCACAGTTGGAATTCAATTCTTTGAAAGAAGCGTTACTTCACGCGCCAATCTTAGCTCATCCAGATCTGTCACAAGATTTCTGCCTTAGCACGGATTCTTCTAAAGTCGGTCTTGGTGCCCATTTATTTCAAGAAGCCATAGAAAATGACACTACCATTCAGAAAACCATTGCTTTTGCTAGCCGAGTGCTAACAAAATCTGAAAAAAATTATTCCGTTACTGAATTAGAAGCTTTAGCTATCGTTTGGGCATTTAACAAATTCCGTTTCTTTCTTTCTGGTAAGCACGTAAAAGTGTACAGTGATCATCGTGCATTACAATTTCTTATGTCTTCAAAATTAAATCATGACAGGTTAAAACGTTGGGCATTGTTTCTGCAAGAATTCCGCTTCACAATAGTCTACATTCCCGGCAAGGAGAACATTGTTGCGGACGCACTGTCACGCGCACCGGCTGGGCTTGAGAAAAGTACCACAGAAGGCAACCTCGAGAAAAATTTCAGTATTCTTTACATTCAGAAAGTCGCCTTTGAAAACTTCATCACCACATCTTTAAAGGACATTGCTCATGAACAAGATAAAGATCCGATTTGGAAAGACATCAAGAGCAAATGGCATGAAAAGACACACACACAGATTCGGCATTATTATCTGGTTAGAAACAACATACTGTTCAAACGCTGCACTGTTGATGACAAGCTATGGGTACTTTGCATTCCTGACGATTTTGTTAATAAGCTCATTTGGTACATTCACTTCAGCTACGCACATTTTGGCCCACGAAAATGTTATCATATTCTTCGAACGACTTGTTATTTTAACAATATGGAAAAGCGAATTCGAAGAGTCTTGTCTATTTGTAAACTTTGTCAAAAGGCGAAACCATCCACTGTCTCACATCGTGCTCCGTTGTTTCCTATTATTCCTTCTAAATTAAAAGAATTTGCGGCTGTTGATCTCTTGGGACCGCTTGTCAGAACATCTAATAGATTTTCGTACGTTCTAGTCGCTGTTGAACTTACTTCAAAATTTGTTTCTTTCACACCGTTACGTAAAGCCACTGGACGGTCTGTATCCAACGCCTTTGTTAAAAATTTCTTACGTGAAGTTGGACACGTTAGTAAAGTCATTTCAGATAACGGACCGCAATTCAGATCTGCTGTTTGGTCACGCATGCTTCGCAACCATAAAATCAAACCCGTTTTTATTTCATTGTACTCACCACATTGTAACCCGTCTGAACGGATTATGAAAGAAATCAATAAGCTTTGCAGACTTTATTGTCACAGAAAGCATCAGCATTGGGACAGATATTTACACTTATTTCAAAATGTGCTGAATGAAATGCCTCATGATTCCACTGCTTTACCACCGACTCTTGTACTAAAGAATGAAGAACCACCGAACAGAATCAGAGAGCTTGTACCTTTCCCAAATACACGTAAACTTCGACACAAAGACATAATTGATTTGGCTCTTAAAAATATAAAATCTGCAGCAGACAAAAGGAGAAAACTACACGGTAAAGCAAATGCAAAGAAATTGTATATTGGTCAGAAGGTTCTCATTAAAGCTCATTCATTGTCACATAAGAAGAAACACTTGAGTCACAAATTCTTTCTAGTTTACAATGGACCTTACAGAATCCGACGTATACCACATGATAATTGCGTTGAAGTTGAAACTCTGCGTACTAGGAAGAGTAAAGGTTTACACCACATTTCACATGTAAAACCGTTTATTGAAAGATAATCTGCTTTTTAACTTAGTCTTTGTCATAAAATTTTTCGCTTCACATTACTAATATGCTTTGTCAGACTTACAATCTGTTACCATGCAACAATGTTTGAAGTTCAATATCCAGCCAAGAACCAAGAGAAATTATTTAAACAGAAATTACGAATGCATTGTTATTGCGAACAGACGACACAGTGTAATTGTGTGTGTACATTCTTGCTTGTTAGTTGCACGATTAGAACATTTACCAGTACTGCTAATGAGATTTTAATGCAACATTTTGGTTTACTTGAAAATACATTCCGGATTTAAAGTACTTTCTGTGAGATACCAGATGAGACAATAGTTAGTTTATGTGACAGCTACACGATTTTTATCACGACGCTACTAATGAGTGACAATTTACAATGTTGCTTTTGCGGTGTATCTGTTTTATATCTGCACAGTTTTCTGAATTCTTCTGGAAAGAAAAACATGTTTTAGTAGTAACTTTTGTGGTATAGCAACAATGAGACAGCCTTTTTCGTGGCACAACGATACGTTACTGTACAGTACTTTCTTCATCACGCCAATAAGCATAATAACTACGATATCTATACGCAAAGCATTTCACTTTTGTTTATCATGAGGTAAGTACATTGGCTTCTGCAGAACTTAGCTTTCGGAGGAAAATAACTACGACACTTCCACAGAGATTATCTTACAACAAGATGCATATTTAGCGCTACAGGACACGCATTTCAGTGATCAATTTTATACTTAAAACATTTATTTTTAAAGATTTTTGAATTACAAAGAAAGTTTTCCGTGATATATTTCATTCCATTGGTGTTATCTGTAACACCTGAGGGTATAATTACATTAATCCTCAGGGGGGTACACGCTTACTTTGTGTACCATGTGTTTGGCAAGCACAAGGAACCCTAGCTAATATGGTATTTGCTTATACAACTTTACACATCGGTACCATATTTCTCTAACACACAAATTACACAGCTATCTGATCATTTAACTGAGAGATAAACATGTTTTTTACTACGTCAGTGACACATGTTTACGTAATTACACCGTTGGATAACTTCACACTTATGAAACTGTATTTTGTCTGTACTTTGTAAACTGTTCATATTTTTTCGGAATCATTGTGATACTATGAGAGCTTTGAATGATGTATTTGGTATGAGATCATGATTTTTAAAGTACGTTTGAGGCAGCTGACACTTTTGACATGAGCAGAGAATTATTTTAGGCTTAGAAATTATTGGAGGAAGTTACGACGATTTTGAGATTTGACTGAAGTGTTATGATGTTATTATTACGACGACGATGTGTATTATGTTGTTGAGGAATGTTTATTATGCTACGTATTTCTCACGATGAAATATTGAAGAAGTGTCGACGAATATGTATATGTATAATGAGGTAAGGAATAATGAGTAGTGTTTAGGGACTCTGATTTATGAAAAGGATGTTGGAAACCAAGAAACGTACTTTAAGAGTTATGAAATGTGTGACTGTATCACAATGCTGACGAATATTTTTTTTTTGGACACTTATATTTATAGGATTTTGTTTCTACAGATTTGCAACGCTAATTCTTGACCTGTGAAATATTTTTAAATGTGACTGCAACGGTAGCAGAAACTGCTGTCGTAAATATTTCCGTACGAAAGTTAAGTGACCACCTGCACGTAATGCGTCGCGGGCACCCAGCTGTGTCAGACGCCTGGAGAAAAAGCCATTATTGCGAGCCCTTTTCAGCGGCACAGGTAGAAAAAAAAAGGGGACGTGGGACGTGTCAAACACCTGGAGAACAAGCCATTAGGGTGTGCCTTTCATCGCTAATGCGACACCCTCGTTACTTGAAAACATATGATTACTCGCACTTTGTGCTAATTACTGAAATGCTTATGAATTGATGGGAAATATTCGTACATCTGCACACCTGATTACGACAAGCGTCTTTCTACGAGAGTTGAGAGCTACTAACTTATGAAATGTCACATGACTACTGAATGATATTTTTATGCTTTGCTTTTCATAGTTGCTTATTTCATTTGACATCTGTTTTCCAGCTGTGTTGCAGCATTGCTTTTATAAAATAAAATGCATTTGCTAATGTGAACACTTTCTGTCAACAGATCTATTAAATAATTATTTTATGATCCACATTCTTTAAAAAAGGAGCACTTGGAAAGGAAAGAACAATAAGAAGGATCTAGTAACAGTAACACATAATTTTCTTTTCAAGTACATGGTAATATTTCTTTTTACAATCAGTTGTTGTGGTGCACCACTTTAATTACATAGACATTAAGATGATACATTTCCCTTATCTGCATTGTTGTTTAGTGTAATATTTTTTCTGCTTGCGCTATGTCATGTTTAGGTATAAGTTGCTGCTGTTTGCCAGGCATAGTGTTATTGAATTTGACTTTTGCTCATTTATGCTGCTAGCTTTGCAAATTGGCATTTTTTTTCATTGCTGTTTATATTAATTGTTTTATGTGCTGCTGCATTGCCTCGTCCCTTAGTTTAGCATCTGAGCTCAGTAGATTTAAGTTAGCTTAAGAGGGGGTAGACTATATAAGAAACTGACTATGGAGAATAGGTAAAGAAATGCATTGAGAAAACAGGTTTAGGTAGGATTTTCTTGGAAATAAATGTTGAGGTAAGAAATGTATGAACATATAAATACAGAAAGCATGCTTAGATAGAATTTTTTGGGTGGAAACAAAGGATGAAATAAGAGGAAAGATATATGAAGTTTTGGGTTGGACTGCAGTACCACATGTTACACCGAAAACGAACCCTGTACATTCCCTTTTGTGTTATCCCACTATATGTTTGTGTACCCTTGTGTATTTGTTTTCTTCCTGTCTCTGTGTACAGTTTCATAGAATTTTTTTTCTCTTCTAATACTAAGCTATGTTCACTATGAGGAGGAATACTGTTATCCTCAAATATAAGTTGCATTAATAATATGTTATTTTCTTTGTAAAGTTGTTTACAATTCTGTTCTGTTTCAATGTTCATGTGTGAAATTAATGTTTCGAAAACTATTCTCATTATTTTATGTATGTACTTATGTCACTATTTTTGTAACACTGATGTATATGTTTATTTCTATTCTTTTGTAAAGCCTGTACTACAAATGTTATCTGTATTATTATGTTTTTAATGATGTATTTTGTACCTTTGTAATTGTATTCTTATGTTATAAAATTGTAATTGTCACCAGTTCATGACATTATTAACTTGTTAGTTACATTTCACTGCACACATTTCTGTTGGTCATAGTATATGGACAATATGTGAGAAGTAGGGACTGTTAGTGTTTGCACGTGTGTTAATAACTCAGCAAGGGACTGGATAACAGCATTGCTGGTTCTGAGGACAATTTCAAAAACTTTGTGAGTGCACAAGTGGTGGTTTATGGACTTGCTATATTATCCGCAAGACTCTTCAATGGTGATTGTGCACCTGCACAGTCACAACAGATGGCTGCTGGCCATCTCTACAAGGATTACAGTGGGTCTGCATCTTTGATGGCCCACCAATACCGTAATCTCTACAAGGACTACAGTGGGTCTGCACCTCTGGTGGCCCACCAATACCACAATCTCTACCAGGACTACAGTGGGTCTGCTCTGTGATGACCTACCTACCAATATTCTTCAAAACTTCGAATGACTCTGCTGTGGGTTTGCTCCATTGTGGCCCATTACCTGTCAGCATGTCAAGAGTCAGCACTGTCTTTCCATTGGAAGGACAACACTACTTCTTCAAGACTGCATGGAAATCCACTACTTCTGTGTGCATTGTCTTTTACTGCTCAGACTTTGAGAAAAGAAACGGCAGTTTCACTGTGATGAACAATGTGGACTGTCTTTATGGACTGTGAGAAATTTTTAGCTTTTGACCAACAATGTATCAATAAGTGTGTGCATTTTATATCTTTGTTACTGTAATTGTGAAAATTTTTTGTCAAATCTGTATTGGCCAGTGCCCAACACCATTTGTAAAAATTTTTGTGGGGAGCATGGGGGCTATGTAAGTAGGCTGTTTATGTTTTCTCTATGTAAGTAGGCTGTTTATGTTTTCTCAGGCTGTTTATGTTTTCTCTATGTAAGTAGGCTGTTTATGTTTTCTTATTGGCAACGTTACGTAGCGCTCAATATGAAAATCACTGGCTGTGCTGTGTGCAGTCTGTGGCTGCTTTGCATTGTTGTAATACTCGCAATTGTAGTGTTAGGCAGCTGGCTGTGAACAGCGCGTAGCGTTGCGCAGTTGGAGGTGAGCCGCCAGCAGTGGTGGATGTGGGGAGAGAGATGGCGGAGGTTTCTAATTTGTCATGAACTGATATATATATTATGACTTGTGATGATATTAAGGTAAATACATTGTTTGCTCTCTATTAATATCTTTCATTTGCTAACTATCCCTATCAGTAGTTAGTGCCTTCAGTAGTTTGAATCTTCTATTTAGCTGGCAGTAGTGGCGCTCGCTGTACTGCAGTAGCTTGAGCAGCGAAGATTTTTGTGAGGTAAGTGATTTGTGAAAGGTATAGTTTAATGTTTGTCAGGGCCATTCTTTAGTAGGGAATTGTGAAAGTCAGATTGCGTTGCGCTAAAAATATTGTGTGTCAGGTTAAGGACAGTCTTGTAAAAATTGTTCAAAGGGGACGTTTCATAATAGGTGGTGTATTAAACGTTGGTATAAACAGTTTACAGAGAATGGGTGTTTATGCAAAGGGAAAAGTTCTGGACGGCCGAGAACGAGTGATGAAAATGTAGCACGCATCCAGCAAGCATTTGTTCGCAGCCCAGGAAAATCGACTCGCAGAGCTAGCAGAGAGCTGAAAATTCCACAATCAACTGTATGGAGAGTCCTACGAAGAAGGTTAGTTATGAAATCTTATCGTCTGAATTGAACGTCAACTACCTGAGGCGATGGCTCGGCCGCCAGGCAGCCCGTGACAGAGCACTTCATCACTGGCCTCCAAGAAGCCCTGATCTTACCCCCTACGATTTTTTCTTATGGGGGTATGTTAAGGATATGGTGTTTCGGCCACCTCTCCCAGCCACCATTGATGATTTGAAACGAGAAATAACAGCAGCTATCCAAACTGTTATGCCTGATATGCTACAGAGAGTGTGGAACGAGTTGGAGTATCGGGTTGATATTGCTCTTGTGTCTGGAGGGGGCCATATTGAACACCTCTGAACTTGTTTTTGAGTGAAAAAACCTTTTTAAATACTCTTTGTAATGATGTATAACAGAAGGTTATATTATGTTTCTTTCATTAAATACACATTTTTAAAGTTGTGGTATTCTTTTTGAATCACCCTGTATTTTGAAGACATGTTGCACAAGAATCAGTACCTGTCAAACCCATACAGCCCCTCAGAACTCATCTGCATTTGCTTAATCAAATTACCTGAACATCTAATGGATTTTCGTACATTCTAGTCGCTGTTGAACTTACTTCAAAACTTGTTTCTTTCACTCCGTTACATAAAGCCACTGGACGGTCTGTATCCAACGCCTTTCTTAAAAATTTCTTACGTGAAGTTGGACACGTTAGTAAAGTCATTTCAGATAACGGACCGCAATTCAGATCTGCTGTTTGGTCACGCATGCTTCGGAACCATAAAATCAAACCTGTTTTTATTTCATTGTACTCACCACATTGTAACCCGTCTGAACGGATTATGAAAGAAATCAATAAGCTTTGCAGACTATATTGTCACAGAAAGCATCAGTATGGGGACAGATATTGACACTTATTTCAAAACGTGCTGAATGAAATGCCTCATGACTCCACTGCTTTACCACCTATTCTTTTACTGAAGAATGAAGAACCACCGAACACAATCAGAGAGCTTGTACCTTTCCCAAATACACGTAAACTTCGACACAAAGACATAATTGATTTGGCTATTAAAAATATAAAATCTGCAGCAGACAAATGGAGAAAACTACATGGTAAAGCAAATGCAAAGAAATTATATATTGGTCAGAAAGTTCTCATTAAAGCTCATTCATTGCCACATAAGAAGAAACACTTGAGTCACAAATTCTTTCTAGTTTACAATGGACCTTACAGAATCCGACGTATATCACATGATAATTGAGTTGAAGTTGAAACTCTGCGTACTAGGAAGAGTAAAGGTTTACACCACATTTCACATGTAAAACCGTTTATTGAGAGATAATCTGCTTTTCAACTTAGTCTTTGCCATAAAATTTTTCACTTCACGCTACTAGTACAATTTGTCACACTGAGAAACTGTTAACATGTAACAATGTTTTGAAGTTAACTATCCAGTCTAGAACCTAGGGAACATATTTAGACAGTATTTACGAGTGCATTCTTATAGTGAACAGACGACACAGTGGACACAGTGTTATTGTATGTGTACATTCTTGCTTGTTATTTGCACGATTACGTAATGACTATAAGGCTCACATACTTAGAACATGTACCGGTACTGCTAATGAGATTTTAATGCAACATTTTGGTTTACTTGAAAATACATTCTGGATTTAAAGTACTTTCTGAGAGATACCAGATGACACAGTGGTTAGTTTATTTGACAGCTACGTGATTATTTCACGACGCTACTAATGAGTGACACAATTTATATTATTGCTTTTGCACTGTATCTGTTTTACATCTGCACAGTTTTTCTGTATTATTCTGTAAAGTAAAACATGTTTTAGTAATAACTTTTGTGGTATAGCTACAATGAGACAGCCTTTTCCGCAGATCAACAATACGTTACAGTATAGTACTTTCTTGATCACGGCAATAATTGTAATAACTATGATATCTATACGCATAGCATTTCACTTTTGTTTATGATGAAGTGAGTACATTGACTTCAGCAGAACTTTGCTTACAGGGGATGATAACTACGACACTTCCACAGAATCATCTTACAGCAAGACGCACATTTAGCGCTACACGACACGCATTTGAGTGATTAATTTTGTACTTAAAACAATTATTTTTAAAGATTTTTGAATTACAATGATACAAAGGTTTTCCGTGGTACATTTCATTCCATTGCTGTAATCTGTAACACCTGAGGGTATAATTACATTAATCCTCAGGGGAGGTACACGCTTCCTTTGTGTACCGTGTGTTTGGCAAGCACAAGGAGCCCTAGCTAATATGGTATTTGCTTATACAACTTTACACATCGGTACCATATTTCTCTAACACATAAATTACACAGCTATCTGATCATTTAACTGATAGAGACAAATATGTTTTTATTACTACGTCAGTGACAGATGTTTACGCAATTACACAGTTGGATAACTTCACACTTACGAAATTGTATTTCGGAACCATTATGATACTATGAGAGCTTTGAATGATGTATTTAGTATGGGATCATGATTTTTAAAGTACGTTTGAGGTAGATGAGACTTTTGAAACGAGCAGAGAATTTTTTTTAGGTTTTAAAATATTCAGAAACCTACGACGATTTTGAGATGTGATTGATCTGTTATGATGTTATTATTATGACGACGATGCGTATTATGCTGTTGAGGTATGTTTATGATCAATTAGATGATGCTATATGAGGAAACTGATTATGCTATGTATTTATTATGATGAAATATTGAAGATGTGTTGATGAATATGTATATGTGTAATAAGGTAAGGAATAAGGAATAGTGGTTAGGGACTCTGACTTGTGAAAAAGGATGATGGAAACCAAGAATCGTACTTTAAAGAGTTATGAAATGTGTGTAAATGCGTGAATGTATCACAATGCCGACGAAAATTTTTTGGACACTATTATATTTCAAGGATTTTGTTTCTACACATTTGTAACGCAAAGTCTCAACCTGTGAAATTCTATATGAGACTGTCACTGTAGTGCAAACTAGTGTCGTAAATATTTCGGTAAGAAAGTTAAGTGACCACCTTCACGTAATGCGTCGTGGGCACCCAGCTGCACGACAGTCGCCTGGAAAAAAGCCATTAGTGTGTGCCTTTCAGAGGCACAGGTGGAGAAAAAAAGAGGCCATTATCCTCGCTATTGACATTCCTTTGTAGAAAGCAACGCAAATACGACGCACTCATTAGTTGGAAACATATCATACTTTGTGCTACTTATTGAAATGAATTGATGGGAAATATTCTTACATCTGCACACCTGATTATGACAAGTGTCTTTCTACGAGAGTTGAGAGAATTTCTACTAACTTATGAAATGCCACATGACTACTGAATGATATTTTTTTTTACTTTGTACATAGTTACTTATTTCATTTGATATCTGGTTTCCAGCTGTGTTGCAGCATTGGTTATATAAAATAAAACTAAATGCATTTGCTAATGTGAACACTTTCTGTCAACAGATCTATTAAATAATAATTTTATGATCCATATTCTTCGAAAAAGGAGCACCTGGAAAGGAAAGAACAACAAGAAGGGACTAATAACAGTAACTGCATATATATAATTTTCTTTTCAAGTACTTGGAAATTTTTTGTAGAATAAGTTTTTGTGGTGCACCACTTTAGTTACATAGACATTAAGATGTGAATAGACATTTCCCTTATATTCATTGTTGTTTTTAGTGTACTATTTTTTCTGCTTGTGGGTATGTCATGTTTCGATATAAGTTATTACATTTACTGCTGCTTGCTTTACCAATTTGTATTTTTTGTCATTGCTGTTTGTGTTAATTTGTTTTGTGCTGCTGCATTGCCTCGTCCCTTAGTTTAGCATCTGAGCTCAGTAGATTTAAGTTAGCTTAAGATGGGGTAGGCTATATAAGAGAACGAGTTGTGATGAATTGGAAGAAATGCATTGAGAAGCTATAAGAAAATCGTTTGGCCAAAAAAGTATTTTGAAAGAGGATATGAACAAAAAAGTAGGGTTTAGGGACAACAGATTTAGGTAGGATTTTCTTGGAAATAAATGATGAGGTAAGATAATGGAAAATCAATAATGAGGTAAGAAATACATGAACATATAAATACAGAAAGCATCCTTGGATAGGATTTTTTTTGGTGGAAACAAATTTTGAAATAAGAGGAAAGATCTACAGAATGAAGCTTTGGGTTGGACTGCAGTACCAAATGTCACACTGAAAACAAACATTGTCCTGTATTTTTGTGTTACTACACTGTGTGAATTTCTGTTTTTCCTGTCTTTATGTGTTTATCTAATAAGAGTTATGTTGTAGAATTTTTCTGATAATATGTTATTTACTTTGTAAAGATGTTTGGACATTATTTATTCTGTTTTGTTTCAATGCTCATATGGGAAATTAATTTTTCGAAAACTATTCTCATTATTTTATATATTTACTTATTTCATAATTCCTCTAACACTGATGTATATGTTTATTTCTATTCTTTTGTAAAGTCTGTGTTACTACAAATGTTATCTGTACTGTTATGTTCTTTAATGATGTATTTTGTACCTTTGTTATTGTATTCTTATGTTATAAAATTGTAATTGACACCAATTCATCAAATTAAGTAACTTGTAAGTTACATTTCACTGCACACGTTTCTGTGCTGGTTCTAAGGACAGTTCCAAAAACTTTGTGAGTGCACAAGTGGTGGTTTATGGACTTGATGTAATGTCTGCAAGACTCTTCGATGGTGATTGTGCACCTGCACAGTTGCAACAGATGGCTGCTGGCCGTCTCTACAAGGACTGCAGTGGGTCTGCATCTTTGATGGCCCACCAATACCATAATCTCTACAAGGACTATAGTGGGTCTGCATCTTCGATGGCCCACCAATACCATAATCTCTACCAGGACTACATTGGGTCTACTCTGTGATGATCTACCTACCAATATTCTTCAAAACTTCGACTGACTCTGCGGTGGGTTTGCTCTGTTGTGGCCCATTACCTGTCTGCATGTCAAGAGTCAGCACTGTCTTTCTGTTGGAAGGACAACACTACTTCTTCAACACTGCATGGAAATCCACTACTTCTGTGTGCATTTTCTTTAATGGTCAGACTTTGAGAAAAAGAAAAAAATACTGCAATTTTACTATGATGGATGATCAACACTGTCTTTATGGACTGTGAGAAAATTTTAGCTTTTGACCAACATTGTATCAATGAGTGAGTGCATATGATTTCTTTGTTATTGTAATTGTGAAAAAAATTTCAACAAATATGTATTGGCCGGCGCCCAAAACAATTTGTAAAATTTTTTGTGGGGAGCATGGGGGCTATGTAAGTAGGCTGTTTAGGTTTTCTTATTGGTAACGCCACGTAGCGCTCTGTATGAAAATTACTGGCTGTGCTGTGTGCAGTCTGTGGCTAGTTTGCATTGTTGTCTGCCATTGTGGTATTGGGCAGCTGGATGTTAACAGCGCGTAGCGTTGCGCAGTTGGAGGTGAGCCGCCACCAGTGGTGGATGTGGGGAAGTGAGATGGCAGATTTTTGAGAATGGATAATCTGGAGGTGTGTCCATCGGAAACAGTACATTTGTAAGAATGGATGTCATGAACTGCTATATATATTATGACTATTAAGGTAAATACATTGTTTGTTCCCTATCAAAATCTTTCATTTGCTAACTATGCCTATCAGTAGTTAGTGCCTTCAGTAGTTTGAATCTTTATTTAGCTGGCAGTATTGGCGCTCGCTGTATTGCAGTAGTTCTAATAACGAAGATTTTTGTGAGGTAAGTGATGTGTGAAACGTATAGGTTAATTTAGTCAGGGCCATTCTCTTGTAGGGATTATTGAAAGTCAGATTGCGTTGCGCTAAAAAAAATATTGTGTGTCAGTTTAAGCACAGTCCTGTATAATTGTTCAAAGGGGACGTTTCAAGAGCACTTCCTCTGCCTATACTTACGTTGAACTCCGTCCTTGTGGCTGGGAGTTCGCGTTTCTCGTCTGTAGAACACAGAGAGGAGAAGATAGTATTAGAGCATATTAGTCAGAGGACCGCCTTCTGGCGTCATGGTGTTTGAAAGAGTTTATTTGTGGCTGGAGTTCTCCCATCGTCGCAGACGAGCACAAGAACCATCACTTCGACGCACCGGACGCAGTACATACGGTGATATCGTAAATTGCTTCAGTTCATTAAGGCTATAAAAGCTAAACAGCAGTGATGACGTTAGTTTATTTCTACTGAGGTTCCACACCACTGTAGATCATCTTTGAAAGTAGTGTCTTCTAGTGTTTAGCACGTAGATGATGTCAGTCATTTCGCGATATTGAAATTAGATTGCGCAGTCATAATAAGGGGCGGAGTTGGGCAGTTGATTAGTAATTTGCTTAGGAACTGTAAACTTTGTAATATAAAGATTTTTTTAATCTACAATAATTATATAAGCGGGAACAACGTTTATCATTTAGTAGTATTAGTTGCCTTAATCATTCATTTATGTTTAGGTTGTAGTTTATATGTTAAAGTCCATTAAGAGAGCCTGAGATCTGCTTCAGGGTGTAGTCAGACAGGGCCAAATCTTCATTTTAGCGTTTATTATTTTCCGTTGCGCGCATTTATTTTTACACCTGCCTGGAGGACCATCTTGGATTTGAGGAGCTGTTCCAGAATTGCACTCCATTCTTCTCAACTCCCTAAGAAAAAGTCAATGGGCCAGCTTAACTGTTGGTAGCATTTTAGAAATCAAGAGTGATTCCTTCCGCCGATTTGTTTTTGCGATTGTTTACCACAGCAATATTCGTCGCTTCCTGACAGTCACTACATGAGGTTTGCCCGCTCTTCTTTTAGCTGTGGCTCTTTCTTCGCGTTTCTACTTCAAATATTGGCAGCCGATGATTACTCCACGTTCGAAGTCACTGAGCTCTCGTGACAGACCCATTCTGCTGTTACTGCTTCTGTACTGGCAGCACAACAAAAATGGTGCAAATGGCTCTGAGCACTATGCGACTTAACTTCTGAGGTCATCAGTCGCCTAGAACTTAGAACTACTTAAACCTAACTAACCTAAGGACATCACACACATCCATGCCCGAGGCAGGATTCGAACCTGCGACCGTAGCGGTCACGCAGTTCCAGACTGGAGCGCCTTTAACCGCACGGCCACACCGGCCGGCGGCAGCACAGCACTCCCAGTCTACTTGTATACAGACGGGTCCACCTCTCGTGATGTCTCGTTGTCAGTTGCTCATTACATAGGGGCATCAGGATACTTCTGATCAGATAGTTAAGTCCTCTATGCTGGCCATGCAGGTATTATAACAGACCTCTATGGAGTAATTTCAACACCTGTTTCCTGCATACAGGCTGTCGCTAGTGAAACATCCCCTTTGAAAAATTAAGAATGACAGTGCTGGGAAAACTCTTACGTTATTTGATTGTCAAACAGTTGAGCAGAACTGAACGTACTCAGACATTTCTGATCAACACTAAACTGACACAATATTTCTAGCGCAACGCAATCTGACTTTGAAAAATCCCTACAAAAGAATGGCCCTGACTAACAATAACCTATACCTTTCATGAATCACTTACCTCACAAAAATATTCGTTACTCGAACTACTGCAATACAGCGAGCGCCAATACTGCCAGCTAAATAAAAGATTCTAACTACTGAAGGGACTAACTACTTATAGGCGTAGTTAGCAAATGAAAGATTTTGATAAAGAACAAGCAATGTATTTACCTTAATAGTGTTCAAAAGTCATAATATATATATAGCAGTTCATGACATCCATTCTTACAAATGTACTGTCTCTGATGGACACACGTCCAGATCATCCGCTCTCAAAACTCCGCCATTTCTCTCACCACATCCACCAGTGCTGGCGGCTCACCTCCAACTGCGTAACGCTACGTGCTGTTAACAGCCAACTACCCACTACAACAGAGAGTTTTTCAACAATGCCAACCAGCCACAGACTGCACACAGCACAGCCAGTGGTTTTCGTACAGAGCGCTACGTGGCGTTACCAATATAAAAACCCAAACAGCCTACTTACACTTTCATGAATCACTTACCTCACAAAAATATTCGTTACTCGAACTACTGCAATACAGCGAGTGCCAATACTGCCAGCTAAATAAAAGATTCTAACTACTGAAGGCACTAACTACTGATAGGCATAGTTAACAAATGAAAGATTTTATATATACTAAGATGGTATCTGTTCTTTCGGACATGTCCGAAAGAACAGATACCGTCTTAGTATATATACAGTTAAGGCTCACCGGCCACTTGACCATCTTCTTCTTCTGTGTAAATGCACAAATGAGTGTAATGGGCGGGGGCACTACGAATGTAGTGCGTAACAATACGTTGAGAATGTGGGTTTCGCGGGAGGCTTGCCAGAGTCTGTGTCCTCGGTGTGGATAGAGCGTCTGCCATGTAAGCAGGAGATCCCGGTTTCGAGTCCCGGTCAGGACACACATTTTCATCCGTCCCGTTGACGTATGTCAACGCCTATAAGCAGCTAAGGGTGTTCATTTCTTTGTAAATAAAGATTTTGATGGGGAACTAACAATGTATTTACCTTAATAATGTTCAAAAGTTATCATACTTATCTATCAATTAATGACAACCATCTTTACAAATTTCCTTTTTCTGGCGGACACACGTCCAGATCGTCCGCTTATAGTAACCTCTCAAAACTCAGGCATCTCTCTTTCCCCACATCCACCACTGCTGGCGGCTCACCTCCAACTGCCCAACGTTACACGCTGTTCACATCGAACTATCCAACGCTACACAAGCGAATATTCCAACAATGAGTCCAACCAGCCACAGACTGCACACAGCACAGTCAGTGATTTTCATACAGAGCGCTACGTGGCGTTACCAATATGAAACCTAAACATCCTACTTGCACTAGATTTAGATAGAACACAATACATGCAAGTCGGGACTGAACAAGGCCTCACCACGCCATTAGAAATAATGCCTGAGGGTAAATCAACGAATGAAACAGCATACTCTACGTTCTTAGCTACTTACATTGATAAGAACCTAAACTGGACGAGACACTTTACACACCTTCTTACACGTCATAATCTGCAGCTTCTGCATTATGGATACGGCTAAATTTAAGAGTTTTGCTGCCACACCTTCTGGGAAGTAGTATGCCAGAGCCAGCAAGCAGTCTGAAAGCAGTTAGCAAAACCTGCTGCCTGAATCGTGAAAACTATCCCTTTCTTGACGTTAACCGAACAGCGGCACACCACCTGGTAACGAAGCGCACTAAACATAGAGAAATAAAAGTCTGCGTAACACAGTTCCATTAGTCTCAAAGTAGTAACTACCATCCAGCAAAATAACTGTGACATTACCGTTAGCACAACTGACATGGTATTGTTTTCTCAGTCTGTCATAGATGTTCATAGCTAAAAAGTTGACTTACTTTTCTTTTTTTCATTCGTTAATGTCACATAGTGTCATATTCTGAATCAAATGATCATTGACGAAAAAGTGTGAGTTGAGGAAGTAAAAGAAGCAAAGGATATCATGCGTGTAAAACCTGTTGTAGACAGTTCTCTAAACAACTGCATAGCACATAAACTGCCTCATGAAATTTGCTGACAACAGCCAGTGACAGTTCGGAAACATCAATAATATTCATGAATATAATACTAAAGAGAGGAATTATTTACAGTATCCATAGCTCAACCTTACACGACACAGAAAGGAGGACCTAACTTTACGAAGTTCTCGTATATGTAAATGTACTAGAAGCGCCGACCGGAGTGGCCGTGCGGTTCTAGGCGCTACAGTCTGGAACCGAGCGACCGCTACGGTCGCAGGTTCGAATCGTGCCTCGGGCATGGATGTGTGTGGTGTCCTTAGGTTAGTAAGGTTTAATTAGTTCTAAGTTCTAGGCGACTGATGACCTGAGAAGTTAACTCGCATAGTGCTCAGAGCCATTTTTATTAGAAGCATCCTGAGGCTTTTTCTTTGTAAATCCGTGCGATCCTTCGTGAAAAGCTAGTTTTCCTTACGCAAATGCCGGGATCAGTTCGGGCGCGAGTATCGTTTGCCCAGCCCGGAATGCAGAACTTGGCAGCGGAGAGTTGACCTGAGGACGCCGGGCTTCGTGGCCGCCGCGCCGCCGGCAGTTTCCCATCCCACCCTCCCCTGACGCAGCCAGCCGGAGACGCGCTAGCATCGAGTCGGCGAGGCACTGCGCAGCGCATCAATTTTTCAGCCCGGCGCCGGGACGCTGTGTCAAATCTTCGCCGGCGGCAATCACACAGCGCGCTAATTGGCGCCGGCGTCGCGACGCCTCGCCGGAGTGAGGCGGGGCGCAGCTGCGTTTGGCCACGCCTACCGACTACGTAATGCTGAACCCCGTCTCTCTTACTGTCGCGCCCTGTTGAAGCTGGGAGGAGGGCGCAAGGGGCCAATCTGAAGGACCTTCGTTCTAATCCAGGGGTGTA
The DNA here is from genome assembly GCF_021461385.2 of Schistocerca piceifrons. Taxonomy (NCBI): domain Eukaryota; kingdom Metazoa; phylum Arthropoda; class Insecta; order Orthoptera; family Acrididae; genus Schistocerca; species Schistocerca piceifrons. The sequence goes on from NC_060144.1 coordinate 197,337,983, forward strand.
CTGACTTGCTAGCATCGTGGGCCGCAAAAACTCTCTGTTACTAACGTAAGGATCTCATGGGATATACAGGGTGGTCCATTGAGAGTGACCGGACCAAATATCTCACGAAATAAGCATCAAACGAGAAAACTACAAAGAGCGAAACTTGTCTAGCTTGAAGGGGGAAACCAGATGGCGCTATGGTTGGCCCGCTACATGGCGCTGCCATATGTCAAACGGATATCAACTGCGTTTTTTTTTTTAATAGTAACCTCCATTTTTATTACATATTCGTGTAATAGGTAAAGAAATATCAATGTTTTAGTTGGACCACTTTTTTCACTTTGTGATAGATGGCGCTGTAATAGTCACAAACGTATAAGTACCTGGTATCACGTAACATTCAGCCAGTGCGCACGGTATTTGCTTCGTGATACACTACCCGTGTTAAAATGGACCGTTTACCAATTGCGGAAAAGGTCGATATCGTGTTGATGTATGACAATTGTGATCAAAGTGCCCAACGGGCGTGAGCTAAGTATGCTGCTCGGTATCCTGGACAACATCTTCCAAGTGTCCTGACCGTTCGCCGGATAGTTACGTTATTTAGGGAAACAGGAAGTGTTCAGCCACATGTGAAACGTCAATCACGACCTGCAACAAATTATTATGCCCAAGTAGGTGTTTTAGCTGCTGTCGCGGCTAATCCACACATCAGTAACAGACAAATTGCGCGAGAATCGGGAATCTCAAAAACGTCGGTGTTGAGAATGCTACATCAACATCGATCGCACCTGTACCATATTTCTATGTACCAGGAATTGCAAGACGACGACTTTGAATGTATGGTTAATGTATAGTGCGGCATTGTGGGAGGAAGGACAATTGGCCCCCATTTTATCGATGGCAATCTAAATTGTGCACTGTACGCTGATTTCCTTCGTAATGTTCTACCGATGTTACTACAAGATCTTTCACTGAATGACAGAATAGCGATGTACTTCCAACATGATGGATGTCCGGCACATAGCTAGCGTGCAGTTGAACCGATATTGAATGGCATATTTCATGACAGGTGGATTGGTCATCGAACCACCATAGCACCGCACGTTCACCGGATCTGACGTCCCCGGATTTCTTTCTGTGGGGAAAGTAGAAGGATATTTGCTATCGTGATCCACCGACAACGCCTGACAACATAGTCAGCGCATTGTCAATGCATGTACGAACATTACCGAGGGCGAACTACTCGCTGTTGAGAGGAATGTCGTTACACGTATTGCCAAATGCATTGAGGTTCACGGACATCATTTTGAGCATTTATTGCATTAATGTGGTATTTTCAGGTATTCACACTGTAAAAGCATGCGATCTCAGAAATGATAAGTTCACAAAGGTACATGTATCACATTGGAACAACCGAAATAAAATGTTCAACCGTATCTACGTTCTGTATTTTAATTTTAAAAACCTCCTTGTTACCAAATGTTCGTCTAAAATTGTGAGCCACATGTTTGTGACTATTACAGCGCCATCTATCGCAAAGCGAAATAAGTGATCCAACATTCATATTTCTTTACGTACCACACGAACATGTAATTAAAAATGGGGGTTCCTATTTAAAAAAACCGTAGTTGATATCCGTTTGTCATATGGCAGCGCCATTTGGTTTCCCCCTTCAAGCTAGACAAGTTTCGCACTTTGTAGTTTTTTCGTTTGACGCTTACTTCGTGGGATTTTGGCCCGGTCACGATCAATGGACCACCCCATAAAAATATATACAGGGTGATACAAAAGGGTACGGCCAAATTTTCAGGAAACATTCCTCACACACAAATAAAGAACAGATGTTATGTGGACATGTGTCCGGAAACGCTTAATTTCCATGTTAGAGCTCATTTTAGTTTCGTCAGTATGTACTGTACTGCCTCGATTCACCGCCAGTTGGCCCAATTGAAGGAAGGTAATGTTGACTTCGGTGCTTGTGTTAACATGCGACTCATTGTTCTATAGTACTTGCATCAAGCACATCAGTACGTAGCATCAACAGGTTTGTGTTCATCACGAACGTGGTTTTGCAGTCAGTGCAATGTTAAGAGATGCAGAGTTGGTAGATGCCCATTACATGAATGGATTAGCACGGGGCAATAGCCGTGGCGCGGTGCGTTTGTATCGAGACAGATTTCCAGAACGAAGGTGTCCCGATAGGAAGACGTTCGAAGCAGTTGATTGGCGTCTTAGGGAGCACAGAACATTCCAGCCTATGACTCGCGACTGGGGAAGACCTAGAACGACGAGGACACCTGCAATGGACGAGGCAATTCTTCGTGCAGTTGACGATAACCCTAATGTCAGCGTCAGACAAGTTGCTGCTGTACAAGGTAACGTTGACCACGTCACTGTATGGAGAGTGCTACGGGAGATCCAGTTGTTTCCGTACCATGTACAGCGTGTGCAGACACTATCAGCAACTGATTGGCCTCCACGGGTACAATTCTGCGAATGGTTCATCCAACAATGTGTCAATCCTTATTTCAGTGCAAATGTTCTCTTTACGGATGAGGCTCCATGCCAACGTGATCAAATTGTAAATTTTCACACACAACACGTGTGGGCTGAAGAGAATCCCCACGCAATTATGCAATCACGTCATCAACACAGATTTTCTGTGAACGTTTGGGCAGGCATTGTTGGTGATGTCGTGATTGGGCCTCATGCATTTCCACCTACGCTCAATGAAGTACGTTATCATGATTTCATACGGGATACTCTACCTGTGCTGCGAGAACATGTGCCTTTACAAGTACGACACAACATGTGGTTCATGCACGATGGAGTTCCTGCACGTTTCAGTCGAAGTGTTCGTACGCTTCTCAACAACAGATTCGGTGACCGATGGATTGGTAGAGGCGGACCAATTCCATAACCTCCACGCTCTCCTGACCTCAACCCTCTTGACTTCCATTTATGGGGGCATTTGAAAGCTCTTTTCTATGCAACCCCGGTACCAAATGTAGAGACTCTTCGTGCTCGTATTGTGGACGGCTGTGGTACAATACGCCATTCTCCAGGGCTGCATCAGCGCATCAGGGATTTGATGCGACGGAGGGTGGATGCATATATCCTCGCTAACGGAGGACATTTTGAACATTTCCTGCAACAAAGTGTTTGAAGTCACGCTGGTACGTTCTGTTGCTGCGTGTTTCCATTCCATGATTAATGTGATTTGAAGAGAAGTAATAAAATGAACTCTATCGTGGAAAGTAAGTGTTTCCGGACACATGTCCACATAAGATATATTTTTTCTTTGTGTGTGAGGAACGTTTCCTGAAAGTCTGGCCGTACCTTTCTGTAACACACATACACACACACATATACAGGGTGTCAACTAACGTTACCGCTGGATATATTTCGTAAACCACATCAAATACTGACGAATCGATTCCACAGACCGAACGTGAGGAGAGGGGCTAGTGTAATTGTTTAATACAAACCATACAAAAATGCACGGAAGTATGTTTTTTAACACAAACCTACGTTTTTTTAAAATGGAACCACGTTAGTTTTGTTAGCACATCTGAACATATAAACAAATACGTGATCAGTGCCGTTTGTTGCATTGTAAAATGTTAATTACATCCGGAGATATTGTAACCTAAAGTTGACGCTTGAAACCTCCGACGTTCAGTTGCGTGTTGTAACAAACACGGGCCACGATCGGCGAGCAGCATCTGCAGGGACATGTTTACGATGACGACCGTGTTTACGAGTGTGGCTGTAGTTCACTGCTGTGGTTTGGTCTAGCTGTCGCAGTGTCCGCATGTAGCGCTTGCTACTATTGTTATTCTGGATTCGTCTCCGCACGCAGACCAACTATAGTACACTGTGTTACCAGACGTCTGTGATAGTGTAGTGTTGTAGGAACTGTGACCATGGTGTATTCGAACTCGGAAAAGGCGGAGATGATACTCATCTACGGCGAGTGTCGACGAAATGCAGCTGAAGCTTGCAGGGTGTATGCAGGACGGTACCCGGACAGAGAGCATCCAACATGCCGCACATTGCAAAACATCTACCGCCAACTGTATGCAACAGGTATGGTCGTAGCACGCAAGCGGGTCCGTAACAGGCCCGTCACAGGAGAAGCGGGTGCAGTTGGTGTGTTAGCTGCTGTTGCCATGAAACCACACATTGAGTACACGGGACATTGCGAGAGCCGGTGGACTGAGTCAAAGTAGTGTCATGCGCATACTGCATCGTCACCGCTTTCACCCGTTTCATGTGTCGCTACATCAGCAATTACATGGTGATGACTTTAATCATCGAGTGCAATTCTGTCAATGGGCATTAACAGAGAATGCGTTGCAGTTCTACCTGTTTACCGATGAAGCGGGTTTCACAAACCACGGGGCACTGAATCTACGGAACATGCATTACTGGTCCGTGGACAATCCTCGCTGGGTCAGACAGGTAGACCGACAGCGACCGTGGACTGTAAATGTATGGTGCGGAATCATTGGCGACCACCTCATTGGTCCTCACTTCATTGCAGCGGCCCAAACAGCTGCAACATACATCGCGTTTCTACAGAATGATCTGCCAACGTTGCCCGAAAATGTCCCACTGGAAACACGTCGACGTATGTGGTATCAGCATGATGGTGCACCTGCACATTCCGCAAGTAACACTAGGCTGACCCTTGACAGGACGTTCGACGTGCGTTTCATAGAACGTGGAGGACGCATAAACTGGCCAGCCCGTTCTCCTGATCTTACACCTCTGGACTTCTTTCTGTGGGGTACGTTAAAGGAGAATGTGTACCGTGATGTGCCTACAACCCCAGAGGATATGAAACAACGTATTGTGGCAGCCTGCGGCGACATTACACCAGATGTACTGTGGCGTGTACGACATTCATTACGCCAGAGATTGCAATTGTGTGCAGCAAATGATGGCCACCACATTGAACATCTATTGGCCTGACATGTCGGGACACACTCTATTCCACTCCGTAATTGAAAACGGAAACCACGTGTGTGCGTGTACCTCACCCCTCATGGTAATGTACATGTGCGTCAGTGAAAAAGACCAATAAAGGTGTTAGCATGTGGACGTAATGTGCTGTTCCAGTCTCTTCTGTACCTAAGGTCCATCACCGTTCCCTTTCGTTCCCTACATAATTCGGTGCTCTCCGATACACACGATCGAACAGCGGAGGAGTGGTACTCAAGCGTCAACTTTAGGTTACAATATCTCCGGATGTAATTAACATTTTACAATGCAACAAACGGCACTGATTACGTATTTGTTTATATGTTCAGATGTGCTAACAAGAATAACGTGGTTCCATTTAAAAAAACGTAGGTTTGTGTTAAAAATCATACTTCCGTGCATTTTTTTATGGTTTGTATTAACCAATTACACTAGCCCCTCTCCTCACGTTCGGTCTGTGGAATCGATTCGTCAGTATTTGATGTGGTTTACGAAATATATCCAGCGGTAATGTTAGGTGACTCACCCTATATATATATATATATATATATATATATATATATATATATATATATATATATATATATATATATATATATATATGGGAGAGAGAGAACAGACAGACTGGTGTCCAAAATCACACCAACAAACTGAAATTTTGGAAGGTTGCGTTTATTTTGCCACAAAACAGTATAAACTGGTTATAGTTAATTAAAAACAATGGAAAGAATACAGAATGTAAACAACTGCGACGTATGTAATGGAAGACAAAAACTTTCTTCGTTTTTTTTCCAACTTCACGGATTCGCACACATGGTTAATGTGCTCAGTGTGGGTTTTGATTACCACTGGCAGAAACATAGGCTTGACAACGAGAGGGCATGTGCCAGCGGACGACCGACGCTCGCGCCTTTGCTAACAGCACGACATCGCCTGCAGTGCCTCTCCTGGGCTCGCGACCGTATCAGTTGGACCGTAAGCAGTTGGAAAAGCGTGGCCTTGTTATATTAGTCCCGATTTTCTACATCTACATCTACATCTATACTCCGCGAGCCACCTTACGGTGTGTGGCGGAGGGTACTTATTGTACCACTATCTGATCCCCCCTTCCCTGTTCCATTCACGAATTGTGCGTGGGAAGAACGACTGCTTGTAAGTCTCCGTATTTGCTCTAATTTCTCGGATCTTTTCGTTGTGATCATTACGCGAGATATATGTGGGCGGTAGTAATATGTTGCCCATCTCTTCCCGGAATGTGCTCTCTCGTAATTTCGATAATAAACCTCTCCGTATTGCGTAACGCCTTTCTTGAAGTGTCCGCCACTGGAGCTTGTTCAGCATCTCCGTAACGCTCTCGCGCTGACTAAATGTCCCCATGACGAATCGCGCTGCTTTTCGCTGGATCATGTCTATCTCTTCTATTAATCCAACCTGGTAAGGGTCCCATACTGATGAGCAATACTCAAGAATCGGACGAACAAGCGTTTTGTAAGCTACTTCTTTCGTCGATGAGTCACATTTTCTTAGAATTCTTCCTATGAATCTCAACCTGGCGCCTGCTTTTCCCACTATTTGTTTTATGTGATCATTCCACTTCAGATCGCTCCGGATAGTAACTCCTAAGTATTTTACGGTCGTTACCGCTTCCAGTGATTTACCACCTATGGCATAATCGTACTGGAATGAATTTCTGCCCCTATGTATGCGCATTATATTACATTTATCTGCGTTTAGGGAAAGCTGCCAGCTGTCGCACCATGCATTAATCCTCTGCAGGTCCTCCGGGAGTACGTACGAGTCTTCTGATGTTGCTACTTTCTTGTAGACAACCGTGTCATCTGCAAATAGCCTCACGGAGCTACCGATGTTGTCAACTAAGTCATTTATGTATATTGTAAACAATAAAGGTCCTATCACGCTTCCTTGCGGTACTCCCGAAATTACCTCTACATCTGCAGATTTTGAACCGTTAAGAATGACATGTTGTGTTCTTTCTTCTAGGAAATCCTGAATCCAATCACAAACCTGGTCCGATATTCCGTAAGCTCGTATTTTTTTCACTAAACGTAAGTGCGGAACCGTATCAAATGCCTTCCTGAAGTCCAGGAATACGGCATCAATCTGCTCGCCAGTGTCTACGGCACTGTGAATTTCTTGGGCAAATAGGGCGAGCTGAGTTTCACATGATCTCTGTTTGCGGAATCCATGTTGGTTATGATGAAGGAGATTTGTATTATCTAAGAACGTCATAATACGAGAACACAAAACATGTTCCATTATTCTACAACAGATTGACGTAAGCGAAATAGGCCTATAATTATTCGCATCTGATTTATGACCCTTCTTGAAAATGGGAACGACCTGCGCTTTCTTCCAGTCGCTAGGTACTTTACGTTCTTCCAGCGATCTACGATAAATTGCTGATAGAAAGGGGGCAAGTTCTTTAGCATAATCACTGTAGAATCTTAAGGGTATCTCGTCTGGTCCGGATGCTTTTCCGCTACTAAGTGATAGCAGTTGTTTTTCAATTCCGATATCGTTTATTTCAATATTTTCCATTTTGGCGTCCGTGCGACGGCTGAAGTCAGGGACCGTGTTACGATTTTCCGCAGTGAAACAGTTTCGGAACACTGAATTCAGTATTTCTGCCTTTCTTCGGTCGTCCTCTGTTTCGGTGCCATCGTGGTCAACGAGTGACTGAATAGGGGATTTAGATCCGCTTACCGATTTTACATATGACCAAAACTTTTTAGGGTTCTTGTTTAGATTGTTTGCCAATGTTTTATGTTCGAATTCGTTGAATGCTTCTCTCATTGCTCTCTTTACGCTCTTTTTCGCTTCGTTCAGCTTTTCCTTATCAGCTATGATTCGACTACTCTTAAACCTATGATGAAGCTTTCTTTGTTTCCGTAGTACCTTTCGTACATGATTGTTATACCACGGTGGATCTTTCCCCTCGCTTTGGACCTTAGTCGGTACGAACTTATCTAAGGCGGTTGGTAAGAACTGATAGTAGCGTTCGAGTGTGGCGCAGACCCACGAAGCCATGTTACCAACAATCTTACGACGCCGTAGAGTACGAAGCCAAATTTTAGAGCGAAACTGCGAATCATTATCTGATATAACTTTATCAACATGACCCACTTCTTTAAGAAAATGTTTGATGAAAGCATTAGATATAGAACGAGCTGTTGCTTTGCGTAAAGGTGTAAAAAACACATATTTTGATGTCAATTCCACTGCTACAATAATGTACGCTAAACCATTAGTAGAACGAACCACTGGACCAAACAAATCGACTGCAGCCATCTCCTTTAATCTCGCTGGAATGAAAGGAAACAACGGTGCTCTGTGAGAACGTTTTTCCATATTACTGAAGTAGCAATTTTCTCGTAATTTATGAAAGCATTTTCTGGGACCAAAGTGTGCATAACTGAAATGTGTATACCAAATCAATTTATTAACCCACTCATCAGGAATGCAAACTAACCAAACAAAGTTGTCAACCGATGTTCGTTTAAAAAGAATATCATTGTGAACTAAATAATACTGTCTAATCGCCACACTTTCCTTTCTCCTCCACTTCTCCTTAATGTGCTTCCAGATTGGATCCTTGTTTTGCTCCTTAGCGATGTCCTGGAGCGAAGACGAAATGAAATTTTCAAACGCAACACCTTGAATATACATCAAACAATAATTGTTTTCTCTGCAGTCCTCCTCAGCATTTTGTTTCAAACCCATAGGTGCACGTGATAAAGCATCAGCAATAATATTAGAAGAACCCTGGATGTAAACAATACTAAAATCAAATTCCTGTAGATACAGTGTCCATCGTGATAATCTTCCATGTATTAATTTTGTTGACATAAGAAATTCCAGAGCTCGACGATCGGTGTAAACCTTAGTATGTCTGCCATACAAAAAGATGCGAAATTTTGTGAAGTTCCAAACAACAGCCAAAACGTCAAGTTCCGTAATCGAATAATTCTTTTATGATTTAGAGAGAACACGACTTCCAAATGCAATAGTTTTCTGTACTACAACGCGGTTTTCTCCTATCTCTTGAAATAAGTGTGCACCTAGGCCTTTGTATGATGAGTTCGTCGCCAAACAAAAATCTTTAGATAAATCCGGATGTGAAAGAAGTGGAGCAGCAACTAAAGCATCACGAAGTTGTTCAAATTCTAATTGAGCTTCCTCATCCCAACACCAATTAGAATTCTTTCCAGAAAGTTCACATAAACGAGGTGTGGCCAAATTGTCCAAACTAACAAAGCGTCCAAGAAAATTACAGACACCAAGGAAACTACGAACATCACGTTTAGTAGTAGGAACAGCATAATTACGAATAGCGTCTAGTTTCTCTGGATCAGGAAGAATACCTTCTGTAGAAATAATATGACCAAGAAAATTCACCTGAGAACGACCAAATTCAGATTTTTCCAAGTTCACTGTAATGCTAACTCTTGCAAAAATACGTAATAATGAATCCAAAATTCTGTTATGCTCACTCTGAGAACGTTTAGCAATAAGAATATCGTCAACATATGAAGTAATATTGTTACGAAGATAAACAGGTAAAATTTCATTTAAACCACGAATGAATGCTGCTGAAGATACAGTAAGTCTATACGGTAATTTCCGAAATTTATAACAGTTACCAAAGGCTAAAAAGGCAGTGTATTTTCTATAATCAGGGTGGAGTTCAATTTGCCAAAAACTTGCGGGCATATCAATTGTGGATAAAACTTTAATTCCATGGAAATGTTGAAGAAGTTCATCTAAATTTTGTGGACGGTCAGTTTCAGAAATGATGATATTCTTTATCTGTCTGGAATCCAGAGCCAATCGAATTGACCCATCCTTTTTAAGAACGACATGTAATGGGCTGGTATAAGGACTGACTGCTGGTTCAATAATGCCTTGATCTAACATGTGTTGAAGTTCACTCTTAACCTTGTCTCTATTAAGCCAAAGGAATTGCGTACGTTTTTCCCCGAAATGATGTGTGTTCTTTTACTTTAAATATTGTAAGCCTTGTATAATTCCTGTGTGATGACTAAATACTGTAGCATGTGAAGTCAAAATTTGGTGCAATTCTTCTCTTGCAACGTTATCTGTCACTTCAGCTTTGTTAACCTTTTCATTAATTAATTCTTCACCATTAATCATATCATCCATCGCGTCTCTGTATCTATTGTCGTTGTCATGAATGAACACACTGTCGTCATAATACTCAGCGAAAACATCAGAAGTAAGAAACCTTAAACAATTTGTGTCTGATTCAGATTTCGTTACACACTTGAAAAATTTCAAACATCTCGGCATTCCGGCAAAAGTCAAGTTCACACTTCCTTCCTTAAAGTTTACTTCCTTCCTTAAAGTTTAAGATTGCCTTATGTGTGTTAAGAAAGTCCATACAAAATATAGTTTGTGTACTGAGTAATGGGACAATAATAAAATTAGCAGAAAATTCATATCCTTGACAAATGAAATTTAAGTTGGTCTGTTGTTTGACTTCCACACTTTTTCCAGAAGCAGCTCCTCGAATTGTAGTTTTAGAAACAGGTAACACAGGACAAGCAATAGTTCTTACACATATACGAAAAACTGATTCACTAATGACATTCAATGGGCTCCCAGAATCTAAAACTGCAGTGAACTTATTCTTACCCACACATACTTCAATAACAGGATGTAAAAATGCGTCTACATTATTTTCCTTTTCGTCTACCAAAATATCTCTCATGTCTTTCAAGCGTACGTAGTGTAACGTCGTAGTGTCATTACTTTCTGAACCGTCTATATTGCCGCCAGAAGCCGAAGCTACAAGTCATTGTCGATTGTTTGCGTCATGTCTTTGATTATTCGCGTCATTTCGCGGATCAGTTTCTACGATTTGCACTTGTCTCTCTGAATTTCCGTCACGTGGAGGATGCCAATTAGGTCCCTCCTGTCTGTTAGATGTAAATTCTTGGTTGTGCCTTTTATTAAAATTTCTGTTTTCCTGGCTATCTGCATGACTCCTTCTTGTGTAATTTCGACTGTCACTTCTGAAATTATTGTTAGATCTACTACCCTGGTTATTTCTGTTGTAAGAATTTCTATTATTGTATGAATAATTTCTGTCTTGATGATACCGATTGCTGTTTCCGTCCAGTCCGGTAGGAATTTCTGTTATAGTTGTCTGTGTAACATCTGTTAGAACGTTTGTTATTGTCATAAAGCTGGCATCTATAGTACTGCCTGTTTCGTCTGTCATTTCCAAAATTACCGCTATAATGTCCGTTACGATCATTATCCCTTTTCTCTGAAAATCTATTGTGATTACCGTTACTGAAAAAATTACGAGAAGTTCCGTCGTCGTTGTCATACTCAACTTCTTGCAGCAAAGTCTTAAAAGTTTCAATGTCGTCTTTACATCTTCCGGCTAAATCAATGTGTCTTATCGATTGTGGCAGCTTAGTTAAACAAATACGAATAAATTCAGTCGGGCTATAAGGGTTGGAAAGGAATTGATTCTTTCGAATCATGTCTTCAAAGTATTCTGCCGACGTGCGGAACTCAGACTGTTTAAAATTACGCTGCGTGATAAGACAATGTTTGACTCTGTCTTGCGTGTTTTCGGACCAAGATTCCGATAGAAATTTATGATAAAAATCATTTAAATTATTACAATCTCTAATAAGTGCGCGCATGCGCGTCGCCGGTTCGTTTTCTAAATACCCACACATAAATTCCAGTTTGTGACTTAGTGGCCTATTTGGCGGAAGTGGGTACATAAATTGATCTAACCATGAACATGGATGTATGTCATTATTATAATTGCGGAAGATCTTAAATTTCCGAACTGTTAAAAAGTGTTTATAGTCAAAGTTTTCGCCTCGTGGCGACAAAGACCTACCGCGTCTGTCCCAGTCAGAATTTCGATTATTGTCAAGTTCGCGCACCTGGCGCTCTCTTGTTGCATCTCGTAAATGAAATAAATTATTTTCTTCAAAACCCCGAGCTATCGGTGATTCTAAATTTCTTCTACTGTCTTTTCCTACGATTTCGCTTTCAGTTTGTTCAACTTGCTATCGTAAAGTCTCAAATTCCCTTTTAACGCGTTCATTAAATTTTCCCTGATTTTCAACATGTTTATATATATTCTGGTACTCTTCTGTTTCTGCAAATGGCAATGTATCATCTGAATCTCTGTCCCCATTTAAATTAAGACTTGTCAATTTATCTGAAATCTCCTCAACTCTTTCCGATAGGTCACCTATTTGTTCTTTCTGTTTATTTACGTCTCCCGTAAGTGTCGCGACTCGGGTTTCAGTATTGACTCATTTAGTAGTTAACTTTTCATATTGTTGTGTTAGGTTATTTATTCTGTCATGTGGTACGGATTCCTCGATTCTTTCAAATATTTCTTCCTTATCGTGCGCACGTTGTAAATTTAACTCTGAAAATTTTTGTGCTATCACGCGATCTCTTTCTTCCTGTTCTCTATCGTGTTCCTTTTATCTAGTTTCCACTGAAGTTAATCTATTATTGTGAGCATTCAAAATCCGTTGTACTTCTTCTCTAATTTCTTTCTTTAATTCATCTTTCATGTTTTCAAAACATATCCCTATTCGTGAGTCTAACCATGTTTCCATTGTTCCCATTTGTGATCCCAAATTTAATATTGCACTCATCAACTGCTCCATATTATCTGGTTCGAAATTCTTTTCGCCCCTAACATTTCCCCTGAAACTAATTTCCTTCGTCATAGCCGCAAAGCTATCTGTGTTCGATACTATTCCAGAATCTTCTATCGTTAATCTCGTATTCTGAAAATTTTTCAATTGTGAGAAATTTTGAACTGGTTCCGGACTATTTTCCCGACATAGTAAATTGTTTTCTACTTCATTATTCACCATACTGTTCTCCTGTGTTGGCGAGTTCGCCATGTTAACAATTTCGTTATTCTGACTATCTATCATTCTTGCCTTTTTCATCGATCACGTAATCATTTACAAAACATACAAAACTCGTCACTACACGAATATTACACACAAAATAACACTTTATCACAAACAATACTATTCACACGAAATGCTTCCCGACACACACGATTAACGAACAGTTAAAACCTTCACAGTTGCACATAATTGTCAAACCCGTATACGACACAACAAAAATTAAATTCTACAAAAATACCACCAGAAGAATGACAAGACAACTACAAATGTTCAATTACAAAATCTACTCATGCAATATAGACTACAATTACTAAACTGCACATTACTACAACAGTACCACTGTCTACTATTTTTACTATCAAAAGAATTCCAAGGGACGATCCGAAGCAGCGGTCGCCACGTGCATGGGGGCTTAATTAGACATGTTAATGAATAAATGCAATAATTTTAGTAGCTGTGTGACCAGTTACAAAGTCTCGTAACCGGTTGGCCCTGACTATTATTAGCACGCAATCTGACTGCATAAAATAAAAATAAAGAATGACAAGGAATTTCCATTAACACAATTGATTAATTAAGTCCACTGCAACCATAAAAGCTACGAAACAACAAAGCACAAGTGTAACTGTTCTGTGTGTGGTACTGTGACTCAACGTACATGTACCTGTCTCGGTTCTTTCTCAATATGACAAAATATTTTAAACACTATTTACAATGAACTAATTGAAAAACCAGAAATACTATAATTGCACATAGAAACCAGAATTACAAGTCTAATAAATGAACAGAAGCCAGATGTTTTGTTGACTGTACCTTTAACCAAGAGGCATTGTCATTAAAGAAAACTGTAATACCTTTTTACCTCATTATATATTGACGAAAGTTTTCCATTACACCAGCATCATAAATCAAAAGCCCATCTCCTTTCTCAATACAGTGTGACAATTGCAACTTCTTCCATCTAACTATACATTACACCAACCGAACAGCATCTACCCTCTCGCCCAACAGAACAACTGCCCTCGACATCCTCTCAACTACTACTGCACCAGTGGAGGCGGCGGAATAATAATCTTTGGCGCAGTCTCTGGCGCTGTGACTCGGTGTAGCCACCTTTCATGCTTTGTAAAATTTCTTTGTAGTAATATTGGTTCACTGTTTGTCCAGGAGGCACCCACTCTTTATGAACAATTTCCTTGGAATCAAAGAAGCACACAAGCATCCATTTCACTTTTGACTTTGACATGCGAGCTTTTTTTGGTCTGGGTGATCCCTCTGAGCACCATTGCGAACTTTGGCGTTTTGTCTCTGGTTCGTACTGAAAAAACCAACTTTCATCACCAGTGATAACATGGCTCAACAATTCTGGATTGATTTCCGTTTGCTCTAACAGATCGACTGCCACATTTTTCCGTGTTTCTCGCTGTTGTGGTGTGAGATTTTTGCGGGCCATTTTTGCACAAATCTTTCTCATACCAAGCTCTTCAGTTATTATTAGACGAACCGTTTCTAGATTTATGTTCAGTTCTTCAGCAATCATTTTCACCAATAATCTTAGATCAGATCGTACGAGTTCACGGACCCTGGAAAAACTTGAGCTCTTGACATAACCTCCTCTCCAAAAGCCTTCTGAAGCTTACCGTAAGCTGGCGTCGCTTTTTCACCCAATTTAACGCAAAAAGAAATGGCATACCGTTGCGCAATATTATGAGGTTCCATTTCCGTGTTAACTTATTACAGCACAACTCATGACTGAGCAGTTGCATTGATGTGACGCTTGGCCTAGAAGCAGCTTATAGACAAAGGTCAAAGATATTGTGCCTGCGCAAGCCTGCAGGGTTGCCACATCTTGCAAAGAAAATCAGTCTCATTACTTTATTGTCGCACCTCGTACTTCAGAATCGGTGTGCCAATCAGGTAGAATAGCCCTGAACATTGAGGAAATCATCCCACCAATGCACCGGGCTGAAGACACCCATTTGGTAAAACACCGTGTCCTTCTGCGTGAAGAAGTCCGTAACTGCGTGCTTCATATCCTCGACCTATAGAAATCGTCAACGCTTCAAGGCCTTCTAAGGGATCGAAGGTGTAATAATGGCATGGCGGGAGGTAGCGCGGGTGCTCGAGTGTTTGAGTTGCGGTAACTTCTGCGTTACAACATTTGCAATATGGCGACGTGAAATATCATGAACTTGTCTGCCTCCGTAGCTAAATGGTCTGCGTACATGGTTGCCATCCAGAGGACTCGGATTCGATTCCCGGCACTGGTAAGGATATTTCCTTGGTGGGAGGACTGGTGCGAGGTGCACTCAGCCACAAGATAACAACTGAGTAGCTACTTGACCCAGTAAAAGCGGCTCCACGCTGTGGAAAGTCTGCGAAACGGTCGGGAGAGCGGTATGCTGACCAAATGCCCCTCCATATGACATCTGCATGACACCACAGGATGACAGGGCGGCCGGTAGACATCCCTTGGGCCTTCACGGCCTGGCAGGGGGCTCCTTATCTTTGAACTTGGCGTACCATTCCACACTGATGGTTTTCGACAGACATGCTGCACCCTACACATATTCTCCGATGGATGTCTACCAGTTCTTGTTCGTCGGCGGCCAAGAAAAGAATAACAGCACGTCGGCCCTGTTTGAACGCATTTGGTAACTAACGTTCACCGTTCCACATTTACCACATGCACGTTGAAAATACGCAAATTGCATACTAATCCCTTTCCCACGTGTCAGTGCTTATATACGCGCATCGGAGTCGCGCTAAGTTGCGTATACGATGCAGCAACGCACTGAAACGGCAAGTTTTTGATCGCCCCTTATACCTACGACCGGAAGACTTTTGTGGCGTAGCGGATGGTTCAAATGGCTCTGAGCATTATGCGACTTAGCTTCTGAGGTCATCAGTCGCCTAGAACTTAGAACTAACTAAACCTAACTAACCTAAGGACATCACACACATCCATGCCCGAGGCAGGATTCGAACCTGCGACCGGAGCGGTCGCTCGGCTTCAGACTGTAGCGCCCAGAACCGCACGGCCACTCCGGCCTGCCGGCGTAGCGGAAATGATTTACCATATAGTCACAAACTTTCCCTAAAAATCAGTCTGTCTATTAGTGAAAACCTTAAAATCCCTACAGTAGTTTCTGGGATCAGCCTTCACCTCCAGGCAGAAATAACTGGTAGGGGACTTCATATCGATTCTGCAAAATCTTCACTTCTCTGGAGTTGCGGCGACTGTTCGCTTTTTTCCCCGCCAGGTACCGCCTCCTCTGTAGATGACCAGCTCGTACCTCCCATCAAGACTACGCGATGTCGCTCCGAACAGACAACAAATAACTACTCATATAATACACACTTATAATTATATATTATACACACAAATCTTCCTTGTGAATCAATCTAACCGTTAGTGAAACACTTATCAAAATTCTTACGGGAGTTTTTGAGATCTGTCTTCACAATCAGGTAGAAAAATCGCAGCGAGAGGCTTTAAATCATACGAGGTGTCCAAAAAGGAATGATCGATGTTCAGGCATGTGACAGGAACAATAATACGAAGCAAAAATGTCTTTTACACGTGGGCTCTAAAATGCTTACCTTTCGAGATATGAGCACTTCGCCTTCGATACTGTGAAACAAATGTCTTCTACTGCAAGCTCGTTCGTTTCCATATTTTTAAGGGGAACAGTACGTGACAAAAAAGACCGCCCGGTTAGCCGTGCGGTCTAACACACTGTTTACCGGGCAGGAAGGCGTGCCGGTCGCCGGCACGAATCCCCCCGGCGGATTAGTGTCGAGTTCCTGTGTGCCGGCCAGTCTGTGGATGGTTTTTAGGCGGTTTTCCATCTGCCCCGGCGAATGCGGGCTGGTTCCCCTTATTCCGCCTCAGTTGCACTATGTCGGCGATTGCCGCGCAAACACTTTCTCCACGTACGCGTACACCATAATTGCCCTACCACGCAAACATTGGGGATACACTCGTCTGGTGTGAGACGTTCACTAGGTGGAGGGGGGGGGGGGGGGATGGTGAGGGGTGGAGTGGGGGGGGGGCTCCACTAAGGGCCGAACCGCACAAAAAACCTGGGTTTGCTATGTGGTGGTGGTGGGGTGAGTGGACTGCTGTAGCCTGTTGTGGGGTTGTAAACCACTAAGGGCTACGGCGGAGACAAAGCCTGTCCGTCTTTTCTAGATCTCCAGTTCCATAAATTACAATACACTACAATGGTACAAAAAACAAATGTATTGAACATGGACTCTAAAGTACATACCTTAAACATTATGAGCACTTTTTCATCTTCGCTACTGTCAAATATGTTTCTTCTACTGAAAAAAATGTTACAGCTCTTAAGATATGCATTTTAGAGCCCAAGTTTACTGGACATTGTTATCTTGTTTTGGTTCATACTTTCTGTTCCCAAAATGGGGAAAGCAAAGGGCTTGTAGGAGAAGAGATTTGTTTCCCAGTATCGAAGACGAAGTGCTCATAGCTCGAAAGGTACACATGTTTGAGCCCGTATTTACTAGACTGTTTTGCTTCGGATGAAAGGTGGTGCAATTCTCATGGGACGCCATGTGCATACGGTGTCTATAACTCAACTTTCGGTACTTTAGCAGTGTACAGGGGAAACCACTTACCGCAGGGAGACCCAACTTTACAGGAAAGTGGTTCAGACTGTGCGCTGCTGGATTTGTGTTATTACCCTACTGGCCATTAAAATTGCTACACCACGAAGATGACGTGCTACAGACGCGAAATTTAACCGACAGGAAGAAGATGCTGTGATATGCAAATGATTAGCTTTTCAGAGCATTCACACAAGGTTGGCGCCGGTGGCGACACATACAACGTGCTGACATGAGGAAGGTTTCCAACCAATTTCTCATACACAAACAGCAGTTGACCGGCATTGCCTGGTGAAACGTTGTTCTGATGCCTCGTGTGAGGAGGAGAAATGCGTACCATCTCGACTCTGATAAAGGTCGGATTATAACCTATCGCGATTGCGGTTTATCGTATCGCGACATTGCTGCTCGCGTTGGTCGAGATCCAATGACTGTTAGCAGAATATGAAATCGGTGGGTTCAGGAGGGTAATACGGAACGCCGTGCAGGATCCCAACGGCCTCGTATCACTAGCAGTCGAGATGACATGGCTCTAACGGGGCGTGCAGCCACGTCTCGATCCCTGAGTCAACAGATGGTGACGTTTGCAGGACAACAACCATCTGCACGAACAATTCGACGACGTTTGCAGCAGCATGGATTATCAGCTCGGAGACCATGGCTGCGGTTACCCTTGACGCTGCATCACAGACAGGAGCGCCTGCGATGGTGTACTCAACGACGAACCTGGGTGCACGAATGGCAAAAGTCATTTTTTCGGACGAATCCAGGTTCTGTTTACAGCATCATAAGGGTCGCATCCTTGTTTGGCGACATCGCGGTGAACGCACGCTGGAAGCGTGTATTCGTCATCGCCATACTGGCGTATCACCCGGCGTGGTGGTATGCGGTGCCGTTGGTTACACGTCTCAGTCACCTCTTGTTCGCATTGACCGCACTTTGAACAGTGGACGTTACATTTCAGATCTGTTACGACCCGTGGCTCTACCTTTCATTCGATCGCTGCGAAACCCTATATTTCAGCAGGATAATGGACGACCGCATTTTGCAGGTCCTGTACGTTCCTTTCCGGATACAGAAAATGTTCGACTGCTGCCCTGGCCAGCACATTCTCCAGATCTCCCACCAATTGAAAACGTCTGGTCAATGGTGGCCGAGCAACTGGCTCGTCACAATACGCCAGTCACTACTCTTGATGAACTGTGGTATCGTGTTGAAGCTGCATCGGCAGCTGTACCTGAACACGCCATCCAAGCTCTTGTTTGACTCAATGCCCAGGCGTATGAAGGCCGTTATTACGATCAGAGGTGGTTGTTCTGGGTACCGATTTTTCAGGATCTATGCACCAAAATTGCGTGAAAATGTAATCAAATGTCAGTTCTAGTATAATTATCTGTCCAATGAGTACCCGTTTATCATCTGCATTTCTTCTTGGTGTAGCAATTTTAATGGCCAGTAGTGTAGTAGCGTTAATGTCATCAGTTGCCTCTGGGTGCCGGTACTGGTACCGCGACGTAGGAGAAACTCGGACCCCGAGGATGAATGACGTGATGCGTAAACGGCACGCATTAGTATGATCTGCTTCGTCAACATGTGTTGCCTGCTCTACGAGAGAGGTGCTTTGGACTCAACTGTTTTCGTGCACGCTGGAGCTCCACCTCGCGTTGATCTCGAGATCATTCGTTTATGAAACATTGGCCCATCGTTCCAACCTGTGTGGCCACCAAGATCCCCAGATTTGAACCCGTGTGATTTCTGGCTGTGTATTTACCTGATGGAGAGGGTTCATCAACGGGACACTAACACACTGTGGAGGTTGAAGACGAGCATAGTGAGTGAGGTGAGTAACGTCCCACCTGACATATTTCGGACAGCAGTAGAGCAGTCTCTAGATTAGGGTGTCATGGATACAGCTGGTCGACACACTGAGCAACGTCTGTAACCCGGAATGTAGATATAATACGCAGTTAACAAATGTTACGCTGTAAGTAGGCTGGTTAGGTTTATATGTTGGCAACGCCACGTAGCGCTCTGTATGACAATCACTGACTGTGGTGTGTGCAGTCTGTGGCTGGTTGGCATTGTTGTAATATTCGCTATTGTAGTGTGTGGCAGTTGGATGTGAACAGCGCGTTGCGTTGGGCAGTTGGAGGTGAGCTGCCAGCAGTGGTGGATGTGGAGAGAGAGAGAGACAGAGTTTTGAGAGGTTACTATAACCGGACGATCTGGACGCCGGAAAAAGGAAATTTGTAAAGATGGAGGTTATGAAGTAATATATATATATATATATATATATATATATGTATGTGTGTGTGTGTGTGTGTGTGTGTGTGTGTGTGTATATATATATACATTGTTGTTGTGGTCTTCAGTCCTGAGACTGGTTTGATGCAGCTCTCCATGCTACTCTATCCTGTGCAAGCTTCTTGATCTCCCAGTACCTACTGCAACCTACATCCTTCTGAATCTGCTTAGTGTATTCATCTCTTGGTCTCCCTCTACGATTTTTACCATCCACGCTGCCCTCCAATACTAAACTGGTGATCCCTCGATGTCTCAGAATATGTCCTACCAACCGATCCCTTCTTCTAGTCAAGTTGTGCCACAAGCTCCTCTTCTCCCCAATTCTATTCAATACCTCCTCATTAGTTATGTGATCAACCCATCTAATCTTCAGCATTCTTCTGTAGCACCACATTTCGAAAGCTTCTATTCTCTTCTTGTCTAAGCTATTTATCGTCCACGTTTCACTTCCATACATGGCTACACTCCATACAATACTTTGAGAAACGACTTCCTGACACTTAAATCAATACTCGATGTTAACAAATTTCTCTTCTTCAGAAACACTTTCCTTGCCATTGCCAGTCTACATTTTATATCCTCTCTACATCGACCATCATCAGTTATTTTTCTCCCCAAATAGCAAAACTCCTTTACTACTTTAAGTGTCTCATTTCCTAATCTAATTCCCTCAGCATCACCCGAATTAATTCGACTACATTCCATTATCCTAGTTTTGCTTTTGTTGATGTTCATCTTGTACCCTCCTTTCAAGACTCTGTCCATTCTATTCAACTGCTCATCCAAGTCCTTTGCTGTCTCTGACAGAATTACAATGTCAAAACCTCAAAGTTTTTATTTCTTCTCCATGGATTTTAATACCTACCTCGAACTTTTCTTTTGTTTCCTTTATTGCTTGCTCAATATACAGATTGAATAACATCGGGGATAGGCTACAACCCTGTCTCACTCCCTTCCCAACCACTGCTTCCCTTTCATACACCTCGATCTTATAACTGCCATCTGCTTTCTGTACAAATTGTAAATAGCCTTTCGCTCTCTGTATTTTACCCCTGCCACCTTCAGAATTTGAAAGAGAGTATTCCAATCAACATTGTCAAAAGCTTTCTCTAAGTCTACAAATGCTAGAAACGTAGGTTTGTCTTTTCTTAATCTTTCTTCTAAGATAAGTCGTAGGGTCAGTATTGCCTCACGAGTTCCAACATTTCTACGGAATCCAAGCTGATCTTCCCCGAGGTCGGCTTCTGTCAGTTTTTCCATTCGTCTGTAAAGAATTCGCGTTAGTATTTTGCAGCCGTGGCTTATTAAACTGATAGTTCGGTAATTTTCACATCTGTCAACACCGGCTTTCTTTGGGATTGGAATTATTATATTCTTCTTGAAGTCTGAGGGTATTTCGCCAGTTTCATACATCTTGCTCACCAGATGGTAGAGTTTTGTCAGGACTGGCTCTCCCAAGGCCGACAGTAGTTCCAATGGAATGTAGTCTACTCCGGGGGCCTTGTTTCGACTCAGGTCTTTCAGTGCTCTGTCAAACTCTTCACGCAGTATCATATCTCCCATTTCATCTTCATCTACATCCTCTTCCATTTCCATAATATTGTCCTCAAGTACATCGCCCTTGTATAGACCCTCTATATACTCCTTCCACCTTTTGCTTTCCCTTCTTTGCTTAGAACTGGGTTTCCATCTGAGCTCTTGATATTCATACAAGTCGTTCTCTTATCTCCGAAGGTCTCTTTAATTTTCCTGTAGGCAGTATCTATCTTACCCCTAGTGAGATAGGCCTCTACATCCTTACATTTGTCCTCTAGCCATCCCTGCTTAGCCATTTTGCACTTCCTGTCGATCTCATTTTTGAGACGTTTGTATTCCCTTTTGCCTGTTTCATTTACTGCATTTTTATATTTTCTCCTTTCGTCAATTAAATTAAATATTTCTTCTGTTACCCAAGGGTTTCTACTAGCCCTCGTCTTTTTACCTATTTGACCCTCTGCTGCCTTCACTAATTCATCTCTCAAAGCTACCCATTCTTCTTCTACTCTATTTCTTTCCCCCATTCTTGTCAACCGTTCCCTAATACTCTCCCTGAAGCTCTCTACAACCTCTGGTTCATTCAGTTTATCCAGATCCCATCTTCTCAAATTCCCACCTTTTTGCAATTTCTTCAGTTTTAATCTACAGTTCATAACCAAAAATTGCGGTCAGAGTCCACATCTGACCCTGGAAATGTCTTACAATTTAAAACCTGGTTCCTAAATCTCTGTCTTACCATTATATAATCTATCTGATACCTTTTAGTATCTCCAGGGTTCTTCCATGTATACAACCTTCTTTCATGATTCTTAAACCAAGTATTAGCTATGATTAAGTTACGTTCTGCGCAAAATTTTACCAGGTGGCTTCCTCTTTCATTTCTTAGCCCCAATCCATATTCACCTACTATGTTTCCTTCTCTTCCTTTTCCTACTGACGAATTCCAGTCACCCATGACTATTAAATTTTCGTCTCCCTTCACTACCTGAATAATTTCTTTTATCTCATCATACATTTCATCAATTTCTTCGTCATCTGCAGAGCTAGTTGGCATATCAACTTGTACTACTGTAGTAGGCGTGGGCTTCGTGTCTATCTTGGCCACAATAATGCGTTCACTATGCTGTTTGTAGTAGCTTACCCGGACACCTATTTTTTTACTCATTATTAAACCTACTCCTGCATTACCCCTATTTGATTTTGTATTTATAACGCTGTATTCACCTGACCAGAAGTCTTGTTCCTCCTGCCACCGATCTTCACTAATTCCCACTATATCTAACTTTAACCTATCCATTTCCCTTTTTAAATTTTCTAACCTACCTGCCCGATTAAGGGGTCTGACATTCCACGCTCCGATCCGTAGAACGCCAGTTTTCTTTCTCCTGATAACAACATCCTCTTGAGTAGTCCCCGCCCGGAGATCCGAATGGGGGACTATTTTACGTCCGGAATATTTTACCCAAGAGGACGCCATCATTATTTAACCATACCGTAAAGCTGCATGCCCTCGGGAAAAATTACGACTGTAGTTTCCCCTTGCTTTCAGCCGTTCGCAGTACCAGAACAGCAAGGCCATTTTGGTTACTGTTACAAAGCCATATCAGTCAATCATCCGGACTGTTGCCCCTGCAACTACTGAAAAGGCTGCTGCCCCTCTTCAGGAACCAAGCGTTTGTCTGGCCTCTCAAAAGATACCCCTCCGTTATGGTTGTACCTACGGCACGGCTATCTGTATCGTTGAGGCACGCAAGCCTCGCCACCAACAGCAAGGTCCATGGTTCACGGGGCGGATATATATATATATATATATATATATATATATATATATATATATATATATATATATATATATGATGACTTTTGAGCATTATTAAGGTAAATACATTGTTCTCTATCAAAATCTTTCATTTGATAACTATGCCTATCTGTAGTTAGTGCCTTCAGTAGTTAGAATCTTTTACTTAGCTGGCAATATTGGCGCTCGCTGCATTGCAGTACTTCGACTAACGAAGATTTTTGTGAGGTAAGTGATTCATGAAAGGTAGAAGTTATTTTTAGTCAGGGCCATTCTTTTGTAGGGATTATTGAAAGATTGTGTTGCGCTAAAAATATTGTGTGTCAGTTTATGATGATCGGAATAAGTAAAGAGAAAACCGCTTGAGTGCGTTGAGTTTTGCTCAGCTGTTCGAAAATAAAATAACGAAAGAGTTTTTCCAGCACTATCATTCATAATTTTTCAAATGGGTGTTTCAATCCTCCCAGGTGGAAATTAAAATGTGTTTCTTTCAATGTTTTATTCGTTATTTCTCTTCGGCATCCTTATAATTGTTTCCACAAAGTTTCATTGTCCTACAGTCACTCGTTTTTCGAGGAGGTACTCTCAAGTGGGGAAAGTTTAATTATAACCACCTTGTATAAAGGGTGAACCTCATAATACTTGCACGGCAGATAAATCCGACATTAAAGGCGCTATCGATAGCCAGTTTTCACATAACTGAATTGTAAGCAAGGGCATGCATTTGTAGCGAATAAACAGATTCTGAGACGTTGACGAAAGAGCAGTTTTTTACAACAGTTACAGTTTTTTAAATGGTACAACGCCTATTGACAGTAAAACTTTAAAAGTAGCGTAAATGAGAAAGTCAGTGGTGTTTGTTGCAGGAAGCTAGTACTAGTAATTTACGAGTTATCGCACTGTGAACATTCTAAGTGCTGACAGCTGTTCCATCCTACTGCTTATATGCTAGGGGACGGTGTTATGTTTATTTACATTGTGTTGTGCGTGCATTGCGATTGCATTGCGACGATACTATCAGCATGTGATAGTAGGCGTTGTAGGAAATGTTTGAAAAATGATATTTCCCAATGAGAAAAAAGCGTACATGCTCATGGTGTATAGTGAATGTAGAAAGTATGTCGTTCGTTCGTGTATCGTTTGCGCCAAAAAGTGTCCCAGGAGACGTCAACCTCTTCTCGGAATTACAGATGATATGAAACTGTGTATTACTGCTGCTTAAGCTGCAGTTTCTGGTAAAATGATACAACGTGTGCGGGGATCGGTGCATCGCAGACTGCAAGTTTGTACTGATGCTGGTGGTGCTCATATTGATCTCAGGCTTTGAGGGGACATAGGCTCTTTGTGTGTCAGACCCCACACAGGTACTGCATTCATCTTTGTCTTTCGTTTACGGTGGGCGATGTCCCGCTTAACACCGCGGCACCTCCGGAGACTTATTAACATCTGTAACTGTATAAGGCTCCACATAATTACACAAGTGAAATTCACATTCGTTTGTGTTATAACATGGAAAAAACAACTGTTGGTGTTCACAATGTTCAAACTACGATATGTCTAAACTACTTGCACTAGACTCCTGCAACAAACACCACTTGCGTTCTAATTTTGTCTACTTTCAAAAAATGTTCAAATGTGTGTGAAATCTTATGGGACTTAACTGCTAAGGTTTTCAGTCCCTAAGCTTACACACTACTTAAACTAAATTAAATTAAGGACAAACACACACACCCATGCCCGAGGGAGGACTCGAACCTCCGCCGGGACCAGCCGCACAGTCCATGACTGCAGCGCCTGAGACCGCTTGGCTAATCCCGCGCGGCTTTGTCTACTTTGATTGTGGTACTGTCAATAGATATTGTTCCTTCGAAATATTTGTGACTTTGTTAAATAAATAACACGTGTGAAACGCATAACAGTGTGTATGGGCTGCATTCCAATCTGTGAAATCTACCCGCCGAAGGTTCGAGTCTTCCCTCGGACAATGGGCGTGTGTGTTGTTCTTTGCATAAGTTAGTTTAAGTAGTGTGTAACACTAGGCGCAAATTGAGATGCGAATAGCGCGTGTCGAGCGACGTAGCGTTGTTGTTGTTGTTGTGGTCTTCAGTCCTGAGACTGGTTTGATGCAGCTCTCCATGCTACTCTATCCTGTGCAAGCTTCTTCATCTCCCAGTACCTACTGCAACCTACATCCTTCTGAATCTGCTTAGTGTATTCATCTCTTGGCCTCCCTCTACGATTTTCACCCTCCACGCTGCACTCCAATACTAAATTAGTGATCCCTTGATGCCCCAGAACATGTCCTACCAACCGATCCCTTCTTCTGGTCAATTTGTGCCACAAACTTCTCTTCTCCCCAATCCTATTCAGTACTTCCTCATTGGTTATGTGATCTATCCATCTAATCTTCAGCATTCTTCTGTAGCACCACATTTCGAAAGCTTCTATTCTCTTCTTGTCAAAACTATTTATCGTCCATGTTTCACTTCCATACATGGCTACACTCCATACAAATACTTTCAGAAAAGACTTCCTGACACTTAAATCTATACTCGATGTTAACTAATTTCTCTTCTTCAGAAACGCTTTCCTTGCCATTGCCAGTCTACATTTTATATCCTCTCTACTTCGACCATCATCAGTTATTTTGCTCCCCAAATCGCGAAACTCCTTTACTGCTTTAAGTGTCTCATTTCCTAATCTAATTCCCTCAGCATCACCCGACTTAATTCTACTACATTCCATTATCCTTGTTTTGCTTTTGTTGATGTTCATCTTATATACTCCTCTCAAGACACTGTCCATTCCATTCAACTGCTCTTCCAAGTCCTTTGATGTCTCTGACAGAATTACAATGTCATCGGCGAACCTCAAAGTCTTTATTTCTTCTCCATGGATTTTAATACCTACTCCGAATTTTTCTTTTGTTTCCTTTACTGCTTGCTCAATATACAGATTGAATAACATAACCATACGTTTGTTTGGCCTCTCAACAGATACCCCTCCGTTGTGGTTGTACCTACGGTACGGCTATCTGTATCGCTGAGGCACGCAAGCCTCCCCACCAACGGCAAGGTCCATGGTTTTTGTAACTTCACGGGTCAAATGGGTCCGAGCAAATTGCGACGCGACGCGACTGGGACGCGACACGGGCCTGCGCCAGGTCGCGCGGCGTTGTGGTTGCGGCACAGTTTCGCGCGTCGCGCGTTCCTCGCTAGCGCCGTGGGAAATTTGAGGCGGGGAGTGGAAAACTAGCCCGGCTATATGCTCACATCGGAACGGCGCTTATGAGCAGTGGTAGTGTTCCCCATACGATAAATTTTGCCTTACTGTGTACTAAATATTATTGCCTTTGGGTAGTGTTTCGTTTTTCCCCATTTAAACGCTCCAGCTTTCTTTGTTAGTACATTATACTTTTCTGTTATTTATATCTGTATAGTTTTGTTTTGTTTTGTTTTTCTTCTGTCAAGAAAAATGCATATACTTCAGTAACTGATGAGCCATTGGCTGCTGGAATTGTATCATATGCCTCCGCGATGTTTTCAGATCGCAAGAAGGGACAGAGGGTAGTGAATAAGGAAGCAAGGAATATTATAAAATCATGTGATTAAGAAGCAAGGCAGGAAAGTAAAGCAAGGTTATCTCTTCGCTGCCTTAGTATGCTGGCGTATCTGTACGATATGTTACAAAAATTTAGAAAAGGATAATCTGCACAGGTGTGATCCCTTTGTGCTCCTGGTAAAAAGCGTTCAAGATCTGAAGTACAGAAGTCTCACTGTGATTACTTGGATATGGACGTCATATGATACAATTCCAGCATACATGCATGTGAACATCACATTTCCACTGCATGTTTTAATTAGTTCGCCATGATGAAAAAAGCATTTCAATTGTTGCATGCACGTTACCGACAATAACAAACTAATTATACAACAGGCTACACAAATTAAGGATGGTCGGTATTATTACGAAAGTAGGAATACCTTAAAAGAGTGTTATGATTAGATATATTTTATTTGTTGAAATGTGCTGCTGACAAAGGCAGATCTACTTTCATGACAATGTTTTTCGAACTCCAGCTCACAAGGTAAACATGACTGGCTTGTGCATTCCTGTCGCGGGCATTATCCTCCGCTGCTGACAATACACAGACCATTGTGTTGTGCGACAGATCAATTGGTTATTTTTCTCAATAACAACTATTTTAATCGCGATCTCCCATTGTCAGTTTGGCAAGCCGTAGGTGAGTAAACAGTATCTGGCATGTGCCTATCATTCCGCCCGAAGGAACGCTCGTCATTATTTTAATACTGCTCAGATCAAGAGAAGGAATAAAATGCTTGTATCATTCGAAGAAGCATCACCGTTTGTGAGTAACGGCGACACTGCTCTTGGTGAATGGTTTAATTGTACTTTCTTTGTCACAGTGTAATTTGCCAAACTCATCTCACAGCAGCTATTGCGACAGCATTCAGAAACGGAGTGCCTCATTAAATAAGTATTTGGCATTCACAGAGATCAATAGCTTACGAAAAACCTCATAGTGTCGGTTTACAGTAATATAAAAGAAGAAATTTCAGGTTTATTTTCATACTAGGAAGCTCTTGTTTCGCTAGCTGTCGATAACTCTTTAAAAATCAGTCACTGGAGTGAAATAAATAAAAAGGGAAGTATAAGTACTGATATATCGCCATAGATAAGAAAGTTCCGTGTGTTTAAGAATTGGCAAAATACTCTCCTCCTTGTGTGCTATCATTCCCCAAACTTTCGTTTCGATGTCTCGAGCGGTTTAGGAGATATGAGAGATGTTGCGAGTATTTCATTCTCGCGGACGTGAGATCGGAAGTGAGCGCGCTACATAGGTTCCATTTCCTCGAGATCGGTGCAGATAGGGACCTCCTCCCAAGTCTAAACAAAAATTCAATATGTTGGCTAAATTTCATACGTAGCAACGTATGCTGTAATATGCACCAAACGCAAGATCATAGCGACCCCTAATTTTCTTGCAAACTTTTTGAGTTTTGCGTAGTGTCTTACTAAAATGTGTCCATCATAATGAGAATGGTCTTTAGCGAGATGATGGGTACTTCACCACGAAGCTGACATATAACGCTACAAGTAAGGCAAAAATCAAATATTTTCAGTGAATGGTTTCTGTAAAATCGTTTGAGAAAGATTGCGCGCGCTTCGATTCTGTCAGCGCAGAGCGTCGCCAGTCTGCGCGTGCGAAGTACGGTGTACGTGTTGCAATATGCGTTGGACCAAGCGACTTGTGCGGAACGTGCGTGTCACGCTATAGTGTCGTGTCATGTCACACGTGCTATACGCGTCTGAATTTGCGCCTGTCCTAAGTCTGGGGACCGATGACCTAAGCAGTTTGGTCCCTTAGGAAGTCACACACATTTGAATATTTGTGTGAAATCTACACATAAATGGCCCTTTCCGTTATAGTAATATACGCGGTGGTTCAAATGGCTCTGAGCACTATGGGACTTAACTTCTAAGGTCATCAGTCCCCTAGAACTTAGAATTACTTAAATCTAACTAACCTAAGGACATCACACACATCCATGCCCGAGGCAGGATTCGAACCTGCGACCGTAGCGGTCGCGCGGTTCCAGGCTGTAGCGCCTTTAACCGCTTGGCCACCCCGGCCGGCAATATATGCGGTGCAAGTTCTATGTGATTCCCCTTGTATTTTACGGTTGACATTGTGATCACCATCTCGAATTCTGCCTGCAGCGTTTGCACTCCCCCCTGCACGATTGACTGTTGCCTAGTTATTGTGAAAGCGGTGTACGAGGTACTTCCTTTCTATCGCCACAAGTGTGCATTAAATTGATTAAGCGGCGTTACACGGCCTGTCGGGCGCCGCGAGGGCTCTCGGTTCCCACAAGCAGTGGCGGAGCGTGGCGCAGAGAAGAGCAGTAGGACCTGCCGTGACAGATGAGCGTCGCCTGGCACTTGACTCACCCGGCGCGCGCGTGCACGCCACGCGGCAGAAGCAGCCAGCGGCGCACGGCCTCCTGACGGATTACAACGCCTCCTGGGGCAGCGCCCTCCCCTCCAAACTTCCCACAGGCACGCCAGTGCAGCTGCCGGCCACAGAGCCGAGCTCCCCCTGTTGAATCTTGTCCCGCACCGCGGAGGTCGCAGTCAGGTTGACTACATCCTGTCCATCGCAAGTTTAACGGGTAAGTACGAGGTGCATTCAAGCTCTAAGGTCCCCGATTTTTTTTCTAATTAACTACTCACCCGAAATCGATGAAACTGGCGTTACTTCTCGACGTAATCGCCTTGCAGACGTACACATTTTTCACAATGCTGACGCCATGATTCTGTGGCAGCGGCGAAGGCTTCTTTAGGAGTCTGTTTTGACCACTGGAAAATCGCTGAGGCAATAGCTGCACAGCTGGTGAATGTGCGGCCACGGAGAGTGTCTTTCATTGTTGGAAAAAGCCAAAAGTCACTAGGAGCCAGGTCAGGTGAGTAGGGAGCATGAGGAATCACTTCAAAGTTGTTATCACGAAGAAACTGTTGCGTAACATTAGCTCGATGTGCAGGTGCGTTGTCTCGGTGAAACAGCACACGCGCAGCCCTTCCCGGACGTTTTTGTTGCAGTGCAGGAAGGAATTTGTTCTTCAAAACATTTTCGCAGGATGCACCTGTTACCGTAGTGCCCTTTGGAACGCAATGGGTAAGGATTACGCCCTCGCTGTCCCAGAACATGAACACCATCATTTTTTCAGCACTGGCGGTTACCTGAAATTTTTTTGGTGGCGGTGAATCTGTGTGCTTCCATTGAGCTGACTGGCGCTTTGTTTTTGGATTGAAAAATGGCATCCACGTGTCATCCATTGTCACAACCGACGAAAACAAAGTCCCATTCGTGCTGTTGTTGCGCGTCAACATTGCTCGGCAACATGC
This sequence comes from Schistocerca piceifrons, assembly GCF_021461385.2. Lineage (NCBI taxonomy): Eukaryota > Metazoa > Arthropoda > Insecta > Orthoptera > Acrididae > Schistocerca > Schistocerca piceifrons. The sequence continues at coordinate 197,368,097 of NC_060144.1, forward strand.
CACACGGGCAGCCGTGTGGTCGTCCGTCAGCATTCGTGACACCCACCTGGATGACACTTTTCGCATTTTCAGGTCGTCATGCAGGATTGTGTGCACAGAACCCACAGAAATGCCAACTCTGGAGGCGATCTGTTCAACAGTCATTCGGCAATCCCCCAAAACAATTCTCTCCACTTTCTCGATCATGTCATCAGACCGGCTTGTGCGAGCCCGAGGTTGTTTCGGTTTGTTGTCACACGATGTTCTGCCTTCATTAAACTGTCGCACCCACGATTGCACTTTCGACAAATCCATAACTCCATCACCACATGTCTCCTTCAACTGTCGATGAATTTCAATTGCTTTCACACCACGCAAATTCAGAAAACGAATGATTGCACGCTGTTCAAGTAAGGAAAACGTCGCCATTTTAAGTATTTAAAACGGTTCTCATTCTCGCCGCTGGCGGTAAAATTCCGTCTGCTGTACGGTGCTGCCATCTCTGGGACGTATTGACAATGAACGCGGCCTCATTTCAAAACAATGGGCATGTTTTTGTCTCTTTCCAGTCCGGAAAAAAAAAATCGGAGGCCTTAGAACTTGAATGCACCTTGTAAATATTGCGCCCTGCATTCCATCGCGTTTGTTGTTACGTCATTAAAGGCTCCTTCCCTGTCTAAGGGCCAACGGCGACACCATGTTACCCAGTGAGGTGGCTCAGTGATTAGCACACTGGACTCGCATTCGGGAGGACGACGGTTCACTCCCGCGTACGACCATCCTGATTTTGGTTTCCCGTGATTTCCCTAAATCGCTTAAGGCAAATGCCGGGGTGGTTCCTTTGACAGGGCACGGCCGACTTCCTTCCTCATCCTTCCCTAATCCGATGAGGCCAATGACCACGCTGTTTGGTGTCTTCCTCTCAAATTAACCCAACCCAACCTGTCCAGGGATTTTTCCGATTCAAGTAAGTAAAAGGAAGTCGATACATTTGCTTCGATACCGAATACTTTCACATTCGAATAACCCTTTCGATACTTACTCGGATGCAACAGAAAAGTACTTGTATCTAATCAGTCCTATGCGCATTTCGGAGGGGTGAGTGAGTGGTTGGTCCTGTTTGAACGCATTTGTTAATAACGTTGCCATATTTCACAATACCGCATTTACCGCACGCACACCGGAAAGACACGAATACCACATTGTTCCCTTCCCTAAATGTCGGTGCTTGTATACCCGCATCGGAGTCGCGCTACATTGCAACGCCCTCAAACGGAGACTTTTTGATAGCGCATTATAAAAGTGTTCTGTCGAAATTTCACCATATAATCGAATACTGAAGCCATCCACGGCAATAGCTACACCCGTCTGTTAATCTCTCAACTCCTTCCACATCAGAATTCGAGGAATACCGTTCATAACTCATCTGCCGCCCTTACGAGCAGCCGATCAGCATCAGTATCTATGATGCCATCTACTTCCCACGGATACACTTTCGACCGCACAGCGCTTTTCATAAAATCGACATTTTCCTAACACAGGCGATTCTCGTCTTCTCGTTTTACTAGGAGTAGACAGTTTAGCTGTGGTCCGTTTTTGATTACGCACTCACGTCAGACTGCACTCGACACATAACTCCGATAGAGTCCGATGTTACTTCTAAAACCACCGCTTCGGTAGCGACTGATTTTTACATAAAAACCTTTAGGGACATTAAGCACAGTCTGCTTCTGCCCGATTTTAACGGTTTTCCGCGCCTATGTTTCACTACGGAACACGTAGCAACTTGACTAATTTTCACAGTGTATACAATCGACAAGCACATATAAGCAAGACTGGCGGAGCAGAAAAAGCCAAAGTACAATGAGATTTAAAACAAGGACTAGGAGAGTTAAATATTTAACACAATGACTGACAAAAACAGCGAATACTTGTGTCATTCACGCCAGGATAAGAACAAAATAAGTGATACATAACTAAGGTCTATTTTCATTGGCTGTAGTTGCCCTACGGCCAACAACCAGTCGCTGAGCGTGCTTGGTAGGAATTTGTTTACACAACGTTTAAGCTTACTGTGAAGAGAGTATAGTTAACTCATCCCTGATATTTGTATATACATTGGGAAATTAATTTTGAAAGAAGATTTACACGAAAACACGTTTTATATAATCTTAATTTATTATCACACGTACAACAACAATACGTGTCATTAGTAATATTTCTTAAAAATAACAAAAATATGTACAGAAAAGCTACTTCCCAAGATGTAGTAGGTCCAAAATTCTTGACTATTTCATTAATTTAAATACGGGCATTGTGTTCTGTACTAATCAAAGAGAAATTGGTTAGTTTACTGTGCGACAGCGTCGAACAAAGGTTACTTTTTATTATTTTTAATTTAGAAACAGATCTTTCATGGTGATCTTCGGCGACCCGTATTGCCAGCTAAATTGTAAGTGATGTTTATAAATCTGGAAATACTGAAATTAAATCTTTTGAAAATAATTAGTGCAAATGTCTAAAGAGGTTCTGCAGTCATCAGGAGAAGATTAGTAAATGTTCTGTTTTATTAAGGAGGCAGTTACAATCAGTATCAAAGTTTCAGCAGCTGCTCATTATGTTTTGTAAATTTGAGCAAATCCTTCTATCTTATGAATCTAATTTATTGGAATAGTGTTAAGTTTTTCAGAAAGGAGAAAGTTTTAACTTTTAAAAGTCTGGACATGAGTGAGACTTTGTTGCAGCTGTGTCCAGCAAGTGACGGCTAAAATTTATTTTGAAATACTGGTAGGTCTCTGGGTCTGTTATCAGCTCATCTGTAGCGTCATACAAAACTTTTTTCCTGGTCTGGGGACGTGTTACGCGAAATTGTCTTGACATCAGCCACTTCACATACTTCTTACTGATCATTTCTCCGAACGCAGATTCAGTTCGAATTCTTTCTCTTGAGACCACATTTTGACTCTGTCTGAAAGAACAACAGTGGGTCTTTGTGAAGTTTTCGCGACAGTATTTGTTTGGGATAGTGTGCCATACTAAATAAATATGGTTACCATACTTGGCATTGCTTCTGTATTCATCTCACGACGAACTTGACCTTGTTTACGGATTATGCATTCCTATCGATAGTGGACATAAAAGCATCCACATTACTGATGGAATGTCGGTGGTTTTCTCCAAACGGAAGCGGGAGTCGGAGGCTGCGCAGTTGTTTTGTGGGATTCGAAGACGAACCACTAGAATGAAGTTTTTACTATGTAATGGAGTGCGTACTGCTCCGAAACTTCCTGTCGGGTAAAAAATGAGTGTCGGACTGGGACTTTAAGCCGGAGACTTATAGGCCTATTTCGTGGGCAGTGCTCTTACCGACAATAAACCACGCACGACTTACGGTCCTACAGATTCACCTTGGTCGCTATCTCTCTCCTATATTCCATACTTCACAGAAGTTCTCCTGCAACCTGTGAATAATACCTGGAAAGCTAAGTTGATAAAGAGCATTACCTGTGAAAGGCAAGGCTCTTGGTTTGAGTCTCGGTCCAACACACAGTTTTGATCTGCAGTGAAATTTCGGCTTATTTATTAACTTGTGGTCCCAGGCCGAACGGTCAGTATTCAGGGATATGAAACGAAGAAGGATTCTAAGCAAAAGAGTCTAGTAAACATGAGCTCTAACCTGCATACCTTAAAAATTATGAACACATCTTCGTCTTCGATACTGTGCAACAAATCTCTTCTACTACAAGCTCTCTGCTTTCCTTATGTTGGGAGGAGGTAGTATCGACCAAAACGAGAAATAATTGTCTATTAGCATGGACTCTAAAATGCATGACTATTTTACTGGTCATTTTTCTTGTTTTGGTCCATACTACTACCTCTCAAAATATGTAAAGCAAAGGGTTTTCAGTAGAAGATATGTGTCGCTGATTAACGAAGATAGACATTTCTGTAGACCGAAAACCTACTCTGTAGGTACCAACATGGATTCCGAAAACTACGATCTGTTCTGTTCGGCCACGAGACCCAGAAAGCAGTAGATACGAGCGCCCAGGTAGATGCCTAAGGAACAAAATACAACGGTATGGAATATCAACCCGACTGTGTGATTCGACTGAAGTGTTTGTAGCAAACAGAACACAGCTTGTCACTCTGAAAGTAGAGGAGTCTTCAGACGTAAAATAACTTATGGCGTCCGTCAGTAGAGTTTCAGAGGGCCATTACTTTCGACAAAACACAGGTTGTTAGGGGTATAAATGCATATATTTGCATTGGTGATTGAGCACAGTGTACTGAACAACATGACATCAATATTTACCTCATACACACCTGGAAATTGAAATAAGAACACCGTGAATTCATTGTCCCAGGAAGGGGAAACTTTATTGACACATTCCTGGGGTCAGATACATCACATGATCACACTGACAGAACCACAGGCGCATAGACACAGGCAACAGAGCATGCACAATGTCGGCACTAGTACAGTGTATATCCACCTTTCGCAGCAATGCAGGCTGCTATTCTCCCATGGAGACGATCATAGAGATGCTGGATGTAGTCCTGTGGAACGGCTTGCCATGCCATTTCCACCTGGCACCTCAGTGGGACCAGCGTTCGTGCTGGACGTGCAGACCGCGTCGGACGACGCTTCATCCAGTCCCAAACATGGTCAATGGGGGACAGATCCGGAGATCTTGCTGGCCAGGGTAGTTGACTTACACCTTCTAGAGCACGTTGGGTGGCACGGGATACATGCGGACGTGCATTGTCCTGTTGGAACAGCAAGTTCCCTTGCCGGTCTAGGAATGGTAGAACGATGGGTTCGATGACGGTTTGGATGTACCGTGCACTATTCAGTGTCCCCTCGACGATCACCAGTGGTGTACGGCCAGTGTAGGAGATCGCTCCCCACACCATGATGCCGGGTGTTGGCTCTGTGTGCCTCGGTCGTATGCAGTCCTGATTGTGGCGCTCACCTGCACGGCGCCAAACACGCATACGACCATCATTGGCACCAAGGCAGAAGCGACTCTCATCGCTGAAGACGACACGTCTCCATTCGTCCCTCCATTCACGCCTGTCGCGACACCACTGGAGGCGGGCTGCACGATGTTGGGGCGTGAGCGGAAGACGGCCTAACGGTGTGCGGGACCGTAGCCCAGCTTCATGGAGACGGTTGCGAATGGTCCTCGCCGATACCCCAGGAGCAACAGTGTCCCTAATTTGCTGGGAAGTGGCGGTGCGGTCCCCTACGGCACTGCGTAGGATCCTACGGTCTTGGCGTGCATCCGTGCGTCGCTGCGGTCCGGTCCCAGGTCGACGGGCACGTGCACCTTCCGCCGACCACTGGCGACAACATCGATGTACTGTGGAGACCTCATGCCCCACGTGTTGAGCAATTCGGCGGTACGTCCACCCGGCCTCCCGCATGCCCACTATACGCCCTCGCTCAAAGTCCGTCAACTGCACATACGGTTCACGTCCACGCTGTCGCGGCATGCTACCAGTGTTAAAGACTGCGATGGAGCTCCGTATGCCACGGCAAACTGGCTGACACTGGCGGCGGCGGTGCACAAATGCTGCGCAGCTAGCGCCATTCGACGGCCAACACCGCAGTTCCTGGTGTGTCCGCTGTGCCGTGTGTGTGATCGTTGCTTGTACAGCCCTCTCGCAGTGTCCGGAGCAAGTATGGTGGGTCTGACACACCGGTGTCAATGTGTTCTTTTTTCCATTTCCAGGAGTGTATTCTGATAATTATAGCTATCTTAAGAGTGGTATGTTTTTAGGTCAGTTACCTTCAAGTACGTGACGCAAGTGCAAACCAGCAATGCTTATTTTCCACCGGTCAGCAGGTCAGATGCTGAAATGTGGACGCCGAACAGTTAGGCTATGCTGGCAGGGGTAGTCCACTTAGTGCTGGAGTTACGATCGTGCACAAAGCATCAGATAGTAAATTACGTGCCGTTTTTGCATGAAGACTGTTAGACACAGAGAAAAAAACAACTAACGCAGTGAAATGGGTGCATGTTAAGGAACCTACGATCACAGTATCTGCACTTATACCCCTAATACCCTGTATGTAAATGATCCAGTAGATAACGTCAGAAGTTCCATGAAGCTTCTCGCGGATGACGCTCTTGTATACAGAGAAACCGCGACGCTAGAACATTGTAGCTAAATGCACAAAGACTGAAGAGGATCAACGCTTGATGCAGGGAGTGACAATATCTCTCAACATAAACAAATTTAAATATTGAGAATGCATAGACAGAAAGACCTTTTATTTTATGATTACAAAATTGCAGAACAAACACTGGAGGCAACGCCCGGGTTCCCGGGTTCGATTCCCGGCGGGGTCAGGGATTTTCTCTGCCTCGTGATGGCTGGGTGTTGTGTGCTGTCCTTAGGTTAGTTAGGTTTAAGTAGTTCTAAGTTCTAGGGGACTGATGACCATGGATGTTAAGTCCCATAGTGCTCAGAGCCATTTGAACCACTGGAGGCAGTTATTTCCATAACATATCTAGGAGGATTTGAAGTGGAACGACCACATAAAATTAATCGCGAGTAAGACAGATAGAAGACTGAGATTCATTGGAAGAATCCTCAGGAAATATATTCCATCAACGAATGAAGACGCCTACCGAACACTCGTTCGACAGTACTTGAGTATTGATCGTCAGACTGGAGTCCGCACCATCTAGGACAGATAGAGAAAATAGAGAAGGTCCAAAGAAGAGCAGCACGTTTCGTTACTGCTTCATTTAGTAAGAGCGAAAGTGTCAGGGATATGCTGAGCTAACAACTGTGGAAGGCGCTGCAAGAGAGGCACTGTGCATAATAGTATGGTCTACTGGTAAATTTCCGAGGGCGTACGTTCCTAGAAGAGTCAGCCAGTACATTGCTTCCTTCTACGCATATCTCGCGAGAAGACAATCAAGATGAAATTAGCGATATTCGAGCCCACAGAGAGACTTACCAGCAATCGTTCTTCTCGCGAACGATACGCGACTGGAACAGGAAAAGACGAAATGACAGTGGTAGAGAAAGTACCCTCCGCCACACGTCATAGATGTAGATATAGATAAGCAAGTGTATTTGGAGCCCATGTTTACTGGACTTTTTGGTGTTGTTTTGGTTCCTGCTGCCACATCTTCAAGTTTGTCGGTGGAGATCCGGTTCAGCCCGTACAGCTTTTGCCCACGTGTATGAGTATCCAGTCGAGCGCCAGCAGGTGGCGTGCTGCTCTTCCCCAGCCCCCGGGCCCGCAGGGAGTCGACGGCAATCAGGCGGGAGTGTGATGGCGAGGGGTGCAGCAGGAACCTGCTAGCTCGCTGCTCGGCTGATTTGTGTGGGAAGGAGGCGCGAGCGGTGGTCCCAGCCAGGGGGCTGATAGAAAACAGCGCCTCATCACCCTGCCCCGTGAACAGTAGCCACTTGTCCCAACTCCCAGAGGACGGCGGCATCCCACTACGATGAGGCCGTCTACATTTTTGTCTCGTTGCCCTCCGCCTCGAGGGCTCTCCTCGACATTTCGGTATGGCACCGAATTAGAGGAACCGTATACTGTAGAAGACTTCTGCTACAGCGGAGATCTCCGCAAAAGCGATCGGCAACCCTTCGGGCACGCGAGCGGCCTACATGCCCCTGCGCGAGTCAGCGTCACGAACCCGCCCTGTCTCAGAAGGGGGGGGGGGGGGGGGGGGCACGAAGTTTGGAACGTGGATCTACTGCATACTTTGTACACTCGTAGTACTCCATGAGGACAGCAAAATGTGTAAGCAGTAGCCTGTAGTTCTCAAGCGTTACTGAGGAAATCGCAAGATAATTTCGGTCGTCAAATGTACAGGGTGTTACAAAGAGGTACGGCCAAACTTTCAGGAAACATTCCTCACACACAAAGAATGAAAATATGTTATGTGGACAGTTCCCCGTCGCTTCCTATTCGATTGAGGTATTCACGTAAGTGTGTTGCGACCCCCATCGGGTTACGACACATTCAGTAGCGACCCAAGTGGAAGATTTTTATACTATGGGTACCACAATTGGTAGCGAAATCTGACACAGGTGAAAAGGTGCGAGGCAAAAGGGGGGAGAGGGAGGGCGCCAATTGATAAATCGCTTGTGTGGAAATAGGTCTTCGAATCGGCGCAGCTTTCGGTCAAGTTGATGCATAAGTTTCTTTTTCCCCAATTCGTTTCAATACCTCATCGTCAGTTATTCAATCAACAAATCTCATATTCAACATTCTTCTGTAGCACCGCATTTGGAAAGCCTCTATTCTCTTCTCGTCAGAACTTCTTATCCTCCATGTTCCACTTCCCTACAAGACTACTCTCAAGACAAATATCTTCAGAAAAGGCTTCACAACATAAATCTATATCCGATGTTAAGCAAGGTCGCCAGATCTCTCCCCAACTGAGAACGTTTGGAGCACTGTGGGTGTAGCCCTCTAACCAGCTCAGGATTTTGACTGTCTGATGTGCCAGTTGGACAGATTTTTGCATAATGCCCCTCAGGAGGACATCCAATAACTCTGTCAATTAATGCCAAACCGAATAACTGCTTGTATAAGGGCCAGAGGTGGACCAACGAAATAGTCACTTGCTCAATTTGTGAAGGTCTTTGTCTTGAATAAATCACCTAAATTTTCTGAATTTGTTTTCATTTGTTTGTCTGTATTCGGATAATACCTTCGTGATGCGTCTTTTTTTTACTTACAAGGAACCCCTTGAGTACGACGTCGCAAGTTCAGTCTTTAGAAGCTCATCTGAAAGTGTTGTGTGCCGGCCGCGGTGGTCTAGCGGTTCTGGCGCTGCAGTCCGGAACCGCGGGACTGCTACGGTCGCAGGTTCCAATCCTGCCTCGGGCATTGGTGTGTGTGATGTCCTTAGGTTAGTTAGGTTTAAGTAGTTCTAAGTTCTAGGGGACTTATGACCTAAGATGTTGAGTCCCATAGTGCTCAGAGCCATTTTTTTTTTTTTGAAAGTGTTGTGTTATCGGTTACGGCAGGAATAATATTAGCTGCTAATGCATCAGAAGGGCGACGGAAAATGAGTGTCCGGAGGTGCATAGCTCAATCTTCTCTGGGATGTATGTATCACACTTCACAAAACAGACATCGACGAAATTCGGAAACGTTCAAAACAAACCATTACCTTGCACCATGAACACCGAATGAAAAATAACGCACAACAATGATCCAAGGGTTCACACCATCAAGATCTATCTAGACGCGCAGTCCGGAACTGTGCGACTGCTACGGTCGCAGGTTCGAATCCTGCCTCGGGCATGGATGTGTGTGATGTCCTTAGGTTAGTTAGGTTTAAGTAGTTCTAAGTTCTAGGGGACTGATGACCACAGCTGTTAAGTCCCATAGTGCTTAGAGCCATTTGAACCATCAAGATCTAAGGCGAACTCCTTGGGAGTTCCAAACCGTGCAGGAAGTTCAGCTGGGTATCCACTCATAAAGAATGCATACAGAATCATATTGGTGTAACGGGGTGATGAGAACTGATGGAATGTGATGGCGTGCAACCGAATGCGAAGAAGTGTATCATAGAGCTTATCGTGAAACTGGCTATCCTTTAAAGCGTAGCTACTGGTAGTGCGACAGTGTTTTGTAGGTACGGAAAAAACAAACATCTAGAGGCTGAATTTGACCAGTTTTTCCAGGTGGTATGAATTGAAATGTCACACACTTTTAAGTAGGGGTAGTTTGTTCTAAATGAGCATGACTTTTCTACGCAGATCAGCAATCAACTATTGACCAAAAGCAGTGCCCATACCATAGTTTAGTTCCCTTACGGCCATTTTCCCGCTCTCGGTTGCTGTGATGTAAATGTTCCTACTGCCCATACAAGATCGCGCACACGAGAAAGAATCATAGGGAGCGGAGAACCTCTTGACTTTCCGCAGCACAGTAAATAACTTTCCAGCCAATTTACCATCCAGATTAACAGTCGGCATAATTATATACGAATGCGGTAAGACATTGATGTCAGTTGATCTTGATACAACTCTCTTGCTACTTGTAATTTCCAGTGTTCCTTTCCTATGCATTTCCTCTTCAAATCCCGACTGGTCCGAGTTGAAAAGAAATTCCTTACTGAACGTTGGGATAAGTTTGTTTATCTCATCTACAAATTTTCGGGCCGATTCCGTAGTTTGCTGTGCATCGTCAAGTTGACGCTTTGTTTGAAATTTCGTTATCCTACGTCTTCCAATCCTGTAGCACTGTTTAAAGTAACGCAACAATCCACTTCTTCCCTTAAAGTCACTGTAATCTATGTCGTGCACAGTTTGATGTGTGTAACGTACTAGGTCACTATCATGCAGATCCCATCGAGCATCCATGAAATGCGCGAACACCAGTTTTTGTGACAAGTGCGCCTGTCCTCCCTTGAATAACCGTAGTTTTCTTTTGCACTACACAGTCATACTGCTGCGGACTTATTCCAAACCTGTTCATAATTTTTTTATTTGTTTTATTTATTTTTTATTTTTTATTTTTTTTTTTACTATGCTGCGCATGATCTTGCATGTAGTTAATAATGTTTAGTACCGGCTCCTTGGACAACGGTCGTTAATTACTACATTTCACTGGAGACGAGATTTGTGGGTCGCTGTCCGACATGGATAGATACCTGCTTCAATATCACTTGCACTTATTAAGCGCTTATCATTACCATTCTACTCCTCATGTACACTGTCAGCACACTCGAGCGTATACGACATCACTCATTCCACTGACTCATCTTGCAGAAACGCTAATATTCATGTGTCACTTCTTTGGTTCAAATGGCTCTGAGGACTATGGGACACCTGAGATCATCAGTCCCATAGAACTTAGAACTACTTACACCTAACTAACCTAAGGACATCACACACACCCGGCCGCGGTGGCCGAGCGGCTCTATCGCTTCAGTCCGGAACCGCGCGACTGCTTCGGTCGCAGATTCGAGTCCTGTCTCGGGCATGGATATGTGTGATGTCCTTAGGTTAGTTAGGTTTAACTAGTTCTAAGTCTAGGGGACTGATGACCTCAGATGTTAAGTCCCATAGTGCTTAGAGCCATTTGACATCACACACATCCATGCCCGAGGCAGGATTCGAACCTGCGACCGTACCGGTCGCGCGGTTCCAGACTATAGTGCCTAGAACCGCTCGGCCACCTCGGCCGGGGTCCCTTCTTCCTCACGCAGTGAAACGCGTTGGTTCCTTTCAGACGAAATGTCAACTTCGGCAGCTGTTCTTGTAGATACAATACAATGTTTTCTTTGTTTATCGTTGTCATAGCTCTGCTTTAATATCAATACCACCAGCATTGTAGCACGGTTGTTAGTTACTCGCCGACTAAGCAGTTCAACTACGCTCCATAGCCTCATGCTGGATACCTCCACTTCCTTCCCCTGTCGCCATTAGCAGCCAATAATGTAGTAGCATGGTAGGCAATATGTGGGGCGTCGAAAGCCGTAAACATCATTGGGTTTTGCGACCCCGCATTCAAGTGTTCCTTGTTACAGTGTATAAATGATAAAAGTCAGTAGTTTCTGGCTACTTATACAGTGTATAAATGACAAAAGTCAATAGTTTCTGGCTAGAGCACCACACAAGAAAAATTCATGTAAATAGACGATCACGTGCTGCCAGAAGCAAATCCCGTAAAACAAAACATGGTATAAAACATGTAGCGTAGTAGACATCGTCTCTTCTTATGACACTGACGATGTAAAATATGGAGCATGTGTCACATGGAATTATGTATCAGTCCCATGATCACCTGTTCGTCAATATTACCAAAACATAAAATTTTCTTCTCCTTTTTCCATGTCCTCCCTGAAGTAGTAAAGCCTTGGAATCCGCTTTGTACCTATGTGTCCCTTCTTCTACGTCGTTCTCTTCATTGGGCGTTTCGAATAACTAGCGGTTCCTGCAACCCTCTCAAGCATATATATTAATGAGAATTTTGCTTCCTCATTCGCCTCTTCCGACATAAATTTAATGGTATAACGTGCCTTATTATCAAGAACTTTCCATGAAGCTACGGTGCGCAAATACTGCTGTGTAGTAAGGAGAGAACAACGAGCATGCTGAAAGTTGGGGGCAGGCAAGCAAAGGTCAGCTGAGGCGACCGCCCATTCGTAACAGGTGGATGGATTCACAGGATGATAATGCGTTTCTGTGCTGGAGCCATTTTTTTCACACAGTCGACGACGCCTTAAGCGATTATTTTGCACGTTACAGACAGGATGGTATCTGTGGTGTCACCGCCAGACACCACACTTGCTAGGTGGTAGCATTTAAATCGGCCGCGGTCCGTTAGTATACGTCGGACCCGCGTGTCTCCACTATCAGTGATTGCAGACCGAGCGCCGCCACACGGCAGGTCTAGTCTAGACAGACTCCCTAACACTCGCCCCGGTTGTAGAGCCGACTTTGCTAGCGATGGTTCACTGTCTACATACGCTCTCATATGCAGAGACGACAGTTTAGAATAGCCTTCAGCTACGTAATTTGCTACGACCTAGCAAGGTGCCATATTCAGTTACTATTCTGAACAGATAATATTGTGAATCATTTACCGTCAAGAGCGACGTTCATCATTAATGGATTAAAGTTAAGTATCAAACCAGCTACGTCCGCTTTCTGAATTCTCATTCCTTGTCATGTTCCAGACCTCACGTCAGTATAGTTCTTCCCCCCTCACGCCAGTCTGCGTGAGCTAAAACGCGTGCATTTCGGCCTCCTCTAGTAACACAGTGTTGGCACTTCAGCCAACACAACAGTATCAACTTAATGTTTATTGCATGTGTCCTGTGCGTCTCACCTCTTGCGAATTAAAACAGTTACGCAAGTATTTCACTTTTGAGAAATTTTCTTTCTCCCCAAATAATTCTCTATCTAATTTTGCGACTTCCTTTTGTATTGCTTTCCTGAACCATTTAGTTTGAAACACCATCTTCTCCAGCCGCTTTTCCTTCCTCTCTATGAAAACTGCACATCCTGCAACAAACACCACTGACTTTCTAATTTACCCTAATTTCAGTTCGTTAATGTCAGCAGGCATTGTTCCGTTTAAAACAGCGTGTGTTTCGACAAGAAATACACAGTTTCTAATTATTATTACAGTCTGTTGATTGACTAACAGAACGAGCCCCTGGCTACCAAACCATTCCGTGAAAACCACACATCAATAACACCTTCCATTTCCGCAATGTTTGCCGTGCAAGTTTTAGGAGATTCACCCTGTATCTCGGTTTATTTCCAGTGTAAGTAAAGTAAAATTAGGAAATAAAAAAAGGATTCTATATAGGGACTCGATCCTCCGCCTCTCTGATTACCGTTCTGTTCTCTTTTTTCCATGTCGTTCCTGAAGTAGTGGAGCTGCCTCGAAACGGCGCTAACATAAATTGCAATAGGGGATGAGATTTTTTATGAAAATATTTTATTATGAAAGCATTTTTAAAGTTAAATCTTTGAAACTTTATTTGGCTTCCCTGTTAGAAGTAAAACATACACATGTCATTGTTTTCGAAAAATCAATCCCTAAGGGGCTGACATAGGGTCAGACTGATTCAATGACTCATCATCGCCCCGCCCAAACCGCAAAGAATAGAAACTTGAAGTTTAGAAAGGGTGTGGATTTTATACTCTAGCTATCGGTTTAGGAAGGATTGTCCGAAATTCCATTCCTAAGGGGGTCAAATATGGGATGAAATACTTTTTGAAAGTGTGTCGCTATTTTGGCAATTTTGAAGCTAGAACTACGAAAACTGGTATTTGGTTCCTCAGTCAGGAAAAAAATTCATGTTTCAGCATTTTTAGAAATTCGATGGTTAAGTGGGTAAAGGAGTGGGTGAAAGTTTTTTGAAAATAAAAAGTTAGTAAAGAACTACTGAAGGATTTTAATGCTATATTGTAAGTAGGCTGTTTATGTTTTCTCTATGTAAGTAGGCTGTTTATGTTTTCTCTATGTAAGTAGGCTGTTTATGTTTTCTTATTGGCAACGTTACGTAGCGCTCAATATGAAAATCACTGGCTGTGCTGTGTGCAGTCTGTGGCTAGTTTGCATTGTTGTCTGCCATTGTAGTGTTGGGCAGCGGCAGCTGGATGTGAACAGCGCGTAGCGTTGCGCAGTTGGAGGTGAGCCGCCAGCAGTGGTGGATGTGGGGAGAGAGATGGCGGAGTTTTGAAATTTGTCATGAACTGCTATATTTATATATGATGATATCAAGGTAAATACATTGTTTGTTTTCTATTAATATCTTTCATTTGCTAACTATCCCTATCAGTAGTTAGTGCCTTCCGTAGTTTGAATCTTTTATTTAGCTGGCAGTAGTGGCACTCGCTGTATTGCAGTAGCTTGAGCAGCGATGATTTTTGTGAGGTAAGTGATTTGTGAAAAGTATAGTTTAATGTTAGTCAGGGCCATTCTTTTGTAGGGAATTTTGAAAGTCAGATTGCGTTGCGCTAAAAATATTGTGTGTCAGGTTAAGCACAGTCGTGTATAATTTGTTAAAAAGGGGACGTTTCATATGTCGACCATTAGCCGAGGATACCTCACTGGAATCTTCTGATTTTTTGTTGTAGTTTGTGTAATTAGTGTAGATTTTGTTTATTGCTAGCTCGTAATTGTAGAGAAAATCTCCTTTGTAGTTGCAGTCTTTCATTGTTGTACAGTAAAACAGTTGTGGCATGCATGTAGATTTGCACCAAGTATTTCGCAGCTGCAATTAACTAGATATTATTTTCAGTGTTATCTTAATGTGTTCTCTTATTTTTGCTCTTCAAATTGTGCTTTTCTGTGTTGTCGTGTGAAATATTGTGACAATAATGGCGTGTGAAAAACGTAATACTAGGCTCCAAAGTAAACTGAGAAATGACAGTGAAGACGAAAGCAGTGTGTTAGCGCCGCAGAGTAATGAATTAACTAATGTTCAAAGTAGCAATTTGGTAATTGTGCATAGGGAAATGGAGCGGGCTGCAAACAATGGTGTAGACAGTGAAACAGGTAGTGAACAGGGAAGCATTATCGATCGATCGGTCGGCAACAGCTCGCCTCAGGAATCCGAAATGACAGGACACAATTTCGCAAATACTGTAGATTCAGGTTTTGGGTTATCACCGTTTTCTCAAATAAGTCAAGACGCATTTTCTGCTTGTCAAAATGTGAATGTTGCCGGTGCAAATGCACTGCCGAAAAGCGTAGAGAAACAGATTCCAGACACTAATACATTATTATTGCAATTAATGCAACAAATGGAACAAAATCAGAGACAAATGGGACAAAATCTTAAAAAGTTAGACACAGTGGAACAAAATCTCAAAAAGTTAGACACAGTGGAACAAAATCTCAAAAAGTTAGACACAGTGGAACAAAATCTCAAAAAGTTAGACACAATGGAACAAAATCTTCAAAAGTTAGACACTACACTTGAACAAACACGTGAAGATTTAACCACTGAGTTACATAACATCGAATCGAAATGTCAAAAGGTCTGTAATGACGTAAAAACACAAATTTGTGAGCATTTCCAACCTATTTTTTCGCGTCATGAAAATGTATTACAGAATCACGAAGCAGCCATAAAAGAACTGCAAACTATTGTTCATGAAAATCATGAGACCTTGCAAGCTAAAATTGACTCAGTTGCATCTACCGATTCGGTTACGCAACTTGCAAGAACTCAGGAAAACTTAAAGGACACAGTAGATACCCTGAAAATTGGTTCAGAAAGACACATGGAGGAAATAAGTACACTATCGGAGAAAGTAGCCGAACTTTCGGATCAGGTCACTAACTTATCTACAAAGGTAGATGATGATCTGAATGACACAAGACCCGTAGCCTTCACTGACACAGAAGAGTATGAACAAATAAGAAAATTCAAACAAAATCAAAATCAAATCAATACACAGTACAAAAGAGAAATCCGGGAAGTACAAGATCAGTTGACGCAGGTAATACAAGAATTATGTATTTCAGAGGACACTCGCGCTCCAATACGGGAAGAGGGACATAGAAATACGGAACAACCACAAAATAATAACACAGGACACTTCGGAAATTATGAAAGAAATTGGCAAGGCGCATTGGATTTTGAGATGGAACGGCCGACACGACCTAACAATGACCGATATGCGACTCGCCGACATGATGATTTTGACTATAAGCTGTTCATTACTACACGTAAATTCAAAACATTTAAGAATTCTGGCAACGACATTCATCCACAAGCATGGCTCCATCAATTCTCGCATTGTTTTCCTCCCAACTGGTCGTTAGAACACAGATTAGAATTTATGTGTGGCTACTTGGAGAATGAACCAGCTGTAAGAATGCGATCGGTAATTCACGATTGCCACAGTGAAGGAGAGTTTTACCATGCCTTCCTCTCAGCATATTGGTCTCAAGCCACACAAGACCGAGTAAAACATGGCATCATAATGATGAAACATTTCGAACAATCTGAATTTTCCAGTCTTGTGAAATATTTTGAAGACATGTTGCATAAGAATCAGTATCTTTCAAACCCATACAGCCCCTCAGAACTCATCCGCATTTGCTTACTCAAATTGCCTGAACATTTACGACATTTTATTTTAGCAGGACGTTGTAAAGAAGACATTGAGGCTTTCCAGGGACTGTTACAAGAACTGGAAATTGACACAGACAGTCGCGGGATGCGAAAACAGGAAAACAATCACTACAGGTCACTTCCGTCACAATTCCGTGACGACAGAAACAATAACTGGACACGACAGGTCTATTCTTACAACGCAAATCGTGACCAAAATAGACACCACCCGTACGACAACCGTTGGCAGAGTAGTAATAATTACAGGGAAAGATCACCTCTCCGCGGTAGTGACTATCACAGAGACAATCAGAGAAACAGACAATATGGGAACGAAAATAATTATTATTACGGGAGACAGAATAACTTTAGACGCAACGGTCCAGCGCGCAGTTACGATTCAGGGAGAAATTCTCCACCACTTAACCGACAAGAAAGAAACTACAGGAACTACCGACATGACGACAGACGATGTGATCGTAACGACAGACCTGAATTTCATCAGAACTGGTGGGATTCAAACAGAGCAGGGCCTTCTCGTCACGGTGAATTTGTAGAAGTTAGGTCTCCAAATCCCAATAACGACGCGCGCCAACAAAGAGACCATAGGCAATGACTCACACCGCTGGCTGCCACAAAACGTACTTATGAAACTGACGACGCAGCTGCCGTAGCTAGTAATTACGTAAAAATGGAAGACATTAGGGACATCTTACTCCAAGAACACGACGTAAAACATAACAACATTGCATATCCTGTGATTCACATTACAGTAAATGACGTAAAATTTACGACAGTACTTGACTCTGGCAGTCCCATTTCAGTAATCAGTGAAACAGTCTTTAGCAAATGCAACAAATCGAACGATTGCCCCACACTTCCGTAACGTAAGATTAAATTACAAGGTGCAATCTTTGGAAAAAGTGTAGATGTACGCCAACAAACCAACTTAGAATTCTTTTGTCAAAGCCACAGCTTCTCTATGAACTTTCTTATTGTTCCATTATTGTCGACGGAAATTATACTGGGAGTAGACTTTTTGAACGAATACAAAGCAATCTTAAACTTTCACGATGCTGAAATAACTTTAGAAAAAGAAGGTAAGTCAGTAGCTTTGAAATTTGAAGATTAGCTCTCAAACCATGACGAAGAAATTAATCGGCTTTACCTCCTGTTAGACAACAGTTCGGAATTTTTCTACGGAACTTGACGCTAACAATCATTCTGCAAGTACTGACAGGGATGATATCGATGGCGCATTTGACACTAATAAGTTAATTCAGAATAAAATTCAAACAATTGAGAATTGTAATGACACTGATAGGCAAGACCTTTTTGAGATTTTACAAGCACATTCCACTGTTTTTACTCACAAAACAGGAACAATCAAGGGATTTCAATACCAATTTCTTGTTCGTGAGCATACTAAATTTTGTGTTAGACCATACGTAATTCCAGCGCATTATAGGGACCGTGTTAGAACAGAAATACAATCTATGCTTGACGAAGGCATTATTGAGCCTGCAGTAAGCTCATACAACAATCCATTACATGTTGTTGAGAAGAAAAATGGATCGATCAGGCTTGTCTTAGATTCGAGACAAATCAATACGATCATTATTCCTGAAACAGATAGGCCGCAAACGTTGGAAGAACTTCTTCAAAATTTTAATGGTGTAAAAGTGTTGTCTTCCATTAATCTCAGATCCAGCTTTTATCAGATCGAACTTCATCCAGAATGTAGAAAATACACAGCTTTCCTTTGTTTCGGCGTTTGTTATCAGTTTCGGAAACTTCCCTTTGGTTTGAACATTTCTTCAGCAGCATTCATTCGCGGGCTAAATTCCATATTACCTGAGTTCTTAAAACGTCACATCACCTTATATGTGGACGATATTCTAATAGCAGAAGCTTCATGGGAACTACATAATCGCATCCTCAACAGTTTGTTACGTATTTTTGCAGAATCTGGAATTACAGTTAACTTGGAAAAGTCTGTATTCGGTAGGACAAAGGTGAAGTTTTTGGGACATATTATTTCTTCTGAAGGCATTCAGCCGGATCCTGAAAAGTTAGAAGCAATCAGAGCCAATCCAGTTCCATCCACAAAAAAACAAGTCCGCAGTTTTCTAGGTCTCGTAAATTTTTACCGTCGTTTTCTGAACATGCAAATTCTTGTTACACCAAAACTTTGTTCTCTCACTGGAAAAAATACTATTTGGAACTGGGACGAACAAGCACAGTTGGAATTCAATTCTTTGAAAGAATCGCTACTTAACGCGCCAATACTAGCTCATCCAAATCTGTCACAAGATTTCTGCCTTAGCACGGATTCTTCTAAAGTCGGTCTTGGTGCCCATTTATTTCAAGAAGCCACAGAAAATGACACTACTGTTCAGAAAACCATTGCTTTTGCTAGCAGAGTGCTAACCAAATCTGAAAAAAATTATTCCGTTACTGAATTAGAAGCTTTAGCTATCGTTTGGGCATTTAACAAATTCCGTTTCTTTCTTTCTGGTAAGCACGTAAAAGTATACAGTGATCATCGTGCATTACAATTTCTCATGTCTTCAAAATTAAATCATGACAGGTTAAAACGTTGGGCATTGTTTCTGCAAGAATTCCACTTTACAATAGTCTACATTCCCGGCAAGGAGAACATTGTTGCGGACGCACTGTCACGCGCACCGGCTGGGCTTGAGAAAAGTAACACAGAAGGCAACCTCGAGAAAAATTTCAGTATTCTTTACATTCAGAAAGTCGCCTTTGAAAACTTCATCACCACATCTTTAAAGGACATTGCTCATGAACAATATAAAGATCCGATTTGGAAAGACATCAAAAGTAAATGGCATGAAAAGACATACACTCAGATTCGGCATTATTACCTGGTTAGAAACAACATACTCTTCAAACGCTGCACTGTTGATGACAAGCTATGGGTACTTTGCATTCCAGACGATTTTGTTAATAAGCTCATTTGGTACATTCATTTCAGCTACGCACATTTTGGCCCACGAAAATGTTATCATATTCTTCGAACGACTTGTTATTTTAACAATATGGAAAAGCGAATTCGAAGAGTCTTGTCTATTTGTAAACTTTGTCAAAAGGCGAAACCATCTACTATCTCACATCGTGCTCTGTTGTTTCCTATTATTCCTTCTAAATTAAAAGAATTTGCTGCTGTTGATCTCTTGGGACCGCTTGTCAGAACATCTAATGGATTTTCGTACGTTCTAGTCGCTGTTGAACTTACTTCAAAATTTGTTTCTTTCACACCGTTACGTAAAGCCACTGGACGGTCTGTATCCAACGCCTTTGTTAAAAATTTCTTACGTGAAGTTGGACACGTTAGTAAAGTCATTTCAGATAATGGACCGCAATTCAGATCTGCTGTTTGGTCATGCATGCTTCGCAACCATAAAATAAAACCTGTTTTTATTTCATTGTACTCACCACATTGTAACCCGTCTGAACGGATTATGAAAGAAATCAATAAGCTTTGCAGACTTTATTGTCACAGAAAGCATCAGCATTGGGACAGATATTTACACTTATTTCAAAATTTGCTGAATGAAATGCCTCATGATTCCACTGCTTTACCACCCACTCTTGTACTAAAGAATGAAGAACCACCGAACAGAATCAGAGAGCTTGTACCTTTCCCGAATACACGTAAACTTCGACACAAAGACATAATTGATTTGGCTCTTAAAAATATAAAATCTGCAGCAGACAAAAGGAGAAAACTACACGGTAAAGCAAATGCAAAGAAATTGTATATTGGTCAGAAAGTTCTCATTAAAGCTCATTCATTGTCACATAAGAAGAAACACTTGAGTCACAAATTCTTTCTAGTTTACAATGGACCTTACAGAATCCGACGTATACCACATGATAATTGCGTTGAAGTTGAAACTCTGCGTACTAGGAAGAGTAAAGGTTTACACCACATTTCACATGTAAAACCGTTTATTGAAAGATAATCTGCTTTTTAACTTTGTCTTTGCCATAAAACGTTTCACTTCACGTTACTAGTATGCTTCAGAAACTGTTACCATGCAACAATGTTTGAAGTTAAATATCCAGTCAAGAACTAAGAGAACTTATTTAAACAGAAATTACGAATGCATTGTTATTGCGAACAGACGACACAGTGTAATTATTTGTACATTCTTGCTTGTTAGTTGCACGATTATGTAACGACTATAAGGCTCACATACTTAGAACATTTACCAGTACTGCTAATGAGATTTTAATGCAACATTTTGGTTTACTTGAAAATACATTCTGGGTTTAAAGTACTTTCTGTGAGATACCAGACGACACAGTGGTTAGTTTATGTGACAACTACACGGTTTTATCACGACGCTACTAATGAGTGAAAATTTACAATGTTGCTTTTGCAGTGTTTCTGTTTTATATCTGCACAGTTTTCTGTTTTATTCTGGAAAGTAAAACTGGTTTTAGTAGTAACTTTTGTAGTATAGCTACAATGACACTGCCTTTTCCGTAGCACAACAATACGTTACAGTACAGTACTTTCTTCACCACGGCAATAAGCGTAATAACTAATACATTTATACTCAAAGCATTTCACTTTTGTGTATTATGAGGTAAGTACATTGACTTCTGCAGAACTTAGCTTTCGGAGGACGATAACTACGACACTTCCACACAGATTATGTTGCAACAAGACGCACATTTAGTGCTACAGTACACGTATTTGAGTGATTAATTTTGTACTTAAAACATTTATTTTTAAAGATTTTTTGAATTACAAAGAAAGTTTTCCGTGATACATTTCATTCCATTGCTGTAATCTGTAACACCTGAGGGTATAATTACATTAATCCTCAGGGGGGTACACGCTTAATTTGTGTACCATGCGTGTGGCAACCACAAGGAACCCTAGCTAATATGGTATTTGCTTATACAACTTTACACATCGGTACCATATTTCTCTAACACACAAATTACACAGCTATCTGATCATTTAACAGAGAGATAAACATTTTTTTTTTTACTACATCAGTGACACATGTTTACGCAATACAGAGTTGGATTACTTCACACTTACGAAATTGTATTTTGTCTGTACTGTGTGATCTGTTCATATTTTTTCGGAACCATTGTGATACTATGAGAGCTTTGAATGATGTATTTGGTATGGATTCATGATTTTTAAAGTACGTTTGAGGTAGATGACACTATTGAAATGAGCAGAGAATATTTTTTAGGTTTTGAAATTATTGGAGGAAGCTACGACGATTTTGAGAATTGACTGAGATGTTATGATATTATTACGACGACAATGTGTACTATACTGTTGAGATATGTTTATGATCAATAAGATGATGCTACCGTATATGAGGAATAAGAAGTATGTTGGAAACCAAGAATCGTACTTTAAGAGTTATGAAATGTGCGTAAATGCGTGACTGTATCACAATGCTGACGAATATTTTATTTGGACACTTATATTTATAGGATTTTCTTTCTACAGATTTGCAACGCTAATTCTTGACCTGTGAAATATTTTTATGTGAGACTGTCACTGTAGCGGAAACTGGTGTCGTAAATATTTCCGTAAGAAAGTTAAGTGACCACCTGCACGTAATGCGTCGTGCGTCGCGGGCACCCACCTGGGCGACAACCGCCCGGAAAAAAAAAAAAAAAAAAATGCCATTAGCCTTTCAGCGGCACAGGTAGAAAAAAAAGGGAGGCCATTATCCTGGCTATTGACGTTCCTTTGTAGAAAGCATCGCAAATATTACACGCTCATTACCTGAAAACATATGGGTACTCGTACTTTGTGCTAATTACTGAAATGCTTATGAATTGATGGGAAATATTCGTACATCTGCACACCTGATTATGACAAGTGTCTTTCTACGAGAGTTGAGAGCTACTAACTTATGAAATGTCACATGACTATTGGACTATTGAACGATATTTTTATGCTTTGGTTTGCGTAATTGCTTATTTCATTTGACATCTGTTTTCCAGCTGTGTTGCAGCATTGGTTTCATAAAATAAAATTAAATGCATTTGCTAATGTGAACAATTTCTGTCAACAGATCTATTAAATAATAATTTTGTGATCCACATTCTTCAAAAAAGGAGCACTTGGAAAGGAAAGAACAATAAGAAGGGACTAGTAACAGTAACTGCATACATAATATTCTTTTCAAGTACCTGGTAATTTCTTTTGTAGAATAATTTGTGGTGCACCACTTTAATTACATAGACATTAAGATGCGAATATACATTTCCCTTATCTGCATTGTTGTTTTTACTGTAATATTTTTTCTGCTTGAGCTATGTCATGTTTAGGTATAAGTTACTGCTGTTTGCCAGGCATAGTGTTACTGAATTTGACTTTGTGTTACTCTGCTAAGCCAGTTTTACTACTAATTTATTTTTCTTGTTGCTGCACATTGGCTCATACTAGTTGTAATGTTGCATTGCTTGGTAATTTATATTTACTGTAGCTTGCTTTGCAATTTTCCATTTTTTTTGCATTGCTGTTTGTGTTAATTTGTTATGTGCTGCTGCATTGCCTCATCCCTTGGTTTAGCATCTGAGCTCAGTAGATTTCAGTTAGCTTAAGAGGAGTAGACTATATAAGAAACTATTATAAATTTATAAGAAATGCATTGAGAAGCTATCAGAAAATGGTCTGGCAAAATAAAAAGGATACTGTACAGTGAAGAAAAACTATTATTGACAGAGGGTGTGAACAGAATACAGAAAGCAGGGAGAAAAACTATTTTTGACAGAAGATGTGAACAAAATACAGAAGGCAGGCTTAGATAGGACTTTTGGGAATAATGATGAATGAAGGGAGATCTCCAAGAAGCAAAGAAAGTTTTGTTTGCAAAATACTGCAATGAAACAAACCCTGTCCTTTCCTTTTGTGTTATCCCACTATGTGTTTGGGTACCCTTGTGTATATATGTTCTTCCTGTCTTTATATGTTTACCTCATAAGACTTATGTTGTAGAATTTTTCTCGTACTCAGCTACATGAACTATGATGAGGAATACTGTTATCCTCAAATATAATTTGCATTAATAATGTGTTATTTACTTTGCAAAGATGTTTAGACATTATTTATTCTGTTTTGTGTTAATGCTCATGTGTGAAGTTGATGTTTCGAAAGTTATTCTGATCTTTTATGTATGTACTTATGTCACTATTTTTGTAACACTGATGTATATGTTTATTTCTATTCTTTTGTAAAGCCTGTACTACAAATGTTATCTGTATTATTATGTTTTAATGATGTATTTTGTACCTTTGTTATTGTATTCTTATGTTACCAAATTGTAATTGTTACCAGTTCTTCAAATTAAGTAACATTTCACTGCACACGTTTCTGTTGGTCATAGTACATGGACAATATGTGAGAAGTAGGGACTGATAGTGTTTGCACGTGTGTTAATGATTCAGCAAGGGACTGGATAACAGCATTGCTGGATCTAAGGACAATTCCAGAAACTTTGTGAGTGCACAAGTGGTGGTTTATGGACTTGCTATATTGTCCGCAAGACTCTTCGATGGTGATTGTGCACCTGCACATTTGCAACAGATGGCTGCTAGCCATCTCTACCAGGACTACAGTGGGTCTGCATCTTTGATGGCCCACCAATTGCTACAAGGACTACAGTGGGTCTACACCTTTGCTGACTCACCAGTACCATTATCTCTACAAGGACTACAGTGGGTCTACATCTTTGATGATCCATCAATACCATTATTTCTACAAGGACTGCAGTGGGTCTGCACCTGTGGTGGCCCACCACTACCGTAATCTCTACCAGGACTACAGTGGGTCTGCTCTGTGATGACCTACCTACCAATACTCTTCAAAATTTCGACTGACTCTGCTGTGGGTTTGCTCTGTTGTGGCCCATTACCTGTATGCATGTCAAGAGTCAGCACTGTCTTTCCATTGGAAGGACAACGCTACTTCTTCAAGACTGCATGGAAATCCACTACTTCTGTGTGCATTTTCTTTTACTGCTCAGACTTTGAGAAAAACACTGCAATTTTACTGTGACGAATGATGAGGACTGTCTTTATGGACTGTGAGAAAATTTGAGCTTTTGACCAACATTGTATCAATAAGTGTGTGCATTTGATTTCTTTGTTATTGTAATTATGAAAAATTTTTTCAAATCTGTATTGGCCACTGCCCAACCCAATATGTAAAATTTTTTGTGGGGAGCATGGGGGCTATGTAAGTAGGCTGTTTATGTTTTCTCTATGTAAGTAGGCTGTTTATGTTTTCTCTATGTAAGTAGGCTGTTTATGTTTTCTTATTGGCAACGTTACGTAGCGCTCAATATGAAGATCACTGGCTGTGCTGTGTGCAGTCTGTGGCTAGTTTGCATTGTTGTCTGCCATTGTAGTGTTGGGCAGCGGCAGCTGGATGTGAACAGCGCGTAGCGTTGCGCAGTTGGAGGTGAGCCGCCAGCAGTGGTGGATGTGGGGAGAGAGATGGCGGAGTTTTGAAATTTGTCATGAACTGCTATATTTATATATGATGATATCAAGGTAAATACATTGTTTGTTTTCTATTAATATCTTTCATTTGCTAACTATCCCTATCAGTAGTTAGTGCCTTCCGTAGTTTGAATCTTTTATTTAGCTGGCAGTAGTGGCACTCGCTGTATTACAGTAGCTTGAGCAGCGAAGATTTTTGTGAGGTAAGTGATTTGTGAAAGGTATAGTTTAATGTTAGTCAGGGCCATTCTTTTGTAGGGAATTTTGAAAGTCAGATTGCGTTGCGCTAAAAATATTATGTGTCAGGCTAAGCACAGTCATGTATAAATGATCAAAAGGGGACGTTTCAATATCTGTGACAACTGGTATTTGACTTCTCGGTTAGAAATAAAAAAATACGTGTTTCAGTGTTTCTGGAAATTCAGGCTTTAAGGGAGAGGAATAGGGGACGAAAATGCTTAAGAAAATATTTCGTTACGTTAAAAAAATTTTAAAACTAAATTTACGAAAATTGCTATTTCACTTCTCGGTTAGATATAAAGAAACATTTGTGGGGGGATGAAAGTTGCTGCAGAAATATATGCTCCAGAACGTAAAAAGTGTTACTAACAGAAACTTTGGACTCCAGCTACCAGGCTCGCTTTTCGATCAAAAGTACATTCGGAAAAGATCACGATTATATGGCCTTAATTAGCGTGAAAAACTTAGAAGGTGTTCAAGTTTTTGAACAGCACAAAAAATCAATTAAAGAAAAACAAAAAAATCTCTGCAGCCCATACAGTCTACGCGAACGAAGCAACACGCGCTAAGCTTGTTTTATCTATATTCTTGAAAGACGTGTTGTTGTTCAGTGACATCTATTTTTCTATTTACTCCTAAAATATTAAATTAACAGACTCAAAGGAAGGTAATGAATATGAAACAGTTGCTGAGTAATGGGAGAAGGGCCGACAAATAAAAAAATGTACTTTTATTAACAGTTCTGTAAAAATCTGTTGCTTGCCTACTGAAAGAACGTTCGAACTGCCACGGCACACCGTTGTCCGGGGAGTCGAGAACCCGAGGAACATGTGGAAGCGGAGGAGACGTAGAACAATCGCTGTAGAGGAAGAGTCACCACATAACCTACCAGTGAATGGATTTTTTCTTTAATAACAGGCAATTAATATCGAATATTCAGCCCTAGTTGTTTTTATCCCAGACTGACCTATTGGAAATTTGTGTCAGACTAGAGCTGTTTCAGTGAATACTGAATCTGTTTGTCAAAAAGATGCACAAAGTAAAGTCCAGGATGGAATAACAACAATGTGGAAAGAACGGATTGCTACTTACCACAACGCGTTCTCTATGTGGTGACTATCAATCTATCCTTTGCATATTGCTGTTAGAAAAATTTGTTCAATGAGGCGCAGAGCCCGTAATATTATTTAAAAGATATACTATTCTTGTTCTCAGTAGTTACTCGTTTTCCTTTACAAACTGAATTGACTTGAAATTGTACTCGATTTATTTCCAAATAATGTTTTTTTGTTTGCACTTCATAAATCGTGTACTGAACTGCATAATCTATTCCGTGGATCAACGCTTTGTTTCCAGTTGTTTGGTTCGGGGTGCTGGAAGGCGGATGATTTTTATTGCAGTCAGACGCCAAATCTAGAGTTTCAGTACTGATTCTTATGCTATATACTTAAGATAATTCTCATCTATTGTTCTGTCTCAGTTGCACGCTGGTAATATAATTATCCCAGAGGATCCTTCTTAGACCCCTTCATACCTTAGTTCACCCGTGATAAATTATTAAAAAACTTTGAGTGTTGGTGAACTCAAGCGCTCGGTATTGCAGATAATCAAATTCATTTTAAATAAAATCCTCCTTTTTTAAGAAAGGGAGCCGGCAAAGTTTTAGGAAACGGTTCTGTAGAAAGTTACAGAATGAATTAATTTTGTACAAAATTTCACATTTGTCTGCAGCTCCGGAGTGTGATGAGCTCGCGATATAAATTTCGATGCAGACGCTACAATAATTTCATTTGCTTCCTGTACTGTCTGCCATCGGGTTCCCCTACATGGCAGGCAGCACCGCATAACAGCCACGCTATGAGGGAAACAAACCAACAGCCAAACAGGCGAAGACATCAGGTAAACACGCCGAAGATTCCAGGCGATTAATAGGAATCTTTCCTTGCAGAGGTCGCCGCGACATATCCGGCCCCGGATTCCTACGCTGGGTTTCTATTGGCTCCAGCTCACTATATAGGCCCGGCCGGTCGAAGGCAGACCAGTCTTCGTCCGCTGCTAATGCCAACCGCTATAGCAGAGTCTCCGAGAAGATACCACCGAAGCCGCTGTACTGCACCGCCGATCGAAGTACCAGCCGACCGAGAGGAACCACATCTCCGCCTAGATCGACGGACGTCTACATCTATTGTACAGCCATCTGTTGTATTGTAGAAGAAGTTACGTTCAATAAACTGTTGGAGAATACAACACTTCCAATCTTCCCAGGGACGATACTCGTATAGTATCGGCTCCCTCTCATTATTCACTGCAGCCAGCAATCCGTCTGCTATCTGTATGCATCATTCGCGGAACTCCGCTTCATCTTAGCTCCCGCTAATAATACCCTTTAGTAGTGACAAGTATACTCTCAGCTTATTTCATTCTCCACGCGATGCTGCTTTATAACAAACTAGCTAAGTACCCCATAACGCCTATTAGTTCATCTTCTCCTTCACCTTCTCTCTGTCCATTGTCACCTCCCCTCTCTATTCACCTCCTCCACCCACAATTCACTCCCCACCTCCTCCTCCTCCTCTGTAAATCTTCTCCCCTCCCTCTGTCCATCTCCTCATTTCCCCTCTGTCCATCTCCTCATTTCCCCTCTGTCCATCTCCTCCTACCCTCCTTTAATCCCATCTTCCCCTCTCTTGCCGATCTCCTCCTCTCCATCTCTATGTCTAACTCCTCCTCATCCTCTCCCTGTTCATCTTCCCCCTTTCCTTTCCGTATCCATCTCCTCCTCTCCCCTCTCTCTGTCCATCTCTTACTCTTCCCTTTTTTGTCCATTTCCTCCTCTCCCTCAGTTTGTTAATCTCCGCCTCCCTCGTCTGTCTACCTGTCACTTCCTCCCCCTATCTCTGTCCATCTCCTCCTGCTTCTGTCTGTGCCTGTGTTCTTCTTCCACCTCACTGTCTATCCGTCTCCTCATCTCTTAATGCTTCCTTTTCTGTCCACTTTATCACACTCACCCCAATAGGAGGCTGGTGGTTCTTTTCCCTACAGTATTTTTTCCAGATTGTAACTAATTTGTGTCCCAAATTCGAATGACAACGTTCCAGTGATTTAGAACGAGCTTTTTACCTATGGTTTTGCTTGCATACACACGTCACATATATTTCCCACATATTTAACATACCGGGTGATCAAAAAGTCAGTATAAATTTGAAAACTTAATAAACCACGGAATATTGTAGACAGAGAGGTAAAAATTGATACACATGCTTGGAATGACATGGGGTTTTATTAGAAAAAAAGTATTCCTAGACGCGTGAAAGATCTCTTGCACGCGTCGTTTGGTGATGATCGTGCGCTCAGCCGCCACTTTCGTCATGCTTGGCCTCCCAGGTCCCCAGACCTCAGTCCCTGCGATTATTGGCTTTGGAATTACCTGAAGTCGCAAGTGTATCGTGGTCGACCGACATCTCTAGGGATGCTGAAAGACAACATCCGACGCCAATGCCTCACCATAACTCCGGACATGCTTTACAGTGCTGTTCACAGCATTATTCCTCGACTACAGCTATTGTTGAGGAATGGTGGTGGACATATTGAGCATTTCCTGTAAAGAACATCGTCTTTGCTTTGTCTTACTTTGTTATGCTAATTATTGCTATTCTGATCTGATGAAGCGCCATCTGTCGGACATTTTTTTAACTTTTGTATTGTTTTGGTTCTAATAAAACCCATGTCATTCCAAGCGTGTGTGTCAATTTGTACCTCTCTATCTACATTATTCCGTGATTTATTCAGTTTTCAAATTTATACTTTTTGATCACCCGGTATTTAACGCGCATTTGTATGTCTAACAATTTTCCCCCTGTAGTTTCATTTTCATGCAGCTCAATGTCTCTGACGTCATATCTCCTGAACTATGTGCTGTACAGTGATCTAATTTTGCAGGTACACCCTGTGTTATATGTGCCTACTGTCTGCAAAATGTGTTGTGAATAAAGTTAGTAGTAAAGAAGTAATAAATTAAAACGTCATGCATGATGCTACAATTTTCTCACGCATCTCAGTATTTATGAAGTCATATCTCCTGAACTACGTGTCATAATAGATGATATAGTACATATATTTTTTTACTAGGAGAGATCCCCAGAAGTGGGGTCGACTTTTCGAAACCATCTATACTGTTCTGTAGGTTAATGTCCCAGGTATTAAACCCTGCAACCATTCTCCCTGGTGTGCCCTCGTTTGCGAGTAATCGAAATATTTTTTTTTTAATTTTATGTGACGCTCTATAGCTTTAAATAAGCAACTACAGTTGGAAAGGTTGTGTAGTGCAATGGCTATAGTACTAGCGTACGAGCAAGAGGTTGTGAGTTTGAATTTTGCTAAGTACTTCGAAATTTTTATTTTAAAGTCTTCATCTAAATGACTTTTACCATTATTTTTATTCAGTTGTTTGGTTCAAATATAATATTTTTATTTCTATTCCTTTGTCACATCATTTTAAGCAGCATATTAACCTTTTCAATTGCTCTCATTTAAATTCCTATAATTCTGTTTCCACTTGGAATCTTAGTGCATGTGATTTTAATGATTGCCATGTATTAACATCGATTTAATTTTTTCCGTTTCATCATCCTCGTCAATTTTATTTCATTCATTATTTCTATTCCTCATTTTGCTAGATTTCGCTTCACTTAAACCTCTTCTTTGGTGCCCTCCCGCCGGAGGTTCGAGTCCTCCCTCGGGTATTGGTGTGTGCGTGTTGTTCTTAGCGTAAGTTAGGTTAAGTAGTGTGTAAGTCTAGGAACCGATGACTTCAGCAGTTTGGTCCCTTAGGAGTTCACACACATTTGAACATCTTCGTTGGTTTAAATCTTCATCTGCTGTATTTTGTCCGTTGTGCAATAAGAATTTACGTTTTAAGTGTTTGTATGATGACTACCATCCAAGAAAAATGTACATCTTGACACGGACGGGGGATCGCCTTAGCGAAGATATGGGCTGCAAATGGGGAAATCCATTGCAATTAGCGACTTTGTCAAAGGGTAGATTATTATTACCCAGAGCCTGAGAAAGAGTATCTCGAAAACGGCGAAATTGGACACTGGTCACGTGCTACTGTCGTGAGCAACTGCGGAAAGAGATAGGAGGACAGTGAAACTACCAATAGGCGCTAAATGGTGGTCGCAGAACGTGGGGTCGGAAGGCTCGTCTTTTCTGTAAAGTAAGATTTCTGCCGAAGGAGCACAATCCTAGTCATGCACAGGTGTTTCGGAACACACCATTCATCGTAGATTGTTGAACAAGAGACTCCACAGCAGACCACCCCTACCTGTTCACATGTTGACCCAATAACATCGTCAATTACTATTGCAGTGGGCACGAGAACGTCGGGATTTGACTATCGATCAATGGAAACGTGTCTGCTCTTCATGTTAATCAAATTTTTTGCTACATTAGGTCTAGGGTCGTCTCCACAAACGCCGCCATCGATGTGAATGGCGGCTCGAAACGTGCAGCTCGCCACGAACGAAGCAGGCTGGTGGGAGCAGTATTATGCTGTCGGAGACATTTCATTGCGCTTGCATGGGACCTGCGGAAGTGTTGGAAGATACACTGGCAGCTGCGAACCACCTGCATTCCGTCATGCTTGGTATCTTCCTCGACGGCGACGTTATCTTCGAGCGGTATAAATGTCCGTGTCTCGGAGTCAGAACCATGCTGCGGTAGTTTGAGGAGCACTATAGTGAACTCTCGTTGATGTCTCAGCGACCATATTCGCCTGATGTAAATCTTATGGAACCCATATGGGTCGCTATCGGGTGCAATCATCGCCTACACAAATCAGTGGGCCCTTATTTACGCAAATTACATGAACAGTGTGTAATCATCTAGTGCCACATTCCGCCACAAACCCACCAACAAACTGTCGGATCTCTGATTCCCGTAATCAGTCATGTATCAGTCTTGAAATAGTTCCGAAACATGTTTAAGTTAACTGCAAGACTAGAGCTGCCAGGTTAGCTAAGCAAAAATGTGAGAATATTTGGCTGAAAACAGAGATAAAAACGCAATACAAGAAAAAAGAAAACCAATGTCATGTTCAACTTGCATCTGCAGCAAGGACACAGCCTCTCCCCCTTACAATTCCTACACATCCTGCAGCACGTAGACGATACAGTAATTAAAGAACAAAAGATTATCTGATCCAAACACAAAAAGAAAATGCAAGCCTTAAAATCTATGAACAATTCCGGGTGGGATAAAAACAAACAGCTAGCCAACACAAACTTTTTGACAGAGTAATTAATACAAGTGACATCCAATTCAGCAACAGTGAACTTACTTTACTAAATAAAGGTCTGAAACATAATCTTGCAGCAAATCTCAATAACCACAGTGTTAAAATCGCATAGCCTGCACAAAATTTCCATGTGACAGAGCAAAACTGGACACATGTGAGAAAAATGCACTCGCATACAAGGCAAATAAACTGATAATGTAACTACTGCAATCAAATAATACCCCACACAGCACTGAACTTAAACATTTGAAAAATATTAATAGCAAACTATCTGAAAGTAAAGCACTCATAGTAAAGGCCGGCAAAGGACATTCTTTAATCGTAATGCATGAAAGAGAATACTTAGAAAAACCCTTACAATTTTTCCATAGCAACAATATTACTGAAATAATGTCATATCCTACAATAAAATTCCAAACTAAACTCCATAAGCTACTACAAAAGTGTAACTTTTTACTGAACAAATCTGAAGTACGTAACTGTCTAACAATGAATCCCTCAGCAACAAATGGCTTGCACAGCCATAGGTTCATAAAGAAAATTGTCCCACTCGCCCAATTTTTAACTCAAGAAACAGCCCTGCATACTTCATAAGCAGTAAACTAAAAGGCCCCTTACCAAATACTATACATTTGAAAATCACTACACCATACATAACACACATGAACTCACAAGCTTAATTAAAGACATCCACATCCCACCAACAGCTAAATTAGCATCACTAGATGTAGTCAACCTATACACGAACATCCCTGTCAAAGAGACTATTAACATTATAAGAAACAATCCGCTTAAATATAAGAAAATTAGAACTGCAGAGATCTATGAACTCACAGAAACATTTACACTTATTCTAGAGCACAATTACTTTAGCTTCAATAACAAGCTGTACCAACAACATGATTGTTTGGCAATGGAAAGTAACTTAGCTGGGGTATTGGCTGATATTTACATCAACCATATACAACAAATCTCTTCTCGACCAACCAGCACATCTCAAAGAAAGTAATCTACTACAGAAGATATGTTGATGATACAATCTTGCTTTTTCATGGTACAAACAATGAAATTGATACATTGGCAGCAGATCTAAGCAAAATGCACAAAAATATTGAATTCACAGTCGAACATGAAATTAATAAATGCATTAACTTTCTTGACCAGAAGATTTGTAATATTAACCATAAACATCAATTTAGCCTTTACAGTAAACCTACCACCATAGAAATCAGTACTGACAACTCATTGTGCTATCCTCGCCAACAAAAAATGACATATTTTAGAGCCATGGCACATCGAAATAAAAAACCAATGAGTGACACAGATCAACAAAATGAAATAAATAAAATTAAAACAGTTGCTCATAATAATGGATATAAACCCATAATAATAGAAAAACTCTACAACAAAATGCAGACAAAAACCACAGAGCCACTTCACAGCAATCACTTCAAGCCAAATCAGTGTGCCACAGAAGCCGAACCTAAATATGCTGCTCTCCCATACATAGGCCCACTATATGATAGTGGCAAACTTATTTAAAAAGAAAAATATCACAATCAGCTTTTCCACAAATAATAAATTGCAACAAAAAGTAATCCATGTTCTAAACATCTCCAACAGCCCCTACAGTAAATCAGGAATATACAAGCTCAAATGTGATACATGCCCAAAATTCTACATTAGAAACAGACAGGCAGAAATTTTGAAGTTAGATACAAAGAACACATTGATGCTTTAAGGCTTGGCAACTTGAGCAAATCTACATTTGCAGCCCATATTGCTGGAGAAAACCATACATTGAGAAACACTGAGAACAACTTAAAAATTTTACACCTAGCACAAAAGGGAGCCACAATGTATATATATTCTAAGAAATAGAAATACACACACAAACACAAAACAGCACCCCAGATTATATCCTTAATGAACAAACTGAGCTGGCTAACATCCCTTTCCTTAAAAATTTCCAAAAATTATTTTCCACCCTCCAAAGCAAATAGTATTGCTACATCTATCTGCAGGTCAAGTAGCAAATCTATCTGTTACTATAATTCTCATGATGCTAAGTGTAAATAAATAATGTACTGTCTTAAACATATTTTAAAAAAGCTTTGCCATGGAACATTTTTATATAATTAGTGTAGCAGTATTCGCTGTAATATTCACAAAATCAATATCTCTCTGTATTGGTGTAAAAGGTATTTCAGTTGCATAAGTGAATATATGATCTATTTCCAAACATGGAGCATCTTTATAATATTACGATATATCATAGCATCTTTGACACTCATATGTTTGTAAACTCTATGTATCTATCAAAACATGCAGTGCATGTTAGAAGTCTGTGCTGCGACTAAGCTGAAGTGCTCAGTGATACAAATTTACGTGTGCAACGATAGGAATGTGGTGTAAATGCATTCAGTGACAAATCTGAGGCGCTCAATTATGCAAGTTTATGCGTGCAATGACGGGAATGCGGCGAAAACTACAAACGAAGTCTGCTGGACGGAAACTATGAAAACAAGTACTCCAAACCGACATTTCACCTGATTCACATACAATGCAAATCTGTAACTCAACCATCTGTGTGACGTGCTTATAATTATGTATTATTTATATTTTAGGATAACTAATCAGTAAAAAACACAGCACGTGTTCTAATGAAAGCATGAAAGCTGTCCGACGATGAATCTTAATGATTCAAAATCGGTAACGGTACTTTTTGAATAAAGGAACTGTCCCAACACCATCAACATCTTTACCTATTCCATGCAGTCTCTTCTCGTCACGGACTTTCGCAGAAACTTATCGGTGGGGAGGAGGAGGGGGGGGGGCGTTAGGGGACTTCAGAACTGCAGTTTTTAGATAATTTAACTGGTCAGTTTCGAAACGTGTCATGCAACAAGCTACGTAATGGTACAATTGACTGAGCGAAAGCCGTAGCAGAATCTTTATTTACGTGACCATTACGGCACTCCAACCGCAGTTCTCGATACTTCTGCGAAGTAATAGACATATTTTTGTGACAATATTCACATTTGGTTTTATTAATGTATAGGTACACCGATGTATCGATATATTACAGTGATCTGGTTCTTGTGTGTATTCATTTCTGTGAGACTGTCATAATCTTTGACTTACTTTTAACCGTTTGGGCGCAAATGCACACAGAGCAGTCTTTTTTTCACTTTGCAGAAGTTAAATTGTTATTACGCTTTGTAAAAAAACTGTCAAGTCTTGTGTTTGGTTAAAGTAAAAATTAAATATATGAAAATTGACACAAAAATGTTTTCTTGATGATGTGACAATTAAGAAGAAGTATATGTGAATTTACAAGAAGTTTAATAAAAATGTGGATCGTGAGCACCAAGTCAAAAATTATTTCTACCAAACCATTCTTCTGATCTCCTTGTTTGATCATTAAGAATTTCCTGAAAAACGCAATTGTTAGGTCTTCAAATACTGCTAAAATACAGATCTGGACCTTCTTGCAGTCAAAGTGGAATCACCCTAGAATCAACAAGACGAGCCATAACAACATGGACGAAATCTACGTGGGAATACATTCAAGATAAGCGCCAAAATTAATTACTTTTTTACAGTGACTTCATTATTTCCATTCTGACGATAGCATCCACAGTCAATAACTTTGTTGTTGCCCGATAA
The DNA here is from genome assembly GCF_021461385.2 of Schistocerca piceifrons. NCBI lineage: Eukaryota > Metazoa > Arthropoda > Insecta > Orthoptera > Acrididae > Schistocerca > Schistocerca piceifrons. The sequence continues at coordinate 197,403,374 of NC_060144.1, forward strand.
AGCGAACATATGCTGCGTGAGCAACATTATTAATCTGATTTCTAACCTACTTTGCAAGTAGTGGTACTGTTAGAACTTCTAGAAGCGTATGAGAATTATGTAATGAATAACACCTCTGTACTTCAGATTCCAAGGGGGAGAAGGGTCAAATGTCTCCTATTGTGCCTCCCCCTCCTCCCTACCCCCCACCTTTTGCGGACGCCTTTGGATACAGCAGTCTTCCTTCTCTCTGATGTCATTTTACACAATAAAGAGAAGAACACAACTGAATGATAACTTACGAGCTAATATCGTGCCGCTATACGTTTGTGGCGGCTGGCTGATTTTTAATTAATGATTATCGTCTTCGATTGTCGCGGCTGTTACATCTGGATTACCAAATACACTACCGGAGAGCCGAATTAATGTAGACCGGATAAACCTGTCACGTAGTGACTAAGAGAGTTCGTGTTTTACAATACTGTTTTGCATGTAAGTGGTATGATGTTTATTTGATTACTTAACATTTAAAGAAACTTTTAATAAAGATACATGAAACCTTAAAACTAATTTGAAAACGTAAATATTTAAAATTAACAATTTATGTAAAGACAAAATAGGAACTTAAGAAGACAGGAAAGAGTTTATATTTATATAATGGCATCACTAGTGCTGTCCAGGAGGGAGTATCTCAGAAAGACATTGAACCCCTCTCGCTCCAGGGCAGTCACCGCCCGATCAACTACCACTCGACACATTTGTACCTCGCCATCCGAGGGCGAGAACGTCAGCAATACTTCCAGCCTGCCTCCCTCAGATGACGTAGTCGTACATTTACGCCCGGTTATTCTACACTGTAGCTCGTGCTGCCTTCTGTTTCTACATGTGTCCTACAATCCGATATCACTTGTTTAATAAACATTGTTTTCGTGACACACCGACGGCTATATATTTATACATTATTCTGCGTTTGTCCGTCTTCGTCTCTGACGCTGTTGTGTGATCTGCTGCCAATATTACTCCTGTGTACCTCTAGTATCATCTGCGGAGTCATTCGTCGCCTGTGTTCGTTGCCGCCTGTACCCTCGTCATTGCAGGTATTCATTGTGTAACGCTCTGCAGGGTGACCCACAAGGAATGATCAATATGCGGAGATTTGACAAGAACGATCATTCGAAGCAAGAAAGCCTAGTAAACATGGGCTCTTTATTATCTTAACAGCTACGAGCACTTCTTCATCTTCGATAGTATGAAACAATTCTCTTCTGCTGCGAGCTGTTTGCTTTCCCTCGTTTGAGAGGGGGATCAAAAACAAGAAAACATGGGCTCTAAAGTGGGTACATTAAGATCTACGAGTACTTGTTCATCTTTGCTACTGTGAAACAAGTATCTTCTACTCAACAAGTGCTCATAGATCTTAAAATGTGCATTTTAGAGCCCATCTTTACTAAGCCTTCTTGCTTCGAATGATCATTCCTACCATATCCTTGAATATTGACAATTTCTTGTGGGACAGACTGTAGCATCAGCCGACATCTTGGTTACGACGCCTCAGATCTCATTCGCCAGTTTTGGCGGAGTCAAGGAGTCAAGGTTAGCTTAGATTAGGTCAGAATGTATTCTAGTATGAAGTAGGTTGTATTTTAAGCTCCTAGTGTGGGAGGTGTGGCAACGGATACACCGTTTCCCGTGAGATCAGCGAAGTTAAGCGCTGTTGGGCGTGGCCGGCACTTGGATGGGTGACCATCCAGCCGCCGCGCGCTGTTGCCATTTTTCGGGGTGCACTCAGCCTCGTGATGCCAATTGAGGAGCTACTCGACCGAATAGTAGCGGCTTCGGTCAAGAATACCATCATAACGACCGGAAGAGCTATGTGCTGACCACACGCCCCTCCTATCCGCATCCTCCACTGAGGATGACACGGCGGTCGGATGGTCCCGGCAGGCCACTCGTGGCCTGAAGACGGAGTGGCAGTGTGGGATGTGTATCACAGCCCGTCTGCGGCTGGAGGCGAGTGTCGCACCGCGGCTTTTGCGATTAAAAAGACGCCGAAAGCATGTAGCTGAGCTATACCGCCTTGAAAAGAACGTGGCAAGTGCAGTACACTCAGTACTCAATTACTGAAATAACCAGATATGTTTTACGAACATATGCTGTGAAGAGGGAAACGTTATATTATGCACACACACTCCAGATGATTTGTGATGACACTGAAAAGCAAGATTACAAATACTCTGCATAACCTCTAATAAATTCAGCAAAACATTTCAACCTGTAAGTCAGTTAACCTTCAACGACTGTCATTCATTAGAAAACCAAACAAAAATCTGAGAGTGAGATACCCTAAACACCTAAAGCAGTAAAAAGGGGAGAAACAAACGCGACATTTGTAAATCACCTCGTGTGAAAGAATCACCACCCTGCTGGTATAAAAACACCACTAAGCGGAGATAATAATTTCTAGACTTCTAATCTCCATTTAAACATATGATATACCACCCTTCTCACTAGTACAAATAACGTTTTGAGGTTATAATTTAGGTCTATAATTTTCGGAAGCAGCAGTGACGGACAGTAAACGTCACGTCTATCACAACCCAAAAAAGGTCATTTACGGTAACTTAAAGCATAAAATATGCCACCTTTCTCTCTTTACTATTTTTTGAGATTATAGTTTACGTTTAAAATTTTCGTTGAACGTTTTTCCTGCTTCTCGTTAAAGCTGCGATTTCAGTCCATAGATTCTGACTATGAACTAGATTATGATATTTTTCAACCTCAGGATTCTACAAACTGCTTGTTTCTTGAACTAAACTTATTAGTTTCTCACAGTGGATATTTCGTGTGTGAGAACGTCGGTTGATTCTACCGTAGAAAACCAACTCATTTGAATTTCACCCGTTGTCTTCCGAAGTCAGTACCAGGACTGCTGATATTTTTAAAAATATCAGGAATCGAATATACTGGTATTTAAAAACATATCATCATCGGCGCTAGATATATAGTAGAAAAGTATCGACGTATTGACGGAAAAAGTATCGACGTACCTGCGTATAAAAATGTGTTCAAAATGTGCAAATGTGTGTGAAATCTTACGGGACTTAACTGCTAAGGTCATCAGTCCCTAAGCTTACACACTACTTAACCTAAATTATCCTAAGGACAAACACACACATCCATGCCCGGGGGAGGACTCGAACCTCCGCAGGGACCAGCTGCACAGCATAAAAATATAGCTGCGCAGTGTAAATATAGGGTCTACTGTCGGTTTTAGAGCTGTATATTTAAATACTGATTTACTATTACATATTCTTTATATTAACAAGCTAGCAGCCTGCTTATCCCCATTAGAGCAAGAATTGAAACGAAAACAATGCACATTCACTCTCCTCAATAATCACTTTGCTAACAATGATAACTACATGTCAGTGGCACAATAACAGGTGTCCAATGGTTCCGTCTTTAGGTTTCGTCACGTACCGGATTTGTCCGAAACACTTCATGTCGACTTCCCTGTTTTTTTCATTTCTGCCAACGCAAGCGACCTACCAGTTGTAGTGTCAAAATTGTGTGGTGAAGCTAAACGTTGCAGTTACTGTTGGCAGCACCGAGCGCCGATTAAGTCAGCATTTCCGTTTACACGTCTCCGCCAAGAACAACCGTAAAGACCAGTCTTGTCATTTAGATTTTTGTTCATCATTTTCAGCACTGTTCCTGAAGAATGCGCGTGTGAAGAAACAGCAGACTAGTTGCATTAAAAATTGTTTTTAACGGAACTGGTGTGCTGTTTCTTCACAACGGAAATCTTGCTATTCGATTCACACCAACACGCCCAGTGGAATCGGACTTCTTCTGTTGTGTCATATACACTTGCTTCACGCCGACCGGTGTGGCCGAGAGGTTCTAGGCACTTCAGACTGGAACCGCGCGACCGCTACGGTCACAGGTTCGAATCCTGCCTCTGGCATGGATGTGTGTAGTGTCCTTAGTTTAGTTAGGTTTAAGTAATTCTAAGTTCTAGGGGACTGATGACCTCAGATGTTAAGTCCCATAGTGCTCAGAGCCATTTGAACCATTTGAACTTGCGTCACACAGTCAAAAGAGAGATTGGACGTGAAGAAAGTTCAGAAAGTAGACTCCTGCACACAATGGAAGCAAAATTATGTTCTACTAAATCTTTGAAAGAACAACTTCAAGTATTTACCAAAAATTGAAAAAACGTATAATATAAAATAAAAATATCGGCTGCCAATATTGCTGTTTTGATATCGGTATATCGATATACCGGTGGGAAAATATCGTCGATATACACTGAAGAGCCAAAGAAACGGTTATACCTGCCTAATATTGTGTAGGGGCCCAGCAAGTGCGCAGTAGTGCCGCAGTACTACGTGGCATGGACTCGACCAATGTCTGAAGAAGTGCTGGAGGGGGAACTGACACCACGAATCCTGCAGGGCTGTCCATAAATCTCTAAGACAAGGAGGGGTTGAAGATCTCTTCTGAACGGCACATTGCAAGACATCCCGGGTATGCTCGATAATGTTGATGTCTGGAGAGTTTGGTAGCCAGCGAAAGAGTTTAAACTCAGAAGAGTGTTCCTAGAGCCACTCTGTAGCAATTTTGGACGTGTGGGGTGTCGCACTGTCCTGCTGGAATTGCCCAAGTCCTGCGGAATCCAGACTGGACATGGATGGATGCAGGTGATCAGACAGGACGCTTACGTACGTGTCACCTGTCAGACCTGTACCTAGATGTACCAGGGGTCCCACTTCACTCCACCTGCACACGCTTCACACCATTGCAGAGCCTCCACCAGCTTGAACAGTGACCCGCTCACATGCAGTGTCCATGGATTCATGAGGTCTCCATACCCGTAAACGTCCATCCGCTCGATACAATTTGAGTCGTCCGACCGGGCAACATGTATCCAATCATCAACAGTCCATTGTCGATGTTGACGGGCCCAGGCGACGCGCAAAACTTCGTGTCATACAGTCATTAAGGGTATATGGGTGGGGGAAAAGGGAGAGGGGGTTCGGCTCCAAAAGCCCATATCGATGATGTTTCGTTGAATGGTTCGCAGGCTGACACTTGTTGATGACCCAGCATTGAAATCTGCAGCAATTTGCGAAAGGGATGCACTTCGCTGTCGTTGGTCCCGTTCTTGCAGTATCTTTTTCCGGCCGCAGCGAGGTCGAAAATTTGATATTTTACTGGATACCTGATATTCACGGCACACTCGTGAAATGGTCGTACGGGAAAATTCCCACTTCATGGTTATTTCAGATATGCTGTGTCCCATCGCTCGTACGCCGACTATAACACTACGTTCAAAGTCACTTAAATCTACACTACTGGCCATTAAAATTGCTACACCAAGAAGAAATGCAGATGATAAACGGGTATTCATTGGACAGACATATTATACTAGAACTGATATGTGATTACATTTTCACGCAATTTGGGTGCATAGATCCTGAGAAATCAGTACCCAGAACAACCACCTCTGGCTGTAATAACGGCCTTGATGCGCCTGGGCATTGAGTCAAACAGAGCTTGGATGGCGTGTACAGGTACAGCTGCCCATGCAGCTTCAACACGATACCGCAGTTCATCAAGAGTAGTGACTGGCGTATTGTGACGAGCCAGTTGCTCCGTCACCATTGACCAGACGTTTTCAATTGGTGAGAGATCTGGAGAATGTGCTGGCCGGGGCAGCGGTCGAACATTTTCTGTATCCAGAAAGGCCCGTACAGGACCTGCAACATACGGTCGTGCATTATCCTGCTGAAATGTAAGGTTTCGCAGTGATCGAATGAATGGTAGAGCCACGGGTCGTAACACATCTGAAATGTAACGTCCACTGTTCAAAGTGCTGTCAATGTGAACAAGAGGTGACGGAGATGTGTAACCAATGGCACCCCATACCATCACGCAGGGTGATACGTCAGTGTGGCGATGACGAATAGACGCTTCCAATGTGCGTTCAACGCGATGTCGCCAAACACGGATGCGACCATCATGATGCTGTAAACAGAATCTGGATTCATCCGAAAAAATGACGTTTTGCCATTCGTGCACCCAGGTTCGTCGTTGAGTACACCGTCGCAGGCACTCCTGTCTGTGATGCAGCGTCAAGGGTAACCGCAGCCACGGTCTCCGAACTGATAATCCATGCTGCTGCAAACGCGGTCGAACCGTTCGTGCAGATGGTTGTTGTCTTGCAAACGTCCCCATCTGTCGACTCAGGGATCGAGACGTGGCTTGACGATCCGTTACAGCCATGCGGATAAGATGCCTGTCATCTCGACTGCTAGTGATACGAGGCCGTTGGGATCCAGCACGGCGTTCCGTATTACCCTCCTGAACCCACCGATTCCATATTCTGCTAACAGTCATTGAATCTCGATCAACGCGAGCAGCAATGTCGCGATACGAAAACCCGCAATCGCGATTGGCTGCAATCCGACCTTTATTAAAGTCGGAAACGTGATGGTACGCATTTCTCTACCTTACACGAGGCATCACAACAACGTTTCACCAAGCAACGCCCGTCAAATGCTGTTTGTGTATGAGAAATCGGTTGGAAACTTTCCTCATGTCAGCCGTTGTAGGCGTCGACACCGGCGCCAACCTTGTGTGAATGCTCTGAAAAGCTGATCATTTGCATATCACAGCATCTTCTTCCTGTCGGTTAAATTTCGCGTCTGTAGCACGTCATGTTCGTGGTGTAGCAATTTTAATGGCCAGTAGTGTAGCTAACCTCTCATTGTAGCAGCAGTAACCGATCTTAACACCTGCGCCAGACACTTGTTGTCTTATATAGGCGTTGCCGACCGCAGCGCCGTATTCTGCGTGTTTATATATCTCTGTATATGAAAACGCATGTCTGTACCAGTTTCTTTGGTGATATGTTTTGTAAAAACGGCCCTAGTCAATACGGCCGGAGTATGAGATCAGCTGTACTGTGCCCGCGCCCGTGCGGGCGATGACGGCCTTCGTTGGAATCCAGAGAATTCGGTGCCACTGTGACCGCAGCCTGATTGTATTGAGTGTAGTAGTCGTCTGTCCTACCGGCCGAGATGACAATATCTGCTGGAGGGCCCGCACGGAGCCGCCAGCAAGTATGAGATGGGACGGGAGAGCAAGGGCGGCCGTATGGGTGTGCCCCGTCTACCCGCGTCTTTGTGCGTCGCCGGCGGCGCGAGACGCGGGTCGGACGCCTGCCCTGCGGCTGTTGCTGGCTGCGACATAAATCTGCCGGTAATCACGTTATGGCCGCGCGCCGCCGCTGACTCACGCCGCAGATGGCGGGCCGGCGCAGCCCGCCTTCTGCCTTCCGTCATGCTGGGCTGAGGTGCGGCCGGACAGCAAGGCAGCAGACCTCGCTGCACGTGCCGTCTGCCGTCCCGGGAGCCCAAAAGTAACGCGACCAGAAGGCCGCCTAGTAGCTCTCAGTCTAACAACTGCAGCGTTCATCCAATAAGTCGCCGATTTTGCTTAAGTTTCTCACGACTGTAGTATAGCGAGGCCTGTTAAAAAGATTCCGGCACGTTGTCCACAAAATTTTTCTACGCTCAACATTTACGAGGGGCGTTTGTGTAAGCTACCGCTTCTGTTTTGCTCTTTTCTGCTGATGGGTAGGCCTGCGAGACGAACGTATTAGTGAAAAAGTTTGCACAACGGATTTTATAACGCTAATTTGTCGCCCTGGCACTTACACGCTCTCCAGAAGGGTAAGCTTATCCATTGCTCTACAGGGTGTTACAAAAAAGGTACGTCCAAACTTTCAGGAAACATTCCTCACACACAAATAAAGAAAAGATGTTATGTGGACATGTGTCCGGAAACGCTTAATTTTCATGTTAGAGCTCATTTTAGTTTCGTCAGTGTGTACTGTACTTCCTCGACTCACCGCCTGTTGGCCCAATTGAAGGAAGGTAATGTTGAATTCGGTTCTTGTGTTGACATGCGACTCATTGCTCTACAGTAGTAGCATCAAGCACATCAGTACGTAGCATCAACAGGTTAGTGTTCATCACGGACGTGGTTTTGCAGTCAGTGAAATGTTTACAAATGCGGAGTTGGCAGATGCCCATTTCATGTATGGATTAGCACGGGGCAATAGCCGTGGCGCGGTACGTTTGTATCGAGACAGATTTCCAGAACAAAGGTGTCCCGACAGGAAGACGTTCGAAGCAATTGATCGGCGTCTTAGGGAGCACGGAACATTCCAGCCTATGACTCGCGACTGGGTAAGACCTAGAACGACGAGGACACCTGCAATGGACGAGGCAATTCTTCGTGCAGTTGACGATAACCCTAACGTCAGCGTCAGAGAAGTTGCTGCTGTACAAGGTAACGTTGACCACGTCACTGCATGGAGAGTGCTACGGGAGAACCAGTTGTTTCCGTACCATGTACAGCGTGTGCAGGCACTATCAGCAGCTGATTGGCCTCCACGGGTACACTTCTGCGAATGGTTCATCCAACAATGTGTCAATCTTCATTTCAGTGCAAATGTTCTCTTAACGGATGAGGCTTCATTCCAACGTGATCAAAATTGTAAATTTACAGTCAACATGTGTGGGCTGACGAGAATCCGCACGCAATTGTGCAATCACGTCATCAACACAGATTTTCTGTGAAAGTTTGGGCAGGCATTGTTGGTGATGTCTTGATTGGGCCCCATGTTCTTCCACCTACGCTCAATGGAGCACGTTATCATGATTTCATACGGGATACTCTACCTGTGCTGCTAGAAATTTGTGCCTTTACAAGTACGACACAACATGTGGTTCATGCACGATGGAGCTCCTGCACATTTCAGTCGAAGTGTTCGTACGCTTCTCAACAACCGATTCGGTAACGCTGGATTGGTAGAGGCGGACCAATTTCATGGCCTCCATGGTCTCCTGACCTCAACCCTCTTGACTTTCATTTATGGGGGCATTTGAAAGCTCTTATCTACGCAACACCGGTACCAAATGTAGAGACTCTTCGTGCTCGTATTGTGGACGGCTGTGATACAATACGCCATTCTCCAGGGCTGCATCAGCACATCAGGGATTCCATGCGACGGAGGGTGTCTGCATGTATCCTCGCTAACGGAGGACATTTTGAACATTTCCTGTAACAAAGTGTTTGAAGTCACGCTGGTACGTTCTGTTGCTGTGTGTTTCCATTCCATGATTAATGCGATTTGAAGAGAAGTAATAAAATGAGCTCTAACATGGAAAGTAAGCGTTTCCGGACACATTTCCACATAAAGTATTTTCTTTCTTTGCGTGTGAGGAATGTTTCCTGAAAGTTTGGCCGTACCTTTTTGTAACACCCTATATATGTGACGTTAACTAGTCGTATGCACGTCTGGTTGGTTTCGAACCATATCCTCAGTATATGCTAGAATGTTCAGATTTGCTGACGTACAAACACCGCCTCCACCAGGTGAAAACACGAAATACACAAATAAGGAGATAATAAAATGACCAAGGAAAGTACTAGCTATGAAATGATACACTCAGGAGTGTTCAAATGGTTCAAATGGCTCTGAGCACTATGGGACTTAACATCTACGGTCATCAGTCCCCTAGTACTTAAAACTACTTAAACCTAACTAACCTAAGGACATCACACAACACCCAGCCATCACGAGGCAGAGAAAATCCCTGACCCCGCCGGGAATCGAACCCGGGAACCCGGGCGTGGGAAGCGAGAACGCTACCGCACGACCACGAGCTGCGGGCTCAGTAGTGTTGAATTCTTTACTCTTCTGCTGTTTACTCTATACAAGATTACACAGTACGAGCAACATTTTAGTTCTGCCTATTCACATTTGGTAATCGCTCTGTCTGGCACTGTCCTGTGATATATTCGCGGTCGTTAATTCAAGCGCGGAATACTGACATCAGCTATGGCAATTGCAATTATATTTAGAACTACACTCGCTTCTACCAACGTGAAGCCTCAGCATAGACCGAAAAAGACACGTGATCAGCAATTTACTTTACTTCCCTAACCGCCGTTGCGAATGTACGACCACTACAGTGATCTAACGCTTATCGCTGCAAAGGTTCTGGCCTCAGCGAGATAACATAGATTCTACCTCACCAAAAGCTTCCGTGGGCAGCTCCACGGCTGCCGTGGAACACCAGACGATCCTCAGGCTCTCGCTACAAGTACTCTGTCCCAGTAACGAGGTCGCACACCTCGCCAGGACCAACCTCTCTCCTCGACGCCCCAGGAACAAGTGTTTCTCAGTCGCTACGCTCCTTTTTTCTTCACCCCTTTAATGTGTGTGGCCAATCATGTTGCTGGAAGGCGTTCGTTTCCGAGCGCCGACCAATCTCATTTTTGCAACCGACCGAAGCTTCTAGAAACTTCCAGAGTGTTCCAGAATCTTCCGCTCCGGCCGTTGGGAAAACCACCTACACGCCGCTACGCGTTTTGTGAGAGAGCCCCAGTGTCTTCTCCTTGTCCTCGGCCACGTGGCTCCCGCTAAGCCGCGGTCCACCCGCCTCGGGTTTCCAGTAGCTTACGGGCGCTGTTGTCTTCAGCTCTCAGGCCTGCCTGCCTCGCTTGTGTCTTTTCCGTTCCCTGCCAGCCTCCCGTCTCCGTCCGCTTCACTATCGCCCAACGTGCAAATATTCTATTACAAATTAAGATCCCTAGCCGATGTCAGTATCGTTAATGGTTTCCTGTCTCGATGTTTATACTATTAAATGTCGCTCAAAATGATGCCACCTTACATTTGAAACGCCCGTACAATAATAAAAACTATTTACGTGTTTGGGGTAAGCCTTTTTTAGTTTTCGACATAGTCTCTTTTTAGACATTCACTTCGTCCAACACTGTTCTAATTTGTTGATCCCTTCCGAATAATAGGAATTGTCCAATTCTGCAAAATAGCTATTAGTTGCTGCAATCACCTCCTCGTTTGAATAAAATCTTTGTCCCGCCAGCCATTTCTTCAAATTGGGGAACAAATAGTAGTCCGAGGCAGCCACGTCTGGAAAATAGGGGGGGGGGGGGGGGGGATGTGAAACGAGCTGGAATCCTATTTCCATTAATTTTGCGACCACAACAGCTGAGGTGTGTGCTGGTGCATTGTCTTGTTGGAAAAGGACTTTTTTCTTGCAGCTCGGTTTTCAAACGGTCCAGTAACGATTAATAATATGCACCTGTAATAGTTTTATCCGTTTCCAGATAGTCGATGAGAATTATCCTTTGCGAATCCCAAAAGACAGTCGCCATAACCTTTAGGGGCAAAATAATGGTCATGCCTTTTTTGGTGCAGATTCTCCCTTGGTAATCCATTGTTTAGATTGTTCTTTGGTGTCAGGAGTATAGTAACGTATCCATGTTTCATCTACAGTGACGAAACGACGCTTAAACTCCTGCAGCCGCGCGGAACTAGCCGAGCGGTCTAAGGCGCTGCAGTCATGGACTGTGCGGCTAGTCCCGGCGGAGGTTCAAGTCCTCCCTCGGGCATGGGTGTGGGTGTGTGTGTTTGTCCTCAGGATAATTTAGGTTAAGTAGTGTGTAAGCTTAGGGATTGATGATCTTATTAGTTAAGTCCCATAAGATTTCACACATTTTTCAAACTCCTGCAGATTCTTTCGGAACAGCTGCAGACCATCCTTGCAACACTTCACACGATTCCGTTTTTGGTGAAGCGTGAGCAATCGCGGAACTCCTGTTGCAGATAGCTTTCTCATGTCCAAATGTTTGTGCAAAATATTAGGTACCCGTTCATTCGAGATGCCCGCAGCACTAGCAATCTCACACACCTTAACTCTTCTGTCATCCTTCACCATATCATGGATTTTATCAATGATTTCTTGAGTCGTAACCTCCACAGGACGTCCAGAACGTTCAGCATCACTTGTGCCCATACGGCCACTCCGAAAATTTTGAAACCACTTATAAACTGTTCTAATCGAAGGTGCAGAGTCACCGTAATGTTTATCAATCTTCTCTTTAGTCTAATGGGGCGTTTTGCCTTTCATAAAGTAATGTTTAATTACCACAGCAAATTCTTTTTCGTCCATTTTTTGACAATCACTCGACTTCCTTGATTCACACGAATGCCAAACACAAAGAAATAGACCAATATGGCTGAAACATGGTGTGCGTTCTTTCCAAAGATGCTACTAACTAAACATGACCTCGATACGCGCCGCTGGTGCCATCTTTCGGATTTTGCACGGAGTTTTCAAACGCCCCTCGTACTTATTGCTCACGGCCACCTTCAAAATAATCTCCTCCACAATTGATAAACCGCTCCAAACGCCGGTTCCTTTCCGGTACGCCTCTTGATGAATCGCGCGAAGCGCCGTCTGCGAATTTCCTTTTATCTCGTCTTTCGTTGCGAATCTTCGTCCTTTCAATGGGGTTTTCAACTTCGTAAATAAAAAAAAGTCACAGGGGCCAGGTCTGGAGAGTACGGAGCATGAGGCAGCACAGTCTTTTCTTTTTTTCTGCAATAATCACACACCAACACGGATGAAAGTGCGGGTGTGTTATCGCTATGCAAAAGCCATGAATTGTCTCGTCACATTTCAGACGGTTTCCTTCTCACATTAACTCGCAGGCGTCGCAACACGTCCCGATAATACATTATTGGCCATTAAAATTACTGCACCAAGAAGAAATGCAGATGACAAACGGGTATTCATTGGACAAATATATTACACTAGAACTAACATGTTATTACCTTTTTAACGCAATTTGGGTGCATAGATCCTGAGAAATGAGTACCCAGAACAACCACCTCTGGCCGTAATAACGACATTGATACGCCTGGGCATAGAGTCAAACAGAGCTTGGATGGCGTGTACAGGTACAGCTGCCCATGCGGCTTCAACACGATACCACAGTTCATCAAGAGTAGTGACTGGCGTATTGTGACGAGCCAGTTGCTCGGCCACCATTGAACAGACGCTTTCAATTGGTGAGTCATCTGAAGAATGTGCTGGACAGGGCAGCAGTCGAACATTTCCTATATCCAGAAAGGCCCGTACAGGACCTGCAACATGTGGCAGTGCATTATTCTGCTGAAATGTAAGGTTTCGCAGGGATCGAATGAAGGGTAGAGCCACAGGTCATAACACATCTGAAATGTTACGTCCACTGTTCAAAGCTCCGTCAATGCGAACAAGAGGTGACCGAGACGTGTAACCAATGGCACCCCATACCATCACGCCGGGTGATACACCAGAATGGCGATGACGAATAGACGCTTCCAATGTGCGTTCACCGCGATGTCGCCAAACACGGATGCGACCATCATGATGCTGTAAACAGAACCTGGATTCATCCGAAAAAATGACGTTTTGGCATTCGTGCACCCAGGTCCGTCGTTGAGTAAACCATCGAAGGCGCTCCTGTCTGTGATGCAGCATCAAGGGTAACCGCAGCCATGGTCTCCGAGTTGATAGTCCACGCTGCTACAAACGTCGTCGAACTGTTCGTGCAGATGGTCGTTGTCTTGGAAACGTCCCCATCTGTTGACTCAGGGATCGAGACGTGGTTGCACGATCCGCTACAGCCATGCGGATAAGAGGCCTGTCATCTCAACTGGTAGTTATACGAGGCCGTTGGGATCCAGCACGGCTTTCCGTATTACCTTCCTGAACCCACCGATTCCATATTCTGCTAACAGTCATTACATTTCGGACAACGCGAGCAGCAATGTCGCGATACGATAAACCGCAATCATGACCTTTATCGAAGTCGGAAACGTGATGGTACGCATTTCTCCTCCTGAAACGAGGCATCACAACTAAGTTTCACCAGGCAACGGCTATCAACTGCTGTTTGTGTATGAGAAATCGGTTGGAAACTTTCCTGATGTCAGCACGTTGTAGGTGTCGCCACCGGCGCCAACCTTGTGTGAATGCTCTGAAAAGCTAATCATTGGCATATCACAGCATCTTCTTCCTGTCCGTTAAATTTCGCGTCTGTAGCACGTCATCTTCGTGGTGTAGCAATTTTAATGGCCAGTAGTGTACCATCGATTTACAGTTTGTCTCTGTTGTACGAGTTCGTGATGAACTAATCGTTCAAAGTCAAAGAAAACTATCAGCGTGGCTTTGACATTTGACCTTTGTGGTCTTGGAGAACCTTTCCTGAGCCATTGTGAAGACTGCGCCTTGGTCTCAACACCATAACCGTAGACCCACGCCTCATCCTCACTTATGATTCTCTTAAGCAACGTCTCGTTTTCATTTGCGCGATCCAAAAGCTCTTCGCAGATTGCGAGGCGAATGTCTTTCGGGTTCTGACTCATGAGCCGTGGGACGAACTTGGCGGGAAGCCGGTGCGTACCAAGATGCTGTGTGAGGGTCGCATGACATAATCCAGTTGCAGTGTTACATTCTACTGCAATCTCTCGGACAGTCAGTCTTCGGTTGGCACGCACAATTTCGCTGACGCTCCTGACGCGAGCGTCGTTGGTAGACGTCGAAGGGCGTCCTGAACGAGAGTCGCCTTTCACTGCCGTGCGGCCGTTTTTAAACCGACTGAACTATTCGTAACACCGAGTGCTGCATAAGTAATTTTCACCGTAGACTTCCTGCATCGCTTGGAGTGTCTCTGTAAAGATTCTCTCGAGTTTCACGCAAAATTTAAAACAGACGCGTTTTTGCTCTAACCCTGCAATCTCGAAATTCGGGAACTGTGGATACAACGCTCTACTCAGTACACCACTGAACAATAACTAACAGTCAAACAACAATCGAACTTCCGGCAGTTACACATTAAACACAGGCGTGTGCAGGATACCAACCACATTTTCCTGCAACACACCGTTGGAGCGAAATTACGAATGCTTCGGAATTTTCTGAACAGCCCTGGCACTTTACAATTGTTTTCGAGAAATCTACGTTCCAAACTTTACAGACCTGTTGAAAATCATATAAATGCGCCAATAGCGGCGTTGGCGTAAACAATTAAGTCTACACATGCAGTGCACCTGTATTTTTCCTGATACGACGAAGATTGATTGTGTGGCCTATGACGTCGGCCATGAGTGCCGACAGCAATTGGACAAAACTATGGAAACACCACACACTGTAAGTAGGCTGTTTAGGTTTTTATGTTGGTAATGCCACATAGCGCTCTGTATGAAAATCACTGACAGTGCTGTGGGCAGTCTGTGGCTGGTTTGCATTGTTGGAATATCTGATATTGTAGTGTTGGGCAGTTGGATGTGAACAGCGCGCAGCGTTGCGCAGTTGGGGGTGAGCCGCCAGCAGTGGTTCAAAAATGGTTCAAATGGCTGTGAGCACTATGGGACTTAACATCTGTGGTCATCAGTCCCCTAGAACTTAGAACTACTTAAACCTAACTAACCTAAAGACATCAGACACATCCATGCCCGAGGCAGGATTCGAACCTGCGACCGTAGCAGTCGCGCGGCCAGCAGTGGTGGATGTGGGGAGAGAGATGGCAGAATTTTAAGAGCGGACGATCTGGACGTGTGTCCATCTGAAAGAGTAAATTTGTGATACTGTATATCATGAACTGATATATACAATATGACTTTTGAACAATATTAAGGTAAATACATTGTTTGTTCTCTATCAAAATCTTTCATTTGCTAACTATGCCTATCAGTAGTTAGTGCCTTCAGTAGTTTGAATCTTTTATTTAGCTAGCAGTAGTGGCGCTCGCTGTATTGGAGTAGTTCGAGTAACGAAGATTTTTGTGAGGTAACTGATTCAAAAAAGGTATAGGTTACTGTTGGTCAGGGCCATTCTTTTGTGGAGATTACTGAAAGTCAGATTGCGTTGCGCTAAAAATATTGTGTATCAGTTTATTGTTGATCAGAATAAGTGAAGAGAGAAATGTCTGAGTACGTTCAGTTTTGCTCAGCTGTTTGAAAATCAAATAACGTAAGAGGTCTATCAGCTCAGTAATTCATTAGTTTTTCTAAGGGGATGTTTCAACACTATTAGGCCTGATACGGCACAGGAAAACTGTTCCCATTCAAAGTAACTTTCAATTCTCTCGGAATAGACAAGTAGAAGCCCTGTACGATTTTCAAGGGAATCTTACACTACTATTCCTGCAAAATAGTGGTAAGTTCAAGTAATGATGATGGGGGGGGGGGGGGGATGAAGATCACGAACCCTTCTCACCAAAGTAGACCACAAAGGCTCAATTGCAATCTGGTGACTTTGGTGACCAGGGCAAATAAGACAAGTCATCCTCATGGTAACAAAACAAGTCCTGAACGACGTGAGCCGCGTAGACAAGGTCCCTGTCATGGAATACAGCACCGCCACTGGGATGCATATGAACAGCCGGCCGGAGTGACCGAGCGGTTCCAGGCGCTACAGTCTGGAACCGCGCGACCGCTACGGTCGCAGGTTCGAATCCTGCCTCGGGCATGGATGTGTGTGATGTCCTTAGGTTGGTTAGTTTTAAATAGTTCTAAGTTCTAGGGGACTGATGACCTCAGAAATTAAGTCCCATAGTGCTCAGAGCCATTTGAACCATTTTGAACAGTCAAAATGGCTATATGTGGCCATAATGCGACCTTGCAAAGCAACTACGCAGCCCATGGAATAACGCGATGCAGCTGCCCAAATCTTCACTGAACCACTTCCATGTTTCACTCTTGGGGAGTAAACTCGGCCGGGAGCTGGAAACCGCGTAAAACAAGACTCTTCGACCAAATGACTTTCTTCCATTGCTCCATAGTTCAAGTTTTATGACTTCGGCACCACCTTTTCCTGTTAACGATATTTGGATCACTGGCGAATGGTTTTCGATTTCCAGCTCGCCCTGAATTCCCTGCTTACGGCGCTCCCTCCGTGTTGTTTCGAAACTGACAGGGTTCATTAGTGCGACCTTCAGTTCTGCAGAGACCTTTGCAGCTGTTGTCCTATTATTTCTCGTCACAGTTCAATGATGTCACGGTCGCTCAACGCGCGTTTTTGTTCGCGCTGTGACCCAACGGTTTATGTTCTCCCGCTTTCCCGTTTTGAGATGTAAATCTTCGATGGGGTGCCTCTTGGAACACCGAACAATTTGGTTCCCTTGCTTACGGAAGCATTCCAGCACCAACAATTTGCCAACGTTCGGATTCACTTAGCTCTGCCGAAGGCTAACACTTCGAATGTATTGACGACATTGCCCCGGTGCCGATTGTGGTCGCGCATGGCTAAGGCTTGACTAGCATCGCTCAAGAATGCATTTCTCGTGGTATTGGAATATTTTTGTCCAACCCTTGTTCAAAAATGGTTCAAATGGCTCTGAGCACTATGGGACTTTACATCTATGGTCATCAGTCCCCTACAACTTAGAACTACTTAAACCTAACTAACCTAAGGACATCACACAACACCCAGTCACCACGAGGCAGAGAAAATCCCTGACTCCGCCGGGAATCGAACCCAGGAACACGGGCGTGGGAAGCGAGAACGCTACCGCACGACCACGAGCTGCGGACCCAACCCTTGTTGCTGTAGCCTAGACGGCATACTTAAAATCTACCCGTTCTGCACATGGCCATCTTCTTTTTCTTATTTTCATCGCAACAACGAATGACGTTTTTGGCAAGGAAGAACGATAATAATAATGATCCACCACCACATCTTCAAACATACTTCGCGAGCTACCACACCCGCCGTTAGTCATTATCTTTCCTGTTCCGTTCGCAAATGGAGTGAGGGAAAGTTTCTCTGTTGTGTATACATCCATGTTGTTGCTGTTGTGGTCTTCAGTCCAGAGACTGGGTTGATGCAGCTCTCCATGCGACTCTATCCTGCGCAAGCTTCTTCATCTCCCAATACCTACTGCAACCTACATCCTTCTGAATCTGCTTAGTGTATTCATCTCTTGGTCTCCCTCTACGATTTTTACCCTCCACGCTACCCTCCAATACTAAATTGGTGATCCCTTGATGCCTCAGAATATGTCCTACCAACCGATCCCTTCTTCTACTCAAGTTGTGCCACAAACTTCTCTTCTCCCCAATTCTATTCAATACCCCCTCATTAGTTACGTTATCTACCCATCTAATCTTCAGCATTCTTCTGTACCACCACATTTCGAAAGCTCCTATTCTCTTCTTGTCTAAACTATTTATCGTCCATGTTTCACTTGCATACATGGCTACACTCCATACAAATACTTTCAGAAACGTTCCTGACACTTAAATCTATACTCGATGTTAACAAATTTCTCTTCTTCAGAAACGCTTTCCTTGCCATTGCCAGTCTACATTTTATATCCTCTCTACTTCGACCATCATCAGTTATTTTGCTCCCCAAATAGCAAAACTCATTTACTACTTTAAGCGTCGCATTTCCTAATCTAAATCCCTCAGCATCACCCGATTTAATTCGACTACGTTCCATTATCCTAGTTTTGCTTTTGTTTATGTTCATCTTATATCCTCCTTACAACATACTGTCTATTCCGTTCAGCTGGTATGATTTCTCTTATATCTGCGGTCTTGCGCGAAATGTACGTTGCTGGCAGTAGAATCGTCCGGCAGTCTACATCTACATCTACATTTATACTCCGCAAGCCACCCAACTGTGTGTGGCGGAGGGCACTTTACGTGCCACTGTCATTACCTCCCTTTCCTGTTCCAGTCGCGCATGGTTCGCGCGAAGAACGACTGTCTGAAAGCCTCCGTGAGTGCTCTAATCTCTCTAATTTTACATTCGTGATCTCCTCGGGAGGTTTAAGTAGGGGGAAGCAATATATTCGATACCTCATCCAGAAACGCACCCTCTCGAAACCTGGACAGCAAGTTACACCGCGATGCAGAGCGCCTCTCTTGCAGAGTCTGCCACTTGAGTTTATTAAACATCTCCGTAACGCTATCACGGTTACCAAAGAACCCTGTGACGAAACGCGCCGCTCTTCTTTGGATCTTCTCTATCTCCTCCGTCAGACCGATCTGGTACGGATCCCACACTGATGAGCAATACTCAAGTATAGGTCGAACGAGTGTTTTGTAAGCCACCTCCTTTGTTGATGGACTACATTTTCTAAGCACTCTCCCAATGAATCTCAACCTGGTACCCGCCTAACCAACAATTAATTTTATATGATCATTCCACTTCAAATCGTTCCGCACGCATACTCCCAGATATTTTACAGAAGTAACTGCTACCAGTGTTTGTTTCGCTATCATATAATCATACAATAAAGGATCCTTCTTTCTATGTATTCGCAATACATTACATTTGTCTATGTTAAGGGTCAGTTGCCACTCCCTGCACCAAGTGCCTATCCGCTGCAGATCTTCCCGCATTTCGCTACAATTTTCTAATGCTGCAGCTTCTCTGTGTACTACAGCATCATCCGCGAAAAGCCGCATGGAACTTCCGACACTATCTACTAGGTCATTTACATATATTGTGAAAAGCAATGGCCCCATAACACTCCCCTGTAGCACGCCAGAGGTTACTTTAACGTCTGTAGACGTCTCTCCATTGATAACAACATGCTGTGTTCTGTTTGCTAAAAACTCTTCAATCCAGCCACACAGCTGGTCTGATATTCCGTAGGCTCTTACTTTGTTTATCAGGCGACAGTGCGGAACTGTATCGAACGCCTTCCGGAAGTCAAGAAAAATAGCATCTACCTGGGAGCCTGTATCTAATATTTTCTGGGTCTCATGAACAAATAAAGCGAGTTGGGTCTCACACGATCGCTGTTTCCGGAATCCATGTTGATTCCTACATAGTAGATTCTGGGTTTCCAAAAACGACATGATACTCGAGCAAAAAACATGTTCTAAAATTCTACAACAGATCGACGTCAGAGATATAGGTCTATAGTTTTGCGCATCTGCTCGACGACCCTTCTTGAAGACTGGGACTATCTGTGCTCTTTTCCAATCATTTGGAACCCTCCGTTCCTCTAGAGACTTGCGGTACACGGCTGTTAGAAGGGGGGCAAGGTCTTTCGCGTACTCTGTGTAGAATCGAATTGGTATCCCGTCAGGTCCAGTGGACTTTCCTCTATTGAGTGATTCCAGTTGCTTTTCTATTCCTTGGACACTTATTTCGATGTCAGCCATTTTTTCGTTTGTGCGAGGATTTAGAGAAGGAACTGCAGTGCGGTCTTCCTCTGTGAAACAGCTTTGGAAAAAGGTGTTTAGTATTTCAGCTTTACGCGTGTCATCCTCTGTTTCAATGCCATCATCATCCCGTAGTGTCTGGATATGCTGTTTCGAGCCACTTACTGATTTAACGTAAGACCAGAACTTCCTAGGATTTTCTGTCAAGTCGGTACATAGAATTTTACTTTCGAATTCACTGAACGCTTCACGCATAGCCCTCCTTACGCTAACTTTGACATCGTTTAGCTTCTGTTTGTCTGAGAGGTTTTGGCTGCGTTTAAACTTGGAGTGGAGCTCTCTTTGCTTTCGCAGTAGTTTCCTAACTTTGTTGTTGTACCACGGTGGGTTTTTCCCGTCCCTCACAGTTTTACTCAGCACGTACCTGTCTAAAACGCATTTTACGATTGCCTTGAACTTTTTCCATAAACACTCAACATTGTCAGTGTCGGAACAGAAATTTTCGTTTTGATCTGTTAGGTAGTCTGAAATCTGCCTTCTATTACTCTTGCTAAACAGATAAACCTTCCTCCCTTTTTTTATATTCCTATTAACTTCCATATTCAGGGATGCTGCAACGGCCTTATGATCACTGATTCCCTGTTCTGTACATAGAGATTCGAAAAGTTCGGGTCTGTTTGTTATCAGTAGGTCCAAGATGTTATCTCCACGAGTCGGTTCTCTGTTTAATTGCTCGAGGTAATTTTCGGATAGTGCACTCAGTATAATGTCACTCGATGCTCTGTCCCTACCACCCGTCCTAAACATCTGAGTGTCCCAGTCTATATCTGGTAAATTGAAACCTCCACCTAAGACTATAACATGCTGAGAAAATTTATGTGAAATGTATTCCAAATTTTCTCTCAGTTGTTCTGCCACTAATGCTGCTGAGTCGGGAGGTCGGTAAAAGGAGCCAATTATTAACCTAGTTTGGTTGTTGAGTGTAACCTCCACCCATAATAATTCACAGGAACTATCCACTTCTACTTCACTACATGATAAACTACTACTAACAGCGACGAACACTCCACCACCGGTTGCATGCAATCTATCCTTTCTAAACACCGTCTGTACCTTTGTAAAAATTTCGGCAGAATTTATATCTGGCTTAAGCCAGCTTTCTGTACCTATAACGATTTCAGCTTCGGTGCTTTCTATCAGCGCTTGAAGTTCTGGTACTTTACCAACGCAGCTTCGACAGTTGACAATTACAATACCGATTGCTGCTTGGTCCCCGCATGTCCTGACTTTGCCCCGCACCCGTTGAGGCTGTTGCCCTTTCTGTACTTTCCCAAGGCCACCTAACCTAAAAAACCGCCCAGCCCACGCCACACAACCCCTGCTACCCGTGTAGCCGCTTGTTGCGTGTAGTGGACTCCTGACCTATCCAGTGGAACCCGAAACCCCACCACCCTATGGCGCAAGTCGAGGAATCTGCAGCCCCCACGGTCGCAGAACCGTCTCAGCCTCTGATTCAGACCCTCCACTCGGCTCTGTACCAAAGGTCCGCAGTCAGTCCTGTCGACGATGCTGCAGATGGTGAGCTCTGCTTTCATCCCGCTAGCGAGACTGGCAGTCTTCACCAAATCAGATAGCCGCCGGAAGCCAGAGAGGATTTCCTCCGATCCATAGCGACACACATCATTGGTGCCGACATGAGCGACCACCTGCAGATGGGTGTACCCTGTACCCTTCATGGCATCCGGAAGGACCCTTTCCACATCTGGAATGACTTTCCCCGGTATGCACACGGAGTGCACATTGGTTTTCTTCCCCTCTCTTGCTGCCATATCCCTAAGGGGCCCCATTACGCGCCTGACGTTGGAGCTCCCAACTACCAGTAAGCCCACCCTCTGCGACTGCCCGGATCTTGTAGACTGAGGGGCAACCTCTGGAACAGGACAAGCAGCCATGTCACGCCGAAGATCAGTATCAGCCTGAGACAGAGCCTGAAACCGGTTCGTCAGACAAACTGGAGAGGCTTTCCGTTCAGCCCTCCGGAATGTCTTTCGCCCCCTGCCACACCTTGAGACAACCTCCCACTCTACCACAGGTGAGGGATCAGCCTCAATGCGGGCAGTATCCCGGGCAACCACAGTCGTAGTCCGATCAGGGGATGCGTGGGACGAGCTGGCCATCCCCGACAAACCCCCATCCGGACCCCCACAGTGATGCCCATTGGCAACAGTCTCAAGCTGTGTGACCGAAGCCAACACTGCCTGAAGCTGGGAGCGAAGGGATGCCAACTCAGCCTGCATCCGAACACAGCAGTTGCAGTCCCTATCCATGCCAAAAACTGTTTTGCAAAGAACGTCTGAACTAATCTACAGAGAGCGAAAACAAATCAACAAAATTTAAACGGTTATTAAAATACAAGATTGCCTAGTAAATGCAGTAATGCTGCTACTTGCGCACTGCTGACACTGCTCGGCGGCGGAAGGAGACTACGCGAATTTACACTATTCAGGTACTAAAACGCGATGCTACACTCTCAAATACTATAATACGCCCGAAATTTATGAATTAAACAATGCAAGTACCAAAAACATGCAAAGAAATTAAGAATTAAACTATGTGACAAATGAGTGAGCTAGGAGTATACGACTTGCTGCTGCAGCTGCTTATCCAACGGCGGCAGGGAGCACACTGACTGTGACCAACCGACACTGGCCGTTCAAAACAAAAACAGAAGACAAACGACTACGCGAATTTACACTGTTCAGGTACTAAAACGCGATGCTACAACTTTCAAATACTATAATACGCCCGAAATTTATGAATTAAACAATGCAAGTACCAAAAACACGCAAAGAAATTAAGAATTAAACTATGTAACAAATGAGTGAGCTAGGAGTATACGACTTGCTGCTGCAGCTGCTATCCAACGGCGGCAGGGAGCACACTGACTGTCGCAAATGCCAGTTCTCTAACCTTTGTCAATAATGTTTCGTATTCTTCACTGCAGGGATTCCAAAACGAGTTCACCTAGCATTTCCGGAACACTCTTGTGGTGATCGAACCTGCCATTAACTTATCTAGCAGCACGCCCGTGAATTGCTTCGATGTCTTTCTTATTCCGACCTAATGGGTTCCCAAACACTCTAGCATTAAGAATTTTTAACGTTGTGGCGCCGTGTCAGCAAATGTGATAATAGAGCATCAGCCTCCCTCCACAAGTGGTGTTTCAGATTTTCTCTTTATAACTGATTAATGGTGTGCTTTCTGGTGTTCAGCCGAGTCGTTGAGTCCATTTTATGCACAATATTTCGACGACCGACCCAGTAGTTTTCTTCTTGTGGTGCGAGTTGTACTGTTACGTGCACTCGCTCCCCGTACCCAATCAGACTGAACTACTGTGATCTCATACCGTTCTTTACAGATGAGTTCGATTCACAACAGCCACTCCACACTTTGTTGCTCTTTTGTTTTCAGAACTCGCACTAATATTCCGCGAAAAGCAGATTTTTCCCAGCTTCGTGGATTTCGTGACTGGTGAGATCTTAATAAATTGCGCGAAAGACCCCAAGCCTTATTTAAACTGGAACCTCTGTTGCTATTTATTAGGTTTCCCTACATTGTGGTGTCGTCCGAAGAGCGGAGTGCTGAAGCAAGGTTGAACCTGGCATCGAAACCACGGAAGAGCGTAGACACTACATGCCGCATCGACGAATGTGTAAGTCGGTGTTGCCACACCCCCTAGAGATTCACTGCAACGCCGCAACCGATCGTCTACTTACAGCTGAGTGGAGAAACTCTCGGCCTAGTCCACAGTCAACGATCAAGACGACAGCACCGTCTTAGATAGGCCGCCAGTATATTAAACGTCTTAAGTACAATTTGATGTGGACGTTATGTCACTTATTCGTCAATTGAAGTGTCTTATAAATTTTTCTGCATCAAGTAACACTTTAACATACAGAGGGAATTGTAAATACTCAGAACATTCCTGTGCAAATGGATTGTACAAATGGTTTGTTTTAGTTAGGTCTCTCGCTGATGTCCCATGCGGCTGTCCTCGGCTGTTCTGATAGTCTGTACACATAAGACACGCCACATTCGCATGGAATGCAGCACACACTAGTTTTCAGAGACGTGAATCTTCTTTACAATTGCAAATACGATTTTTTATTTTTGTTAGATAGATAGATATTCAGCGATCACTGGCCCTGCAGACCACGCGCTGCTTCCACAAACTGCCTCCATTCCTTCCTGTTTTGTGCCCGGTTCCTCCATGTGTCTTCAGTTCCCACGGCTGCTAGGTCCTTCGCAATGTCGTCCATCCAGCGCTGCCTCGGTCGTCCAATGGGGCGTTTGGTGTTTGGTTTCCCCGCTAGTGCCATCTTCGCGTGTCTTTCATCTGGCGTACGAACTACATGGCCCATCCATTGTATTCCTTTGCTCTTTATCTTCTGTAAGATAGTTGGTTGTGGCATCAGAAGGTAGATTTCCTCGTTTTTCCTCCTCCTCCATTCTCCGTTATCTAAAACTCTTCCCCATATCTTCTTCATTAGTCTTCTTTCAAATATTAATAGTTTTTCCTTTTCTCGCTTAGTCATGCTCCATGTTTCTGAACCGTACGTTACTGCTGGGCCTATCACTGTGTTGTAGGTTTTCATCTTAGTGTTCACTGAGATCGATTTAGAGCCGAGTGTCTCTCTGGGGGAATGCATGCATTTCATTCCCACTGCTATTCTTTCCTTGATGTCCATTTTTATGTTGTTGTCCGTGGTAAACCAAGATCCCAAGTATTTGAACTAGTGTACTCTCTTGAACCTCTTGCCATCTATCTCAAGAAATTCTTCCTGCTATTGTCTTCTTCCTAATTGCGTGAACTCTCTTTTGTCTCGATTCACTTTGAGCCCTACCTTCTGTGCATAATTGTCCATTTTCTGGTGCATTTCTTTCAACTCGTGCCTGATTCACTTATTAGTACTACGTCATCTGCATATGCGAGACAATTGAAGTTACCGTCTATCTCTACTCCATCCCACTCCTGTTTCTTACACTCTTTTATTACTTTCTCTAAGATGACATTGAACAGAACACATGAGAGAGTATCCCCTCGTCTGAGGCCTGTCTCAATCTTGAATGTTTCTGATGTGGCTCCTCGGAAACGTACTGCTGCCTTTGACCTTTCCATTCAAGCTTGCACCATTCTCACTAGCTTCTCAGGGATTCTGAAGTCACGCATTGCATTTATAGGCTATTCCTGTGGATGCTGTCATATGCATGTTGAAAATCGACGAACAGGCTGTAGATATCTTTATCACATTCCCAGTGTTTTACGAACAATTGTGTTAGTGTGAAAATGTGATCTGTTGTCAATCGGTTTGGTCGAAAGCCAGCTTGGCACTCCTGTATGTTGTTCTCTATGAATGCTTGCAATTTTATGAGGATAATGATGGTCAGCACCTTATATGTTACAGTCGACAATCTGATTCCTCTGTAGTAACCGCATTTCATTCTGCTTCTTATTTTTGTTAGCGGAGGAAAAACACAGGGTGATTCAAAAAGAATACCACAACTTTAAAAATGTGTATTTAATGAAAGAAACATAATATAACCTTCTGTTATACATCATTACAAAGAGTATTTAAAAAGTTTTTTTTTTCACTCAAAAACAAGTTCAGAGATGTTCAATATGGCCCCCTCCAGACACACGAGCAATATCAACCCGATACTCCAACTCGTTCCACACTCTCTGTAGCATATCAGGCGTAACAGTTTGGATAGCTGCTGTTATTTCTCGTTTCAAATCATCAATGGTGGCTGGGAGAGGTGGCCGAAACACCATATCCTTAACATACCCCCATAAGAAAATATCGCAGGGGGTAAGATCAGGGCTTCTTGGAGGCCAGTGATGAAGTGCTGTGTCACGGGCTGCCTGGCGGCCGATCCATCGCCTCGGGTAGTTGACGTTCAGGTAGTTACGGACAGATAAGTGCCAATGTGGTGGCGCTCCATCCTGCTGAAATATGAATTGTTGTGCTTCTTGTTCGAGCTAAGGGAACAGCCAATTCTCTAACATCTCCAGATACTGTAGTCCAGTTACAGTAGCACCTTCGAAGAAAAAGGGACCAAAAACTTTATTGGCTGAAATGGCGAACAAATGTACAACTAAATGAAACTTTATAGCTCCCTTAATTCGCCGACAGATAGTGCTTAGCTCTGTCTTTTGTCGTTGCAGAGTTTTAAATTCCTAAAGTTGTGGTATTCTTTTTGAATCACCCTGTACATTCGATGCCCCGCTTCCACGGGAGCCTACCACACTTCCGGGATATTAAGCCAATATAAGGTTGATCTCAAGTCTTTGCTGCTCTTCTCTCTCTCTCTCTCTCTCTTGGAACACTACTATTCGTAGATGTTTTGATTCTTCTGTGAAGCCCTTCTTTGAAAATGTTCAGCCTCTACAGACAAGTGTCTTCAGCACCGATTTTTTTTTCATGACTCATGCTGATAGATTGAGGCGTGGAGAGAAATTTCAGTATGTTTGGGTTTTCTATATACGCTACAACCCAGAGGTCCATCGTGCCTTCTCTTAGCACATCGAGGAAAGTTAGCTGGCCTTCTTTCTCAAGTTCAATAGTGAAATTCAAATTGTTCCTAGAACTCTTGAAGTTACTTCATCCATTTGGCCAACCCACAAACGTGTCCTCCACATATCGATATTAAAAAAAAAACGTTGGTTTGAAATCGGCGGATTTTAGTGCCTTTGCTTCTAGTCACACACACGCAAGGTGCATGTAGTATCAGTGAGCATGCTATCCATGAGTAGAATTTGACTGAGGGCAGATTGCGGTGGTGCAGAGGTTCGGAAAAAGCATTTTGGAAACGGCACGAGTTGCGGATGTTCGAGGAGTGCTGTGGTGAGTGTCTTCCACATGTGGCGAAACCAACGTAAAACCACGTCGAGACGTCTTGTCGGTTGGCGTCCACCCTGCATTACAGATATTACACGTAATAGTCTGCGCAAACTGGTAAAACAGGACAGGCAGCGAACTGTGGGAGAACTGACATCCGACTTTAAGGCTGAGCAGAGTACAAGTGAGTCTGAACACACAGTACACCGAACACTCCTAACGATGGGTTCTGCAGCCGATGACCCATGCATCTGCCAATCTTAACACCACGACATCGTCAACTATAACTGATACGGGCACGTGATCATTAGCATTCGATGTTGGCGAACTGACAGAGCTTTGCATGGTCTGATAAATCTCGATACCTTGTAACCTCCCCGCGCAAGAATCTTAAATGTCAATAAAAATGAAATTGTAACCTCCCAGCAAGAATATAAAAGTCAATGTTAAGTGAAATGTTATATTCCCACAAAA
Source organism: Schistocerca piceifrons (assembly GCF_021461385.2). Taxonomy (NCBI): domain Eukaryota; kingdom Metazoa; phylum Arthropoda; class Insecta; order Orthoptera; family Acrididae; genus Schistocerca; species Schistocerca piceifrons. The sequence continues at coordinate 197,430,776 of NC_060144.1, forward strand.
CTGCACAATAAAAATGAACCAAGCGTAACCTGCTTGCAAAATTAAGAATAATAATGGCACAATTGTAAACTCCCCACAAAATTAACGTTAAGATGAATCTGATAAATTTTATAAGGTCAGCTGCGCTTACCTTCGGCCCTGTGCAATAATTAAACCTGAACACAAAAACCAGAATTCTTACCTCAGTAAACTGCATCTATATCTGCTCTTATTTTACGGCACAGCTCAGTGCAATGCTGGCCCACATTTAATTTTGATTCTTGGAGGGAATGCATGGGAAGTATTATTTAACGTGAAATGAATCTTTTTGTTTAAAACAGTTGCTTTAAAAGAAAATTATTATTGGGGCAATTCTTGAACAAATTAATTACAATTAACATGTGTTATTAGCTGAGCGCAATGCTGCTTCATTACCTTCGATAACAATATACCTCGTCCAGAACCGTGACCAGAGACCCACGTCGACGCCCGCCGACTCCTCACACACAACTTCCGACTGAGTCCAACTCACAACAGCAACTGAACACTCGCGCGGTCAAGCGCAGACTAGCAACGATAAATAACTCTCTGGTCAGAGATTCTGTCATGCCTCGCCATCGCTGTTAATGAATACACTGAATACATACGTGTTTCATAACCCTCCACTGGGGGGGCAAAATTTGGCAGCGATGGTGAGTCATTTGGACTTGCCATGAGCGACAAATTTTTCCTTAACTAATTAACTTTACAAACAGAGAATAGACAGATATAGAACATGAAGTAAATATGGTGCACATGCACCGAGTACAAAACATATTAGGCAATAATAAAATGTGAGTACAAAACATATTAACAAATGACATAAGTGCACATGCACTGAAAAATTCTTCAAAGTTTTCACAACAAATAGACATAATGAGTACATACCTCATTGACAAATGACATAAGTGCACATGTACTGTAGTTCAGAACATATCAGCAAATGAAAAAAATGTACATACAATGAGTAGAAATCATGTTAGAAAAATGACAAAAGTGCACACGCACTATAATTCAGAATATATCAGCAAATAAAAAAATGTATTGGTCATGAATACAAATCATATTAGCAAAAAATGATTTTCACTATGTTACAAGAATAAGGATAGGAAAGGGAAGGATTGCATCATGGTTGTAGCACTTTAGGTAGCACGCAGCTGCACTGAAAGTCCATATCTTCCTACTGTAGCACAACACCAAGTGAAACAATCTGAAGTTCTTTTCCCAGAAGTATTTATCAGCGTAGCCAAGACACTGAAATGTCGTAGTAATATTCCATGTTATCATTTTAGCAGTACATTAGGTACACCAAACAGTGGGACCATAATAACATCTCCATCGCTCAAGGTGGTGGACAGCATGTCGTGTCAACACCACGTTCTTGCAACGTACACCAACGTAGAATTAGTGCAAAAACCAAATATAGTGCTCCATGATCAAGAGGATATACAGGACAAACGGATATTGCAGTAATGCAAAGTAGTTAGGTCAGAAGGTGAAGGACGTTAAGTGACATACTAGTCTTCACTGAGAATTACATTAGTAGTTTGCGGCATTCATTGCCCAGTTATTGAACATTTCTGTACCATGTATGTAGTATTACAGAATAATGTTCATAGATTGGCGTTTTACAGAGAACATTGGCACTCATTGCCTAATTATACTACATAATAATATTCATGTGGCATATTACAGAGAACATTGGCACTCATTGCCTAATTATAAATCATCAGAAGTCATTACATAATTATATTCATGTGGTGTTTTACAGAGAACATTGGCACTCATTTCCTAATTGCAAATCATCAGAAGTCATTACTGAAAACAGGAGGTAGTCAATAACATAGTATTACAGAATAATGTTCATAATTAATCATTGGTCATCTCAATACAGTAATCAGTAGCATTCATTTCTCAGTTACAAAGCATAAAACGGGAGGTAGTCAATAACATAGTATTACAGAATAATGTTCATAATTAATCATTGGTCATCTCAATACAGTAATCAGTAGCATTCATTTCTCAGTTACAAAGCATAAAACGGGAGGTAGTCAATAACATAGTATTACAGAATAATGTTCATAATTAATCATTGGTCATCTCAATACAGTAATCAGTAGCATTCATTTCCCAGTTACAAAGCATTATTATTATTATACTGTAACCATTACTCAAAGTCTGTGGTTGGAAAACATCATTTAGTATTACTCATAACTCTTTTAAATCGGTAGCATTATTTGGGACTGGTAATACTTTCCTTTTTTTGTGTTAGCAATGCATTGCGTTGGGTAATTACAGGGGAAAGAAAAAAATTGCTTTTGGGTTGTTGCTGTAAATGAAAATGTGTAACGTCATGAGTCATGAGTCAGCTGTAGCAAGATTATGAAACAAGTAGAGTATATGTAATCATCTTCATAAATGACATAGACTTAATAAACAACTGCTTATAGCACATTAATTTCATAAATAATTTCTCCTGCAAAATATACTAAAATGGATTATTAAAAGAAGAAACGCATTTTATGCTGAAAAGTAGTGAACTTCGAATTAACAGGTAATGAAATGTGTATAAAAATGTGTTCCATAGCTGTCCCTTCCAAAACCTTCAGTCATCATACTATGCAATATAATACCTACTGTCAAAACGAACTGCAACAAATACTTAAATAATTACACAGCATAAATACATAACTTCAACAATATCCTCATCTGTAAAGAAAAAACTTCATTATCCATCACTTCATTATCTATATTATCATAACTCCATTATTATCATCACCTGTAAAGAAAAACTTCATTATCCATAGTAGCATATTCTTCATCGTTATTCATCAGCATTCATTATCATCTGCAAAAAATCACTTCATTACTCATTATACAACTATACCTTATTTCTATCATATTTCATCACTAAAACTAAGATGTGTAGTTCTGTCTGACAGCCTGCATCAATCGCCTCGTATTCTGAAAGAAAAAATTAGTTAAGACTGCTATTCTACGATGTGTATAGTATATTCTTGTTAATGCTTGTTAATTCTGATCCATTTACTCTTCATCACGAAGTATTGCATTCTCTTTCGTTCATTCCGAAGGTGAAATTCCCATTTTGTTTAATTTATTTCTTTCACGCATCATTTCTTTCTGAAATTGATGAACAAAGATTAATGTCTTGCATTTACATAATATACTCACTAAACAATGACTGGTTTATGGTAACATAATTAAGCATACAGCATAACATGACAGAAAACGTAATATGTGAAAAAATATAGACAGTGTTCAGATGCAAAAATGTACACAGAATATCATAATGCAGCAGCAAGGAAAAAAGTAAAACAGTCACGATGTTGAGATATCATAGGGCAAAAATGTCCAAGTCAACTGGTGTGTGTTATATCTTAACTATTTCACAGTGCATACAAACAAAATATGAAAACAATCGTACATACATTTAAAAAATGACAAGAAATGTGACCTCCTTTGAGTTCAGCTTGTATGTTGTGTAGTTAATAGAGGCGAGAATTAAAGACTTTAATGGAGAGAGAGTTTAATAAAATTAATATGTCACTAGATAAAATTGCATAATTATTCATAAGATACGTAAGTTTATCTGGAAAAATGTGCACAGTCTGATATGTAACGACAAGAAGAGCGACCTGCTAACCTTACCTTTCCGAGCACTTACCAAGAAAAAATACGATAATCATCAGTAATTAATCACATAAATATAATTGCATAAATGGTCATAAAACATGTAAATTCATCTGGAAAAATATGCACGGTCTGATGTATAACGACAAGAAGAGCGACCTGCTAACCTTACCTTGCCGGGCACTTGCCAAGAAAAATACGATAAACATCGGTAAGTAGTCATGTGAGTATAATTGCATAAGTGATCATAAAATTAGCAAATGGTATTATAGCATGTTAAATCATAAAGAATCTTCATTCAATAAAAGGTTTGATGTTTGACCAGTGGTGGTTTCCTTTCGATTTTCTGGTTCTCAAAGTTTTGACGTGTACAACATTGGGGTGAGGAATGCTGCGAATCCGATATGGACCTGCGTATAGAAGTTCAAATTTACTGCACCTACCTTTTCCTTTATTAGATAAATGGTGTGTACGTACTAATATCTTCTGTCCAATGTGAAAGTCACGGCGTATACAAACCTGTTTTTGCTGTCTTCTCCGGCGCTCTGCGGCACGTTTGATGTTGTTCAGCGCAATGTCAATTATTTCATGGTGTCGTAGTCGACGAGATGTAGGGAATGTTACTAATTCTTTAATTTTGTTAGGTGGTTCAGCATTTTGCAGTATAACAGACGGATATAGCATAGTGGATTCATTTGGTATGGAATTAATTACATCCTGGAATGAGTGTATGTGTGTGTCCCAATCAATATGTCTTTTATGGCAGTATATTCTACACAGTTTACCAATTTCTTTCATCAATCGTTCACAAGGGTTCGAAGAAGCATGGTACCTGGATATATAGCGGAGAAATGTTACTAGCTCGTAACATACGTGTCCATATAGCAGAACGAAATTGTGATCCACTGTCGGAAATTACTTTCATCACATGCCTTACATGAAATAGAAGATGTTTTACAAATGCTTTCGAAACAGTTTTAGCAGTAGCTATGCGTAACGGAGTGAAGGTAACAAATTTTAAAGTGAGTTCAACAGCGACAAAGATGTAGCAAAAACCTCTATTAGTTCTGGGAATCGGACCAAAAATGTCTACAGCGGCCATATGTCTCAATTTAACAGGTACAATGGGATATAATGGAGGAATATGTGAAGTCGTGTCTGACTTAGCTTTCTGGCAGATTTTACATGACGCTAAAACTCGTCGAATACGTTTCTCCATGTTCGAAAAATAACAGTTCTGTCTCAGTATAAGAAAACATTTTCTAACTCCGTAATGTGCGTAACTTAAATGAGTATACCAGATTAGTTTGTTAACAAGCTCGTCAGGAATGCATAATAACCAACTGTTGCTGTCAGGATGAGAGCGGCGAAATAGAATGTCATTGCGTACAGTGTAATGGTTTCTAATGGTAACATTATTCCTATCTTGCCAGAGGTGTTTAATCTCTTTCCACATGTTGTCTTTACTTTGCTCTTGTGCTATGTCCTGTAATGACGATGAAATAAAATTTTCAAATGCAACTTGCTGAATGTACATGACGTTGAAATTTGCTTTGCAGAAGTTGGTTGCGATGTCTTGCTGATTGTTGCTGAGAGAACGAGATAGTGCGTCTGCTATAACATTTTGTGTGCCGGGAATGTGAACTATTGTAAAATTAAATTCTTGTTAATAAAGCTTCCATCTGCTTAACCTGTCGTGTGAAAATTTAGCTGAAAGTAAAAATTGTCTCGCTCTGTGGTCTGTGTAAACTGTGGTGTGTCTTCCATAAAGAAAGTGCCGAAATCTCGTAAAAGCCCATACAACACATAATGTTTCCAGTTCTGTAACGGAATCATTTCGTTCAGCAGGTGACAGAATGCGACTTGCAAATGCGATGTTTTTAATTACAGTTGAGCCGTCTTCTTCAATTTCCTGGAAAATATGTACGCCTAAAGCGGTGTTAGAACTGTCGATAGCAATGGAAAAATTTCTGGTAAGATCTGGGTGCGATAAAAGTGGTGCATTCAACAAAGCATGTTTCAGGTTCATAAATTCAGAATGTGCTTGCTTATCCCAAGACCAAATAGTGTTTTTACCTGTCAATTGACATAATCTGGGGGTATCTAAAGCAGAGTGATGAATAAATTTACGAAAAAAGTTAATTAATCCTAAAAAGCTGCGTAATTGTTTTATCGTCGTAGGAACAGTAATGTCACGTAAAGCTTGAAGTTTTTCCGGATCAGGCGCAATGCCTTCTGCTGAAATTACATGTCCAAGAAATTTTATAGAAGTTTTGCCAAAATGCGATTTACTGAGATTAACTGTGAGTCCTTGAGCATGAAAAGTTTGCAACAGTTGTTCTAGAATCAGATTGTGTTCAGTCCAGTTAGCTTCTGCAATAAGAATGTCATCTACGTACGTTGTAATTCTGTCTTTAAGTTCTGTCGGAAGTATTGTGTTCAAACCGCGAATAAAAGCTGCAGAAGAAATAGTTAAACCGAATGGTAATTTGCAAAATTGATAACAGTCGCCAAAACAGAGAAACGCTGTGTACTTTCTGCAGTTCGGATGGAGCTGAATTTGCCAAAATCCCGATTTTAGATCTAATGTAGAATAAATAGCAGTACCGTGAAATTTCTGTAGAAGTTCCTCTAATGTCTGTGGTCGATCTGTTTCATTAATAATTATGTCATTGATGTGACGTGAATCAAGTACGAGGCGAAGTGAGCCATCCTTTTTCCTAACAATATGGAGCGGGTTTATGTACGGACTAACTGCCGGTTCAATAATTCCTTGGTCAAGCATATCCTGCAATTCTTTCTTAACCTGTTCTCTATGAATATACGGAATGGGATAATGCTTGGCTTTAAATGTGTCGTGCTGTTTGACTTGAAATTCATACATAAAACCGGACATAGTACCAGGAATGTTGTCGAAAACTGGAGCTTGCTGTAAAAGAATTTTGTGTAGTTGCGTGCGTTCGTCGTCTGTATTCGCACTGCTTTGTTTAACTTTTATCAGAAATCATCTGCATTACGTCGTAGTCAGCTTCATCTGGAGTATTATAGGTTGGTTGTTTCGGGGAAGGAGACCAGACAGTGAGGTCATCGGTCTCATCGGATTAGGGAAGGACGGGGAAGGAAGTCGGCCGTGCCCTTTGAAAGGAACCATCCCGGCATTTGCCTGGAGCGATTTAGGGAAACCACGGAAAACCTAAATCGGGATGGCCGGACGCGGGATTGAACTGTCGTCCTCTCGAATGCGAGTCCAGTGTCTAACCACTGCGCCACCTCGCTCGGTGGGAGTATTGTAGTTATGTACGTACGTATCCGTGAACAATGTCGAATTACAGTGATACGGAAATGACCTCTGTACAATTAATTGTTTGTTCTTCCGCAGATAAAGAGTGCTGAAATTCTAAAGCCAATTGTACATTTTCATCCTTTAGCATTAAATAGGAATTCTGAAAATCAATAACTGCGTCGTGTTGTACCAGAAAATTCGTACCTAGAATAACGTCTGTTGTCAATAAAGGAACAATCCAAAAATTTGAGTGAAAATTATGACCTGCAATGCAAAATGATAAATGTGTCTGTAATTTAACGTCTACTCCTTTACTCGACACTGCTCCTTTCACTTTCGTTTTGCCCAATGGTAATGTAGGATAGGTATTCTCTTTGTTACACTCATTGAAAGTTTCTTCATTTATAACCGACATAGGTGATCCGGAATCGATTACTGCTGAAAATTTCGATGAACCAATTTTAATTTCGATGACAGGATGTGAAATAGTTTTTTGAACAACTGGTTTTTCCTGTAAAAGAGTGTCTCGGATGTCGTCGAAAGTAATAACATTTTCGTGAACAACATTCTGCGTGTCTAAAGTAGTGCTTGTGTTACTGAAAGATGCGACCTGTACAGTATCTAGTCAGATTCTATCTGACGTGTTATTATTTTCAGGAGGATGTTGTGGCATTTCGACTATTTGAACTGTTCTGTTATTTCTTCCAGACGTATTACGTTCTGAATGATACCTACTGTCGGGTTCATTCATGAGAATATGTTGTTGCTGATCATTTTGCTGCTGGTAAGACCGACTATTAGTAAACATATGTTGATAATTATGCTCATCGTTTTTACGTCTGTCATGATAGTCATTTCTATACGGTGCATTGCGATAGGAATTGAAATACTGTGTTTTCTGTACGTAGTTGTTTCTTTGCTGCCGTGCGTTACTATTTGTTGTACCTGGGACTATACGTGCACGCGGCGAAGCATTAAAGCTTGGTTGACCTTGTAGACTACATTGTTGGTTAGGTATGCTAACCGGCTGGCTTTGATGCTGTTGCGGAGAAAAACGTCTATTCTTATTAAAATGTGGTTCTTCCTGCTGATAATTTTGTCGATACTGATAATCAAAATTTTGTCTGCTATTAAAGTTCTGGTGGTTGTCGTTCCTAAAGCGTCTATTAGCTTTGCTATTGAAATTACGTGGTTGATCGTAATTACTGTAAGTTTGTTGGCCTTGGTTGTTATATGAAAAATTTTTGTTTACGAAGGAATAATCTGGTTGCTGCACTTCTAAAAGCTGCAGCAGATCCCTGAATGCCGAAATATTTTCTTTTTGCTGATCCGTTAAAAGAGACACACGTAATGATCGTGGTAATTTAGAGATACATAGTTGAATAAGTGCAGATTCACTATATGGTTCACTTTGGTACTGGTTTTGTTGAACCATGTGTTCAAAAAATTGCGTGACACTAGGAAAATTTGAGTGCTCATAATTTGGTAAACTAATTAGTTGATCTTTAATTCCGCGCTGTGTCGTCTTCGACCAATACGCTGGTAGAAAAGCATTCTGAAACTCTTCTACCGAATAGCATTGTCTCATGATCGGTCTCATACGAGTTGCCGGTTCGCCTTCCAAAAATCTGCAAGTCTGACAAATGTTCGCAAAGTGGCGTCTGCTGTGATATGTTATTAACTGAAATATTTTTCATCTCTGTTACTTCTTGCTGTAAACTTGACAACTTTCTACGTAATGTATTATTAGATGAATCGATCTCATTGATTGTCTGCTGTAAATTTTGGAATTCAGGTGTTTGGTTAAACGAAACCGGTGAAGTATCGTCTGATTTGCTGTCATTATTATTTTCAATAACGTCAATACGACTGGCCAATTCATCATATTTTTCAGTCAGTATTTTTGCCTGATCATCGTTTTTAGTGTCAGAGGCATTAATTTGTTTTTGTATTTTACGTGTGGTTTCGTTCAGTTTTTTAACGTCAGCTTTGATGTCAGCGGAATCCTGTGTTAGTTCTAATTGTTCGAGTCTGTCTACGTATGTTTTTGCCTTCGCAAACATTTTACGTTTATCTTCTTGTCTCTGTGCAGTGATTGTTTCCATGACTTGACGTTTTACTTTATTTTGATCCTGCATAAATTTGCGGAAACGCGTATCACTGTTTTGTTGGTGAAGATTAAAACGTTCGTTAATTTGAGTGTTCTGTTGGTCGAATTTCGCGTCTATCTTTGCATCTATTGTGCGCGAAAGTTCTGCTGTCATTACTTTAAACTCGTCGCGTAATTGTGTTTCTTTTTCAGAGCATTGTTTACCGACTGCACTAATTTCGTCTCTAAGTGTTTCTGTTGTGGCTATTTGGATATCCCTTAATTCCTGAGCAACAGATCTAATTTCTTCGCTACTTTTCCTAGCACAAGCCTCAATTTCCACACGTAATTGTTCCTTAGTGTCAAGACACTGCGCGGCAATGGCTCTGATCTGTTCACTAAGCTGTCTCGAATTGTTGTCTAATTTTTCATTAAGGTGTTTGTTCTGTTCACTAAGTTGTTTGAAATCTTGTTTAAATTGTTTGTTATCTTCATTAAGGTTGTCTTGTTTTTTATTAATTTCATTAAGTTGCTGTTTGAGATTCTCACTTTATTGTTGTAGTAATCTTGCCATAATTTGTTCGAAGTCAGAATTAGCATTTCTATTCTCTGTGCTGTTTAGTGGTGTACCTGCAATTGTCACGTTTTGTGTGACCATTTGGTCGTTCTGTGATTCACAAAAAGGTTTGCTTATCCGATGTGTACTGTTAGACACTACCTCGGAATTAAATAAATCCGACGCATTCTGATTACACTGTTCGTTTTCATTAGACAAATTTGTCTGTTCATTACTTAAGTTTTGCAAACCGGTTGTGTTGAGCTGGGCAGCGCTCATTGCAACAGAACGCCCCGCGTTATCAATTGTCGGTATATTAACAGACGACGCAATTGAATTTATCTGTTCATCAATAAGATCAAAATCAACATTGGTGGTCGGTACACACTCATTGTCACTAAATGGAGGATTGTCATAATTACATTGCGTGTCACAATTACTATCGGTCAAGTTGTTTAATTCGGTTATTTCACTCATTATACCTCGCGATGCACTATTAATAGTCTTTCGCGGCATTTTTACACAAATCACATTTATTCACAAATGAGACAAAGACAATGCAAAATCCAACAAATACAAATACAACAAAGAGCAACGAATTGCCGATGATCTGTGGAAGAAAGTGACAAAGTTAGTAAAAGCTTTGCGCCAAATGCTAATTATATTAAGTAAATAAGAGCAGATATCTGACTACTTATCAGAAGATTCACAAAGAAATACGATCCTGGTCCGGATGTCGCCAAGTGTAACCTCCCCGCGCAAAAATCTTAAAAGTCAATAAAAATGAAATTGTAACCTCCCAGCAAGAATATAAAAGTCAATGTTAAGTGAAATGTTATATTCCCACAAAACTGCACAATAAAAATGAACCAAGCGTAACCTGCTTGCAAAATTAAGAATAATAATGGCACAATTGTAAACTCCCCACAAAATTAACGTTAAGATGAATCTGATAAATTTTATAAGGTCAGCTGCGCTTACCTTCGGCCCTGTGCAATAATTAAACCTGAACACAAAAACCAGAATTCTTACCTCAGTAAACTGCATCTATATCTGCTCTTATTTTACGGCACAGCTCAGTGCAATGCTGGCCCACATTTAATATTGATTCTTGGAGGGAATGCATGGGAAGTATTATTTAACGTGAAATGAATCTTTTTGTTTAAAACAGTTGCTTTAAAAGAAAATTATTATTGGGGCAATTCTTGAACAAATTAATTACAATTAACATGTGTTATTAGCTGAGCGCAATGCTGCTTCATTACCTTAGATAACAATATACCTCGTCCAGAACCGTGACCAGAGACCCACGTCGACGCCCGCCGACTCCTCACACACAACTTCCGACTGAGTCCAACTCACAACAGCAACTGAACACGCGCGCGGTCAAGCGCAGACTAGCAACGACAAATAACTCTCTGGTCAGAGATTCTGTCATGCCTCGCCATCGCTGTTAATGAATACACTGAATACATACGTGTTTCAACCTTCTCCATCATGTCGATGGGAGGGCGCAAATCCATCGTCTTCCAGGGGAACAGTTCCTTGACATCTGTACTGTGGGACGGAGACAAGCTGGCGGCGGTTCCATCACGCTCTGGGAAACATTCATATGGTCATCAATGGGTGCAGTGGAGCTCGTGCAAGGCACCAAGACGACCAAGAAGTATCGTTCACTGGTTGCAGACCCCGTATACCCCTTCATAATGATCATGTTTCCCAATGGCAGTGCCATTTTTGAAGAAGACAGTGCGCTACGTCGCGAGGCCAGGAGCGTGAAGGAGTGGTTCAAATGACTCTCAGTACTATGGGACTTAACTGCTGAGGTCATCAGTCCCCTAGAACTTAGAACTACTTAAAACTAACTAACCTAAGGACACCACACACATCCATGCCCGAGGTAGGATTCGAACCTGCGACCATAGCGGTCGCTCGGTTCCAGACTGTAGCGCCTAGAACCGGTCGGTCGGCCACTCCTGCCGGCGTGATGGAGTGGTTGATGTGCTGCCACCCCCCCCCCCCCCCACCAGTTCGCCAGATCTGGACCCAGTTGAAGAAATCTGGTAGGTGATTGAACGTGGCATCCCCGGAGATTAAGGAAATTAGTGACTTGCGTGTGCAGATGTGGTGCCAGTTGCCTCCTGCGACCTACCAAGGTCTCACTGCTTCCATGCCAAGATGCGTCGCCACTCTTATCTGTCCCAAAGGTGTTCAAACCAGCCAGTAATATGTGGTCATAATGTTCTGGCTAATCGGTGTGGGTTCGCCGCAACAGTTGATAATGAACTACAGTCATTGCAAAACAGCCGACTCTCTGTGCAATGTGTCGGTATGATGCTCTCATGGATTTTGAGCCAATGATTTATTGTTTCGCAATGTCCAAATGATGGTGATAATTCACACGTGCAAGTGCGCTAGGCATACTGTGTTGCGATTTCCACCTGAAAAGTTCCCACAACGTTACATACGCCCAACAGCCATCGCCTACTCACGCTATTCTTCATCTATTGGAATCGCTTTTCCTTCACCGAAGCCGGCAGGTGTGGCTGAGCGGTTCTAGGCGCTTCAGTCTGGAACCGCGCGCCCGCTACGGTCGCAGGTTCGAATCCTGCCTCGGGCATGGATGTGTGTGATGTCCTTAGGTTAGTTAGGTTTAAGTAGTTCTAAGTTCTAGGGGACTGATGATCTCAGATGTTAAGTGGTGGTGGTGGTTGTTGGGATGTTCAAAGGGGGAGACTAAACAGAGATGTTAAGTCCCATAGTGCTCAGAGCCATTTGAACCATTAAGGCAAACTACGGTAGAACTGCAGGCAACACAAGTCAGCAACAATTTGCAATATTTTATTAAGAAAAAATATATATTATGTACAGGTTATGGACAAAACATGGAAACATGGAGAGAAATGCACGCTTGAACTTGCAAGTTGCTCTGTTGTATTTGTCCACGAACGGCTCTATGCGATGTCCTCAGTGTGTTGAGTATGTCAGTTGTGTTCACAACAGTATTCTGTCTAGTTGTGAGTGCATAATATCGGAACTAAGTGAATTCGAACGTGGGCAAGTTGTTGGTGTTCGTGTGGTGAGTGCTTCTGTAATCAAGGTAGCTGAAGTGCTTGGTGTTTCAAAAGGCACCGTATTGAAGATTTATAACGCGTACAGGGAAAAAACGTCATCAGTTAATTCACAATACGGAGAAAGGTGTGTGTCGAGTGATCGAGAGAGACGATCATTGAAGAGGGACGAAAAATAAAAGGGCGACCCTATCAATGCCAAAACAATACGAATGGTGTGCCATAAGCAGAGAAATGGAGAGCAAGCTGGATTTCCAAAACCACTCATCAGTGGTGCAAATGCCCGTAACAGGAAAACGTGGTCTTGAAGTCCCAAAACCTGGATTGATTAGGTTATTTGGGGGAGGAGACCAGGCAGCGAGGTCATCGGTCTCATCGGATTAGGGAAGGACGGGGAAGGAAGTCGGCCGTGCACTTTCAAAGGAACCATCCCGGCATTTGCCTGGAGCGATTTAGGGAAATCACGGAAAATCTAAATCAGGATGGCCAGACGCGGGATTGAACCGCCGTCCTCCCGAATGCAAGTCCAGTGTGCTAGCCACTGCGCCACCTCGCTCGGTACACAACCTGGACTCTGGAGCAATGGAAGAAAGTAATTTGGTTAGATGAGTCCTGATTCACACCGTTTCCAACTTTTGGTCGAGTTTACGTCCGGAAAGTGAAACGTGACAGGGGTTCCTTGACGAATTGGGCAGCGATATCGAGGTATTGCATGGACCCAGTGGTTACTTTGCAAGGTTGCATTTCTGTCAAGCATTATGTGACGATTTGGTCTGTTCAGATCTATCCCATGGTACAATGTTCGTTATCCCATGGTGATACTGTGTTGCAAGACGATTAGCCACCTGCTCACGCAGCTTGCATCGTCCAGGACTGCTTTTGTGAGCTTGAGAATGAACAGTCGCACCTGCCCTGGCCACCGTAGACACAGGATCGCATTATTATTGAGTCTTTGTGATCTACTTCAAAGAGGAGAGTGCGCTATCGCTTATTCACTTTCATCATTATTACGTGAACTTGCCACTATTATGCAGGATAAATGGTATAAGATTCCCTTGAATACCACATAGGCACTATATTTATCCATTCAATGACGACTGGAAGCTGTTTTGAGTGCCAACGGGTTCCCAACACCATACTAGGCGCGGTAATGTGTAATGTTTTTGGTGTTTGCATATTTTTGCCCACCCCGTGTATTTTGAACGTGAAGATGATGCGTGGCTAATGTGGTTCAGTGTTTACTTGCACTGATCAGTCTTCGCAAACTATTCTAGTCATGAATCCTGATAATGATGACTAACATAACTAGTAATGCGTCCTGTTGGGTTCTTCTTGGTGGCGATTGTTGAGAAGCTCTGACCACTGTCCAGCTAAGTCGGTGGATACACGTCCTAGGCGGAGCATGTGCGTTCGCATATATCCGTATTTGACGGACGGATGTTCACTTGGAAACTACGTGCGTGAGGTGTGGCGGAAGCAGGAGCATGACATAGTAAGTCAGTAACGTCCCCTTAGATAAATTATAAATGACTGTGCTTAAACTGACACACAATATTTTTTTAGCGCAACGCAGTCTGACTTTCAATAATCCCTACAAGAGAATGACCCTGACTAAATTAACCTATACGTTTTACAAATCACTTACCTCACAAAAATCTTGGTTACTCGAACTACTGCAATACAGCGAGCGCCACTACTGCCAGCTAAATAAAAGATTCAAACTACTGAAGGCACTAACTACTTATCGGCATAGTTAGCAAAAGGAAGATTTTGATAGAGAACAAACAAAGTATTTACCTTAATAGTGTTCAAAACTCATAATATATACAGCAGTTCATGGCATCCAGTCTTACAAATTCACTGTCTCTGATGGACACACGTCCAGATCGTCCGCTCTCAAAATTCCGTCGTCTCTCTCCCCACATCCACCACAGTTGGCGGCTCACCTCCAACTGCGCAACGCTACGCGCTGTTAACAGCCAACTGCCCAACACTACAATAGCCAACAACAATGCAAACCAGCCACAGACTGCACACAGCACAGCCAGTGATTTTCATACAGAGCGCTACGTGGCTTTGCCAATAAAAAAAACCTATACAGCGTACTTACAAGTTTTACGTGTAAATTGTAGGGCGTTTGACTATAAGGGACAAGCTAGTTTTACCTGAAGCTTACTGGGAAGTGACGTCAAAATGAAATGCTCTTGTCCAGCACAGAAGTGTGCGGGTCGGGGGGGGGGGGGGGGGGGGGGAGTGTTCGCTCGAAGGTTAATCGGTACTTGGCAGTGATGACTCAAGGTCTCTCCTTTAGCGATGCGGCACCGTGGTGTGATGATACAACACCAGCGCCTGAGGATAGTTTTTGTAACAGCAGTTCAGTTTAGCCCCACCGATTTGTGAATTTGATGTTGCGTCTAATATACTTGCTGCATTGTGTCGTGAATGGAAGTAATGTGACTGGTTTCTGTTTTTAACAAGTGTGGTGAAAGTTACAAGGTGGAGACTTCTTGCATCGACCGCTGTCAAGTTTTGTGGCTGCATCGCCTTTAATGGAAGACACGTCATTTTAGCACTACTTTCCAGTAACGTTCGGTGAAAGTAGCTTCTTTCCTCACTGTAACTACGACGGCGAACTGAAAAGTAACATCTCCGAATGTCTTATGTGAAAACACGTAAAAGCTTTCTGTATACACTGCTGGCCATTAAAATTACTACACCACGAAAGTAACGTGCTACAGACGCGAAATTTAATCGACAGGAGAAAGATGCTGTGATATGCAAATGATTAGCTTTTCAGAGCATTCACACAAGGTTCGCTCCGGTGGCGACACCTACAACGTGCTGACATGAAGAAAGTTTCCAACCGATTTCTCATACACAAACAGCAGTTGACCGGCGTTGCTTGGTGAAACGTTGTTGTGATGCCTCGTGTAAGGAGGAGAAATGCGTACCATCACGTTTCCGACTTTGATAAAGGTCGGATTGTAGCCTATCGCGATTGCCGTTTATCGTATCGCGACATTGCTGCTCACGTTGGTCGAGATCCAATGACTGTTAGCAGAATATGGAATCGGTGGGCTCAGGAGAGTAATACGGAACGCCGTGCTGGATACCAACGGCCTCGTATCACTAGCAGTCGAGATGACAGGCATCTTATCCGCATGGCTGTAACGGATCGTGCAGCCACGTCTCGATCCCTGAGTCGACAGATGGGGACGTTTGCAAGACAACAACCATCTGCACGAACAGCATGGACTATCAGCTCGGAGACGACGGCTGCGGTTACCCTTGACGCTGCATCAGAGACAGAGCGCCTGCGATGGTGTACTCAACGACGAACCTGGGTGCACGAATGGCAAAACTTCATTTTTTCGGATGAATCCAGGTTCTGTTTACAGCTTCATGATGGTCGCATCCGTGAGAAACGAAAGACTACTCAGTGAAGATAAAATTCAGTGTACCGTAAGGCTGATTTTTCGGATGGGTAATATTTCCTCTGCCCATATGCACCATGCCGAAGTGAGCATATGGCAGGACTGACTTCTCGCTCACCGCCTCACCCTCCCGCAGTACTCGCGTGGCGCGAGAAGCTGTACCGCAACCACAACGCCTCGCGAACCGCTGCAGGTGCGTGTTGCGTCGCGTCCCAATTTGCGCGGCCCCATTTGAACCTGTGACGTTACAAAAACGAGCGCTGCGCTGCGTCGTGCCGCACGCGCTTTACGCGTCTCAATTTGCGCCTAGCCTAACTATGTTGGTGCGTGAGAAACAGCGTGCTGTAATCGAGAATTCGACGAGGTCATACACTCATAGTTCACCCTCTCCTTCAACGTGACAATACTAGACCACGCACGAGTGCTGCCACATCTTCAACAGTCCGATGCCTTGAGTTCACTGCCATCAGTCATCCTCCACATCGTCCCGACTTAGTCCCATCCGATTTTCGTGTGTTTCCAAAACTGAAAGAATATCTTCGACGACGTCACATTGACAATGGTGATGCTGTGTAAGCAGTGGTGAGGTTTTTGGTTCCGCCAACTGTGTCAAAGGCTGTACTGTGACGGCATCAAATAACCGGTCTCGTTGGGAGAAAAGTGTGCGTCGCAAGGTTGGCTATGGTGAGAGACAAATATGTAGACATGAAGAATATAGATCTGGAATGTGAATAACGTTAGTTTAACACTACTGGCCATTAAAACTGCTACACCAAGAAAACTGCCCTTCACGATATTAGGCAGATGTACCAGTTTCTTTGGCTCTTCAGTGTATCAACAGAGAAGGTCAAAAATACTGTATTTCTGTCAAAACCACAACGAAAGACGTCTCATAGGAAACACTCAAAAGTAAGGAAGAAATGCCACACGTCCACCCACCCTGAGAAGCCAAAAATAATTGCAATGAGTTATGAGTTTTAATAATCTGATTATGAGTAACAGAGATACTTTTTAACTGATTGGTTGTCCGCCTCCGTAGCGTAGCGGCAGCGTTACCGCCTTCGACACAGGGCCTCCGGGTTCGATTCCCGGCAGGGGACTGGGTGTTGTGTGTCCTTCTTCATATTGTCATCATCATTGACTCGCAAGTCGCCGATGTGGCATCAACTAAAGAGGATTTGCAATGCGGCGGCCGAACTCCCCCGCATGAGGCTTCCCGGCCAACAACGCCAAGCGATCATCTCTTCTCTCACTAGTTGGTTGAGTACTTGATTTTGTGCATTAACTCGTAACTTCAGTAATGAATTCGTGCTACGTAACTATAGGCATGGGGTTAAACTGACTCCGTATATTCCGTATGTCTTTTAATGTTTGGTATCAAAGCTTTACTAGGGTATTAAGAATAATTAGGGAAGGAGATTGCACATTTACTTAATCAAAATCAGTTTAACACTTAATATTTATAAAATATAAAATTGTTGCTTGAGTTATAAGATTGTATAGTTTTCAGAGAGGAATTTAAAGTTCTGACTAAGTCACTCCTTAGAAAGTAATATGACATACTTCTTTACTATGTCAGATATAAATAATGTAAAACAGTACTATCTTTTAGAAAAAAAAAGATTTATGTTAGATACAGTTGTGACACACAGCTGATGAGCACTGTCCACAGATTAGACGGTTACAGCATTTGCAAATTGTGGAGGTTTTCCTTTTCAGTTTTTGGGACGTGAAGAGTAATATTTTCTAATTGTCTGCATATTTCCACCTGATACTCTTTGTTCTTCTTTATCAATAACCTTCCTGATTAAAGTTTTCACTTTCTCGCGAATACGTCGTTTAATGGTTTAAAGAGATTTTGTTGCTATTAAATAAAAAAAATGATTCAAATGGCTCTGAGCACTATGGGACTTAAATGCTAAGGTCATCAGTCCCCTAGAACTTAGAACTACTTAAACCTAACCAACCTAAGAACATCACACACATCCAAGCCCGAGGCAGGATTCGAACCTGCGACCGTAGCGGTCGCGCGGTTCCAGACTGTAGCGCCTAGAACCGCTCGGCCACCCCAGCCAGCGCTATTAAATAAATTAAGGATCAGGCTTAACAACTTTATCTCACGTAATCTAATAAGTGGAGTCAAAGTGACTCAACAATTAGCTCACTACGAAACAGATGCTGGGTCTCGAAACTGCACATGCAGACTGAGGAAAGATTAATTTGGAGGTAATGACATTATGGTGCGGTTAACAAAAGTACAACAAATTGAACCGTCGAGTATGTAACATGGTGGAGTAAGACTCCCGTCTGTGTTACGGGCTAAATTACAAAAATGTTGGATTCAGCCAGTATGAACTACAGACATTTATTTCTTCACGTAATACTAATTACGAGATTTTTACAGCCATGTACGGATTAAAGATAGGGAAACGTTAAGTGTTTGCCGAGAACTCCACACTGAAAGAGTGGTTTCTTTACACACATAAATTATCGAAGGCTCATTTTAACGTTCCATGCAGAGATTCAGTATACTTATCTTCCCTTCCAGTTGCCATAATTCACTTTCTTACGATGGACTCAATGCTTGAAGTTTATAATTCACAAACAACAAGGAAGGAAAATTAAGGTTTAAGGTGTAATACTGTCGTCGAAGAAGATGTCCTTAAAGATGGAACACATTCTCGCATTGGAAATGCGAGTTTCCAAGGAACCGTCCCAGGATTTATCTGATGCAATTTCGGAAACCCACGTAAAACCAAGATATGTACGGCGGGAAGAAGATTTGAACCACCGTCGCTGAGAAAGTGAGCGTTGCGATTTAATCGACACACGAAAGCGCTCGCTTATTTGTTCATGTTTCTGCCATCGACCACAAGGAGTTTTGACCAACCAGAAATGTCGGACACTTAACACATGATATGACAGAGAGGTTATTTATCTTGTATGTGACGCAGCGAAAATATATTGTGATTTAATTCTGATCTTGTTCATATGGAGTATGATATCCTCTGAAGTGAGTGGGTATTGCTTTCGAGAAAGTAGTTTGGAAATACCTTTCGTCGACCAGAGTGAATAGTACTAAACATAGAGTAAGTATCTCTGGAGTGAGTATTGCGTTCTGCGCATGTTGTCAACATTAAACCAGGATTGTCACGTGTTTTCGGGATTTCGCTGTGCTTGTGTGCTTTCCGCAGCGTTTGAAGTTTATAATACCAAGAGTTTTTGTTGTATTTCACCGTTTGTTGAAAGTGTAATAGCGATGGTGAATTACTGTTGTTGCTACGGATGGTTCAAATGGCTCTGAGCACTATGGGACTTAACATCTGAGGTCATCAGTACCATAGAACTTAGAACTACTTAAACCTAACTAACCTAAAGACATCACACACATCCATGCCCGAGGCAGGATTCGAACCTGCGACGTAGCAGTCGCGCGGTTCCGGACTGAAGCGCCTAGAACCGCACGGTGCTACGGATGCAAAGAAAAATATGTTAAAGGAGGGATAGTAACTTTTCATGGGTACATACCATGTAGCTCTAATTATATTTATCATATTAGTAAGAGACACTGTATACGTTAGAAATTTCGAGACATTATAATTAAGGCTTAAGTCCGTAGACCTATTTTTCAACGATTTTATGACTATATAACAGATATTACGGCTCGTACAAAAGCTTACAAACAATCGCTTCCTCCCGTAAATTTGCTAGTGAAACAGGAAAGGGAATGGTTAGTTGTTTCAGCAAATACTATCCTCCATGCATTTATCAGTGAATTGTCGATTATGCATATAGATTACTCAGTCTACTATTTATTTAATAAACTGGGAGCAAGTACGTAAAATGCGTTAAATAAATACTTCACAAGTAAGAAAAATTGTGCCTTAGGTCGCAAAAACGAAAATATAAATAAGCAGAAATGGCAGAAAAAAAGGACGAATTAGCAGGGATATAATCGCTAATGTGTGGCAAATTCGGTGTTTTTTGGACACTTGCAAAAGTACTAGCGTACTGACAAGTCGTTTTGCAAGACTATCACTGCAAAAATGTACGTCAGGCTCTGTAATACTATAAAGCGCCGTTTCATACCGAAAACTACCAAAAATCGAGTCCATCTAAACTGCCACACCTATCGCAAAGAAGCAGAATGCAATATCACTTACCCTTAAAAGTTACGTAGCTGGTTTATTCCCGATATCAAATGGATACTGTTAAAATGTTTGCGCAACATATATAAATAATCCACGACACGAAAAGAATCCGTCTGTACTAGGGATGTAGTGACATTCTAGATATACAGGGCGCCATACGGACAAACACACTGTACTAGGGATGTAGTGACATTCTAGATATACAGGGCGCCATACGGACAAACACACGGCGTCCCGAGAACACGTGACTAAGCCGGCAATGTATGTTGACAACACAAAATCTGTTGTGCGCATGTGAATGCTCACTCCAGAGATATTTACTCTATGGTACTAAAAGTTGTTGTTTGTGTAACGTCTTTGGACAATACCGGCAGCGAACACTCACACAGCGACATCGTTGTAGGGTGTGAATCGTGTTGACTTTTTGAGTGTTGACAGAATTCGAGACGGGCGGGTATCATCATAATGCCGAGATCTTTGTTAATAATTCGAAATGTTAACCGGGAATCGGCAGTTCTTCAAAGAAGAAAAACGTGGAGACAGTTCCGCATCGAAGAGAGATCGACACAAGGTAAATGCTAAACGCACTAATTACACGAACTGTACAATTAAGCGTCTAGTCAATTTCGTAGGTTTCTGATGAAATTAGTTCCACAATATATCGTGGAGTTAGCAAATTTAGTTGTGGCCATATTATAGCCCGTTAATTTCCTCTTCATTTGATAATGACTGACAACTTGGGTGTACTGAAGTCTCACTGTGTATTACGTTAGCAGGATACCGGACGATATCGATATACTGTGGATGTTTTCCGCTTCTATTTTAAAATGTTTTATTGCCCTGAGTGGAAATTGATAATTGACGACGTAAGCCTAAACGTTTGAATGAAGTATAATCTTTAGGTCTCCAAAACAAGTTAATATTTCCAATAACTATGTTACTTCTTCTCAATGTACTGTTCAGTACAGTGTAAAGTAATTTGTACTCAAATTTAAGAATTTTTTATGACTGTTTAAAACAGTGTCGTGTGCATGGAAACAATGCGTTACCGAGCTGTGCTTTGTTATTGGACAGCGTGTGAGGAAAATAAAGCTGTTGTTGTCATTAAATATTGATTGTGCTAAGTATGTACGGAGTACAAATAGTTTGCAATAATGGTGTGAAACTCATTCTCAACTAGTCGTCAAGAGCGTAGATACGACGGCGGAGGGAAATAAATGAACTGCGACCTTTCTAACAAAGCTTCGGTGGCTATAATATTGTTCCATTATTTTTAAACAGAAAAAGTATAGCCTCAACGTGTATGTTATTTACGCCTCAATAAATGAATGAACATGTACTTGCAGACTAGAGCGATCTCTGAGCTGGAGCTTGGCGGGAGAAGAGCAAATCATGTTAATATTCGGACAAATGAAGAAATAGTTATATTTCGTGAAAGATTGCTCTAGGCACGCTTGCTACTGGCCGGTATCCGTTGTATTTTCTGGCATTCTTCAAATTCATACTGACGTCTCTGGTAGGGCAGGATTCGGCTTCGGTTTTGCGATATTTTTTTTTTCTCTTGAAAGTGGAAGGGGTATGCTGCTACCCTCTTCTCGCTGAGTACGCCCTTGCTTGCAGACAAGAAAATAAAATGGAGCGACCGATACGTACCGATTAAAAAGGCAGTATAATGTCGAACTGGCTGTTCTAGAAAGACAACAGTTCGAACGAATTCACTGCCAAGAGACGTTATGTTAAACATGTGGCGTGCTTCCGAGAGCTAGGAGCTAATACAAAAATGACACGGGATATTTTGCGTGATTTAGTGAACAAGAGCTTTCCGGATTTTCTTTGTAGTGCCGTGTTATGTTACTTACATGCCGCCTGTGATGTTTTTGTTTGTATGTGTTCGTTATAGACGGCGTTCTTGTGTATTGTTTACATTACATAGTTTGCTATTTGGATCCTATTATTAACAGTTCTGTAATTACATGCCCTAATGTCATCGATCATAACAATGTTTTTCATCCATAGAACGACGCGTTTCAGAAATTTACTGTAATTTTTTTTAACATTGCTATTGGTTTTGATGTCTGCATATGTGTTCTGCCTCTCATTCTCTGCAGTCGTCCACTTAAGGTTTTATCGATTGGGCCGCATTTCATTATGGGCAGTGGGTATTGCCACTTGGGTGGCAGTAGCGTCACAGGAATATTTCCACCCAGCGCGCGTTCTCGTCCACGGAGGAGGGTTAATTATATTTGATAATTCAGAAATAATCGTGGAGCAACTAAACAGTTTGGGGTACAGTATTGAAAAGCTCGGTATTATATAGGTTTATATATGATGCGCTGAGTTTGAGAAAATCTTTTAAAAAGCGATAATTATAAAATTTAGAGATTTTTTTTCGACATCTACCGATCAGGAACAGGATGGCAGAGCATTTAAAATATACAGATTGTTTCCCTATTCTGATCATGAGTTTAAGAATTTCACACTCTTTGTCTGCTGACACTGACCTGAGGTCAGTGGTGCTCGATGGGTCTATTGTTACTTGATGGTTGCCTTTTCACATCATTTACTGCGACTGATAAGCAAAAGGGAAATAATATACAGAAAGAAGACGCACTGCTAATCAAAAACAAATCGTCAACAATATAAACGATGTCTAGAGGATAGCAGTTTCATGTATTTACTTCAATTTATTGCTTAAACTGCTGCTCACCTTACGCTTATTTAGAATTGCACAAAAAACCAACAATTTCATGACGCATACCATGATGCCAGCATTAAAAACAAGATAGGTGCAAATCGTTTCAAGTTACCCCTCCTGTTTCAAGTAACCCGTTTTTACGGCACTGTTGTTTTTACACTGTATTCAAAAGAAGGCAAAACCTATCATACGGTATGATTCTATTACAGAATCTGAAGTCAGTTGTGAATGATCTGCGCATTTAAACAGGTAACGCTATTGGCTGCTTATGTGCGCAGATACAATATGCACAGCCAATATGTGAGCATATCCTTCGATCTTTGTTTTTTTTTTTCATTTTTTTCCAGAGCGCGCCAACGTTTAAACACACAACAGTAATATAATATGCAGAAGTGTACTAGGTCGTGCGCATAAAGTCAACAAACAGGACACATGCCTACGTTCTGACGTGTTTTTTTATAACACGTGCGGAAACTCCCGGACTCCTGGAGTAATTGTAAATCTCTTGCCTCAGATCAGTGTCAGTAGACAGGGGGTGTGACATCCGGAAATTCGTGATCAACATAAGGAAACAATCTGTATAATGTTTTAAATGTCCTTCCATCCTGGTTCTGATCTGTGGATGTCGGAAAAAGTCGCTGTATTCTTGTCGTTGTTGTTCATAGGTTTCCCATTAAAACTAACTGCGAGAAACAAAGCAAAACACATTTTTTATAATTTCATAATTATAGTTTTTCAAACGATTTTTCTTTCAAACTCACCACATCGTAGGCTATATAGTATATATAACAGCTAGTGTTTTTGAATACACAAAACAATTTAGTTTCTCCATCATTATCGTTGAATTTTTAAACATAATGAACCCGCTTCCGTGGCCGAGGTGGCGCACAGAGTGGAAATATCCCACGCGAGTGGCGCATTCGTTACGCAGAAATTCGTATATACATCATTCAGACTGTTTATATAAAATCATAACCAAGAACAAAGATATTTGTAATGTCTTTGTACTGTTATGGTTTGACGTAAACAAATCCTTTGAATGATGAATTGCGTAAATACTTGCGTAAGGAAAAGGAAGGAGGCACGATATCTGAAGTTCATTAAAAAAGAGAATACAGGGAGAGATACAAAAAAAAAAAAAAAAACACTCACCCAAACATCATATCCAATACTTACGTGGACTCTCACAGCACTTGAATATTCCTGAAATGAGTAATGCTACTTATGAAAAAACGTATCTAGTGCAGCAGTTTTTTTTTTTTTTTAGTGTATATAGGTTTAGCGGAGGCGGTGATCCAATGCCAGTGAGCATTGGATCCTGTTGTATACTATATCTATAAAGGTGTAGGGGGATGGTGAGGTGTGTGTGAAATATCGCGACACTGTCTCTCTGCCTTGAGCAGTAGCGCACTTTCTTTTTTTTTTAGTTGGGTTGATCTGTAGTGTAGCCCACCATTCAGGTTACGTTGGCAGTTGACTTGGGAGTTGGCGAAGCCATTGAGTGCATTAAGATCACATTTACAGAGCGGCTTCCTAGCAAAGTGGTCAGCGAGTCTGACTACTTCGCGGAGGACCTGTGTTCAGTTCCCTGTATTGCCAGTGTAGGAGGGCTGGAATGGGGTGCACTAGGCTTCGTAAGCCAATTCAGTATGAGAATAGTGGCTCCACGGTTCGTGTAGCTGATAACGGAAAGGAGAGGGCTGTGCTGACTCCGTGCCCCTCCATATCGCATCCGAATGACGCCTGTTGGCGGGGGTTTATAGTGAATGGCCCGATAGTTACAGTTTAGTCACATCTTTATCACCGATTTAAAAAAATTGTGTAGGAAGGCGTTAATAACGAAAACATTCCTCCATAACCCCCCACCCCCTTCCCACGGACCGACCGAGGTGGCGCAGTGGTTAGCACACTGGACTCGCATTCGGGAGGACGACGGTTCAATCCCGCGTCCGGCCATCCTGATTTAGGTTTTCCGTGATTTCCCTAAATCGCTCCAGGCAAATGCCGGGATGGTTCCTTTCAAAGGACACGGCCGATTTCCTTCCCCATCCGCCCCTAATCCGATGAGACCGATGACCTCGCTGTCTGGTCTCCTCCCCCAAAAACCAACCAACCAACCTTCCCACGGAGGAGTCAGTTTGTTTTTGTTTTGGCGTGTTTTTATGTTTTGGGTCCGCAGCTCGTGGTAGCGTTCTCGCTTCCTGAGCACTGGGTCCTGGGTTCGATTCCCGGCGGGGTCAGGGATTTTCACCTGCCTCGAGATGACTGGATGTTATTGTGTCGTCGTCGTCGTCGTCGTCGTTACTTGTTCTGCCGTGTATAGACCACGTGTGTGCGAAGTGTTCACTTTTGATTATAGCTTCTGTCTGTGTTTAATCAACAACCTACGTAACTTAGAACGTACTTTGAAAGTTACATTTGCGTACCGACTTGTGTAGAAGCGTCTTATGTTGGCAAATGTGTAGGTTCTGCAAACTTTTATTTAATTTAATTTAATTTTTTTTTTACGGTTTCCCACCTGTGGTGCTTGTTTTGCAATAAGGTAAACTTTTTTATTTTTTTACGGTTTCCCACCTGTGGTGCTTGTTTTGCAATAAGGTATGGGGCTTTACTAGTTCATTCTGATGGATACTTTAAGGTAATAGGCCATAATTAGTTTATTTTATAGGTCTACGACTCAGAAACATAAATAACAGTGTTTTCATTGCCAAGTGTTATCAGTCGACGAAAAGTGTGATTTTCACACATCTTTCTTGTGCCATAAATGGGAGAAGAAAAACTGAAGCCAAATGTTAAAAATAAGTTAGGCTGTGCAATCTAATTTCTGGAAACTGTATCCAATTTTGATGAAAGTGGATATTTACAATTTGTTGTGTGGAAAATTAGAGTCACAGGTATAAAAACCAACAGGCGATATGGTAACTGAAGTGTGATAGAAGCTTGCTGTTTGCTTGTGCTTTTCTGCTCTGCTTTCAGGACACGGGGTCTGATGTTTTTACTGTGTCACGGATTTCACAGAACCTAATTTGTTATTACCAGTTGATGATACCATCATTATAGTTGTATCTCATACTTGGACAGAATGTAACTCCATTGATGTATTTTCGATGGATGAGATTTACGTGTATCCAAAACAGTCATTTAAGTGTAGTGAAGTATGATGTTGAGACCTGTGCTAAATCGACCCATAGTTTCTTTCTTCGGCCAAAGTAGGTTGATGTAATGCCTATCTTTCTTCTTGCTAATACGACAGGTGGACAATTTTCATCCTTAAGCAGCAATGTCTTATGCATGTTGGAAGGAGTAAGAGTTCAAAGTTGCTGCCATCATTGCAGATAATATAGACAGGGAAACATATGAACTCCTTGGTAACAACGAAAATACTGCAACCCTGTATTGAGTATTCGCTGGATTATATTAGAAAAGTCTGCCGGCCCTTGTGGCCGAGCGGTTCTAGGCGCTACAGTCTGGAACCGCACGAACGCTACGCTCGCAGGTTCTAAGCTTGCCGTGGGCATGGCTGTGTGTGATGTCCTTAGGTTAGTTAGGTTTAAGTAGTTCTAAATTCTAGGGGACTGATGACCTAAGATATAAAGTCCCATAGGGCTCAGTGCCATTTGAACCATTTTTGAAATTAGAAAATTGTTTTTTATTTTGATTCTGTGCACATTTCGAAATTTCCCAGAAGCAGCTGGGCAAACAAAACTGCTTTTTGCTGATATAAAGGATCCTTTGGTAACGCTATCAGCACAATAAAACCAATTGGAATTTGGTTTTAAGAAAGAGAAAACTCTCTGGTTAGGTATGGGCACTGTCTCTTATCAGAGGTTTTATAGCTTTCATCAGTTGAACAGAACATGAAATTGGCGTTAAGAATGTCTAATGTCGACAAGTTTTAGCACTGTACGATCACATAGTTCAGCATGCCTGAAATTTCTGAACAAGTAAGCCAGACATTTGTTTTCCTCCAAGGTGGAACATTAATGATATAAAAACTGTGTCTGAAAGCCAGAAAGCAGGGATCCTTACAGAGAAGCCAGTAGAGGAACATCCTGTGGTCAGATAGTCTTTATGTACCATGTGTCACATGCTGAAAATTTGCATATCATTGATCTGAAGTAGTGATTTTTTTCCGAAATACTGAACGTAAGTTCGATGTCCTGGTCACACTTCATCGATGCCATTGTATACAGGGCGATTCAAAATTTCTATTAGAGGATTTTGGGGATTGTAGAGGGACTTATAAGATGTTTTGATAAGGAACCCATGTCCAGAAATGGACCGTTTAACTGTAAAACCCTTTCGGGACCGGATCACTTTCAAATCTCCCACTTCACGGCTCGCGTACACACACAGCGGAGACGATGAGATCTGACCTATATGCTGTAGAAGCCCATGGCGTTAACTGTGTTTGGAGTACTAACTGCTCTCGCGTTCTCTTATATGTGACGAAGGACGTCCTTTTCAAAGTCAAGAGTGTAGCATGCCCGTGGAACAGCTAGCCAGCGCTCCAATTTTCGAACGTACCAATTTCTCTTAGCCGTTATTGTAGGCAGACGACGGTGTTACGTGATAATTACGACAGGAACTGACGACGGCACCCTATTCTCAGGTTGTGTACACTGAGTGAAACGGGAGATTTAAAAGTGACCCGATCTTCAAGCTGATATTACATCCAAACGGTACATTTCCAGACACGGGTTCCTTATCAAAACTTCAAAAAAAAAAAAAAAAAAAATAGTTCAAATGGCTCTGAGCACTATGGGACTTAACATCTGAGGTCATCAGTCCCCTAGAACTTAGAACTACTTAAACGTAACTAACCTAAGGACATCACACACATCCATGCCCGAGGCAGGATTCGAACCTGCGACCGTAGCAGTCGCGCGGTACCGGACTGCGCGCCTAGGACCTCTAGACCACCGCGCGGCCGGCATCAAAACTTCATCTACAATCCGGGCAGTATACGGTGGCCGATGCGCAGTGACCAATTTTCCTCCATAAGCGGCCGGCCGTTGTGGCCGAGCGGTTCTAGGCGCTTCAGTCCGGAACAGCGCTGTTGCTACGGTCGCAGGTTCGAATCCTGCCTCGGGCATGGATGTGTGTGATGTCCCTAGGTTAGGTAGGTTCAAGTAGTTTCTAAGTCCAGGGGACTGGTGACCTCAGATGTCAAGTCCCATAGTGCTCAGAGCCATTTGAACCTCCATAAGCGCTGGGCGAGTTCATTCGTTTGTTTGGAAGGGGTGGCCAAACTGTCTGCCACCTTTCGGCCGGTCTGACAGAATCGATGCGCACGCCCTGAAGTCTTCCTCAGACGATTTTACAGAAACTACTCGGTAAAAAAAATAAAAAATAAAAATAAATAAATAAATCCTTTACTTGTAGCTTTATACGTCAGGTTCATGATGATGTGCCCACCATGTCCTTAATGGTCATAGTTATTATGATATTTACATGGAAACAAGACACTATGCGAAATTCTAAAAAGCTTGCAGTGAAAAACAGGGGTCGTTATGACTTTGCATTTGGTGCATATTACATAATGCTACTGCGTATGAAATTTAGCTAACATATTGAAATTTTCTTTAGACTTCGGCGGAGGTCTTTATCTGTCACCAGTCTCGAGAAAACTGATCTGATATTGCACACTTGTTTGCGATCGCGCCACACTAGCGATGAAGTCAGAGTGAAATGTCTACAACATTTTTATATTACATAAACGGTTTGACATATCGAAATGAGATTTTTGGCAAATGATAGGAGCAAAGAGGAGAGTGCAGAACTTCATTAGCTACAGTGTTATTCCACTATCTATATACTTTTTAATGAAATACGAGAAGTGCTATGGGTTTTGGGACTACATAATTGAAGACATTACACGTTTATTTTGTGCCGAGGATGTGCTTTTTCATAAGCTACTAACCTTACTTTTTTTTCAGTTCCTCACTTAATATACTTCATAAACCACAGTTTCAGAATTCTCGTATGCAATTGTTAGTGAGGTGAAACTGTGCAAACTCCGTTGCGTTTTGGCAAAAGGAGCAAATCTTAACATGACAACAAGAGAAATGTGTAGGTTTTCCTCAAAATTTGCAACTCGTGAACTCTGAAAGTTTCAAATGGTTAACTAGCCAAGCGAAAATAAATCCTTGCAGTTTCAGCGGAGCCGGTCCTTGTGACCTAGCGGTTCTAGGCGCCTCAGTCCGGAACCGCGCTGCTGCTCCGGTCGCAGGTTCGAATCCTGCCTCGGACATGGATGTGTGTGATATCCTTTGGTTAGTTAGGTTTAAGTAGTTCTAAGTCTAGGGGACTGATGAACTCAGATGTTAAGTCCCATAGTGCTCAGAGCCATTTGAGCCAATTTTTTAGTTTCAGAGGAATTGTTTCTAGATACTAAGCAAAGCAGAGGTGACAGATATGTTTGAATGGACACCATGTAAGTGTGAGCGTGGAGGGACTCCACTTAATATTTACAAAAAAAAGTGAGCGTCAGTTCAGAACGGCACTTCCTCTCAAGTGCTTAGCCTTTCCCCTGCAACACATGCCCTCCCATGCGTGTTCTGCTGATTGCACATCTGCTAGCCACGTTATTTTGCGCGGACTTTACTAAGTCCCTTATACAGACCCCAAAAGTTTTTAAAAGGAGTTTTGAACCACCCCGTATAAGTGGTTACAAATTGAGAAAGGTTCTGCAAAAAAGAAAATGTGGTAATTAATACAGCTCAGTGAAGTGGAAATAGTCATCATTTGACTCCATAAAGAACGTGAATAGCGGTAAGCTAACATTGCACACTGAAGAAGTAGTGTTTGTTGTTAAACTGTACTACCAACAACTAAGTTCCAAGAAATTACAAGCCGAAGACGCACGTTGGCGTTTCAGCAGGCATGGTTACAGTGAGTTAACAAGCAAGTATCAAGTATTTACCTGTATCACGAAATACCTTCATTTATCTCATTTAATTCTAGTTACACTTTATTGTAAATCATAGTTACTCTTGCAATAGGCCCGCCGCTGTGGGCGTGCGGTTCTAGGCGCTTCAGTCCGGAACCGCGCTGCTGCTTCGGTCGCAGGTTCGTATTCCTGCCTCGGGCATGGATGTGTGTGATGTCCTTAGGTTAGTTAGGTTTAAGTAGTTCTAAGTCTAGGGGACTGGTGACCTCAGATGTTACTTCCCATAGTGCTTACAGCCATTTTCTTGCGATAGGCAGATTTCAAAAAATGGTTCAAATGGCTCTGAGCACTATGGGACTTGACATCTGTGGTCATCAGTCCCCTAGAACTTAGAACTACTTAAACCTAACTAACCTAAGGACAACACACACATCCATGCCCGAGGCAGGATTCGAACCTGCGACCGTAGCGGTCACGCGGTTCCAGACTGAAGCGCCTAGAACCGCACGGCCACACAGGCCGGCAGGCAGATTTCGACCTGGATGATTGCTGCTGAGCACGAATCACCAAAAAAAATCGCAGGTACTATTTTTATATACTTTACATTCCATAGATAGAGCGGGCTTTTTAAGAAATGATCCATTGCACAGTCAGGGACTTTTCGCCCAAATACCAGGCAAGCTGGAGTTAGAGAGAATTTTTAAGTTCCGGCATTTGTCTTAAAACCAAGGCCAGCCTCTCGAAATCCTTGTGCAGAACTGGTGGATGGGAAATCACTTTATTTTAATTCCAAAGCAGTGTGTCCCAGACAGAACATTTAAAGCCTAGTGTAAATGAGTGTGTGTTAGTGTATGGATGTTCGTAGTAGAGTCGATGACTTGCTTGTCATGTACAATGTATTAGTGACACCAATGTGTTAAATACTACCTAACAAGTTCAGACTTTTTATGTATCTCGGTACGATGGAGTGTAACAGCTCGAGATAACTATCTCAAGTTGTAGCGGACGACATAACGACACCTGGAGCATTAGCAACCCACAGTTAAAATTTTTTTAGAATTGGCTTTCGGGACGTGCCCATACAGTCATCACAATAGTTAATGTTACTTACGACGATACGAACGTAAGAACAATGCTACACCCAGTCTCGAGCCGTGAAAATCTTCCGACCCGGCCAAATAAAACGGGCCGCTTTGATTGTTGCGGGTACATAACACATACGTAATCTTTTCTCTGTTAGCATCCAATAACAGCGGCGAAGGTAAGCTTGTATTTCGACTTCATTACAAGAAAAAATTGACAATGACTACATGTATAATAAAACACGATGTGGTACGTAACACTACACTGATTTACACTTTAATAAATCAGCGCAGTAGTGGGGAAAAAGCTTTAAACACGTATTTGCGACACCAATAACCACTAAGCAAATCGTTGTTCCTATATTTGTAGTATCTCCAAAAGCGGGATAAAGGAAAGAAACGCACATAGAGAAATTACGTCACTGTCCAGTCTGTGAGCAGTTTTGATCTACGTCTCTCTCTAGTTGATCCTCAGTGATGGAAAATTGAAAAGTTGAATAATTTCGCTATTCTAGTCTTAGAGAGCTGCATCCACCTTGAATTTAATAGCGAAGCAGACCCACCAATTAATTACTTTCCAATTTAATTAGAATTTCAGCTTAAAAGGTCTCTTCTCTTGCGTTAATGAAACTTTAAGATACTCTTCAGAATAATTTAAAAAACCTACCTCTAAGTTCCCACTCTTCGCTTTTCTGTAGCTGGGAAAGCAGAACCCCGATGCTGTTGACACTTTCATTTATTTTACTCTGCGAGGTTAATAGGTGGCAGTTCCTTCCATGGAGGTAAAAAAAGAATGGAGGTGTCATTACGTCACAAACTTGATACCGATGTCCGCCGTCTTAATTAGCCTAAAATATTAGGTTCACCGCATTCATACCTCCATAGATCACAGAGGTGATACCTCCCTGTGACGTCTCTCTGACGTGTCCCTTGCCCATTTTCGACATTGTTGGATGCTTGGAATGTGTGGAGGCGTAGTTGTTTCATAAAAACTGTCACCTTGCTTTGCTTACGGATGTACTAATCGATCCGACCGTCATCTAAAGTTGAAAGGAATCACAGTTAATCCGTAAGTGGAGCTGTTCAAGCAATACTTTGTTTTGTGTACAGGAATTATTGTTAACATACAGCTATGTACTCGCGTTGATTTTTGGGCAGCATCTGATGCCCCAAATCCCTCTTGGCCAATAATTATTCTTCATGTTCACATTTTCTCCCCCTTTAAAAAATGATTCCGGCTAGAACAATCAGAGAGAGCGGTCATGCGTGCGTGAGTTTCGCAATCTATCCTTTTCATGAAACAGTTATTCCCTCATGAAGGGCCGGCCGCGGTGGTCTAGCGGTTCTAGGCGCTCAGTCAGGAACCGCGCGACTGCTACGGTCGCAGGTTCGAATCCTGCCTCGGGCATGGATGTGTGTAATGTCCTTAGGTTAGTTAGGCTTAAGTAGTTCTAAGTTCTAGGGGACTGATGACCACAGATGTTAAGTCCCATAGTACTCAGAGCCCTCATGAAGTTTGTTGTTTTTAATACACTGCACTTTAACAGAAACAATGATTTACAATACCAGAAGAAAAAAATGAAATTTATTACGCCACATTAAGGTAGTCTGTTGCACAAACAGGGGTTAACCACGCTGAAACCGTAAGTTTTGATCACTTACCCATTGACATAAAACGCCTGAAACACAGCAAAGTAAAATCTTAAACTATACTGAAAACGTTTCTATTTGATAATTCCTCCTATTTCGCGTAAGATCATCCCTTACTGTAAAGTGTAAATGGTGATGGGTAGGAATTACCAACATGTCTGTCTTTTGGTAAAAAACGTAAAAACTAATAAATGATCAGCATGGAGGTATATTACAAACAAAACAAAATTGTTGTCAATATATAATGGCTCGTTCGATATTATTACGATCTTTCGCGTAAATGATACATAGAACATGAAACTAAGCAACCAACTACACTGATGTCCATAATTAAAGCAGCAAACCGCTACTTCCCCGTCCTGTGTCAAATTCACGATATAATCTCACAAACTGTCAACAGATGTCCATACGATCGTGTTCAGCACGGGAGATGACATTTCGGTCAACGGACAAGCACGCCACGCCAGGACAGCTATCAAACGGGGTAGTGTTTGCTGGGTAGTCCCACATGTACAACTGCTGTGTGCTCAGTCACAGACGGTGCAGTACATCAATATGGATACTCTGCAAATCACATTTAAGTGCCTGGCAGAGGGTTCATCGAACCACCTTCACAATCATCTGTTATTCCAATCTCGTATAGCGCGCGAAAAGAATGAACACCTACATGCTCCCGTACGAGCTCTGATTTCCTTAATTTTATCGTGGTGATTATTCCTCCCTATGTAGGTCAGTGTCAACAAAATATTTTCGCATTCGGAGAAGAAAGTTGCTGATTGGAATTTCGTATGAAGATTCCGTCGCAACGAAAAACGCCTTTCTTTTAATGATTTCCAGCCCAAATCCTGTATCATTTCTGTAACACTCTCTCCCATGTTTCGCGATAATACAAAACGTGCTGCCTTTCTTTGAACTTTTTCGATGTACTCCGTCAGTCCTATCTGGTAAGGATCCCACACCGCGCAGCAGTATTCTAAAAGAGGACGGACAAGCGTAGTGTAGGCAGTCTCCTTAGTAGATCTAAGTGTCCTGCCAATTAAACACAGTCTTTGGTTAGCCTTCCCCACAACATTTTCTGTGTGTTCCTTCCAATTTAAGTTGTTCGTAATTGTAATACCTAGGTATTTAGTTGAATTTATGGCTTTTAGATTAGACTGATTTATCGTGTAACCGTTCCTTTTAGCATTCATGTGGATGACCTCACACTTTTCGTTATTTAGGGTCAACTGCCACTTTTCGCACCATTCAAATATCTTTTATTAATCGTTTTGCAGTTTGTTTTGATCTTCTGTGGGACAGAGAAGACACCTACCAGTCATTCTGCGGTGGAGGACCATAGAATGAATGGAAGCAGGACAGTCGCAAACTCATGTATCCCATGGCTTTAACGTGAATCGTTCTGCTGTTTCTCGGATGTGGCGACAGTGCATAGAGACCTACACTGTATAACGCTGGACGTGTTGTGTCGAGGTAAACGGTGTAGATATGGCTTCCACAAAGTGTCTTTATTGTCAGAGACCTGCTGTATGTGTACCTCTGACGCATACTCACAGAAGGGAGCGTCAAGAGTGTAGTTGTCAACATGCCACCTGGACAGTCGAACAGTGGGCCAAATTTCTTTTCGCAGATGAGGCTCGATTTGGTCTGGAGAGTGGTTCTCCAAGGATTCGCATGTGAGGGGAATGTGGAACACAATTTCGAGACCCGAAGATTGTGGAAAGAAATCGATGACGAGGAGGATCGCTAATAGTGTGGTCAGGGATTATGTTGATCACTCTAACATCTCTTCAAGAAATTATACGGGTGGATCGGAAAGGTCTAACTGCTGTCAGGTATCGTGACGAGATCCTGGGACCTCATGTACGGTTGTTGCGAGGTGCTGTGAAGCCAGACTTCGCATTGCTGGACGATAATGCTCGACCCCATAGAGCACGAGTGGATGGTGGTTTCTTGGAAACGGGAGATAGTGTGGCCTGCTCGCTCTCCCGATTTGAACCCCATAGAGCATGTCAGGAATGCATTATGGAGACGGGATGCATCGCGTCAGCATCCACCAATTACTCTTCCAAAAATTGCAATCAGCTCCACAGGACGAATGGGCGTTATTGCCTCAACATATTGATGACGTTATTCACAACATGCCCCGTCGTTGCCACACCAGTATTGCTGCGAGAGGTAGTCACACCCCATAAGGAGCACATTAACCAGTTGTCGGATTTTGTGCCAAATCTGTTAAGTTGAAAAAGCGAAGAACATTTTCGTCTACTGTTATGTATGTCGCAGCTGTTAACGTTCTTTATTCTTTACATTGTTTCTACTTTATCACCTGTTTATACTGTTTTGTGGTAAAATAAACGCAACCTTGCAAAATTTCCGTTTGTTGCTTCAATTTTGGACACCAATGTATATCACAAAGCATGGTATTGACTTCTATACTTTCAAAAACTCAAAATGAAATTCAGAAGTAAAATCAAGCCTATCATCAAAGTAGACGTACATTCCAATTCTGCTATTTTGTTTGGTTTCTCCTGAAAAACTGGCAGAGGTACTGGCGAGTAATATTCGGGGAAAAAAAGCAAACAGGCTACTGTTGGAAAGGTAGGCCTACATCTTACACAGGTTTGGTTGTGATTATTAAAAAGTCACATACGTGTTAAAGTAAAATATCCATTTTAAGGGGTCTTAGGCCTTTCAGACCATTCCTTTAATCACAATTATAGCATTCCACAATGCTGGAAAATGTTTAAAAATTATATGGTTTTTTACCCTGTATGTTGCCGTTATTGGGCACACTGAACGACGCATCATAGGTAAGATCTCAAAGTGGGCAGTATGTAAATTGCAGTAAGACGAAAGCACTGACAATCTAATAAAACAAGAACTCTCTTCTCCATGGGGGTATACCTCTATGCAGTTCTGTTTCTTTGACATTCCAGTAATCATTCACTTTGTTGACATGAACAAAATAAGTTAGCATGCCTTGCTTCTTTCTCATTGGACACGTTTATGGGTTAGCAAAGAAAACGTAAGTAAGGTTTTTGCAGACGTGAACACTAAAAATGTTGTGCATACGAGTTGAAAGCTGAAAGGCCGTCCACTGTGGCCGAGCGGTTCTAGGCGCTACAGTCTGGAACCGCGTGACTGCTACGGTCGCAGGTTCGAATCTTGCCTCGGGCATGGATGTGTGTGATGTCCTTAGGTTAGTTAGGTTTAAGTATTTCTAAGCTCTAGGAGACTGATGACCTCAGATGTTACGTCCCATAGTGCTCAGAGCCATTTGAACCATTTTGAAGCCGAAAATGCAACGAACAAGGAGCAGTACCGATACCAGTAAGTAAACAAGCACTGGTTTCGGAGAGACAGCTTCATTTGCTATCAATACAAATACAGTAAAAGTGGAATTAAATGGATTACAAAAGCCTGCTTGTCACATCACTTCCTTCTGTTTCTGGTTATCCGAAGTGTAGCAGCAAATAAAAAATAAATAAAAAAAAAACAAGTTACGTTAACGAGACCAAGTATGTCGTACTACTAGAGCAACCACGCATCCAAAAGCAGGAAAATGTTCGAAGTAGTCTCCCTGACACAATGTTATTCATATAAGCTCTACAATTTTTAGTATTTAAAATAGTTGTTGCGCGCACACGACAGAAATATTGAACAAAAGCGATCGTAAACAGTAGTCTGCTGATGTTTTTGGGCTGTCTAAAATGGCGGCAGGCCCCGCCCATTATGGCTTCTAAACATCGTACAGCTTAAGTTTGTAGTGCTACCTCCTTTCTTTTTTTGCTTCCATGATTCCTCCTTGGAGTAGGCCATCGAGGAATGTCTATGAGTGATCATTTGCATGCAGAAATTTTGTTGCAATATACACTGAATCGAAAAGCGATGTGGTTTCTGTGCGGCTTAAACTTTGTGCGTAGGCGCTCTGTATATTTTTGTCATAACATCACTGTAATAGGACACAAAGATATTGTTCAATAGTACAGATGATTTTGTACACACGTCTCATAGGCATCTTAATAATCTGCATTCAGAATCTGGAATGAAATTGGCTTAAAACTTGGAAGAGAGAAATGTAAGAGTACATCGCACGATGATAAATGGTCCTATAACAGCGAATATGTCTTGGGCAGAGTTGGATACGTGAAAGAGAGGAGCTAGCTTTTTGACTTACCTGGCAGCAACAGACACATTTAAGTCAAAACATCTTGACATAATTAGGGCTATGAATCCACCACCAGAAGAACTTTATCTACTACATGTATGCTCTTCAGGCAGATATTGTCATACAGGGTGTTCGGAAATTCCCGTTACAAACTACTACTCGGTAATCTCAAAAGTAGGGGCTCCTATTTTTTATAAGTACGTAACTCTGTGTGGCAGGTTGATCACACAGTTTTGAAGAGTGTTTCACGCGCTATTAACATGCGCACGCCGCGCTGAGGTGCTCAGTCTTGGCTTGGCAGCCGTTGAGAATGGAGCTCCCGTTGGATGTTACCGCCAAGTGCGAATTGCGCGTAGCTATTCAGTTTTTGAACGCAAGGGGCACTGCGCCGATTGAAATCCATCTCCAATTGATGGAATTGTATGGTGAGTCGTGCATGGATGTCAAAAATTTTCGTAAGTGGTGTAGAGTGTTTGCAGCTGGTCGGACTGAAATTCACGACGAACAAATTAGCGGGAGACGTCAATTTCTGAGGAGACAGTGTTAAAGGTTGAGCAAAGCATGCGTGAAGATCGACGGATCAACCTGAATGATCTGTGCACTTTGGTTTCTGAGGATTGCCGAAGCACCGCTCACAGAATTTTAACGGAAACATTGAACTACCGGAAGGTGTGCGCAAGATGGGTGCCACGCATGCTGACTGAGGACCACATGCGGCAACGAGTTGATACTTCTCGCGCATTTCTTCACCGCCTTGCAGCCGAACAGGACAACTTTCTGGACTCAGTTGTCACTGGTGTCGAAACCTGGACATACCACTTCACACCTGATACCAACCAACAATCACGCCAGTGGCGGCATCCTTCTTGGCCACAGCCGGGGAAATTCAAACAAACACAGTCTGCCGGTAAAGTCATGACAACCATTTTTTGTGATCGGAAAGGGGTATTGTTGGTCGACTTTATGCCTACTGGGACCACAATTAACGCTGACAGGTACTGTGAGACTGAAAAAAACTCAAACGGGCAATTCAGAACCGGAGAAGAGGAATGTTGAGCAAGGGCGTACACATTCTCCATGACAACGCTCGCCCCCACATCTAACCGTTGCTCTCCTGCAACAGTTTCAGTGGAACATAATCACCCACCCACCCTATAGTCCTGACTTGGCGCCAAGTGACTATCACCTGTTCCCCAAGTTAAAAGGACATTCGGCCGGAAAGTTATCAGCTCCCACGACGAGGTGAAAGAAGAGGTTCATAACTTTCTGAACAGTATGGCGGCGAGCTGGTATGATATGGGCATACAAAAACTGCCACAGCGTCTACAAAAACGCATCGACAGAAATGATGATTATGTCGAAAAATAACTAAATGTTCAAGCTGTAAACTGATGTAAGCCATTGTAAAAATAAACAGGTCTATGTACTTATAAAAAGAATAGGAGACCTTACTTTTGGGATTACCCTCGTAGGACTTGAATAGGAACCCTTGTCTGGTTACGTACTGTTTCCGTTCTACGACGGTTTCTAGTCAGATGCTTAACTCATTACCTCATCCAGTTCTGCTTTAGGAGTTGAATTACGTGTGACACAGAATTATTAGGTAACAATTAGAAAGGAAACAACGAAACATTCACTTGTCACTTAGGCACATCTGTTTGTATTAACACTTAAAATTACGCTTTAAACTATTCCAAAACAAAAAAAGAACCAAGCACACCGTACGTACAGAACCGTACTGATGCATTACAAAAGCGGCTCGATGTGGGGTCTACTTACGTTATTACCGACACTGTACGTACAAATCATATTCTGGTACACATTCTCCATCCTACCTGGTCTCTCTTCAACGTTTAGGGTTGGGGAGTTTCTCTGCCCGGGGACAGGGTGTTGTCCTTATCATTTCTTCACCATCATTCATGACAGTGGCTATATTGGACTGAGTAAGAAATTGGACTGTGCAAAAAATTGGGACTTTGTACAGGCGCTGATAAACGCACAGTTGAGCGCCCCACACACCGAACTCATCATCATCTTCAGTGTCTACTGCAGCGGCCAAAACTTGTCTCAGCAGATCTTTCTTTGTTTCTTCAGGAGTGTCGTAAATTAAACTTTGCATACCACCCCGCAAGTAGTAGTTCACAAGTGTTAAATCCGGCGATGGCGGCGGCAAAGCGGTTGGCCCACCAAGGCCTATCCATCTTTCACTATATCGTCTGTTGTGATGTCTCCGAACCGCACGTGAGAAGTGAGGTGGTGAACAGTCAGGCAAAAGCACATCTTCTGACGGACATTCAGTGGCACAGCTTTCAAGAATGGGTCCATTACGTTTTGTAGGAATATCAAGTATACAGGACCAGTTAGCTTTAGTGGAAGGATCAGTCGCATGACCGCCCAGAATACTTGCCCACACGTTAATACCAAACCGATGCTGAAATCCCTGAACATGCGTGACACGAGAGTTTTCGTCTGCCCAGACATGGCTGTTTCGCGAATTCAGAGCACAATCCCTAGTGAACTTCCGTTCATCTCTGAACAGAACACGACGTGGCAATAAGGGTGTGTCGATGTGATGGAGGAACCACGTGCAGTAGGGAACGCGTTACGGAAAATTGGTTGGACCCATAGCCTGTATCGTTTGCAAGGGAAAGCAGAAAGGTGGAAGGAGTATATAGAGGGTCTATACAAGGGCGATGTACTTGAGGACAATATTATGGAAATGGAAGAGGATGTAGATGAAGATGAAATGGGAGATATGATACTGCGTGAAGAGTTTGACAGAGCACTGAAAGACCTGAGTCGAAACAAAGCCCCCGGAGTAGACAATATTCCATTGGAACTACTGACGGCCGTGGGAGAGCCAGTCCTGACAAAACTCTACCATCTGGTGAGGAAGATGTATGAGACAGGCGAAATACCCTCAGACTTCAAGAAGAATATAATAATTCCAATCCCAAAGAAAGCAGGTGTTGACAGATGTGAAAATTACCGAACTATCAGCTTAATAAGTCACAGCTGCAAAATACTAACACGAATTCTTTACAGACGAATGGAAAAACTAGTAGAAGCCAACCTCGGGGAAGATCAGTTTGGATTCCGTAGAAACACTGGAACACGTGAGGCAATACTGACCTTAAGACTTATCTTAGAAGAAAGATTGAGGAAAGGCAAACCTACGTTTCTAGCATTTGTAGACTTAGAGAAAGCTTTTGACAATGTTGACTGGAATACTCTCTTTCAAATTCTAAAGGTGGCAGGGGTAAAATACAGGGAGCGAAAGGCTATTTACAATTTGTACAGAAACCAGATGGCAGTTATAAGAGTCGAGGGACATGAAAGGGAAGCAGTGGTTGGGAAGGGAGTAAGACAGGGTTGTAGCCTCTCCCCGATGTTGTTCAATCTGTATATTGAGCAAGCAGTAAAGGAAACAAAAGAAAAATTCGGAGTAGGTATTAAAATTCATGGAGAAGAAATAAAAACTTTGAGGTTCGCCGATGACATTGTAATTCTGTCCGAGACAGCAAAGGACTTGGAAGAGCAGTTGAATGGAATGGACAGTGTCTTGAAAGGAGGATATAAGATGAACATCAACAAAAGCAAAACAAGGATAATGGAATGTAGCCTAATTAAGTCGGGTGATGCTGAGGGAATTAGATTAGGAAATGAGGCACTTAAAGTAGTAAAGGAGTTTTGCTATTTGGGGAGCAAAATAACTGATAATGGTCGAAGTAGAGAGGATATAAAATGTAGGCTGGCAATGGCAAGGAAAGCGTTTCTGAAGAAGAGAAATTTGTTAACATCGAGTATTGATTTAAGTGTCAGGAAGTCATTTCTGAAAGTATTCGTATGGAGTGTAGCCATGTATGGAAGTGAAACATGGACGATAAATAGTTTGGACAAGAAGAGAATAGAAGCTTTCGAAATGTGGTGCTACAGAAGAATGCTGAAGATTAGATGGGTAGATCACATAACTAATGAGGAAGTATTGAATAGGATTGGGGAGAAGAGAAGTTTGTGGCACAACTTGACCAGAAGAAGGGATCGGTTGGTAGGACATGTTCTGAGGCATCAAGGGATCACCAATTTAGTATTGGAGGGCAGCGTGGAGGGTAAAAATCGTAGAGGGAGACCAAGAGATGAATACACTAAGCAGATTCAGAAGGATGTAGGTTGCAGTAGGTACTGGGAGATGAAAAAGCTTGCACAGGATAGAGTAGCATGGAGAGCTGCATCAAACCAGTCTCAGGACTGAAGACCACAACAACAACAACAACAACGGATGTATTTGCTGCTCACGCAGAACATCCCGGACTAACACCCATTGCACGTGCAATTGTTCGAGTACCCGTTGTTGATGGGTTCTCTTCAACGCGATGCAGTATATCTAAACATTCTGGCCTGCGACGTTGCCGTGGAGCACCACTTTCCTGTCTCCTCACGGTGCAGGTACCTGTTTCTCGGAGCCGCTGCGTAATTCGAGCAAACAATTTGTGCAATTGCGTGAAACGTTGCGGTAAACGTTCGTGATACAGCGGACTAGCAGCTCTTACATTTTCCATACACAAGGAGCATGTCTGTGCATTCCGAAAATGTGTTCCGAACCATGTTGGCTGCTGTCAGGGTGAATTCCTCGTCCTGTTTAACCGCATCTGGATGGAGGGCGTTTTCCCAACTCGTTGGCAGGTTAGCGTTACCATCCTGGTGCTGAAACGTGGTGCAGATCCGCTGGAGGTTGATAGCTATCGCCCTATCAGCCTTACCAACGTTATGTGCAAACTCCTGGAACAGATGGTGAGTCGGCGGCTCATGTGGATCTTCGAAGCTCGGGGCCTCCTGGCCCAGCAACGGGGGGGCTTCCGTCAGGGCCGCTCAGCGATCGACAATTTAGTCTCGCTAGAGTCGGCTATTCGTACAGCTTTTACTCGGCGAGAGCATCTAGTTGCTGTTTTATTTGATCTTCGGAAGGCGTACGATACCACCTGGCGCCATCATATCCTTGCTACGCTGCACGAATGGGGCTTACGGGGTCCACTTTCGATTTTTCTACGGAATTTTCTCTCCAATCGCTCCTTTCGGGTTAGAGTTGGCACTTATTTTAGCTCTGCTTATATTCAGGAGAACGGTGTCCCGCAGGGCTCGGTTCTCAGTGTTCCCTCTTTTTGGTGGCGATTAATGGTCTTGCGGTTGCGGTGGGTCATCGGTCTGTTCCTCTCTATATGCCGATGACTTTTGTCTTTATTACAGTTCCCCAAGCATTAGTGTCGCTGAACGGCGGCTGCAGGGAGCTATCCGTAAGGCACGTTTTTGGGCATCCAGCCATGGTTTTCAGTTGTCAGCCTCTAAGACCCGAGTGATGCATTTCTGTCGTCGTCGAACGGTCCACCTCCATCCAGAGCTCTACCTTGCCAATGAACTCCTTCGTATTGAGGAGACGCATCGCTTTCTTGGGATGCTGTTTGATTCTCAGCTCACTTGCACACCTCATCTTCGCGAGCTTAAACAACGGTGCTGGAGGCATCTAACATCCTTCGCTACCCCAGCCACACCGTTTTGGGGGCTACACGAACAACCCTCCTACAGCTCTATAAGGCCTTAGTCCAGTCCCGTCTCGACTACGGGAGCGTGGTGTACGACTCGGCAGCACCTTCAACGTTGCAGATCCTCGACCCGATTCTCCATTGTGGCGTCAGACTGGTGACAGGTGCCTTCCGCACTAGTCCGGTGACTAGCCTTCTTGTAGAATCTGGAATCCCTCCTCTACGATTCCGCCGACAACAGTTGCTTGCGTCATACATCGCCCGCGTCCAAGCCTCGCCCGACCTCCCAAACCGCAGGCTCCTTTCTCCATCTTCTGCACTACACTCCCCCACGACGGCGGCCTAGGTCGTGTCTCCCGACCGCGGTCCGCGTTCGTTCCCTTCTCTAGTCACTCGAGTCCTTTCCCCTTCCTCCATCCTTCCGGCCCTCTTCTTCTACCCCTCCTTGGTCCCTCCCTCGCTTGCGGTTTTGCTTGGATTTGTCCTGCGACTCCAAGTCCTCCGTTCCACCTGCCAGTCTTCGTCAACAATTCATGACTCTTCTTGCCTCGTTTCGCGATGCAGATGTAGTCTACACCGACGGTTCTGTGGTCGATGGAGGCACTGGATTTGCTTTCATCCACGGCGACTACGTTGAGCGGCATTCCCTGCCTTGTGGGAGCAGTGTTTTCACTGCGGAGCTGGTTGCTCTTTATCGTGCACTCGCTCACCTTTCCTCCTGCCCTGCGGAGTCATTTGTCATATGCATTGACTCCCTGAGTGGATTGCAAGCACTCGACCAGTGTTTTTCTCGGGACCCTTTGGTGCGCGGTATTCGAGATGCTGTTTTTGCTCTCGCCGAGTGTGGTCGTTCAGCGACGTTTGTGTGGACCCCGGGCCACATCGGCATTCCAGGAAACGGACGTGTCGATCGGTTGGCCAAGCAGACCACTGCTTCGCCACCCCTGGAGCTTGGTTTCGTGGAAAGAGACCTCCGGTCAGCCCTACATCGCAAGGTCCGCGATGTCTGGACCTCTGAATGGTCTGCCTTGAACACGCCAAATAAGCTCCGCATGGTAAAGTTGTCCACGGCCGTATGGAACTCATCC
Organism: Schistocerca piceifrons; assembly: GCF_021461385.2. NCBI lineage: Eukaryota > Metazoa > Arthropoda > Insecta > Orthoptera > Acrididae > Schistocerca > Schistocerca piceifrons. The sequence goes on from NC_060144.1 coordinate 197,474,141, forward strand.
TTGAGGAGCACGCGTAGGGACTCAGTTATTCTCTGCCGTCTCCGAACTGGACATACGCGGTTGACCCACAGCTATCTCCTTCGCCGTGAGAACCCGCCCAAGTGTCGCTGTGATGCAGGGCTGACAGTGGTCCATCTTCTGATGGACTGACCCTTCTTAGCCCCCTTGCAGCAGTCCTTTAATTTACCAGCTGCACTTCCTTTAATTCTAGGTGACGATGCCTCTATAGTTGACTCAGTTTTACGTTTTATCCGCGCAGATGGGTTTTATCACTCGCTGTAGTGTGCGCGCTCTCGCATGATTTCTCAGGCTACACCCACTCTAGCGACCTTTGTGACGTGGATACCAAAATAGTATCTTTTATGGTAACAAGTTGTGTTGGTACCTCTATCAACGCTTTCCAGCTGGAGGTTCTTCGTTTGTAGTTGCGTGATTGACCTTTTACCTGAATCATCAACCACTGTAGTCTGTTTTACTCTAGTCAACTCTTTGCTCTGCTCCTTTTAAGTGTTCTCTATTTTGTGTTATTGCGGTGTTCATTTTAGCTCTGTACCCCTTGGTGTTCCCTCCCTCTGGGTGCAGAAGTTACGCTTTACAAAACTAAAAGTATCCACTGTCTTGTAGACTGGAAGTCTGCTCCTCCTGTATCTTCTGCTTCTGCGACGGTACGGCATGGCTGTGTGTTCCGTGCGGCTGCCTCGAGTCGACTGAGCATGCTGCTGCCTGAGCAACACAGCGCCAGCGCGCCTTATCGCAACGTCACTTCCGCTCATAAGTTTGATTTTCCAGCAACACGGGCCTAGTAAATCTAGGGCCCGTGTTGCGCTCTCTCTCACACACTCCACAGCGCTCTCACTCGCACACTCAAGGTCACGCGCCAGGCGGTCACGTGACCCACACAGCAGCATAACGCTAAGTCACACAGCCATGAAATACAAGTATGTCTGTTTGGAACAGGGGACTGATAATCTCGATGTTTAGCCCCCATCAAACCCCAAAACCAACCAACCAACAATGTTGGCTGTATCGGAGATGCACAGGCATTGAATGGGTCTCGCAGCAATGCAGACGTTAATTGACATCAGGTTCCCTTCTGACGTAGTACACGTCATCCTGTCTACCCTATTGCATACCAGGACAAGCAGCTCTGCGACTTTGGTCTTCCCCTCAACAGGCGTGGGCGCATTACACATCTGAATTGAAACCATCGTAGAACGTAAACGAACCGTTATGGGTTGCAACTCAATATATTGTATGCTCACTCCCCTCTACAAGACTTAAAAGTTTGTGACGGGAGTTCCAAAACACCCTGTATGTTTTTTACTATGGCTGGCGAATCTTCAGGATTTTGAGCACAAGATCAGGGATTTCAGCCTATAAATTGCTACAGGCAGGCATGCTAACTCTTAAATAAAGTGACGCTACTATGTCAAGATGTTTTGGTTTAAATGTCTTTGAAGCTACCAGATAAGTGGAAAAGCTAGTTCCCTTCTTTACGTCCCTAACTCTGCCCAGGACACTTGGCTTTTTTGTGCTATTATAGGAGTATTCTTCATCCTGGTTCCCAAGCGTATGACCTTAGTTGTTCTAGAGCCCTAAAACCATAATCCTCACATTATACCACTATAGCTTGACAACCGACGTAGCTTTTTGTTTACTAGAGCGGCAAATGACGTGGTATAGGTTATCTTTATTGCCTTTCGAACCATGTTGCTCATATCGTGCCAACGGATAAAGCTTTTACAAAACAACAGGACGACCGTTAGTTACAAGTATTTGTCTAACTTCTTACAAAATTTGAACCAATTCGCAAGAGTCTGAAACATGTAAGTGGCCAGCGTAAAGAAACTCACAATTTTTTCTTCGTGTAAAATCCTAATGAAGCTAGAGTTTTGGAAACGAGTTTTCACTTTTATTGTAAGAATTCATTTTTTTTATTTCTTTGATTCACTTTAAACCTTTTCCTCGTATTCAGTTCACGTAAGAACTAATTTTACGTGCTACATTTAGTTCGACTAAAAACCTTTGTTTCTCGACAACGGATAATAGTTATCGGATAAAAAAATTCGTTTTGACTTTATCCATTCATTTGCTTTCGAGCGAAGTTTAAATCTATTCGTAGAAGTTTCAAATATAGAAGTGGCGCGTTTCAAAAGTCTTCCAGAAAATCTTGTTTTCTGGTCGTAAAGTCCAAACCGTGCATTTTTTTTTTTTTTTTTTTTTTTTTTTAAGGTTAAAACTTACCTTAGACCAGGATCCGGTACACTTCTGCGCCAAATCTGAACCATCATCAGTCTCGCTCGAACCCGGAGTGTTTTTGCATGTAAATTCCGAGCTGTGCACGTACAAATAGTGCCAATAGCTGGGCATTAATTTCAGCCCAATTAAAATCCCTTCCAATTGGAATTAATCGATTCGCACAATTTACCTGGACGCCAGCTCCGGTTTATCATTCAAACCTTAATATACTGTAACATGGCTAAAGTAAGAATTTTCGAACGGCTATAAAAATGGCATCTGGTCCGGACTAAACCTAAAACTTTTCACCCTACGTTCCTATCTAAAACAGGAACATAGCACCAAGACCCTCCGCCCCCTAAACAAAGATTCCGCATGCGCCCTTTTCATGCATATTTGTTACAGCCCTTCCGCGCTTCCCAATAGTCGTCAGGCGTATTTTCTCTGGTGTTTCAACAGATATTTGCAATTTTGTTTTTTCATTGTGTAGTCGGAGTCACTCAAAATACTGCTCATCACGTCTGACATGAAACGCCCATTGTCGGAGGAAAGCATCGGTTTGTTTCCGTTCAAGAACGAAGTAATTCTTCGCGGAATTTTCCCTGCCCAGCCGTTAGAGCGGTCTCAGATTATTCTACTGTATTATTCGTTTTATCGGTATGTATTAAGAGACATTAAAACAGGAAGAATAATCATACTCCTGCAGCGAAAGTACCGTCATGGCCCTCACTGATTCACTGACTACTACCGCCATGCAGAAGCGCTGCTAAGTCGCTACTGCAGTGCTGGTGGTTGTTCCTGTTTCAACCCACGTAATACCGACCGGGGTTGGGGGGGGGGGGTGGCATACTTTATCCCCGGCTTTTGAAAGTATTGTAATGTAGTCAGTTATGTCCTATTTTTAAAAAAATATTTATTGTTTTTAATGAATTTTATCACCATATTCCATATATGTTTTTAATTTACGAGGGGCATTTGAAAAGTCCGTTCAAAAATAAAAGCTACTTGCATGTTTGGGGTAAACTTTTTTTTATTTTTCGCCATAGTCTCCTTTTAGACTTATACACTTCGTCCAACGCTGTTCTAATTTGTTGATCCCTTCCGAATAGTAGGAATTGTCCAAGTTTGCAAAATAGCTACTAGTTGCTGCAATCACATCCTCGTTTGAATAAAAGCTTTGTCCCGCCAGCCATTTCTTCAAATTGGGGAAGAAATAGTAGTCCGAGGGAGCCAAGTCTGGAGAATAGGGAGCGATGTGAAACGAGTTGGAATCCTATTCCCATTAATTCTGCGACCACAACTGCTGAGGTGTGTGCTGGTGCACTGTCGTGATGGAAAAGGACTTTTTTGCTGTTCAATTGCCTACGGTTTTCTTGCAGCTCGGTTTTCAAACCGTCCAGTGACGATGAATAATATGCACCTGTAATAGTTTTACCCTTTTCCAGATAGTCGATGAGGATTATCCCTTGTGAATCCCAAAACACAGTCGCCACGACCTTTCAGGCCGAAGGAATGGTCTTCGCCTTTTTTGGTGCAGATTCTCCCTTAGTAACTCTTCGTTTAGATTGTTGTTTGGTCAAAGGAGTATAGTAATGCATCCATGTTTCATCCACACTGACGAAACGACGCTTAAAGTCCTGCGGATTCTTCCTGAACAGCTGCAAAGCATCCTTGCTACACATCACACGATTCCGTTTTTGGTCAAGCGTGAGCAATCGCGGAACCCATCTTGCGGATAGCTTTCTCATGTCCAAATGTTTATGCAAAATATTATGTACCCGTTCATTCGAGATGCCCACAGCACTGCCAATCTCACACACCTTAACTCTTCTGTCATCCGTCACCATATCACGGATTTTATCAATGATTTCTGGAGTCGTAACCACAGGGCGTCCAGAAAGTTCATCATCACTTGTGCCCATATGGCAACTCTGAAAATTTTGAAACCACTTATAAAGTGTTCTAATCGAAGGTGCAGCGTCACCGTAATGTTGATCAAGCTTCTCTTTAGTCTCCTGAGGAGTTTTGCCTTTCATAAAGTAATCTTTAATCACCACACGACATTCTTTTTCGTCCATTTTTTGACAATCACATGACTTCCTTGATTCTCACGAATGCCAAACACAAAGAAATAGACCAATATGGCTGAAACTTTCCAAAGATGCTACTAGCTAAACATGACTTCGATACGCGCCGGTTGTGCCATCTCTCGGACTTTACGCGGACTTTTCAAACGCCCCTCGTACGAGTTAAATTTAATCCAGAAAATTAAGCCTCAGGTGTTGATGTCTCTTACCCTAGTGAATGTCGTATTCAGTATTTCCAAATTCAAGGCCTTACTTACACGCCAGTATCTCTTTTCAAAGTATGTTGAGAGTAAAAGTCGATAACAGTGAACATCTGTAATTTTTAAATTTTTTTCCGCGGTGGCCATAAAGTGGATAGTACACGTAATTGGAAGTGGGTAGATACTGCTAAAAGTGAGCTAAGACATATTTTCAAGTTCTGTACCCTACTTACACATCAGAACCTCTTTAAAAATTATGTTGTGTATATAATTCAACAACAATTACCGAATTTTTTTAAAATTTATTGAGGTTGGGCATGAAGTCCCTCGCTCCTTGGTAATGCGTGTTATTTATACATTTGGATAAAACTAGGGTCACAGGAGACTACTTTGGGTCTGCTGTATCGAATCAACACGTAAAATTTCACTTTAAAACGATTTTATTCGTAACGGGAAATAATCATTTTCCGTCGACACTGGGCAACGCATGAAAGACGTGGTAAGTGGTATTTTTTTGGGGTGATTCCAGCTACACATCGAAAAAACGAAATTGCACATATCCGTCGAAACACTGGAGAAAATGCTCCTTATGTCTCGCAGGAGCGATATGAGAAAGCCACCTGGCACCTTTTTGTTTTTTGTTTTGTTTTGTTTTGTAGTGAACTTCATCGTATTAACGAGTCTCGATTTCCATAAATCGTGCTGCAGTGACGTTGTGAAATTAATACGCTACCTCAAAAAGGTTCCTAAGAATTTCAAATTTGGTGCTATGACGCACACCAAATAAACGGTTTATCACACTTCGAAGTATTTTTAGGAATTAAATACTTAAGTTTTTACTTTCTTGTACGATCTTTTTAGTCTTTGTTCATCCTTAGGAAAACTAAGGTATTAACCAAGCGTTATAATTCATAACATCATGGGAACTAAACCACAGCGATTTGGAAAACTGAGGTATGCGAAGGAAATGACTCACACTATCACATGTAAGTCTGATTTACAGGTGAATACTACTGGAAATGTGTGTACATTCAACGGAGATAGTGACAGGCATGTCACCAGTTGCCTTACAAATGCATAGCCTGTTGTTGTTAGTGGTGGTGGTGGTGCTAAAGTTTCACTACCATAAAAGGCTACACTCAAGACAAATACCTTCAGAAACGACTTCCTACCACTCAAATTTATAGTAGATGCGTTTTTCAGAAATGCTTCTCTTGCACTTGCCAGTGCAAACTTGCCAACTTTTACGGTTTATCCGTAAAATTTACGGAAATTGCAGCATTTTACTGATTGACAGTGTCATTTTACGACTTCGCGGCCAAAAATTTGAAACATTAACATTCGATAATCACCTCACATCCTTACAGTCGATTGTTTGCGAGGGTCGAAGAAAAGTCTATGATGGTCGATAACGTATTCTTTGATATGATTGGTACGTTTAACCGTGTGATGTCTGTGTCGTCATTGGAATTGAATATAAAGCCGAGATAACAGTTCTTCCATGAGAATCTTGCGTGTCGACCGGCTTTGCTCCGCAAAATCCTTGTTCCGCTCTGTTCGCTTGTTGTGATTCAACCCATATTCTTTGACCACATGTGGACTAATTACATTCGTTCCACCGGTGCGTGTGTTTTTTACCATGCGTATATTCTTTATTCATTTAATCGTTTAAGACTGTGTGTGCTTTGACATGTTTTAATGAGTGTTTGACTTTCTTGAGTGTTCATGTTAGAATATTATGTGATATTCAGTGATCCAGATTCTTTTCGACGTTTCAGTACATATCGAGACACTTGTTCTCGGACATTTTCATACGCTATATTCCTATTGTAGGATCATGGATAGATCCAACAAGAAACAGTACTCGCAGACATTTAAAGAATCACATTCTGTTGATTTTCCGAGCATACTAAAATCATGAAAGGGAGAAAATTTACGTTTTGCACTGTTTGTGGATGTGATATTAATATTGCACACGGTGGAAGAAACGATTTAAGGTATTATGTCAAGTGCGGTAAAGACGTAAATTATGTTAAATCGAAGGAAGATAAAAAGAAAATAAACACCTTTTTCGCGCCAAGTCTGGAAACGTTGACAGTGGCATAATTAGGGCCGAGTGTCAATTTCCATTTTGGTGGAACACAATGTGCCCTGAAGTGCGGCTGGTCATACTGGTGCTTTATTTAAGATGATGTTCCCCAAATGAGAAGTTGCAAGGAAATCTAGCTGTGGCGCACGAAACCGACCTGCATTTTAAATAAAATGGCAAAAAAATGCATAATCTGAAGTCGTTAGGTGCCTTCAGAACGGATCATTTTCTTTGGAAACGGATGGAAGCAATGACACGAATGCTAGGTTGTACCCTGTTATTGTCACAGTCTATGATATTCTGCAGGAAAAGGCAGTGAGCACTGTGCTATGCATACTAGCGTTAGACCGGGACTCAACAGGGCAAAACGTGAAAAACCTGATGTTATTACAGCTGAATTCTCATAGCATACCTATTGAAAACTATGTGGCTTTCTGCTCCGAAAATGTTCCTGTTATAATAGGGCACAAAAATGGTGTTCCAGCAGTTTTGAAGGAAGTTTAACCAGGTATTGCCATTATAGGTTGCATTTGCCACCTGATTAATCTAGCAGCTGAAAACTGTGCCGGATGATTACCTCTTAAAGTGGATGAGGCCCTTGTTGATATATTTCTTAGAGAAAAGTATCCAAAGAAAAGAACGCCTTCAGATATTTTAGAACTTGCACAATAAAGAGGCAAAGGAAATTCTGAAGCATGTATGTACTAGATGCTTATGTTTAGGCAGATGTTTCGATAGATGTTGGACAAGTAGGATCCGGTTCTTTCTTTGTTCAAGGAGGGAATAATACTATGTAACGAAAACATTTCCACAAGCTTGACATCTTTCAGAATACCTAGAGTTGAACAAAGTGGATCCAAAGAGTATCAGAAGAAGAGGATTCTTGGTTCTGCTGCTGCACATGCTCCTATAAGAATAGCATATTCTTCCTAATGTTACAAACCCATCCTAAAACGTAAGACTTTTGCTATAACACGTGGGGAAAAATTGTTTGTTTCTGTCCTCAAACTTGAACAAGGCCTTTTGCACTTTCCTTCCTGCGACTATTCCTGTATTTGATAAATCGAATATTACCCTTCAGACTTGTTCCCCACAAGTTCACTTTTTATTAGAATTTCTAAAGCACCTATCATCAAGCTTGTTAAGCCCGAAATTGTCCAAAGCTCCTCATTGCTTGAAGTTGAATACAGCTTGATTCAAAATCAAGGAAGTGTTGTTGAGTTAGTTATTGGCATTCAGACTTCGAACATAGTGAGTGATCTCCAGGATACAGATAAATCCTTTTTCTTTTCATCAGTGAGAAACTACTTTTGTACTGCCTGTGACTACATCACCAACAAGTTTCCACTGAAGGATGATGTGTTAAAGCATGCTCAAGTTGCTAGGTTAGACAAAATTGAATATGCACAGTCTTCTTCCTTTCAATTTTTTCTTGGAAAAAGTTTCCTATCGTGTTATGGAAGGAAGAGAATGAAACTACAGATGAGGTGATGAATGAGCTTCAGGAGCAGTTCACAGCTCTTCAGGTAATGACACTTTGGCTGCAAATGAAGGTGCTGCAAGTGATTCCAGTTGGTGACAAATATCAAGAATTCGTGGAGCCGATGGACTTATTAAGTATAACCGAATTTCTAGAGTAATGCTCTTTATTCTCACCATACCCCATAGCAATGCAGTATGTGAACGTTTTCAGCCTTGTAAAGAAAAATAGAACAGAGTTCAGATCATCCACGTCCAATAAATCTCTGGAGTCTTTCTGTACTGAAGACCACGAGCTCTCATCCCTGTTATGACAAAACATATTCTCAAGACTTTTTTCAGGAAGCTAAAAAGGCCACAACTGTGATTTCAGAGTCGAACTAGCATGTGATTTGCAGTGCATATTACATTCTTTCTTGCCTGTGTTACATTAAACAAGTTTTAGTGTGTAATGCCTTTTTCAATTATCGTATATGTGCTTGATTTATCAAGCAGGGCTTGTTTTGTATGCTCCAAACCAATATTCAGGGCGCCTGCTGCTGTTTAACATTGATTTCTTCTTGATTGTTACGTTCATCTACGAGTCGTTGCCCGTGATGAACGTAGATGTGATTTCATTGAAGTATCCTGTCTAAAGTATAGGGTGATTATAATTAAAGTCAAAGTTTCAGACTCCTGTAGAAATAACACCACTGGTCATAACTGCAACGGAATATTACCGGAGAAGGGGGAAAACGTGTGGCAGAAGAAAAATAAATAGTTACAAAATGTAGCAGTAGATGGCAGCTGTAAGCATCATAATTTAATAGTGGGAGACTACAAATGATAAATGAATCACACTATAATGCCTAAGGTGTACGTTTGACGTTAAACAAACTGTACTACTCAGCGTGCATGGGTGTACAGATGTGATACTGTTAGTTACGTAAGCCCATCCGCCACGGCAAGGTCATATCACATCGGATGGGAAAAATTGGTTTTTAATTGTCCATGGACCAAAACCGCATTAAAGCATCAATCACATGGGTTTTAATTGTCCTGAGGCCAAAAACCGCATAAAAAGCGTGATTCAAAATCAAATCGGATTATTAATTTCCGTGTGACTGGCGCAAAACATGTTCAGTATGCTGTCCACCGTTTTCTGCAACAATTTGAAATCGAGAAACAGCATGTTCCGCAGCTGATCGAAGTTTTTCCGCGGTCACGTTCAGAATGTGTTGCGCAATGCGTGCCTTAAATGCAGCCAAGTTCGCACAACATGTTTCAGATAGCCCCACAGCCAGAAGTCACACCGATTAAGATCAGGTGCTTGGACAGCCAGACTGTAGAGAAATGGCGGCTGATAATTCTAGCATTTCCGAAATGGCGCTTCAGCAGCTGTTTAACTGGATTTACAATGTGCCATCTTGCGTGAAAATGAACCCATCCACACTGTTGGAGAGCTGGAATGACGTTGTTGCGAAAAGCAAGACACTCATGGCGGTTACCAGTGACGGTACAGGTAAAAGAGCCGGAAGAACCTGTCTTTTCGAAAAAAAATGTAGCCCTACGATAAATGATGCCGTAAACCCGCACCACACACTGACCTTTTCAGAATGAAGTACTGGTTGATTTGCGTCTGGGTTTTCCGTTGCCCATATTCGACAATTCTGTGTATTGACATATCCTGTCAGATGGAAGTGGGCCTCGTCTGTCCACAAAATCTTCCACTTCCATGCGAGCAAGAAATTCTAAATTAAAGGTCTCTCTTGCTGGCACGTCAACAGGAAGCAACTCATGCACATGGGTAATATTGAATGGATAGCAAAAGATGTTTCGTAGGATTTTACGCACCGTTGTCACAGGTATGTCCAATGTTTGGGCAGCTCCCCATGCACTCGTCTCCTCCTGCATTGCTGTGGCCACTGTTTCCACTGACGTCGAATCGATTTGTTTCCTCCGGCTGCCAGGTTGCACACCAAAAGAAACCGTCTTTTCGAATTTCCAAATTATCTTCTCCGGACCCACGGCAGACATCGGACCAACGCCTTTTTGAAACGCAGAGCGACTTGTCCACAGTCATCATTCTTGTAATACAGCTTTACAAGCAGAGCACGATCCTGCATTGAGACAGTCATGGCGAACGTCGCAGACGCGAAAGGAGTGAAAGCCATGTACCCGACGTGTTTATACCAACTTCAATGGGTCGTGCGCATGACAGGTGTTTCCAATTACGTATTGACAAATACAGCGCCATCAATTGATCAAGTTTCACACTATTTTTTTCTTCTGCCATACGTTTTCCCCCTTCTCCGATAATATTCGGTTGCAATTTGACGTCATTCTGACCAATGGGGTTATTTCTACAGCGTTTTGAAAGTTAAACTTGAAGCGTCCCCTTAGAAAAATTAGTGAATGATTGTGCTGATAAACCTCTTACATTATTTGCTTTTCAAACAGCTGAGCAAAACTGAACGTACTCAGACATTACTCTCTTTACTTATTCTGATCAACACTAACTGAAACACAATATTTTTAGAGCAACGCAATCTGACTTTCAATAATCCCTACAAAAGAATGGCCCTGACTGACATTAACCTATACCTTTCACGAATCACTTACCTCACAAAAATCTTCGTTACTCAAACTACTGTAATACAGCGAGCGCCAATACTGCCAGCTAAATAAAAGATTCTAACTACTGAAGTCACTAACTACTGATGGGCATAGTAAGCAAATGAAAGAATTTGATAAAGATCAAACAATGTATTTACCTTAACACTGTTCAAAAGTCATTTTTATATATATATATATATATATATATATATATATATATATATATATATATATATATATATATATATAATCAGTTCATGACATCCAGTCTTACAAATGTACTGTCTCCGATGGACACACTTCCAGATCATCCGCTCTCAAAACTCCGCCATCTCTCTCCCCACATCCACCACTGCTGGCGGCTCACCTCCAACTGCGCAACGCTATGCGCTGTTAACATCCAGCTGCCCAACACTGCAATAGCAAACAATACAAACCAGCCACAGACTGCACACAGCACAGCTACTGATTTTCATACAGAGCGCTACGTGGCGTTACCAATATAAAAACCTAAACAGCCTACTTACAAACTTAATTGTAATCACCCTGTATTATTGTTATTGTCAAGCCGGGCTATGTCGAAAATAGTAAGATGTTTTGTCGCCCGTGAGTTTTACTGAAAGTCCTTTCGAAAAGTTGGCATGTATGCCTAGCTGGAGAGCCAGCCGAAAAACTGTAGCCGTGCTTTTTTTGCACAGGTGGCATCCCGGAGGGTTGAATATCTCGTGGACACTGAATGCTTCCAATGGGAGAAGTAGTGGTGAAACTGTTTGTTTCGTGCCTTCTCTCGGTGAATAGACTTAGAGTGTGAAAACGTCCTGTGTGAGCAGACATTAAAACGCGCGGGTACGAGGGATGGGTGTACTCTGTCGAACTGGGTGTTGTGTGCGGGCTGGCTGCTGCGGGAATCTCCACGGCAGGTGCCCGCGGCAGGGCAAGCGAGCGGCCCCAGATTTCCCGCGGGGCTCGGCGCCCGATTGCACCGTCCTGCAGCAGGCGGCACAACACGTCTCCGACTTCCCTCTCGCCTCTGCTGTCGCAGAGCGCGCTTTGTCTGCTCTCACCGGGGGCATTACATTATAGGTGTTGGATCTTTCTTTTTTTCTTTCTACAATATTTTGCTCACTTAAACAAATCTGAGAAACATGTAGCACGAATATACGAGGGCCACTCCAAAAGAAATGCACACTATTTTTTAAAAATACAGTTTTCATTCTGCATGTGTGATGTGTGAAAGTTTTATAGTGTGTAGATACATCCTTCCCGCTTCTTTTCGAACTTACAAGGGGAGGCCGCCAATTGTGAAATTCAGATTCGATTCATACTGCGCAGAATAAAAGCTCATGGCCAGAGATGTAATGTGGCAAAGCACCAAGATGCACTTCTCAGCCGTTGTCGAGAAAATCGACAGTTAAAAGAAACCGTTGCGGTGAAATACTCTGTACGATTAGTAATTTTCTACAGCGTGGTGGTGCAGCAGTAAGCGCTCGGGTTCGTAATCCGCAGGTCGCCGGATCGAATCTCGCGCCATGCAACTTTTTTTTAGTATTTGCTTTTTGTAATTCATATATATAATTCCCGGCAATCAGTTGCAACAATATGCATATAATAAGTTGTTGAAAGTCGTTTGTCGTGGAAAAACTGGCGATTTCGAACATCGTTATGTTTTCCGCAAACAAAGTTGTATTTCACAAATGTTATTAATTGTCTTCATAATGTTAACCACGTACAGTTAACGGAAGACGTAGAAACGAATACGTATAGCCTAAGTCAAACGTTCGAATTAGAATAGAGACCCCACGAACACAAACTTGCTGTGGCAGGTATGAAATATAAACTCCGTTACTCGCTCGTTACACTTGAAGGACAGATGTTGAATGGGCCGAAACGAGCCGCCCCATAACAGCGTAGTTGCCTGCTAACTTCGAAAGAAGGTAGATGCGGTCCCTAGCGCAACTTGTAACATCGTCGAAAATCAGTGCGGACGGGACAGCTTTGGTACACCCTGTTAAACAAACGGAAAAATGAAGGCGGTACAATTGGAGAGCGATCCGCCTTCACCAACATGCATAAGCAATTCATTAATAGTTTATATATATATATATATATATATATATATATATATATATATATATATATATATATATATATATGTATGTATGTATATTTGAATTGCAAAAAACTAATGATAAAAAAATCCTTAATCGTAGAGAGTATTTCACAGCAACGGTTTCTTTTAACTGTCGATTTTCTCGATAACGGCACAAGTGCATCTTTGTGCTTTGCCACATTACATCTCTGGCCATGAGCTTTTATTATGCGCAGTATGAATCGAATCTGAATTTCACAATTGGCGGCCTCCCCTTGTTAGTTCAACCTGTTCCCGTGAGTGGCGCCGTCACAGCATGTCTTCAAGATGGCTGCTACACTTGACGTTCGTCAGAAGCAACGTGCTGTCATAGAATTCCTGTGCTGTGAAAACGAGACAGTAGGAAACATCCACAAGAGGTCGATAAAGGTGTATGGAGATGCTGCTGTCGATCGCAATACAGTTAGTCGGTGGGCAAGCAGGTTACATGATGAAAGCGGGCACGGCAATATTGAGGATTGTCCTCGCAGGCCTCGTACGGCTCACTCCAGACAGTGTGCAGAGAGTTAACGAATCACAGTGAACGAATTGTCACGCTACGTTGCGATAGGGGAAGGAAGTGTTTGCAGAATACTGAAAGTGTTGAAGTTAAACAAGGTTTGTGCCAGGTGGGTTCCCAGAATGTTGACAGTGGCTCACAAAGAAACAAGAAAAACGGTATGCAGCGAACTTTTGGAACAGTATGAGAATGGTGGAGATGAATTTCTTGGAAGAATTGTGACAGATAATAAAACATGGCTCCTTCATTTTTCACCACAGACGAAGAGGCAATCAGTGGATTGGCATCATGCAAATTCACCAAAGAAAAAAAAAAGTTCAAAACCCTACCTTCTCCTGGAAAAGTTATGGCTACGGTGTTTTTCGATTCCGAAGGACTCTTGCTTGTGGACATCACGCCAAGTGGATCCACCACAAATTCTGATGCATATGTGACGACACTGAAGAAACTTCAAGCTCGACTGAGTCGTGTTCGACCACATCGACAAAAACAGGATGTTTTGCTGTTGCACGACAATGCACGGCCACATGTCAGTCAAAAAACCGTGAAAGCGATCACAAAACTCGGATGGGCAACACTGGAACACCCGCCTTACAGTACTGACCTGGCTACATGTGACTATCATCTCTTTGGGAAACCGAAAGACTCTCTTCGTGGAACAAGGTTTCAAGATGATGACTCCCTTGTGCACGCTGCCAAACAGTGGCTCCGACTGGTTGGTCCAGAATTTTACCGTGCGGGTATACAGGCGCTGGTTCCAAGATGGCGTAAGGCAGTTGAGGGGGATGGAAATTATGTGGAGAAATGAAAATATTTTTCCTAAAGGATGTATCTACACACTGTCAAACTTTCAAACATGTAGAATAAAAGTTTAAAGAAAATAGTGTGCATTTCTTTTGGAGTGATCCTCGTATGTAATAAACCACAGTCAGTGGTCAGAACATTACAAGAATCTGTGGTGTAATAACGCATTTCTCAAACTTTTTTTTCGGTGCTGCGTCGGTACCCCACATTAGGCCACATTAGGACTTTCTCAAAGGAGCGGCAAGAATTTAACATTTAACAAAGGACATTGGAAAGTCGCTACGTGGAGACAACCCTTATTGAAGATGAGTAACTTTACTAAGGCGTGCACAATGTAGTGCGTCACAGGAAATTTCCCTGCTTTTATGCCACAGTTTACCTTGCAGTTTATTTGCATTCTGCGTTGTATTAGGCTACCGACTTGCCTGGTAGACGTCATTGTTGGGAAACAGAAATCCGCGCAGTTGTAATTGCAAAATATTGCGTACTGACTAGGATGAACGGAATAAATATCTAAAGGGGGTTCGGGCACTTTATTGAAAAGTAATGAACGAAAAGACACCAACGTTCGTTCGTGTCTGAACAATCGGCGCCATCCTCGCCTACGTTTCTTGTTGTAACATTCAGTAATAGTAACATAATAATTGAAAGAGAAGGTAATTGCTTGACTCAATAACGGAGCCGAGGCAACACACAAATTTAAATAATCTTTATCGACCAAGTATAATTTCAACTACGACATTTAAATCTGCTCAGGTGGAGCCCCAAACGACAAAAGGCGCTCACACGTGAAGAAGATCAAAGGATAGCGCTCTTTCGTTTATGCTCAGTGGTTTTGCTTTCGCCACTTCTACAACTTCTGGAAGGTTTTGCATGTTAAATAAAATTTTTGAACATATATCAGAATCGAGGCTTCCTTGCAAATGAAAAAATACACTCCTGGAAATGGAAAAAAGAACACATTGACACCGGTGTGTCAGACCCACCATACTTGCTCCGGACACTGCGAAAGGGTTGTACAAGCAATGATCACACGCACGGCACAGCGGACACACCAGGAACCGCGGTGTTGGCCGTCGAATGGCGCTAGCTGCGCAGCATTTGTGCACCGCCGCCGTCAGTGTCAGGCAGTTTGGCGTGGCATACGGAGCTCCATCGCAGTCTTTAACACTGGTAGCATGCCGCGACAGCGTGGACGTGAACCGTATGTGCAGTTGACGGACTTTGAGCGAGGGCGTATAGTGGGCATGCGGGAGGCCGGGTGGACGTACCGCCGAATTGCTCAACACGTGGGGCGTGAGGTGTCCACAGTACATCGATGTTGTCGCCAGTGGTCGGCGGAAGGTGCACGTGCCCGTCGACCTGGGACCGGACCGCAGCGACTCTTTCTGTGTCTCAGTAAATTTGTAGGCTCCTGAAAGTTATTTGTAAAATACACTTTCCTAGCTTACGTCTTGGTATATTAAAATTACCTTGTCCACAAAGATCCAGAATGAGTTGTTGATTTTTTCCCTGCACTTTTACCACAGAAAAGTCTTTGAGTATCAGGGAAATCTGAAGAACCAGGCTTTCGTTCACTCCAATCAGGGCACTGGTCCACTAACACACGGTTTCGTACTTCACAGAGAGGACACCTCGTCCCCAAGTCTGTGATGCCTGTAGCGTAAACCACTATACGCCACATTTCAACAAAAAGCATTTTAAACTGTGACGAAAGGGCAGAAGGAAATTTAAGTTGGGATCCACCACCTGTTTTAGCCCATAATGAGACGTGGTTGGCAAACTTTTCAAAACATTGTATAGTTTCTGGGCTCCAGGTTAACTATTACGCTGGTGGTACTAGTGTATTCTAGAGTGGAGGGCTCACCCTTTTTATCCCCACGAACAGCATTCTTTCCATTGTAGTTTCAGGTTATGTTGACGCTAGGTTGATTTCAGATACTTCTTTGGGATATAAATTTTGTTTAGCAATGTACACAAAAACATACAATGTAGAAATTGTGTTTATTGTCCCACATACAGTAGTAAAACATACCAGGGTCACTCCAAAAGCAATGCACACTATTTTCTTTTTAAACTCCATGTTTTATTCTACATGTTTGAAAGTTTTACAGTGTGTAGATACATCCTTTAGGAACAATATTTTCATTTCTCCACATAATTTCCATCCCCCTCAACTGCCTTACCCCACCTTGGACCCAGCGCCTGTATACCCGCACGTTAAAATTCTGGACCAACATGTTGGAGCCACTGTTTGGCAGCGTGCACAAGGGAGTCATCAACTTCAAACCTTGTTCCACGAAGTTTGTTCAGTTTTCCAAAGAGATGATAGTCACATGGAGCCAGGTCAGGACTGTAAGGCGGCTGTTTCAGTGTTGTCCATCCGAGTTTTGTGATCGCTTCCATGGTTTTTTGACTGACATGTGGCCGCGCATTGCGCAACAGCAAAACATCCTGATTTTGCCGATGTGGTCGAACACGACTCAGTCGAGTTTGTAGTTTCTTCAGTGTCGTCACATATGCATCAGAATTTATGGTGGTTCCACTTGGCATGATGTCCACAAGCAAGAGTTCTTCGGAATCGAAAAACACTGTAGCCATAACTTTTCCAGAAGAAGATGTGGTTTTGAATCTTTTTCTTGGTTGAATTTGCATGATGCCACTCCATTGATTGACTCTTCGTCTCTGGTGAAAAATGATGGAGCCATGTTTCATCACCTGTCGCAATTCTTCCAAGAAATTCATCTCCACCATTCTTGTACTGTTCCAAAAGTTCGCTGCATACCGTTTTTCTTGTTTCTTTGTGAGCCACTGTCAACATCCTGGCACAAACCTTTTTTAACGCCAACACTTTCGGTATTCTGCAAACACTTCCTTCCCCTATCCCAACGTAGCGTGACAATTCGTTCACTGTGATGCGTCTGTCAGCAGTCACCAATTCGTTAACTCTCTGCACAGTCTGGAGTGTGTGCAGTACGAGGTCTGCCGCTGGGAGGACTATCCTCAATATTGCCGTGTCCGCTTTCATCACGTAACCTGCTTGCCCACCGACTAACTGTACTGCGATCGATAGCAGCATCTCCGTACACCTTTTTCGACCTCTTGTGGATGTTTCCTACTGTCTCGTTTTCACACCACAGGAATTCTATGACAGCACGTTGGTTGTGACGAACGTCAAGTGAGCAGCCATCTTGAAGACATGCTGTAACGGCGCCACTCACGGGAACAGGTTGAACTAAGTTTGAAAACGAGCGGGAGGGATGTATCTACACACTATAAAACTTTCACACATGCAGAATGAAAACTGTATTTTTACAAAAATAGTGTGCATTTCTTTTGGAGTGACTCTCGTATAATTAGCTTACAAGTTGTTGAAGGATTGTGAACTCATCATTGATCGCCTCAACACGTACTACTGCGCACGTGAAAATTGGGGCGGCACCTCTGGCCACATGCTTGGATGTGCTAATAGTTGTATCCTGTACCATTGCGAGGGTTCTAAAGGCAGAAAGCAAAGAACGAAAGACACAGCAACAGTAAGGTAAAAATCGTTTTGTAAGCTCAAATGTTGAATACGAATGCAGGCAGATCCAATCAAACTCCAGAATGTTTCAGGCCCATAGCCAAGTCCGTAATGCGCTAATTGCTGAGAGAGGCTGAGTATTCACTTACGATGTACTGAAACGGACTCATAACTGCTAGCAGCCTCTTACACTCTTTGAGAACGGCGCTGCCGTCAGCGGCCGAGGAGGGTGTGAGGTGACGGGCGAATGGTCCCGCTCTGAAATTTTTTTAAATTCGGAGGAAGCAGTGGCCGCACGGGCCGCTTGGAGGGCGCGGATCGTTCGGCAGGCCGACCACGTGGTGGCAGACGCTGACCAAAGCAAGAGCGGTCCAGCCGCGTGGCTGGGAATTCCATGGTGAAGCTATGTTCATGAAAGAGACACGCCAGGAGTGCCAAAGGTGGCGGACTTTATGAAACCTTAATGGCAGACATTTCACAGTTCGTATGGAAATTAATAGTAGCCAGACTAATCATGATACCTCAAAAAGAAACATGTACATTACTATTATTTGCACGACGATTCTGATGGTGTAATCAGATTTTCAATATCTTTATTAGTTTGAAGTTTAGTATCCGACGGTAAATTATACAAATAACACGCAGCAACGAATTTCCAAAATCTAAACGGCTCATCCGATTTCTTCGATCTACGTGTCTTTAGGAAGCTATTAGTCTAAACCTAAATTTGTATGAATTACAGGCATGTAAATTGAATAGTACGTGAGTTACTGGAGGTCAATTACGGTCGATTAGCCGGCCTGGTGGCCGAGCGGTTCTAGGCGCTACAGTCTGGAACCGCACGACCGCTACGGTCGCAGGTTCGAATCCTGCCTCGGGCATGGATGTGTGTGATGTCCTTAGGTTAGTTAGGTTTAATTAGTTCTAAGTTCTAGGCGACTGATGACCTCAGATATTAAGTCCCATAGTGCTCAGAGCCATTTGAACCATTTTACTGTCGATCGCGTCAGGCCATAAGTATTCCACAGTTACACGAAAAAAGGTAGCAGCATGCATATAAATATATTTATTCATCTATGTTTTTGTTTATATCCGATGTATACTATTCGTGAAGAAATTGGTTAAATATTTACTGTGTTTTAGAAAGCACAGAGACATTATGCTCCTGGTCTACCTTTTGCTTCTTCTCTTTTGATATATTGTTTATTTAATTGTTTATGTATTTAATATTGTGTAATAGAGCGTGTTTCAGGCTCAGCAGTAGGAATATTTATTTAATTCCAACTATTTAAAAGTAGATCCAGTATTTCGTATGTGCTTAAATATGTGTGTGGGTACGTTGGCTTGAAGACATAGCGCGAGCGCTCTAGCGAATCACAGCGCTCGTGAATGGGGAGCTTGGATGGAAGCGAGTTCGGGAGAGAGGACACAGGGAAGTGCTGGACGTGGCGGCGCGACGCACGCTCAGTCGCGGGAGAGGGACTTGGAGAGTGTGGACCAGTTTGCGCGTGGTCGCGGCAGATAGAAATACGTTGGAGTGCCGACTTGAGCACTTACGAGATTTCCGTGGCTTGTACAATGAAGACGTAGTGTGCGTTTACAAGTGAATATCTCGCGAGCTGTGTGGTTGTTCATAACTAATTACGTGCTGTTGGAATCTATTGTTTCCCTGTTATTCAAATTATATTTTATTTAATTGCTGGACCATCGACACCAATAAGTGTTTTGCAGAAATATACCGCATTCTCAAAAGTACCTCTACTATCGTACTCATCATTTAAAGTCGTTAAGATAGTAAGACTTCAAGAAGAATATAATAATTCCAATCCCAAAGAAAGCAGGTGTTGACAGATGTGAAAATTACCGAACTATCAGTTTAATAAGTCACAGCTGCAAAATACTAACGCGAATTCTTTACAGACGAATGGAAAAACTGGTAGAAGCGGACCTCGGGGAAGATCAGTTTGGATTCCGTAGAAATGTTGGAACACGTGAGGCAATACTAACCTTACGACTTATCTTAGAAGAAAGATTAAGAAAAGGCAAACCTACGTTTCTAGCATTTGTAGACTTAGAGAAAGCTTTTGACAATGTTGACTGGAATACTCTCTTTCACATTCTGAAGGTGGCAGGGGTAAAATACAGGGAGCGAAAGGCTATTTACAATTTGTACAGAAACCAGATGGCAGTTATAAGAGTCGAGGGACACGAAAGGGAAGCAGTGGTTGGGAAGGGAGTGAGACGGGGTTGTAGCCTATCCCCGATGTTATTCAATCTGTATATTGAGCAAGCAGTAAAGGAAACAAAAGAAAAATTCGGTGTAGGTATTAAAATTCATGGAGAAGAAGTAAAAACTTTGAGGTTCCCCGATGACATTGTAATTCTGTCAGAGACAGCAAAGGACTTGGAAGAGCAGTTGAACGGAATGGACAGTGTCTTGAAAGGAGGATATAAGATGAACATCAACAAAAGCAAAACGAGGATAATGGAATGTAGTCGAATTAAGTTGGGTGATGCTGAGGGAATTAGATTAGGAAATGAGACACTTAAAGTAGTAAAGGAGTTTTGCTATTTAGGGAGTAAAATAACCGATGATGGTCGAAGTAGAGAGGATATAAAATGTAGATTGGCAATGGCAAGGAAATCGTTTCTGAAGAAGAGAAATTTGTTAACATCGAGTATGGATTTAAGTGTCAGGAAGTCATTTCTGAAAGTATTTGTATGGAGTGTAGCCATGTATGGAAGTGAAACATGGACGATAACTAGTATGGACAAGAAGAGAATAGAAGCTTTCGAAATGTGGTGCTACAGAAGAATGCTGAAGACAAGGTGGGTAGATCACGTATCTAATGAGGAGGTATTGAATAGGATTGGGGAGAAGAGAAGTTTGTGGCACAACTTGACTAGAAGAAGGGATCGGTTGGTAGGACATGTTTTGAGGCATCAAGGGATCACAAGTTTAGCATTGGAGGGCAGCGTGGAGGGTAAAAATCGTAGAGGGAGACCAAGAGATGAATACACTAAGCAGATTCAGAAGGATGTAGGTTGCAGTAGGTACTGGGAGATGAAGAAGCTTGCACAGGATAGAGTAGCATGGAGAGCTGCATCAAACCAGTCTCAGGACTGAAGACCACAACAACAACAAGATAGTACCTGCAGATTTTATTTCATTACAGTCTTTCATTTATAAATTTATATGTTACTTTCATAATTCGCAATTGCCGAGAGATGCAAACCTTCGACCATTTGCGGCATCTGCGTATCCCAGCCCCTAGACAACGAAATCAGCCAAAACTTTTAATATTGCAACTCTTGAGTCGGAGGGTGCGTAGTTATTTGAAAGCCCGCAAGGGTGTCTTCTCTGACGCAGCCGTTGATTGGCAGCCTTGGTTGCGTATGTCTGTCTATGGCGGCAGGACTCCTGCCACCATATGAATCAGGAAGTGACACGCGTGGGCTGGTGTCTATGGCGGACAACACCACACAAATTAATAGTATTTTAGCGCAGCTGCAGGGAGCTGGTACGACTAACGTCATCTTCACTTTGTGTACAGGGTCACCAGACTGCCCCTATCCACGAGTTTTATGCAACCCGCAACGCCTTCAAATACCACGTGCAGGGTTTTAATATTCTCTCTTTTGTATCCCGCCAGGAAGGCTGTTCGTGGGTCTGCTCCTGTAAAGTGAAGAGTAGGCCGAATGTAGGAAGTGAGTAGGAGCAGGAAAAGGTGAAATGCTTCGGTACTGCGTTTAAGTTTACAGAAGATTTAATAGAGAACAGTAGTAAATGACATACGTAACTTTGCACTGAAGAGCACTTAGGTGCGAAATTGGATAGGCATCAACGGTAATAGCCACTAGTAGTAGGACAAACTATCATTGAAGTAACTGAAGAAACAAAGTCTGTAATGGCTAGTCCCCTATGAAGTAGAAGCTAAGTTGCTTGGTCATCGGCTCAGAATCAAATGGGCTGCATCTGGAGCGCTGTCTAGAGGGTGTTGTCGTCGCTGTCGGTGTCGTAACCTACGCCATGGCATCGTAGCTATCAATACCAGACTGTCCCTCATTACATACATTAGTCTTACGGAAAAAATGAACAGGACCTATCTGCAGAAAATTCAGTATAGGTAAATGTTTTACTGGCATACGTTTCCGCTTGAGGCCTTAGTCTTCGAATTATACAAGAAAAACTACAGCAGTGATCTTAACGCGTTTTTCTTCAGCATCTCGAAAACTGTGGCCTCCAACGAAAACGTATCCCAGTGTAAAATTTAACTGCATTAAATTACATATAAAAAGCTCCCATTAATTTTTTCTGCGGGACGAATATTTTGTAACAAGGATACGAAAATCTCATGCAGTGTTTTTGAAGATGTCCCAGATTGCATAAGACCTATTGGTAGGGGCAGCTGAATCACCCTGGATAAGCGAAGTTTACACAGCTGATATCGGATTTTAATGTTTCGTGTTTGTGAGAAGATCGCGTTATGTACACTGCTGGAAAAAAATTAGTATACCAGGAAAAAAGATGTCGATTTTGATCTGATGACGGCATATGCCGCTTGGGGTATAAAACATGTACTGATAATGGTTTCAGAGTTGTCTGCCAACAGATAGCGTTGCGGCAGAGCTACCAGAGCGCCATCTGTGTCTACCCTTTAGCAGATAATGCTCACAGCCCAATGTGGTGCTAACATGTGAAGTAAGCAGGCAACTACGCCACAATGATGCACTCGTGCTTCTTACAGCCAAAGGAGCTAATTTGAAATAGGTCAAATTGTGGCCTTCTGAGTGGCGAGATGGTCTTTTCAGAGAATTGCCACACAAGTTGAACATCCTGCGTCAGTTATGCAACCCCACGAGACTTGTGCTGGAGGCGATAGATGCGTTGCTCACTTGACCGTGAAACCTCCCCTTAGAAAAATTTAAGAATTACTGTGCTGGTAAACCCCTTACGTTATTTGATTTTCAAACAGCTGAGCAAAACTGAACATACTCAGACATTTCTCTCTTTACTTATTCTGATCATCATTAAACTGACACACAATATTTTTAGCGCAACGCAATCTGACTTTCAATAATCTCTACAAAAGAATGGCCGTGGCTAACAATAACCTATACCTTTCATGAATCACTTACCTCACAAAAATCTTTGTTACTCGAACTACTGCAATACAGCGAGAGCCAATACTGCCTGCCAAATAAAGGATTCTAACTACTGAAGGCTCTAACTACTGATAGGCATAGTTAGCAAATGAAAGATTGATAGAGGACAAACAATGTATTTACCTTAATAGTGTTCAAAAGTCATAATATATATATCAGTTGATGACATCCAGTCTTACAAATTTCCTTTTTCTGACGGACACACGTCCAGATCGTCCGCTCTCAAAACTCTGCCATCTCTCTTCCCACCCCCACCACTGCTGGCGGCTCACGTCCAACTGCGCAACGCTACGCGCTGTTTACATCCAACTGCCCAACACTACAATAGCGAGTATTCCAACAATGCCAACCAGCCACTGACTGCAGACAGCACAGCCAGTGATTTTCATACAGAGCGCTACGTGACGTTACCAACATAAAAGCCTAAACAGCTTACATACAACCGTGCAGGATGACAGAGCCATTTGACGTACCTGGAGTCAGGAAGTAGGAATATTCTCGCGCCCGTAGGCGAGATTCTGGACGTCCACGCAGCACAGACACCCTCCAGGATCGTCGTACTGTAACGGCAGCAGCGGCAGATGTACGACTACCACAGCACAGATTAGACGACTTGCGAGCCCAGACGTATCAACACGGATTGATGCGAACCGTTTATTAGCAGTGGGACTACAGGCACGCACACTTCTAGCCAGTCTTCCACTCACGTCACAGAATCGACGGGCACGGATCGACAGGTGACCTCTCTTGGAAGATGGAATGGCACGTCATGGTCTTCAGCGATGTAAGCAGATTCTGTGTGCACGAAAGTGACGGTCGTTTGCGCGTACAATGTAGATGTGGTGAGCGCTGTCTCGAAAAGAGCATTTGTCTAAGACACTCTGGCCCTACCCCAGCCTTTGTGGTCTGGGTTGCGATACGCTACAACTCTCGTTCACCATGTTGTTGTGGTCTTCAGTCCAGAGACTGGTTTGATGCAGCTCTCCATGCTACCCTATCCTGTGCAAGCTTCTTCATCTCCCAGTACTTACTGCAACCTACATCCTTCTGAATCTGCTTAGTGTATTCATCTCTTGGTCTCCCTCTACGATTTTTACCC
This sequence comes from Schistocerca piceifrons, assembly GCF_021461385.2. Lineage (NCBI taxonomy): Eukaryota > Metazoa > Arthropoda > Insecta > Orthoptera > Acrididae > Schistocerca > Schistocerca piceifrons. Next base: position 197,498,069 of record NC_060144.1, read on the forward strand.
TCCACGTTGCCCTCCAATGCTAAATTTGTGATCCCTTGATGCCTCAGAACATGTCCTACTAACCGGTCCCTTCTTTTTGTCAAGTTGTGCCACAAACTCCTCCCCAATTCTATTCAATACTTCATCATTAGTTATGTGACCTACCCATCTAATCTTCAGCATTCTTCTGTAGCACCACATTTCGAAAGCTTCTATTCTCTTCTTCTCCAAACTATTTATCATCCGTGTTTCACTTCCATACATGGCTACACTCCATACAAATACTTTCAGAAACGAGTTCCTGACACTTAAATCTATACTCGATGTTAACAGATTTCTCTTCTTCAAAAACGCTTTCCTTGGCATTGCCAGTCCACATTTTAGATCTTCTCTACATCGACCATAATCAGTTATTTTGCTCCCCAAATAGCAAAACTCCTTTACTACTTTAAGTGTCTCATTTCCCAATCTAATTCCCTCAGCATCACCCGACTTCATTCGACTACATTCCATTATCCTCGTTTTGCTTTTGTTGATGTTCATCTTAGATCCTCCTTTCAAGACACTGTCCATTCCGTTCAACTGCTCTTCCAAGTCCTTTGCTGTCTCTGATAGAATTACAATGTCATCGGCGAACCTCCGAGTTTATATTTCTTCTCCATGGATTTTAATACCTACTCCTATAGTGTTGAAAGTGAACTAGTTTGTGGGCTGTATAAAATATGATTGATTGAGAACGTGGCAGGATAGTACACAGTGAAAGCTATCCTGGGATGGGATGCCACAATGAAAGTTAAAACTTGGAGTAACTATATAAAAGTGAGTGTTTGATTGAAAAAATAAAGAAAATTTAGTTGGCTGACGACATTTATTTTCCCAAAAATAAAAACAAAGACATAATTCTAGTTAAACAAATTCTGGTAGAGTATCGTAAACAACTAACAGGTGGTTTAAGACCACAATGGACGCCGATCCCGGGTGGCAAAAGTGAGTCAATTAATCCGGCCCTAAAAATACACTGCTGGCCACCGTAAATGCAACCCCAAGAAAGACAAGAGGTAGCACAACAAAATTTATTCTGTAGATAACATGTTGACCAAGTATCAAATGATTACGTTTACAGACGTCTGTGACATGTGGTTCCTGCCAGAATCAGTAGCCAGAGTAGCCGCCATTGTTGGAGATCACCGCTGCCACACGTCTCGGCATTGAGTCAAAGAGACATTGGATGTGTTCCTGGGGTAAAGCAGCCCAAGCAGCTTCCACACGTTGCCAAAGATCATCTGGTGTGGCATTTGGGGATGTAATCCGGGTCACTCGTTGAGCAACCATGGACCACAGGTTTTCTATCGGCGAAAGATCCGGAGAGCGAGCCGGCCAGGGAAGCACTTCAATCTGGTTATTGACGAAGAACCTTTGGACAATGCGTGCCACGTGTGGTCGCGCATTATCCTGTTGAAATATGGCTTTGGCCGAGCCCTGAAGTTAAGGAAGGACAACTGGCTCCAGCTCCTCGGATATGTAGCGCCGGCTATTTAAAGTACCGGCAATACGTACTAGATGCGTGCGAGAGTAATATCCAATACCGCCCCATACCATAATACCCGGTGCAAGACCAGTGTGGCGGTGCATAATGCAGCTGTCCAGCATCCTCTCTCCACGGTGTCTCCACACTCGAATCCGACCATCATGGTGCTGCAGACAGAAGCGTGCCTCGTCAGTAAAGACAACGTCATTCCATTCTGCCGTCCACATCCGTCTGTCATCACACCATTGGCGACGGAGACGTCTGTGGTTCTGCGTCAGTGGTAGACGAAGCAGTGGACGTCTTGCGGACAGACCACTCTGCTGTAAACGGCGTCGAATGGTACGCGCAGACACTGGATGATGCGTTACAGACGCAATGTGGTGTGCTATGGTTCGGGATGTCACTGAGCGATCCGTCACTGCCATGCGCACAGTTTGCCTATCAGCACGTGCAGTGGTGCACCGAGGTGAATGCGATCGACCACGTCGGTCCGTCGTACCCTCCTGCATCCAACGGTCACATACCCGCATTACAGTTGTTTGGTTTCGTCCAACACGACTAGCGATTTCTCTGTATGATAATCCACAATCTCGGTAAGCCACTATCCTTCCTCTGTCGAACTCGGATACTTGATCAAACGATGTTCGCTGTTGTCTACGAGGCATAAATGATCGTCTTGTGAAACAACCACAAGGTAAACACACGTGCCGAACGTACACTCGTCGAAATCGCCAAGCCTTAAATGGCGCTATGAGGTGGCGCCACAGGCGCGCGTGATGTCCGTCTGCGCTGAAATTCTAATCAGTTGCATATCTCATCGCTGCAAACCCATGGTGTAAATTTCACTTGATTCGGATGCTTCCTTCAGGGTGTTGCATTTACGGTGGCCAGCAGTGTATGTATAACTCAATCTGAATTCTTCTGACGCTGACCAGACTTTGATCGATGATCTACTGAAGTCTCGTTAGGTGCAGCTGAGAGCAAATGGCGATTGGGATTTGTACGTCCAGACAAGTCTGGAGCAGCAGTACTTTGCTTGCTTCGTGCAGCGATGTAACTTGCAGCTGGCGAGTCGCGTGCGGCAGAGGCGAGGCGGTAGGCGGCACCTGTGAATCGATCGTGGCCATGAAAGAAATGCAAAATCTCACGATCTAGCGATCAGGCAGACGAATCGCAGTTTACTCTCTACCAGAGCCCTGAAATCACGGTAGATTTCAGTGTGTGATACACTCATTCGTTGGTCATGCCAATGACCGATTTGGCTCACTTACACGACAGAGTGCGCAAGGATACCTAACGTCAACGCCGGTAAACCAAAAATGAATAAGTGTGCCCTCAGCAAACGAGTAGTCCGAGACGTTTGATGTCACACTGTCGGTACAGTAACAATTTCACCACAGGCTCTCCAGTCTAACTACTCGCAAGTGAAGTCTGTCTCAGGACAGGTCCCAAGTACCAACCACACATACCAGAGCTTCGACCAGAAGTTGCTTCCAGATCAAAGTCCAGAACCTGAGTGCCTCGCACCTCTCCAGATAAAAAAAAAAATATCCGTTTTTCCGCAAAGTGCACGAACGACACTGCCCTCACCCCACCTTGAGCCAATCACAGCGCTTTAGAGGCGCTAATTCTCCCCTCCTACATGACAGCACAAACTCATGTCGAACCAGCGCAAGAGTTAAGAAACCTGCGTCTCTGAAGAAGAAAAAAAAAAAAGAAACCACCAGTTACTGGCCTTTTTAAGTTTTTGCGGAGGGAGATGTTTTTCTCCGAAATCACGTCGCTTCCTGCGGCAACAAGCAAACAGATACAATCTTAAAGATCTTTATCTAAATCGCCTGTGCCGTGGAGCATGTTAGTCCTAGCTATGAGGTGTAATAAAGATTCTATCTTTCAATGTTTCTCAGACGTCAGAGTTTCTTCTACGACTGAGGCGGCCGATGAATGTAGGTCACAGGCCTACAGGTCTGTACACAGAGTTCAGCCTGCACAGAAAGACGTACCTCCACCTTTCATGGTAGCTCAGCTCGGCTAGGGCCATTTGTTGCTAGAGAAGAGAATTGTAATTACTAATTTCGCATAGCGCGTGCCTGCAAATGGAATGAAAATTTAATAATGTGTGCTTCCTTCTGTACTGTGTACGAATTTCTTTTCCTTTCTATTCATCAGCATTTACCTCGTCAATATCTGAGGAGGAGATCAGTGTATAACGACCCGTCGACAACGAGGTCATTAGAGACGAGGCGCAAGCCCGGACTAGGGAAGGATGGGGAAGTAAATCGGCAGTGCCCTTCCAAAGGAACCACCCCTGCATTTGCCTGAAGCGATTTAGGGAAATCACGGAAAACCTGAATCTGGAAGGTCGGACACGGGTTTGAACTGTCGTCCTCCCGCATGCGAGTGCAGTATGCTATGGAAAATAGAAAAAGAGTGAGGGAGTTATTAGTGCGTATGATAAACCTCTTCCCTCGAAAATTTCTCTTTTTGATAGCACCTCTGTGCTAACCACACATGACGCGTCACTAATCTGGTTTGTACAAAAATTGCAGTGCACGCGAGGTGCTTATTTGCTTCCACCGCCATGAGTGGAACACACAAGTTCCAACTGATGTTTACCAACCTGCTGTCTTCTATAGTTGCTGTCCCCTGCGCAGGAGAGAGCACGTATGTCTGAATCCGTTATCTTGGGGCTGTAACAAACTCTTTGCGAAGAACTGATATTTTATTAATACTAAAATTTTCAATTAGTTTGTTTATAAGGGCTGCCACACGCTATTTACTAGCAAAATTCGAGAAACTGCACAATTATAGTCCACTTTATGAGTCACAATAATCTCCAATCTCCACAGTTTCCTAAAAACAAAACAATGAACTGTGTATCTGCGTAATTACTATCAAATTGTTCTTAATTACATGTCTACATAATCAGAAATTGCGAATAAAGTCTTAACTGACACGCATCGCGGCAGACAACAGACAATACCAATAACAGAAGATTATCATCTTGGCGCGCAACTAAGGAACGCAACAGCCAGTCGCGGAGAAGACCACAACGCAGCAGCCTTTCTCACGATACACGTACCGAACTAACCACCTGTCATCGGTACCTCACACCACTTTACGTCATCTTCCCGCTGCTGCCTTCTCAACTGCTCTAAGAAGAGCGTCTACTAGCTGAATATGATGTCTGCAAACCTAGAAATATTGCAGTGCTAACCACTGCCTACCTCGCTTGTTGTCTGTATCTGACTCGGCGAAAGATGACCCCTGACAGTTCTACTGGGCTCGGCGCAGCAGATCCGAGAGCCTCCCTCAACCATAAATGCAACGCTAGCGTGTAAACGTCTCTATAGGAACGTCTCAGTGTTGTCACGGCAATGTAGACGGCTACTGTTTTCGTCTGCAGCCGTTAGTGCTCCGCTATTGAAAGCCAGCAACAGCACTGCGGACTTATAGGAAACTTCTTACGCCGTCTCAGTGTCGACTATAGTTCCGGGTTCGGATGTGCTCAAGTTTTTGCAAATTAATTTTTATATAATTTTTGCCGGATGCCCATTCTCTCGTTGCAGTCCACGCTTACCCATGGCAGAGAAGTCGTGTGCGCTATCCGTCTGTAAATTGTGTGTGATCGTATTTTAACTGTTTGTATTCATTATTTTCTGAGGCAGAAAGTGGGGACGCCCCAGAATTTCTCCTAAACGAGCGCGGGAAACCGCCTAAACACCGCACTCACGCTGGTCCGTGAATCAGCCACGGTAGTTAACAACCGTCGGCCGGATTCGATCCGGATCTGGACCGTCACCGATGTTTTCATCCGGCAAGTTAATGCGCTGCACGTTACGCTGTACGAAATATTGTTACTTTTATTGTATGTTATGGTTAATAATACCAATCCTAAAGAAAGCAGGTGTTGACAGATGTGAAAATTACCGAACTATCAGTTTAATAAGTCACAGCTGCAAAATACTAACGCGAATTCTTTACAGACGAATGGAAAAACTGGTAGAAGCCGACCTCGGGGAAGATCAGTTTGGATTCCGTAGAAATGTTGGAACACGTGAGGCAATACTGACCTTACGACTTATCTTAGAAGAAAGATTAAGAAAAGGCAAACCTACGTTTCTAGCATTTGTAGACTTAGAGAAAGCTTTTGACAATGTTAACTGGAATACTCTCTTTCAAATTCTGGAGGTGGCAGGGGTAAAATACAGGGAGCGAAAGGCTATTTACAACTTGTACAGAAACCAGATGGCAGTTATAAGAGTCGAGGGACATGAAAGGGAAGCAGTGGTTGGGAAAGTAGTGAGACAGGGTTGTAGCCTTTCCCCGATGTTATTCAATCTGTATATTGAGCAAGCAGTAAAGGAAACAAAAGAAAAATTCGGAGTAGGTATTAAAATTCATGGAGAAGAAGTAAAAACTTTGAGGTTCGCCGATGACATTGTAATTCTGTCAGAGACAGCAAAGGACTTGGAAGAGCAGTTGAACGGAATGGACAGTGTCTTGAAAGGAGGATATAAGATGAACATCAACAAAAGCAAAACGAGGATAATGGAATGTAGTCAAATTAAGTCGGGTGATGCTGAGGGAATTAGATTAGGAAATGAGACACTTAGAGTAGTAAAGGAGTTTTGCTATTTAGGGAGTAAAATAACCGATGATGGTCGAAGCAGAGAGGATATAAAATGTAGACTGGCAATGGCAAGGAAAGCGTTTCTCAAGAAGAGAAACTTGTTAACATCGAGTATAGATTTAAGTGTCAGGAAGTCATTTCTGAAAGTATTTGTATGGAGTGTAGCCATGTATGGAAGTGAAACATGGACGATAACTAGTTTGGACAAGAAGAGAATAGAAGCTTTCGAAATGTGGTGCTACAGAAGAATGCTGAAGATAAGGTGGGTAGATCACGTAACTAATGAGGAGGTATTGAGTAGGATTGGGGAGAAGACGAGTTTGTGGCACAACTTGACTAGAAGAAGCGATCGGTTGGCAGGACATGTTTTGAGGCATCGAGGGATCACAAATTTAGCATTGGAGGGCACCGTGGAGGGTAAAAATCGTAGAGATGAGTACACTAAGCAGATTCAGAAGGATGTAGGATGCATTAGGTACTGGGAGATGAAGAAGCTTGCACAGGATAGAGTAGCATGGAGAGCTGCATCAAACCAGTCTCAGGACTGAAGACAACAACAACAACAACAACAATGGTTTTATAGACAAGATTAGCATTTATTCCTGATTTTGAAATGGGTTATTGATAGGTCCATTGAAACTAAACTCACCTTGAGTGTTTTGTCGTGTGCTAAGTTAATTAAAAGCGGTAGTGGTAACATCAAGAGTGCAATGGTAAATCCAATGTTAAATGCAGTGGAGAGAGCGGATAGGTGGAAAGAGTACATTGAAAGCCTCTACGAGGGCAAAGATTTGTCTGATACGATAGAAGAAGAAGCATGAGACGTTTTAGAAGAGATAGCGCACCCAGTATTTTCAGAATTTAAGAGAGCTTTGGAGAACTCAAGTTCAAGTAAAGCAGAAGGGATAGATAATATTCCGTCAGAATTTCTAAAATCACTGGGAGAAACGGAAATAAAACGACTATTCACGTTCGTATGTAGAATGTTTGAGCCTGGCTACATACCATCTGCCTTTCGGAAAAATGTCATCCACACAATTCCAAAGACTGCATGAGCCGACAAGTGCGAGAATTATCGCACAATCAGCTTAACAGCTCAAGCATCCAAGTTGCTGATAAGAATAATATACAGAAGAATGGAAGAGAAAATTGAGGATGTACTAGATGACGATCAGCTTGGCTGTAGGAAAGGTAAAGGCTCCAGAAGGGCAATTCTGACGTTGCGGCTAATAATGGAAGCAAGACTAAAGAAAAATCAAGGCACGTTCATAAGATTTGTCGTCCTCGAAAAAGCGTTCCACAATGTCAAATGGTGCAAGATGTTCCAAATTCTGAGAAAAATAGCGGCAAGCTGTAGGCAAAGACGAATAATATACAATATGCACAAGAGCCAAGAGGGAATAATAAGAGTGGACGACCGAGAACGAAGTGCTCGATTAAAAACGGTGTAACACAGGGATGTAGCCATTACCCCTACTGTTCAATTTGTACTTTGAATAAGCAATGATGGAAATAAAAGAGAGGTTGAACAGTGGAATTAAAATTCAAGGTAAAGGAAAGCAACGATACAATTCGCTGATGACATTGCTTTCCTGAGTGAAAGTGAAGAAGAATTACAGGGTCAGCTGAATGGAATGGATAGTGTAATGAGTACAGAATATGGATTGAGAGTATATCGAAAAAAGACGAAAGTAATGCGAAATAGCAAGAAACTTGACATCAGGATTTATGGTTACAATGTAAATGAAGTTAAGGAATTCTACTACCGAGGGAGCAAAATAACCAATGACGGTTCGGCCGCTGTGGCCGATCGGTTCTAGTCGCTTGAGTCCGGAACCGCGCTGCTGCTACGGTTCAGGTTCGAATCCTGCTTCAGGCATGGATATGTGAGACGTCCTTAGGTTAGTTAGGTTTAAGCAGCTCTAAGTCTAGGGGACTGATGACCTCAGATATTAAGTCCCATAGTGCATACAGCCATTTCATTTTTGAACCAATAACGAACGGAGCAAATACATCAAAAGCAGACATCACTGGCAAAAAGGGCATTCCTGGACAAGAGAAGTCGACTAGTATCAAACATAGGCCTTAATTTGAGGAAGAAATTTATGAGAATATAAGTTTGGAGCACAGCATTGTATGGTAGTGAGACATTTACTGTGGGAGAATCGGGACAGAAGAGAATCGATGGATTTGAGATGTGGTACTACAGACAGATGTTGAAAATTATATGGAGTGATAAGGTAAGGAATGAGGAGTTTCTGTGCAGAATCGGAGAGGATAGTAATATGTGGAAGACACTGACAAGGAGAAGGGACAGGATGATAGGACATCTGTTACGACATCAGGGAATGACTTCCATGGTACTAGAGGGAACTGTAGAGAGCAATAACTGTAGAGGAAGACAGAGACTCGAACACAGCCAGGGAATAGTTGAGGATGTAGGTAGCAAGCGCTGTTCTGAGATGAAGGGGTTGGCACAGGAGAGGAATTCGTGGGGGGCCGCATCAGACCTTTCAGAAGACTGATGACACAAAAAACATATGTTGGTAAAGAACTGTGGCAGATTTCTTGTTGCGTGCTCTTGAGTCCGTTGAAAGTGTCTGTGTTTATTTGCAGGTTCGTACGCCAATCTTCCCAGCGTCTCTCCAACTCTACGTTGACGTAGTAACGGAAACTTTTTGTAGTAAACACGAGGCGTGTTTTTTAAGTAAGTAACGTTTTGAAATTAAAAAAAAAGATGTGCTAAGATATCTCGATAATTTTATTTTTACATGAAAGCCTGTTCTACATAATATCCATCAATACTGAGACACTTGTCATACTGTTGTACCAGTTTTTGAATACCCTCCTCATAGAAGTCTGACGCCTGACTTGTTAACCACTGCATCACCACTGTTTTGACTTCGTCATGGTCATGAAGACGCTGACCGCCCACGTGTTTCTTCAAGTGCAGGAACAGATGTTACTCACTGGGCGTAAGATCGGGGCTGTACGGAGGATGACCTAGAGTTTCCCATCGAAAAGATGTGATGAGATCTCTGGTCTGATTCGCCACATGCGGACGGGCATTGTCTTGCAGCAAAACGATGCCCTTGCTCAACTTCCATGGACTGTTGCTTTGATTCTGGTGTGACGTAGGCCACCCATCTTTCATCGCCCGTAACAATTTGGCTTAAGAAATCATCACCGTCGTTGTGGTACCGCTCAAGGAAAGTCAATGCACTGTCTAAACGTTTGGTTTTGTGCACATCCGTCAACATTTTCGGTACCCAACGTGCGCACAATTTTCGATAATTCAAGTGCTCGATCACAATGCCATACAAAACACTACGAGAAACATTAGGAAAGTCATCCCGCAAGGAGGAAATCGTAAAGCGTATGTTTTCTCTCACCGTTTTGTCCACTTCCTGCACCAAACTTTCATTAACGACCAAAGGACGCCCACTCCGCCGGCCGGAGTTTCGCAGTTTCGAGTCCTGCCTCGGGCATGGATGTGTATGATGTCCTTAGGTTTAAGTAGTTCTAAGTTCTATGGGACTGATGACCTCAGAAGTTAAGTCTCATAGTGCTCAGAGCCATTTGAACCATTTTGAACGCGCACTCCGTTGTTCATCATGCACATTTGTGCGGCCATCTTTAAATGCTCTCACCCACTTTTTACCATTCCATCTCTCATAATGTTTTCTCCGTACACTGCACAGATCTCAAGATGAATATCGATCGCTTTTAGGTCTTTAGCGCTAAGAAATCTTATATAACAGCCCGTACTTCACAGTCGGCGGGACTCGACGATTATCGGAGGCATCTTAAACACTCAGTACACAACGTGAACAAGGAAGAATCAGACTGCAATGGCCTCAGTGCGTAAATTAAGGTACAGCCTTACATGTAAAAATAAAATTATTGAGATATCTTAGCACGTCTTTTTTTAAAATTTCAAAGCGGGACTTAGTTAACAAAACACGCCTCGTAGAATGACTAGAAATTGTACGAGGGCAGTTCAATAAGTAATGCAACACATTTTTTTTCTCGGCCAATTTTGGTTGAAAAAACCGGAAATTTCTTGTGGAATATTTTCAAACATTCCCGCTTCCTCTCGTATAGTTTCATTGACTTCCGACAGGTGGCAGCGCTGTACGGAGCTGTTAAAATGGCGTCTGTAACGGATGTGCGTTGCAAACAACGGGCAGTGATAGAGTTTCTTTTGGCGGAAAACCAGGGCATCTCAAATATTCATAGGCGCTTGCAGAATGTCTACGGTGATCTGGCAGTGGACAAAAGCACGGTGAGTCGTTGGGCAAAGCGTGTGTCATCATCTCCCGCGTGCGGGCCGGCCGTGCACAGCTGTGACTCCTGCAATGGCGGAGCGTGCGAACACACTCGTTCGAGATGATCGACGGATCACCATCAAACAACTCAGTGCTCAACTTGACATCTCTGTTGGTAGTGCTGTCACAATTGTTCACCAGTTGGGATATTCAAAGGTTTGTTCCCGCTGGGTCCCTCGTTGTCTAACCGAACACCATAAAGAGCAAAGGAGAACCATCTGTGCGGAATTGCTTGCTCGTCATGTGGCTGAGGGTGACAATTTATTGTCAAAGATTGTTAGAGGCGATGAAACATGGGTTCATCACTTCGAACCTGAAACAAAACGGCAATCAATAGAGTGGCGCCACACCCACTCCCCTACCAAGAAAAAGTTTAAAGCCATACCCTCAGCCGGTAAAGTCATGGTTACAGTCTTATGGGACGCTGAAGGGGTTATTCTGTTCGATGTCCTTCCCCATGGTCAAACGATCAACTCTGAAGTGCATTGTGCTACTCTTCAGAAATTGAAGAAACGACTTCAGCGTGTTCGTAGGCACAAAAAATCTGAACGAACTTCTCCTTCTTCATGACAACGCATGACCTCACACAAGTATTCGCACCCGAGAGGAGCTCACAAAACTTCAGTGGACTGTTCTTCCTCACGCACCCTACAGCCCCGATCTCGCACCGTCGGATTTCCATATGTTTGGCCCAATGAAGGACGCAATCCGTGGGACGCACTACGCCGATGATGAAGAAGTTATTGATGCAGTACGACGTTGGCTCCGACATCGACCAGTGGAATGGTACCGTGCAGGCATACAGGCCCTCATTTCAAGGTGGCGTAAGGCCGTAGCATTGAATGGAGATTACGTTGAAAAATAGTGTTGTGTAGCTAAAAGATTGGGAAATAACCTGGTGTATTTCAATGCTGAATAAAACAACCCCTGTTTCAGAAAAAAATGTGTTGCATTACTTATTGAACTGCCCTCGTAATATTTAGTTCGAATCTCACCTAATTATTTATCAGAGATGAGAACTCGTTTATTTCTTCCTTGAATACCATTTTTACTCTTACTATAGAGTTGTAATGCGTAATATTGATAATTATAAGTTCCCTTTGTCTTTATCAGAGCAAGAACAAAATCGGAGTCACGAACGTTGCATTCCACACCGAAGATAATGAAAATCAGAGATAATGTTCTGTTTTCTTATGCAAGAAGTAATGTCTTTGGTTCCTGCGCACACAGCAAACTATCTGACGCAGATATTTCTGCAATAAAATGTGATATTACAATGAGCAGGCTGCTATATCGTTACGACAGTAAGTGAAATTTCATTATTAGCTATCTTCCCGGGCGCTGCAAATTTAATGATTAGTTGTGTATGTAAATGAGTGAAACTTCAGGTGTTGCCTTACCACTTACCGACATTCAGGTGCACGACGTTTCCTCAGGGCTGCCTCGATGAGTTCTTATCGCATTGAGGTGTGTGCTGCGTGCACAGCCGGCATCGGACGACCTGTTGTACCGGCGGCCCTCAATCAGGTGTCGCAGGGAACGAATTCGCCACGTCCGCTCCTCGCCACGGCACTAATGAGGCAACGCCGGCCTAACGAGATTACTGCCGGCTGCAGCACGCGCCGCGACTCACGCAGCGCGGACTACAAAGCTGATTCAAATGCCAACGCTTCTAAAAAAAAAAAAAAGTGTAGCCGCGCTTTTGAGTTTACAAAATTATTTACTGTGAATCAGCAACATATGTATTATAGTCTTCAACCTTCTGACACTGCTGCAATTTTATACCAAAAAAGTTATCGTTGTACTGATACACTCAGATGATAAGTCATGCGATAGCAATAGGCAGATATGTAGATGGAGGGAGAAACGCGTACACCAGGTATAAAAGGGCAGTGCATTGGCAGAAATGTCATACACGACGGGAATCAACAGACTTTGAACGCGGAATGGTAGTTGGAACTAAACGCAAGGGTCACTCCGTTTCGGAATCGTTAGGGAATTCAATATTCCGAGATCCACAGTGTGAATAGTGTTCCGAGAATATCAAATTTCGGCATAACCTGTCACTGCGGACAACGCAGTGGCCGATGGCCTTCACTTAACGACCGAGAGCAGCAGCGTTTGCGTAGCGTTGTCAGTGCTAACAGACAAGCAATATTGAGAGAAATGACCGCAGAAATTAATATGGAAAGTGCGACAAACTTATCCGGTAGGGCAGCGCGGCTAAATTTGGCATTAACTGGCTATGGGAGCAGACGCTCGACGCTAGTGCCTTTGCTAAAAACACGATATAGCCTGCAGAGCCTCTCCTGGGCTCGCGACTAAATCAGTTGGATTATATGTAAATTGAAGGTGGAGGGGGAAAAAAAGGAAAGTGCAGGGCTTATGCACCTGAGTAGTAAGCAGGAGATCCCAGGTTCGAATCTCGGTCCGGTACACATTTTCACTCGCGCTGTTGATTTCGTGTTATGTCCCGATGAAACTGATACCAGTAATCCTTTCCCTTTCGGTCTCCCCCTCTCGCTGCCTCAGTTTACATATAATGTATCACAGCTGCGATTTTCGCACTCATACAAATCAGTTGTACCTCAGTCAACTGACCCGGTAAGATGAATCACGATTCCAGGTGGTAAGAGGTGATGGTAGGATTCGAGTGTGGCGCAGACACCATGAAGCCATGGACCCCAGTTGTCAACAAGGCACTGTTCCAACTGGTGGTGGCTTCATGATGATCTGGACTATGTTTCCTTGGAATGGACTTAGTCCTCTGTCTAACTGAAGCTATCACTCACTGGAAATGGTTGAGTCCCGCTACTTGGAGATCATTTGCAGCCATTGATGGACTTTATGTTCCCAAACAACGTTGTTGCATGGTTCAAATAGCTCTAAGCGCTATAGGACTTACCATCTGAGGTCATCAGTCCCCTAGACTTAGAACTACTTAAACCTAACTAACCTAAGGACATCACACACATCCATGCCCAAGGCAGGATTTGAACCTATGACCATATCAGCGGCGCGGTTCCGGAATGAAGCGCCTAGTACCGCTCGGCCACAGCAGCCGGCGCAGTTTTTCTCGCCACCTGGCTTAGCTATGACGTCTCATATGTTTCCCCTGCTGTATGCATTGCCCTCCAGGAAACTTGTTTCCCAGCATTGCTAACCCCTACTTTCGTGGCTGTCACGGCTGTTTTAAGAATCAAGAATCAAGGTGACTATGACAGAGCAGCGTCTGCATGTACAATCTGGACTCTGCAGTGAACATCTTCTACGTATCTCCCTCCCCATGGTGAAGTGTATCAGAACACATTGTCTGCAATGATTTCTCAACTCCCACACCTCTTCCTCATTTTAGGTGGTGTAAATGCCCATAACCCTTTCTGGAGTTACCACTGGCCATGATAAAGCTATCGAAACGTTGCTTACAGAGCTTTTGTGTCTTGAAGACCGATGCTACTACACATATAACTGTGATCTTCCCATTTGCAGTCCTGGTCTTCTCCCCTCTAGCCATGATGACCTGCATGACAGTGATTATTTTCCGATCGTCCTGTTCCTCTCTCATCATTGCTCGCCTGGATGTTCACCCAAATAGCCTCTTAGTAGTGGTGACAGTAATGCCCACCTCTGCCCATGCCCGACGCTTCTCATCACGTGGAGGTATTGATGCAGCTCTCCACAGAGAAGATACACCCATTCTATTGGCAGCAAGCTTGGCAAAGCCCTATTCCTTGGGATATCCCTCACCCCCCAATGTCCCCCCTCCCCCTCTCCCCTGTCGGAAGACAGTACCTTGGTGGAATTCTGAAATCGCCTTGGCCATTGGAGATTGCAGACAGGATCTCCAATGCTATTAGGAGCATCCATTGATGGTGTATCTCTTTCATTTAAATGGCTCCGAGCCTGGGCCCGCCATCTAATAAAACGACAGAAACAAGAATGCTGCTAATTGTATGTTACTGTCATTGTGCCATGAACCCCCCTTCACTGGTTTGGGCAAAGTTTTGACGCCTCTGTGTACACCAGTCCCTCACAGATGTACCTGGTCTCTCCTTCAATGGTGTCTACACTGACAAATATGCTGTCGCCAAACATTTTGCTTTGCATTTTACTTCAGCCTCTCCATCTGAGAACTGTCAGCATGTATTTAGTGTCCTTACAGAGTGGGGAGAATGACATCGCTTTTCAAATGGTTCTCTTCATTGAGTGGGAGTTTCGCTGTACCCCAGCCATTTGCCCTAACATGGCTGCAGTGCCAGAGTGCATCCACAGTCAAATGCTCAAACACCTAAAGGTGGACTGCCGACATCACATTCTTGTCGTTTTGAACCATACTGGAGCGAGGATGTTTTCCCTTCTCTGTGGGGAGAAAGCGTGACCTTCCCAGTACTGATAACGGATAAACGCCCCCATGAGATGGACAGCTGTCGCCCAAGTAATCTCACTAATTTTCTCTGCAATTTGCTTGAGTGTATGGTGAGCCAGCAGCTGTGTTGGTACCTTGAGTCTTGGTCTCTTTTGGCTCTGTCCCAGAGCAATTTGCACCAAGGCCATTCTACTGATGACCATTTGGTCTACTTAGTGTGTGCCATCCAGCCAACTTTTCCGAGTCTCAACGCCTTACCACTGTCTTCTTCAACTTGCAAATGGCTTATGACCACATGGCTGGTGCACTGACAACTAAATTTTTTTTTCAGCAAAAACGCTGATCTTTTCCCATGTTGATTATGTGAGTCTGGCATATGGCTTGACATCGCCTTCAGAGTTGTGGATGCTGAACCCAACACCCCACTGTGGGGTCCAAATTACGACAGGTGTCTTTTGGACCAGTCCGGAAGATCCACCTCTCACAACAGCAGCCAAAGACTGGAGTAACAAACTCAGTTCACATAGTCTTCGCTTTGAATTCCTACTACCCCTGTTGCTTCTTGTCAGGGAGTATTCATGTACACCCCCATGGTGCATACCCCTTCCTTGGATTTGTCTCGATGTGTCCTTAGGACTGAAAGACTAGTGACTCCATGGATTTTCACCCCCTATTTCTGGGCTTTCTAGATGCATTTCAAACCCAGAAATGCATCTAGTAGTGGTATACACTAACTGCTTATGTCTACACACAAGCAGGATATAGTGACCCGTTGGTAGCCATTGCTCGAGGTTTCAGTCATGTTCATTCTTGGATCAGCAAAATGTTCATGGTGATAGTGATTCCCTGAGTACTCTTCAGGCTATCAGTGCTACCATCTACACCCATTGATTGCGACTATTCAGGATCGCCTTTCTTAACTCCATCAAGATGTGTTGTCAGTCGTCTTTGTCTGGACCTCAGGTGATGTTGGAATCCCATGGAATGAAAATGGCCAAGCTGGCAACCAGAAAGTCAACTTTGGAGATAGATGTACTGGAACTGGATCTTTGGTCTATTCAATGCTATCAGTTGTTCGAGATCTGGAACATGGAATGGTGTGCTCCAGTTTCGCTGAACAAACTGCGAGCAATCTAGGGGACCATGACCATGAGGCAGCCTCCCCTTTGTGTTTCTGACAGTGCATCTACCATTCCCTGACGGCTTCACAATGGCCACAATTGACTGACCCATGGTCACATCCTACAACTTGAGGATCCACCCCACAGTCAGCTGGTGGGCATCTGACTGTGGTCCACATCCTACTGGACTGCCCCTATTTGGCCACCTTACGGAGAAACCTCTTGAGCTACTGGACGATGCCAAAGTGACTGCCTTGGTTTTATCTTTTATTCGTGAATGTGGTTTCTACCACCCTCTGTGAGGCAGGCACATTTCCCTCTTTGGCCACTTGAGGAATTGGAGGGATGTCCTGTCGATTTCTCTGAGCCAAGGGACCCATGGCTGCCCACACTAGGTGGTCTGGCCTGGCTCCTACCCTTCCCACCATTTTCTGCTTCTTATTCTTTTATATCTGTCATTGGTTTGCTGTCTCGTCATCGATGTTCTCGTCCATGAGATTTTATCAACTTTCTTGTGTTGCTAGTTTTTCTTGTGGTAATGGAGGGTGAGGGAACACTGCTCAGATGCAGTGGGTGTGCCTCCCATTGCATAACATGTTTCGTGGGCTTCAGCTGATTTCTCTGCTGAGTAATTCAACCTCTTACATCTCTCTAACTTCTGTATGATACTGTGTGTGTGTGTGTGTGTGTGTGTGTGTGTGTGTGTACCTAAGGGACCAAACTGCTGAGGTCATGGGTCCCTAGACTTACACACTACTTAAACTAACTTTGCTAAGAACAGCACACACACCCATGCCCGAGGGAGGACTCGAGCCTCCGACGGGAGGGGTCGCGCAGTGCGTGACATGGCGCCTCAAACCACGCGGTCACTCCTGGCGGCTGTCTGATACAGTGTCTTGGTTTTATCGATTCTCCGTTATAATCGCTTTCATCAGGATTTGTTTTCTGCGTCCTTCCTCTATGAGGACTCTTCCTAGTTTGAGCATATGGATAGATGTACTGATGACCTCCTAATCTGGCCCCTTTAACCCCATCATTCCAATCATCGAAAGGAGAACTATATACACATCTGACTATAGCCACTTTTTCACATTCACCAACACTGCTGCATTGAAGCAATCCAATATCAAACGCCGTACTAATTACACCAGTCTTACGTCTACATGTTTTGCATTGTATTCGTTACAACAAGCATTTTACAAGTTACATCTAATATACAACGTTATAAAGCATTAGTAATTACTATAGTGCAGAGAAAAAAAAATTAAGTGTACATTTGTTCACGAAGCTAAACTAGAACAAGTTACAAGTAGGTAGATTTAAATTATGAAGACTAGCAGGAGTGGTTATGAGAGGTGTGGACGAGGTAGAAAGGAGAATGAAATAAAACACTATCGATGAAGATATGGGAAAAGGAAGTGACGTTACTGATTGAGAGGTAATAAGAACACGCAGCGTAAATGGGAGAAGGTGGAAGCGTTTGCTTTACAATGTGACAGAGGATAAACTAGACAAACAAATTAATTATTGGAGAAACAGTATGAAAATGACAGAAGGAAATCTTCGGCCCTTTCTAAAAGCAACAGGCCATTGAATTGTGTGCAGTGTAGCTTGTAGCCTTTTGCAGAGGCGGATAGCAGCAACAAAGGAAAAAGTATGTGAATGTATTTGTTTTGTTACTGGTATGTAAGTAAAGCGTTATATTTTGATTATGATGAGAGGTACCTAATCTCAGATGCGAAGTATTGTGGTACGTATGTACTGAGGACCGGTGAAGTAAAAAGAAGCCTGTGATAGTCACATAACTTGACTCCCCCAATCAACCTAACTGGTCATAGCGAAACATGGACATGGTCAAATACACAGATGTTGCAGATGTAATGCACACTAGCATTCACGGTTAGTTCTAACCATTTTGTGGTTTCACTATTCGTGTAATGTTGGATTACATCGCCATACTAATGGTTCGGTAGAACGAGTGATTGCACGAGTATACGATTGAGATCATTTGAAAATATGTTTGGAAACTTTGAGTCCATAGAGGCAAGTGGAAGTCTTCATACATGTGGTTACAGTATTTTCTGTCCAGTCAAGACGCTTATCCGAAGTTAAATCTAAATTCTTCACTGTTTTTGATAAGGTATTTGAATGTCCTCGAGAAGAGTAGGAGACAATTGTTCGCGCAGTTCAGAACGTCTTAAATTCTGGTAGTATACTAAAAGTACTAGGGACTATTTCGTATTTGAAGTCCCGGTTTTTGCGCTCATTTTACCACTGAAAACAGATCGTTCATATGCACGGTCGAAGTATTCATTTCTTCAGGTCTGGCACTTACATAAAGCTATAGACGGCCGGCATCAAAATTATTTTTGCAGGAGGGCAGAACGAGAAGATACACAGGGTAACTAAATTCCATTTATAGACGTTGAGCACTTTTAGGGGGGCCCAAGACGAGTAATTTTAGCGTAGGAATTCATGTCCGGAAACTTACCATTTCCTCGCTGAAAGTAAAACCAAATGAAGACAAGTTCACCAAGGAAGGTGGTAACTCCCAGAACAGTCGTGTACAAGCTGACGAAAACCCGCGTACTGCACGCTCCCATGGATTTCAAGAACGCTAAGGTCTGAACATTTGGGTAGGGTGCCTGAATCGGGTCGTACCTTCTGCCACCATGTATCTCGGGTGCCAGATATTTGCAATTCCTAGACGGCGTACTGCATGGGAGCTTGAAAGATGTGCCACTGAGTATATACTAAAACATGTGGTTTCTGCACCATTGTACAACTGCTCATTTTTCACGTATGGTTCGAGATCATCTGGACCAATGCGGGTTGGGGTTGGGTTGTTTGGGGGAGGAGACCAGACAGTGAGGTCATCGGTCTCATCGGATTAGGGAAGGATGGGGAAGGAAGACGGCCGTGCCCTTTCAAAGGAACCATCCCGGCATTTGCCTCGAGCGATTTACCGAAATCACGGAACCTAAATCAGGATGGCCGGACGCAGGATTGAACATCGTCCTACCGAATACGAGTCCAGTGTGCTAATCACTGCACCAGCTCGCTCGGTCTCTGGACCAATGATTTCGGCAGTAGTGGACAGAATGTGATGGTCCAATGAAATTCTTGCTTTGAGAGACCCCTGTGGCATCCATGGAAGACACGGATTACAGATGAGGCGGATGCTGGAGGACAAGAGATTGGTGATGATGCGTACTGTAACGTGGTATGGAGGTACCGTATCTGTGTTGACGTTGGCAGTCATGCTGTCGTCACATCGAGCCCTAATTGTAACTGGACCGATGGAACAAGCGGCAGGGGTCAAAGAGTAATGTGTGTCGTGGTATTTCCCTATTTGCGGGTTTACAGACATGAGTTTGTATGCTAAACTCAACCAGGCTTGTCCCCACTATAAGTCCGCAAAGTGCACAAAGCGAATTTAGGTACATCCTGAAGATTGACTTACGAGGAGAGTACATGCTTCCAGGACGACTTATCGTTCTCCTAGACAACGCGTTGCTGTCTGCTTTTTAAATAGCTTTCGAAGCACTTTGGTGTACTGTATCAAAAATTTTGGCTGTTTCATTTTTCCGAGCAGTATGTCCAATCTGATGCTCTCAGATGCTTTATTGAAGTCTAGTTGTGCCAATATTGTGGCCTCACATTTGTATGCGTTTAACGTATATTTCAGTCACATTAAGTAATGCACTGTTCGTGATTAGGTGTTTACGAAAGATGGACTGATACTTGTCACGTAAGTTGAATTTGCGTAATTATTCAGTAACCTGGTCGTGAACAATACAGGGCTATTACAAATGATTGAAGCGATTTCATAAATTCACTGTAGCTCCATTCATTGACATATGGTCACGACACACTACAGATACGTAGAAAAACTCAAAGTTTTGTTCGGCTGAAGCCGCACTTCAGGTTTCTGCCGCCAGAGCGCTCGAGAGCGCAGTGAGACAAAATGGCGACAGGAGCCGAGAAAGCGTATGTCGTGCTTGAAATGCACTCACATCAGTCATAACAGTGCAACGACACTTCAGGACGAAGTTCAACAAATATCCACCAACTGCTAACTCCATTCGGCGATGGTATGCGCAGTTTAAAGCTTGTGGATGCCTCTGTAAGGGGAAATCAACGGGTCGGCCTGCAGTGAGCGAAGAAACGGTTGAACGCGTGCGGGCAAGTTTCACGCGTAGCCCGCGGAAGTCGACGAATAAAGCAAGCAGGGAGCTAAACGTAGCACAGCCGACGGTTTGGAAAATCTTACGGAAAAGGCTAAAGCAGAAGCCTTACCGTTTACAATTGCTACAAGCCCTGACACCCGATGACAGTCAAACGCTTTGAATTTTCGGCGCGGTTGCAACAGCTCATGGAAGAGGATGCGTTCAGTGCGAAACTTGTTTTCAGTGATGAAGCAACATTTTTTCTTAATGGTGAAGTGAACAGACACAATTTGCGAATCTGGGCGGTAGAGAATCCTCACGCATTCGTGCAGCAAATTCGCAATTCACCAAAAGTTAACGTGTTTTGTGCAGTCTCACGGTTTAAAGTTTACGGCCCCTTTTTCTTCTGCGAAAAAAACGTTACAGGACACGTGTATCTGGACATGCTGGAAAATTGGCTCATGCCACAACTGGAGACCGACAGCGCCGACTTCATCTTTCAACAGGATGGTGCTCCACCGCACTTCCATCATGATGTTCGGCATTTCTTAAACAGGAGATTGGAAAACCGATGGATCGGTCGTGGTGGAGTGTTTAAACCTCCTCTACCAAGAAACGTGCCAGAACTGCGAGCTCGCATCAACGATGCTTTCAAACTCATTGATGAGGACATGCTGCGCCGAGTGTGGGAGGAACTTGATTATTGGCTTGATGTCTGCCGAATCACTAAAGGGGCACATATCGAACATTTGTGAATGCCTAAAAAAACTTTTTGAGTTTTTGTATGTGTGTGCAAAGCATTGTGAAAATATCTCAAATAATAAAGTTATTGTAGAGCTGTGAAATCGCTCAATCATTTGTAATAACCCTGTACATTCCAGTGCTTTGGGTACAGTGGGTTCGATGTTAGCAGTAGGTGAGACACTGATGCTTTCCATTCACGAGAGAAGAATGAAATGTATGTTAACACAGGATATAAGGTATTTTCTACGTTCTTTATCATTGTCATGGTGACACGGATGAGGTGTTTTTCGTACATGGATTGTACATATTAAAGCATGTTTGTCGTAGAGGACAGTGAGTTTATTTTGAGTCCACGGATTTTGCCATGCGTTGTCGGCGCTCTGATAATCTGATGGCACGAGGTTCCTGAGAAATCAGGCGTTAACAGCGTCACGATCTGTATTTGTAATGTTTCCGTAAGTTATGTGACACGATTTGAATTTTGGGATCTCTGAGAAATTGACAAGGAGGCTTACGTCACGTACTGAAAGGTCTGGATGCGAAGTTTGCTCTAGGTCTCTTACTTTGTCAATATTTTTCATTTAGATTTCAGCTATAAGAATACGACTGTAATGAGAGAAAGCTCATGTATTTGAAATTAAACCACCTCCTTAAGTTTATTATGCAGGAAGTGTCTTTCGACAAATCTGTTTTCATGTCTTAGAGTATGGTGACGTGTTCGTATTGACACTTGAGTGAATATAATTCCGTCCGAAGCGAGGTCATTGAGCTGAGTTTTTAAGGTTTATAAACGACACTATTTTAGCACTTGCGGCTTTGTAGACGTATTTCAATGAACGTGATTCTGCCCGTTTTTCTTCGTTACAGTTTATGTGCTTAAGAGTTTTGGTTTGCGGTCAGATCGTATGACTTCCTTGAAGTATTACGTACCACTTCTTAGAGAAGGGGACTCGACGTATTATGTTTATTTCTGAAGTTAGTTAAATGTTCCATAGATCAGTAAAACGATCCTTTTATCGAATCAGCTTACATGACAGGTGTAAATAATTAATGTTCTGTATTTTGTCCAAGTCATGTAACTACCCTTAGAAACGAGTTTTTTCTTTTTTTACTGACTACCAGTTTTTAAGTAGAAATTCATCCATGGAACAGAAGAGGTTGACCAGGAGAAATGATTTTAAATTAAATTTAAAACTTGTTTTCCTAAGTGTCAGACGTTTTATGTTTTTCAGCAAATGGTCAAAATTTTTTATTGCTGCTTATTGAACTTCTTTCTGAGCCACTGACAGCTTCAGCACTGGGCAGTAACGCTCATTTTTCCATATTGTAGTGCATATCATTGTTCTTGTCAAACAGTGACGAATAATTTATGACAAATTTGATTATTTTTACTCCTCGCTTTTGCGCAATCAGTACTTTCTTTCTAAGTGGCGAGGTACCTCAGAAATTATTCTATAAGATATTATTGAGTGGAAATACGAAAAACATGTGAGGATGTTGATGTGTTTGTTTCCAAGATAAGTAATTACACGAAGAGCAAAAGTAGCTCAGCTTAATTGTTTGAGCTCGGTAATATGCTTCTTTCAGTTCCAGTTTTGTCATCGTTATGTACACCAAAAAAGGTGGAGCATTGTACTCTATGATTTAATCTCTTTGTTGTACAGAACTGGATACAGTGCTTCTTTTTTCAAAACGTAGGGAGAGTCCAATTTCTGAGGATCACTTTATAATTTTTTGTTGCTTTCTCTCTAGTGGAAATTGTTATAACACTAATTCTGCTTGGTGAATGTTAAGTGAAGGGTCATCAACTTATATAAGGAATAGAAGTGGACCCAAAATTGAACCCTATGGGACTCTTGTTGTGATTTCTGGCCAGTCACAAAAATTTTTTACCGTTGTGACATTGTTTGAATTATTTAGCAGAACATTTTACATTATGTTTGTTAAGTATGATTTAAACTGGCTGTGTGTAAAGCTTTAAACTCCATAAAAGCCGCCACCGGGGCCTTGCAAAAGAAAGAGCGGTTCAGGAGGCATTCTTTGGGTCGTCACTTGCCTACCTGCACGGGTCGATAGGTGGGCGGTGTCGCGTCGGCGGAGGGCCCAGCACCGTGACGCCACAAGCACGGTTCCTCAACTCTAAAAATTCCTTTTAGCTGTAGTATCGTGCAGTCGCTGGAGTTATTAAAATCTCATCAGTTACACCAACAACTTTACACATTATGTATGGATCAGATGCGACTTCCGGTGTGCCCCATGGAAGTGTGATGGGACCCTTTCTGTTCATGCTGTATATTGATGATCTTATAGACAATATTAATAGTAACGTTAGACGTTTCAAATACGACAGAGTTGATTTATAATAAAGCACTGTCTGAAAGAAATGCGCAAATATTCAGTTGGATCTTGGTAAGATTTCAGAGCGGTGCGAAGACTCAACTTGGTTCAAACGTTCAGGAAGGTAAAATTGTGCATTCACAAAACGAAAAAATGTAGTGTTCTTTGACTATAATATCAATGAGGCATAGCTGAATTCAGCCAATTCACGGATATTTGGGTGTAACAATTTGTAGGGATGTGAAATGGACGAGCACATACTCTCAGTTATAGGAAAGGCAAGTGGCAAATTGTGGTTCTTCGACAGAAAACTAGGGAAATTCAATAATTCTACAAAGGAACATGTATACAAAACACTTGTGTAGCCCATCCTACAATATCGCTCGAGTTATAATTATCAGGGGATATTGAACAGATGCAAAGAAGGGCTGCACAAATGGTAACAGCTTTTTTCTGACCCGTGGGAGAGTGTCACGAAGATGCTGAACAAACTTAACTGGCAGTCGCTAAAAGATGGATGCAACTATCCTGTGAATACCTGCTTAGAAATTTTCTAGAACCAACATTAAATGAAGAATCAAGGAATAGACACAACCTTTCACTTCAATGTGACTACCGCCTATGTTCGACGTCAAAGTGCAATGACCACTTACAGACGGCTGGTGACAGCACTAGAGGTGGGAAGTATATAAAGCGTGTCCGGGGGGGGGGGGGGGGGGGAGGAGACGTGGAAACAGTGCAGTCGTTTGTCACGAATTTTGCATGAGAACGAGACATGCACTCGACCCCCCTCCTTACCACCACCTAATTAATTATGCACACAATGGTAACGAAAGGAAATGATGGTGGACCCTGCTAGTTGGTAAAATACGGAGTGCACACTTACAATAATTGATAAAAATTGTAACCTACTCAAAGAAAAAAGAGCTTTATCATAATAAACAAGAGAAAATGGGTTTCTGCATATGTCTGCGAAATGATATGCGGATTAAATATTACAATGCCATTTATTATACATGAGAACATAAAGGCACATGATTATCGACACAAACAGTAGGTTAAAGGACAGAGTATACTGAAATATTAGTGAGAATTGGCTCGAGAACAAGGGGCTCCTACTCTCAGTGATGCGATAGATTGACGATGATGACTGGAGGTCCTAATGAATCAAATATTGCTCTCCCGACTAGATAGCAGTATCGCGATTAGTAGTGAGAGCTCAAATGGTATCACATGGAGAAACAAGCAAGGTGGACTTGTAGCAAAGCGAGCGCGCGTGCTGCTGAGGGATTCAGTATAAAATTGATAAAGTCCTACAATGCCGGAGCCTCAAAATACTGTACCAGTACTGAAATCTGCAGCACGCCGTCGGTAGGCAGCGTCCTGATGATGTAGGCGCCGACTTCTGCTGTGCAGCAACTCTGTGTCAACCCCTGGCCTCGAAGGTTGTCCGAGAATTCTAAGTTCTGCCCGAAAAGTGCAAGACCGTCCGATTCCGACGAAGACCAGATCCCGAGTTCCTGTGCCCGCACAACGCAAGAGCGAAGCAAACATTGCTCAACTCCCTACTATTCTGGAAAACCGCGAATCAGCATTCAGTGCTGATTCCAAAATTCCCCCACCATGTCTCAGAACATCATTCGCACCAATAGCAACCATTCCCTCCAGTTTCGAGCAGGGCTTCATGATGTTAACTAGCCTTAGTTTAGGTTGGCCAGTCATGCCGCTGCTATTCAGCTGAGGGCACTGAACTTGACGTTTGACCGGCTACGAAAACAACATGCATAGACCACCAGCCATCCAACGCCAGACAGTCGCGCCCACCTGGGCACAGTCCAAAATTATTCTCAGAATCAAGAGGACAATGCAGTCAGTCGGTGCCAGCAGTGTTCGTTCCGGACGCGCCGGAACGGTAAACACATAAACTGCGGCGACACTAAGACGTCTCGCAGGTCGTTTCGCCCTGCATACAATACGCGAAACTCGACCGACGTCAGTCGTTCCGCCAGGCGCTTAACCCCACTGATGTACGACTGTCTCAGTATTCACAGAAGTGCAGCCCCCAACCGGAAAAGCTATGTGCCGCGTCCTCCGGTGCTCGCTTCGCACAGTGCCCCACGGAAGTAAACCAACATGCATAGGAATCAAGTGAAAAGTATTTTGAGCTCTCAGTACAAATACTCTCATTACAATAACCTTATTCGGCCTGTTACCACTGTGCAGTGACATAAAACATTAATAAAATTGATGAAAATGAGAGGCGATACGCAGAAGAGAGCATGGAACCTCTCACGTTGTTACCTGACACCCAAAAGGGCATGATCATTGGCTTTCGGGCCAAAGGTGGAAGCGTTTCCAAAACAGCTAAGTTTGTAAACTGCTCGATTACCACCATGGGTAGAGTCCAGAGTGCATTGAAAAATGGCGCTATCCAAAATCGGCGCCGAGGCAACTCTGATGCACCACAGGCTAATAGACATGCAACTATTGAGCAGTTGACCTCCCAGATGAAACTTGGTGCTCCTAACAGTGTCTCCTCAGCGACAGTTCAGCGGACGTTACAGTGTATGGACTTCTGCAGCAAGCGCCTGGGTCAGGCGCCATGCAGACGGATGGTCATCGGAGAGAAAGGCAGTAATTTACACGCCAGTACTTGAACTGGAATCAATTTAGTGACGACATGTGGGCTTTCAGATGAATCACGTTTTATACTGTACCGGGCAGATGAACGTTGGCGTGTACAGCGTGAAACGTCTGAAAGCAAACCCTCTGCAACTTCGTCGGAAGAGTCCTGGCCGGAGGAGGGAGCATTATGGTCTGAGGAATGTTTTCGTGGCATTCCGTAGGTGATATGGTCATTCTGGAAGGCACAGTGGATCAACAGCTACTCTGGAAGGCATAGTGGATGAACAAAAGTTTGCATCTATTTCTAAGGGACCATGTCCACCCCTACATCCAGTTTGCTTTTCCTTGGCAAAGTGGCATGTACTACCAGGACAATACAACGTTTCACACCGCTCTCTGCGTACGTGCGTGGTTTGAAGAGCACTAGGATGGAAATATGGAAATGAGCGTTTGGCGTCATTGGCCGGGAGGGCCCTTGCGGGCAGGTCCGGCCGCCTTGGTGCAGGCCTTATTACATTCGACGCCACATTGGGCGACCTGCGCGCCGGATAGGGATGAAATTACGATGAAGACAACACAACACCCAGTCCCTGAGCGGAGAAAATCCCCGACCCAGCCGGGAATCGGCAGTCCGTCACGATGACACTCAGCTATCGGGGTGGACAGAGCACTAGGAAGTCTTCACATTGCTCCCCAGGCCTCCAAACTCCACAGATTTTAAATCCGATCGAGAATCCGTGGGACCACCTCGAGTATCATGTCGTTTTTGGAAACCCAGAATCTACTATGTAGGAATCAACATGAATTCCGGAAACAGCGATCGTGTGAGACCCAACTCGCTTTATTTGTTCATGAGACCCAGAAAATATTAGATAAAGGCTCCCAGGTAGATGCTATTTTTCTTGACTTCCGGAAGTCGTTCGATACAGTTCCGCACTGTCGCCTGATAAAGAAAGTAAGAGCCTACGGAATATCAGACCAGCTGTGTGGCTGGATTGAAGAGTTTTTAGCAAACAGAACACAGCATGTTGTTGCCAATGGAGAGACGTCTACAGACGTTAAAGTAACCTCTGGCGTGCCACAGGGGAGTGTTATGGGACCGTTGCTTTTCACAATATATATAAATGATCTAGTAGATAGTGTCGGAAGTTCCATGCGGCTTTTCGCGGATGATGCTGTAGTATACAGAGAAGTTGCAGCATTAGAAAATTGTAGCGAAATGCAGAAAGATCTGCAGCGGATAGGCACTTGGTGCAGGGAGTGGCAACTGTCCCTTAACATAGACAAATGTAATGTATTGCGAATACATAGAAAGAATGATCCTTTATTGTATGATTATATGATAGCGGAACAAACATTGGTAGCAGTTACTTCTGTAAAATATTTGGGAGTATGCGTGCGAAACGATTTGAAGTGGAATGATCATATAAAATTAATTGTTGGTAAGGCGGGTACCAGGTTGAGATTCATTGGGAGAGTGCTTAGAAAATGTAGTCCATCAACAAAGGAGGTGGCTTACAAAACACTCGTTCGACCTATACTTGAGTATTGCTCATCAGTGTGGGATCCGTACCAGATCGAGTTGACGGAGGAGATAGAGAAGATCCAAAGAAACGCGGCGCGTTTCGTCACAGGGTTATTTGGTAAGCGTGATAGCGTTACGGAGATGTTTAATAAACTCAAGTGGCAGACTCTGCAAGAGCGGCGCTCTGCATCGCGGTGTAGCTTGTTGTCCAGGTTTCGAGAGGGTGCGTTTCTGGATGAGGTATCGAATATATTGCTTCCCCCTACTTATATCTCCCGAGGAGATCACGAATGTAAAATTAGAGATATTCGAGCGCGCACGGAGACTTTCAGACAGTCGTTCTTCCCGCTAACCATACGCGACTGGAATAGGAAAGGGAGGTAATGACAGTGGCACGTAAAGTGCCCTCCGCCACACACCGTTGGGTGGCTTGCGGAGTATAAATGTAGATGTAGATGTAGAAAACATTAATAAAATTGTTGAAAATGAGAGGCGATACGCAAAAGAGAGCATGGAACCTCTCACGTTGTCATAATATGGAAACGGAGCGATTTACCTGACACCCAAAAGGGCATGATCATTGGTTTTCGGGCCAAAGGTGGAAGCGTTTCCAAAACAGCTAAGTTTGTAAACTGCTCGACTGCCACCATGGGTAGAGTCCAAAGTGCATTGAAAAATGGCGCTATCCAAAATCGGCGCCGAGGCAACTCTGATGCACCACAGGCTAATAGACATGCAACTATTGAGCAGCTGACCTCCCAGATGAAACTTGGTGCTCCTGACAGTGTCTCCTCAGCGACAGTTCAGCGGACGTTGCAGTGTATCGACTTCTGCAGCAAGCGCCTGGGTCAGACGCCCATGCAGACGGATGGTCATCGGAGATAAAGGCAGTAATTTACACGCCAGTACTTCAACTGGAATCAACTTAGTGACGACATGTGGGCTTTCAGATGAATCACGTTTTATACTATACCGGGCAGATGAACGTTGGCGTGCACAGCGTGAAACGTCTGAAAGCAAACCCTCTGCAACTTCGTCGGAATAGTCCTGGCCGGAGGAGGGAGCATTATGGTCTGAGGAATGTTTTCGTGGCATTCCGTAGGTGATACGGTCATTCTGGAAGGCACAGTGGATCAACAGCTACTCTGGAAGGCATAGTGGATGAACAAAAGTTTGCATCTATTCCTGAGGGACCATGTCCACCCCTACATCCAGTTTGCTTTTCCTTGGCAAAGTGGCATGTACTACCAGGACAATACAACGTTTCACACGGCTCTCTGCGTACGTGCGTGGTTTGAAGAGCACTAGGATGGAAAAATTGAAATGAGCTTTTGGCGTCATTGGGCGACCTGCGCGCTGGATAGGGATGAAATTATGATGAAGACAACAGAACACCCAGTCCCTGAGCGGAGAAAATCCCCGACCCAGCCGGGAATCGATTCCGGGCCCCTTAGGACGGCAGTCCGTCACGATGACACTCAGCTATCGGGGTGGACAGAGCACTAGGCTGACTTTACATTACTCCCCAGGCCACCAAACTCCACAGATTTTAAATTCGATCGAGAATCCGTGGGATCACCTAGATCGGGCTGTACAGGCCATGCACCCTCAAATGAGCAACTTAGCGCAGCTGGCCATGGCACTGGACTCGACATGGCTCCACTTCCCGGTCAGTACCTCCCAGAACCTCAGTGATTGTTCTTGCATGTCTCGCAGAGGTCTGTGCTGCAAAACCTAGTTATACAAGCTTTTGACAGGTGATCACTTTAATGTGACTGGTCAGTAAAGAACCCTTTACGTGCCGCTTCCACGGCCTTGCCGCAGTGGATACACCGGTTCCCGTGAGATCATCGAAGTTAAGCGCTGTCGGGCGTGGTCGGCTCTTGGATGGGTGACCATCCGGGCCGCCATGAGCTGTTGCCATTTTTCGGTGTGCACTCAGCCTCGTGATGCCAATTAGGGAGCTACTAGACCGATTAGTAGCAGCTTCGGTCAAGAATACCATCATAACGACCGGGAGAGCGTTGTACTGACACCACGCCCCACCTGTCCGCATCCTCCACTGAGGATGACACGGCGGTCGAATGGTCCCGGTAGGCCACTCGTGGCCTGAAGACTTAAGTGCTTACGTGTCGCTTCCATTCGGATCGCGAAGACAACCTTCGAGTAATTAAAGTATGCACAGGGCCCTTTAAGCAGTCATTCTTCCTGCGATCCACGCCTGAATATAACTGGAGAAAGTCCTAATAATTTGTACAATGGGTCGCACCTATTCCCACGCACTTCGCAGTGTTTTCCGGAGCGTACGTATGTTGATGTAGATAATGTGAAAGTAGAAGTATGGCGTGTAATTAACGCAACATGAATTACTGACCAGTAACTTCTGATAGATTTGTGAACGATATACTGCCATATATTTTCAGAGGACCGCCAATGCAACTTTGGTAGTATTAAGAGTTATTTATGATGATATGAATTATCCTAAGGTGTTGTACATTGCTACAAAGCTACCGCAGACCATGGTTTCATGAGAAAAGATAGCTGCAACAATACGTGCTCCAATGACTGCGCAACAGTCCCATGGTTTCAAGTCTTGCTGAGGTTCTTAATGATAGAAACACGGATTTTCTAAGATATATCAGAGTCTACATGGCCCGATAAATGCAGCTACGCTTAAACACAAGAAAAGAGAATTTCAGGGGAGCCATTTGCAGGATTGATGTCGAGCGACGGTAACAGTATTTATCGATCGGCGCATTATCGGTACTTTGTAAGGTTTGCTTTTGTGCACAAGTCTGTGAACAGATGCTGTGGACACACAGTCTGAACCCCAGAATGAGTCAACGATTTCTCGGACTTCATTCAAGGCCAACTAGGGAGCACTGTAAACTCATCCTGGAGCACACGCACAATGAGAAACACCGAGTAAATGTCACCCAGCGGCTCTTCAAAGAGAGATCGCTGGGGAGAAAGACTTATTACTGCTACAATATATGGAAATATTCTGCTTGTCTGCTTTACACAAGATTTCTTATATTTGATTTTTGTAGAAAGACTATTCAGCCGTTACATGTTGCCCGACAGCAATTGCCGCAACGATTTCCATCCCTTTTTTCACAGTTTTCCAATTTATTTTCTTTCTGAGTAACAAATTTGGGAGCGGCGCACAAAATCAGTCGCGCCGCTTTGTTTATCGAGCGGCCATTTTTGTAAAACACGCAAGAGAGGCCGGCAGCGCGCGGGATTTGCAGCGGCGCGGCTCGCAAATCCAATTAGCAGTGCTGCCACCTGCCGCGCGTCTCATTAGCTGTAGCGGCGCACGTGGACAGAGCGAAGCCCTGGTCCCACACACTGCGATCCTTAACGCGCTAGCCGAGGTATCTGCTGCACAAGGATATCAACTACACAAAAGCCAATAGAAACCGTAGAGACACACTTCGGTGGCAAAAGAATTACATTCGATCATAGATTTAACGAATATTGATCAAATGACAGATGGATCAACGGAATACGTTCCAGTCGACGAATTCAAATTTCCATTACCATGTGTAGTAATACGTCTATAGTAGAGGCAGGCGACCAGTCATATTTGACACAACATTGAAATATAGAAATGTCTTGATCCCAGAATTCTTTTATTAAGCGTTACGCTTTCCAAAATTTCATCGTCAAACTGAAGCTGTAGAATGAAGTGTACAAGAAATTAATGACAGAAAATATACGGGAGTGAGTACATAAAGTGGATATAATACAAATCTCGTCTCATATAGACATATTTGACAGTGCCGTCGTGTATCGAATAGAACCAGTGCCACGGCGATTAAACTATCAAAATGGTTCAAATGGCTCTGAGCACTATGCGACTTAACAGGTGAGGTCATCAGTCCCCTAGGACTTAGAACTACTTAAACCTAACTAACCTAAGGACATCACACACATCCATGCCGGAGGCAGGATTAGAGCCTCCGACCGTAGCGGTCGCGCGGTTCCAGACTGAAGCCCCTAGAACCGCTCGACCACATCGGCCGGCCAGTATTCTAAAAGAGGACGGACAAGCGTAGGGTGGGCAGTCTCCTTAGTAGGTCTGTTACATTTTCTAAGTGTCCTGCCAGTAAAACGCAGTCTTTTTGATAGCGTTCCCCACAACATTTTCTATATGTTCCTTCCAATTTAAATTGTTCGTAATTGTAATACCTAGGTATTTAGTTGAATTTACGGCTTTTAAATTAGACTGATTTATCGTGTAACCGAAGTTTAACGAATTCCTTTTAGCACTCATGTGTATGACCTCACACTTTTCGTTATTTAGGGTCAACTGCCGCTTTTCGCACCATTCAGATATTTTTTTCTAAATCGTTTTGCAGTTTCTTTTGACCTTCTGATGACGTTATTAGTCCATAAACGACAGCGTCATCTGCAAACAACCAAAGTCGGCTGCTCAGATCGTCTCCCAAGTCGTTTATATAGATAAGGAACAGCAAAGGGCCTATAACACTATCATGGGGAACGCCTGAAATCACTTCTGTTGTACACCATGACTTTCCGTCAATTACTACGAACTGTGACCTCTCTGACAGGAAATCGCAAATCCAGTCACATAACTGAGACGATATTCCATAAGCACGCAATTTCACTACGCTTGTGCGGTACCCTGTCAAAAGCCTTCCAAAGTGATCCTGCTATGAAAAGAAATAGTACCGCAGACCATCATTCCTGGTTGTCGGGCCGTATGGCGGCAGTCAGGTTGGGATCCCACCGTTGTCCAGAGGGGGTGGGGGGGGGGGGGCTCTCCAGACACGTCTTCGGCCTGGAATCTCATTGAGTGGAATAAAATTGTCTTCACTGATGAATATCGCTTTGAACTGAGGCCCGATGACCAGCTCGATGACAGCGGTGGAAAGCCAGTCTGACCACACACCACATCACGAACATCCACCACAAGATGTTGATGATGTGTGGAGCAATACAGCTTCGAATGTCATTTAATTTTTAAGTAGAATGAAATAATGTACTGCAAATCTTCCACAATTCGCTGCTTTGACGACTAGAGGGAACCCGTAACACATTGTCGTTTTTAGCTAATGTACTATTGTAATTAAAAACAAGGATAATGAAAATTCCTGACTTAACCACAGGGTAACTTTTCTGCATAAGGTGTGTGTAACGTAAGAGAGTAGTGAAGGATTTCACCATATAGTTAAATATTCAAGCCACTGAAGGTATTTACTTACAGTCAGTCATCTGGTAATCTCTTAGCTCCTTCCTTATCAGAATACATGTCAGTTCTGGAAGTGTCACCTGCTACGTTGATAACGAGCTTACTAACAACAGAAACCACGAAGCCAACCAGGCGCAGCATTTTCTCTTCTTTTTTTATGACGAGTCGTTCTATATCCCGCCAGGGTTGGGCAGCGACGTGTGCAAAAGCTGCGTGCGTTAGTTCCAGTACGTCTGGCAGCTTAACAGTCGGGCCAAATCCTGCAGCTTGGCTCCAGATAAGTTCCGTTGGGTTCATATTGTAATGGCACAGTAGAAAATGTAAGAATGCAGCATTTGTATGAAGTGCTCGATGCCGTGAAAACGATTGTTTTTCATGTTTCTACGATACTTATCTACCTTTATGGTATAAAACGACGGACATGGCCAAAATATAAGAGCATTTGGTTTTTCATTTTTGCCTTAAAAATTTATATTGTTATGATTTCTTAATTTAAACAACTTTTATGAACAGTCCTTCATAAAACATCCATAATTAAGAGTTTGTATTTGAAATGGAAACAGGAATTTCGAGTCCAATATATGATTAGAAACAACAAGACATGCATTATTCATAAAAATGATGATGAGTTTTATAATTACGTGATGTAGGTATTTCAAATTGAACGAAAAACGGAAAAATGTATGGGGGGAGATTTGAACCAACGCACGAGTAATCACAATTAATTCACATTTCATTACACTACCGACTACGCTATAGGTTCGCTAAATTTTCGGTTATTATCTGCAGTGTGTATAACGCTGGGAAAACTTCAGAGCCGATTATCTCCGTAAATGTGTGAAGAACATTAAGAACAGCCTATTTCTTGGCACTTTTTAACCGTGTTCCACGTGTGTTGTTTCACTGCGGAGCAGAAAACAGCCTCAGCCATTTTCACACTGCGAGTTAACAGCACGACAATCAGAGCACAACGCTGCAGAGGCTGAGACTGTACACGATTTTTGAAATAAAAGCTATGTGGCTAAAGCGTGATTAGGAAAAACGTTGATGGCTTTTAATACGTTTGAATATCTTAAAGTTTCATTTAACGTAATTTAGTAATAATATATCTAATACATAAGAAGGACCTACGTCCAAGAGCGTAACAACACCAGTGTACGTCTGCTACGGCTTCTGAGAAATCATCGCGTTTGTGTTTGTTTATGTCAGGTTCATTCTTATGATGAAAGGATTATAGCGCTCCTTACGGTGCGATTCGGCACTAGCGAAGTACGCGAGACAAAACTAGATGTATTTCGCTACAGATTGACACTACAATCAGCTCTGTAGGCACTATGAATTAATTTATATCAATTTTAAGGTTGTAAAATCCTTTCTGAAACACCCTGTATTTGTGAGAAACAACAATATGAATGTAATCGCTACTCGTTTCTCTAGCGACAATTTAAGCAGTGCTCTCGGGTTCTACCGTAACCACACCCTCGTAAATCACGACATATTTGAAATAAAGCGCATAGATTACAAACATCATAGTTTACACCAGTTACTAAGACAACCACAGATAGCATTCAGTAACAGGCAGTCTACATCCTTGCGCGTATCCTTCGCATCGTAAACCCATAACGTTAAACAGGACATCATGGGTCAAAGCAGACGGATGGAATCAGACCTTGCGCTTCAACCATACCAATACGTGTTTTCCAGGATGTACTGGAAACAAGACTTGTTAGTAGCCCTGTCAAGAAGCAATACTTCACGGAGGTGTGCTGTTAGCAGGAGACCATAAATGAAAATGCCTGCATTCTCCTCATGAGGCTGCATGGCCGTAAGGTGTGGATGTGAAGTGAGAGAAAAAAAGGCGGGCACATGAAAATAAATCTTTCTGTTAACAGGAGTTGTAGTCCATTCGTTCACTCACCCGGTGAAAATCCCTGCTACCGCCGGTAATCGAACCCGGAACCCTGAGCTCGGGAAGCGAGGACGCGACCGCGAGACCACGAGCTGCAAATCGCAGCGTTGAACAATACAACAATGAGACGAGTTGCAGGCAAGACCGGCCATTTCGACGGACGCTAAACTGGCCGAACTGAGAGATGTAGTGCCGCCTTCGCCTTCACAAACTATGTGGAGACCATCTCCCCAAACGTAGGTTTAGTGTTAGTGTTCAGAAAGCGATTCAGAAGTAAAATTTCGTGCCTATCACATTCGCTGTGTGCGAGAATCGAAGGCACCGTACAAAGAAACTCGTTGAGTGTATTGAACGTGGTTCCATTCATCTGTTGACATCCGTGGAATTGCAGAAGTGGACCTTATTTTCTTCGCAGATGAGTCGCCCATTCACCTTAGTGGATACGTGAATAGGCAAAACGCAAGAATTTGGTCAACCAAAACTCCACATAACACTTCTTTCACTGTCAGAAAACTAAAGAATGGTGTGCCATATGGCATTCTCGAATAGTAGATTCAATTTTCTTTGAAACTGCAGTGAACTGTGTTTTTACCAAGACATCGTTACACAGTTAATTTCCCTTCTTGAGGATATGAACGTTTTTGTTGATCGCAGGAGAACAATGTCACTTGTTACACATCTGATTAAACAATTCATTTCTTAATCGAATTTTTTGGTGATGGTTTCATTTCTAAAAGCTTATGGCCTCCACGAGCTCCTAATTTAACGTCTCCAAAGCTCTTCCTGTGGGCCTACATAATGGGAAGGGTATATACACTTCTTGACGACCAGGCGGGGTGGCCGAGCGGTTCTAGGCGCTACAGTCTGGAACCGCGAGACCACTACGGTCGCAGGTTCGAATCCTGCCTTGGGCATGGATGTGTGTGATGTACTTAGGTTAGTTAGGTTTCAGTAGTTCTAAGTTCTAAGGGACTGATGACCTCAGCAGTTAAGCTCCATGGTACTCAGAGCCATTTAAAAAAGAACCACTTCTTGACATTTGCTAAGGAACAACTGACCCTTGTTAAGAAACAACAGCCAGTTGCTAAGGAACAACCGACATCCGCTACAGAATACCCGACCAACGATAGTAAAAGGAAATGTAGATGGTGGGACGTGTTATCTGCAG
This sequence comes from Schistocerca piceifrons, assembly GCF_021461385.2. Lineage (NCBI taxonomy): Eukaryota > Metazoa > Arthropoda > Insecta > Orthoptera > Acrididae > Schistocerca > Schistocerca piceifrons. The sequence goes on from NC_060144.1 coordinate 197,533,719, forward strand.
GAAAGCCCGCGCACGAACTCTCTGTATGTATTCTACAGTTCATGCATTACGGTATTTGACGACGGTTGTTGTGGAACCGCTTAATGCGATATTCGTGTGGTACGGAAACACGTCTGTAAGACATCATTTGAGTGGTTGCGATCGTGGACGAGCAGTTGGACGACTACTGTGGCCAAAGTGACAGGTGCTCTAAAAAGTGTCATCTCGAGATTTTAAAAAGCCGCTGACGGTGGAAATGCTATGCGAAAGAATGCCGGTCGACCGTAGGCAAACCACCACACCGCAAGAGATCGATACGTAGCCACAGAGGCGAAAAGGAACAGACATCTCACTCGTGCCGGCCGCTGTGGCCAAGCGGTTCTAGGCGCTTCAGTCCGGAACCACGCGGCTGCTACGGTCGCAGGTTTGAATCCTGCCTCGGGCATGGATGTGTGTGATGTCCTTAGGTTAGTTAGGTTTAAGTAGTTCTAAGCCTAGGGGACTGATGACCTCAGATGTTAAGTCCCATAGTGCTTAGAGCCATTTGAACCTTTTGAATCTCACTCGTAGGCAAATAGCTTCAGACCTTGCGACCGCTACCGGTACACAACTCTCTGCCAGAAACATTTCTAGACGACTAAATCTGGCTGGTTTGTATACTCGGAAACCTGTTAAATGGATCATACTTCAACCACGCCATCGTCGAGAAAGAGTTAGTTAGTGTAGGGAGCATGTTGGTTGGGGTCCGTAGCTCGTGGTCGTGCGGTAGCGTTCTCGCTTCCCACGCCCGGGTTCCCGGGTTCGATTCCCGGCGGCGTCAGGGATTTTCTCTGCCTCGTGATGACTGGGTGTAGCCGGCCGCGGTGACCGTGCGGTTCTAGGCGCTGCAGTCCGGAACCGCGGGACTGCTACGGTCGCAGGTTCGAATCCTGCCTCGGGCATGGATGTGTGTGATGTCCTTAGGTTAGTTAGGTTTAAGTAGTTCTAAGTTCTAGGGGACTGGTGACCTAAGATGTTAAGTCCCATAGTGCTCAGAGCCATTTGAACCATTTTTTTTGACTGGGTGTTGTGTGATGTCCTTAGGTTAGTTAGGTTTAAGTTGTTCTAAGTTCTAGGTGACTGATGACCATAGATGTTAAGTCCCATTGTGCTCAAAGCCATTTTTTGTTGGTTGGGGCCAGCAACTACGGGGAGGACTGGGGGCAACACCCCCCCCCCTCCCCAAGGACGTCTCAACAGTTTGGAGCCATGAATAACAGGTATAAAATTTGCTTTAGTACCCAATGAGGGCATATTTCTTACTGAGAGTCCGATATAGGCCTTTATCTTGGATGTCTGACCTGTGTCAAACAGGAACGTTATTTATGTTTGTTGTCCTGCTTTCCCATGTGATAAAATCTGTACCATCTTTCGTTATAAATGTACTAATCCACTTCTGTTAGGTACGTTCTGTGTTTCATATCATCCATCAGTTTCTGTGATTATTCCTGACCAACAGTGTCTCTGTTCATTGGGCAGGTATTACACTATGATAATTCTTTGGCAAAGAATTATGATCAAATATTCGTCAAATTTCTTCGACAAAGATCTTTGACGTGGCTCTAAAAAGGGGTATTACACAGTCGTCATATTTTTCGTCCAATTTCAATATGGCGGACAACAACTTGTTATTATGCGCTCCAGTTGCTAGTACCAGTTGTGCATTTGGAAGAAAAGCGGCGGAAGAAACGTACTTGGATGAAGCCATAGCTATTACGTCCAAATAATAAAAGTATTCAGAAAAATTTGTTAAAAGAGCTGCAAGTGGAGGAAGTCAAGTCTTAATATTTAAATTACTTACGAATGGCTGAAAGTGTACTGAAGTATTTGCTCAGTAGAGTGGCTTCTCATATTACAAAACAGAAGACTCTCTTGAGAAATGCTGTATGTGAAGAAGATAAACTGTGACACTACGATTTCTTGATACAGGAGAGAGCTACTATAGTTCACAGCGCAGTACTCGAACATCACATTGCGTAGTAACCAAAACAATTCCAGGAACGTGTGAAGCGGTTTATAAAGCGTTAAAGGTGAAATATGTTAAGGTATAAAAATTTTAATTTTTATCATTTCCGTGCCATATTACGATAGCAAGTGACGAATTATACCTTATTTGTAGCTAATTGAAGTCTAGAGGAGATAACTGAGTACATTCAATAAATGAAATGTCAACGCAATCCATAAGGTCGCAACAGAATGCAGAATTAATCTCTCCATCGAGAGTTGCTTAAATACGCATCACGTATCGCCTCCCTCGGCGGCGCTGGTTTCTGCAAAGAGTGGGTGTAAGCTTCCAAACAGCGTGCCATTGAAACGGCCGCAACAGCAGCACAGAACTCCCAGTGTTAAATGTACCTTTACTCCGTAGTCACAGCAAAAAAAGAAAAGTTACACAAGCCAACGTCTGTCATAGAGATCTGTTATTCTGGTGCAAATATACCGTTGTCAGATATTAAGAATGGTAGTGATTATTGTACTTTTTGGTAGAATATGCCATTAGAGGTGAAAGTCGTTAAAATGTCAACTTTCAACTTATTCATTCTTACGCGAGTTCTGAGTCACAAGTCAGTTGCAAAGACAATCTGCGCCAGGGTTATCGATTGCTCAATATTATAATCTTTGACTAGACGACTGAAGGCATATCTGCTAGGTAATATTTTGGCGTCAATGTGTACGGGCCAATCACCGTCCGGCATTGTCTAGTGTTTGTGAGTTCCTGTTTACAGCGGAAAAGCATTGCATGTTACTTTTTCCGAATTACTGGTGTCGCAACTTGATTTGGACGCTGGGTATTTGCGTTGAGGTTAATTCTTGATGACCGGTCTCAGACCACGAGCTACGAGAGTTACGTTGAGATCGTGACATGCATTTTGCAGCTTGGCATACTCTGTTTGCCTTTACTAGCGTCCAGACCTTACTCCAGCTGTTCAAAGATTTAAATCGTGGTCCTTATCCATGATACGATGTCAATGTTTCACTCTTTTATCCATGTAGAAAGAGTACTGGCTACATCACATTCAAGCTATTCAGATGTGCTTCTGGTTTAGAAACGTGCATAGAGCTTTCTTTGTTTACTTCTTCATACTTCGTAGCCCTTTGTTCCACTTTGTCTGCCGCAGGATAAGTGTGATATTTTATTTGTTACTGCTTTTCAATTGAATTTTGTAAGGGGTGATCAAAAAGTTTCGGTTCGAAGGCCTTACAGTGTAGAATCGGCACCCCAATCAGGCAAAATCACCCATTCCATAAAACACCGGTCGTGACGTGTGAAGTCCGTAGCTGCCTGCTGTACATCTCGTCTGACAAGAATCATCGACTCTTCAGTCCCTTTTTTAAGGGACCGAAGGCGTAATAGTTTCATGGGACGAAATAAGTACTGTAGGGGGGAGGAGGGGGGGGTACTCGAATGTTTTTCACTTGAACTGGAGTAACTTCCACGTTACAACATTTGCAGTATATCAACGTGCGTTGTGTCAAATCATGACTAGCACAGAACTTGGCGCACCATTCCTCAACGGTAATTTCCGACAGATTTGCTGTTCTACACAAATTCTTCATTCTTCGACGTACAGGGTTATTACAAATGATTGAAGCGATTTCACAGCTCTACAATAACTTTATTATTTGAGATATTTTCACAATGCTTTGCACACACATACAAAAACTCAAAAAGTTTTTTTAGGCATTCACAAATGTTCGATATGTGCCCCTTTAGTGATTCGGCAGACATCAAGCCGATAGTCAAGTTCCTCCCACACTCGGCGCAGCATGCCCCCATCAATGAGTTCGAAAGCATCGTTGATGCGAGCTCGCAGTTCTAGCACGTTTCTTGGTAGAGGAGGTTTAAACACTGAATCTTTCACATAACCCCACAGAAAGAAATCGCATGGGGTTAAGTCGGGAGAGCGTGGAGGCCATGGCATGAATTGCTGATCACGATCTCCACCACGACCGATCCATCGGTTTTCCAATCTCCTGTTTAAGAAATGCCGAACATCATGATGGAAGTGCGGTGGAGCACCATCCTGTTGAAAGATGAAGTCGGCGCTGTCGGTCTCCAGTTGTGGCATGAGCCAATTTTCCAGCATGTCCAGATACACGTGTCCTGTAACTTTTTTTCGCAGAAGAAAAAGGGGCCGTAAACTTTAAACCGTGAGATTGCACAAAACACGTTAACTTTTGGTGAATTGCGAATTTGCTGCACGAATGCGTGAAGATTCTCTACCGCCCAGATTCGCACATCGTGTCTGTTCACTTCACCATCAAGAAAAAATGTTGCTTCATCACTGAAAACAAGTTTCGCACTGAACGCATCCTCTTCCATGAGCTGTTGCAACCCCGCCGAAAATTCTTAGCGTTTGACTTTGTCATCGGGTGTCAGGGCTTGTAGCAATTGTAAACGGTAAGGCTTCTGCTTTAGCCTTTTCCGTAAGATTTTCCAAACCGTCGGCTGTGGTACGTTTAGCTCCCTGCTTGCTTTATTCGTCGACTTCCGCGGGCTACGCGTGAAACTTGCCCGCACGCGTTCAACCGTTTCTTCGCTCACTGCAGGCCGACCCGTTGATTTCCCCTTACAGAGGCATCCAGAAGCTTTAAACTGCGCATACCATCGCCGAATGGAGTTAGCAGTTGGTGGATCTTTGTTGAACTTTGTCCTGAAGTGTCGTTGCACTGTTATGACTGACTGATGTGAGTGCATTTCAAGCACGACATACGTTTTCTCGGCTCCTGTCGCCATTTTGTCTCACTGCGATCTCGAGCGCTCTGGCGGCAGAAACCTGAAGTGCGGCTTCAGCCGAACAAAACTTTGAGTTTTTCTACGTATCTGTAGTGTGTCGTGACCATATGTCAGTGAATGGAGCTACAGTGAATTTATGAAATCGCTTCAATCATTTGTAATAGCCCTGTACGTCTACCGGTGTTCATCCAACGTCAGCAAAGAAGAATCATAGCACGTTAGTCCTGTTTGAACGCGTTTGGTAATGATGTAGCCGTTATTATAGTTTCCGCATTTACCACACGTACATCGGAAAGACAAGTATGCCACACTAGTTCCTTGCTTACATGTCGGTGGTTACATACATGCATGAGAGTTGTATACACGCTGCGGTAACGCCCTCAAACGAAAACTGTTCGCTCGCACTTGCAATAGTCAAGAATTTAACTAAAGTATCTAAGATTTATTTTTCGTACCCAATCACTCGTGAAATCGTCTGCCCCGATAGCTGAATGGTCGCCAGCACGGTAGCTCAGCATGCTCGGTCAGAGGGCTTAGTTACCGTCTGTAATAAAAAAAAAAACGTACTGAACGGATCAACGAACAATGTGAAGGAGTGCATCGGACGTCCGCCACGAACAAATTCAGCGAACAATATATAGAACAAAACTGAGATATAAAAAAAATGGTCAGCGTGAAGGACTGCCGTCCTAAAGGGCCCGGGTTCGATTCCCGGCTGGGTCGGGGATTTTCTCCGCTCAGGGACTGGGTGTTGTGTTGTCTTCATCATCATTTCATCCTCATCCGGCGCGCAGGTCGGCCAATGTGGCGTCGAATGTAATAAGACCTGCACCAAAGCGGCCGGACCTGCCCCGTAAGGGGCCTCCCGGCCAATGACGCCAAACGCTCGTTTCCATTTTTCCACTTGTGAAATCCGTTGCCGGCCGGAGTGGCCAAGCGGTTCCAGGCGCTACAGTCGGGAACTGCGCGACCGCCATGGTCGCAGGTTCGAATCCTGCCTTGGGCATGTATGTGTGTGATGTCCTTAGGTTAGTTAGGTTTCAGTAGTTCTAAGTTCTGGGGCACTGATGACCTCAGCAGTTAAGTCCCATAGTGCTCAGAACCATTTGAAATCGATTCTGAACCTCGCGTGCTTTTATATTCACTCTCTAGTCTCTATTTCATTTGAGCACGAACTGTCTTCGGAGTTTGCTTTCAGCGGAAATACGCATTTAACAATGCAAAGTCAACTGCATGCCTCTACAGCTCGGAAGGTAAGCAGTACTGCTCTGAGTGCGAGATTACTTGCAGCTTTCCACAGTGTGTTCGACGCAGTTCTATACACGGAGGTGACGAAAGTCATGGGATAGCGATGTGCACATATACACATGGCGGTAGTATCGCGTACACAAGGTATAAAAGGACAGTACATTGGCGGAGCTGTTATTTGTAATCAGGTGATCCATGTGAAAAGGTATCCGACGTGGTTATGGCCGCACGACGGCAGTTAACAGACTTTGAACGCCGAATGGTAGATGGAGCAAGATCCCACGGGACATTCCATTTCGGAAATCTTTAGGGAATTCAATATTCCGAGATCCACAGTGTGAAGAGTGTGGAGATAATACCAGATTTTACGTATTACCTTGCAAGTAGGCTGTTCCGGTTTTTATGGTGGTAACGCCATGTAGCGCTCTGTATGAAAATCACTGACTGTTATGTGTGCAGTCTGTGGCTCATATGCATTGTTGGAATATTTGCTATTGTAGTGTTGGGCATTTGGATGTGAACAGCGTGTAACATTGCGCAGTTGGAGGTGAGCCGCCAGTAGTGGTGCATGTGGTGAGAGAGATGGCAGAGTTTTGAGAGCGGACGATCTGGACGTGTGTCCGTCAGAAAAACGAAATTTGTCGAACTGGATGTCACACTATATACAGGGTTATTACAAATGATTGAAGCAATTTCACAGCTCTACAATAACTTTATTATTTGAGATATTTTCACAATGCTTTGCACACACATACAAAAACTCAAAAAGTTTTTTTAGGCATTCACAAACGTTCGATATGTGCCCCTTTAGTGATTCGGCAGACATCAAGCCGATAATCAAGTTCCTCCCACACTCGGCGCAGCATGTCCCCATCAATGACTTCGAAAGCATCGTTGATGCGAGCTCGCAGTTCTGGCACGTTTCTTGGTAGAGGAGGTTTAAACACTGAATCTTTCACATAACCCCACAGAAAGAAATCGCATGGGGTTAAGTCGGGAGAGCGTGGAGGCCATGACATGAATTGCTGATCATGATCTCCACCACGACCGATCCATCGGTTTTCCAATCTCCTGTTTAAGAAATGCCGAACATCATGATGGAAGTGCGGTGGAGCACCATCCTGTTGAAAGATGAAGTCGGCGCTGTCGGTCTCCAGTTGTGGCATGAGCCAATTTTCCAGCATGTCCAGATACACGTGTCCTGTAACGTTTTTTTCGCAGAAGAAAAAGGGGCTGTAAACTTTAAACCGTGAGATTACACAAAACACGTCAACTTTTGGTGAATTGCGAATTTGCTGTACGAATGCGTGAGGATTTTCTACCGCCCAGATTCGCACATTGTGTCTGTTCACTTCACCATTAAGAAAAAATGTTGCTTCATCACTGAAAACAAGTTTCGCACTGAACGCATCCTCTTCCATGAGCTGTTGCAACCGCGCCGAAAATTCTTAGCGTTTAACTTTGTCATCGGGTGTCAGGGCTTGTAGCAATTGTAAACGGTAAGGCTTCTGCTTTAACCTTTTCCGTAAGATTTTCCAAACCATCGGCTGTGGTACGTTTAGCTCCCTGCTTGCTTTATTCGTCGACTTCCGCGGGCTACGCGTGAAACTTGCCCGCACGCGTTCAACCGTTTCTTCGCTCACTGCAGGCCGACCCGTTGATTTCCCCTTACAGAGGCATCCAGAAGCTTTAAACTGCGCATACCACCGCCGAATGGAGGTAGCAGTTGGTGGATCTTCGTTGAACTTCGTCCTGAAGTGTCGTTGCACTGTTATGACTGATGTGAGTGCATTTCAAGCACGATATACGCTTTCTCGGCTCCTGTCGCCATTTTGTCCAACTGCGCTCTCGAGCGCTCTGGCGGCAGAAACCTGAAGTGCGGCTTCAGCCGAACAAAACTTTATGAGTTTTTCGACGTATCTGTAGTGTGTCGTGACCATATGTCAATGAATGGAGCTACAGTGAATTTATGAAATCGCTTCAATCATTTGTAATAGCCCTGTATATATATAAATCTTGGCGCTCGCTGTATTCCAATAGTTCGAGTAACAAAGATTTTTGTGAGGTAAGTGATTCTTGAAAGGTATAGGTTATTGTTAGTCAGGGTCATTCTTTTGTACGGATTATTGAAAGTCAGATTGCGTTGCGCTAAAAATATTGTGTGTCAGTTTAGTGTTGATCAGAATAAGAGAGAAATGTCTGAGTACGTTCAGTTTTGCTCACATGTTTGTAAATGAGATAACGTAAGAGGTTTACCAGCACAGTAATTCATAAATTTTCTAAGGGGATGTTTCAACCTCTCACCACGAGCAACGCAGTGGCCGACGGCCTTCAATTAATCACCGACAGCGGCGTTTACATATAGTTGTCGCTGCTAACAGACAAGCTACACTGCGTGAAATAACCGCAGAAATCAATATGGGACTTACGACGAACGTATCCGTTAGAACAGAGCAGCGAAATGTGGCGTTAATGTACTATGGCTGCAGGAGTGCCTTTGCTAACAGCACGATGTCGCCTGCAGCGGCTCTCCGGGGGTCGTGACTATATCAGGTGGACCCTAGACGATTGGAAAACCATGGTCTGGTGAGATGAGTTCTGATTTCAGTTGGTAAGAGCTGCGAGTATGGTCTGGTGCATGTGGTGGAGACCCCTCTAAGCCAAGGAACCAAGTTGTCAACAAGGCACTGAATACTATGTGATCAAAAGTATCCGGAAACCTGACTGAAAATGACTAACAAGTTCGTGGCGCCCTACATCGGTAATGCTGAAATTCAGTATGGTGTTGGCCCGCCCTTACCCTTGATGACAGCTTCTACTCTCGCGGACATACGTTCAATCAGCTGCTGGAAGCTTTCTTGGGTAATGGCAGCCCATTGTTCACGGAATGTTTCACGAAGGACAGGTATCGATGCCGGTCGGTGAGACCTGGCACGAAGTCGGCGTTCCAAAACATCCCGAAGGTGTTCTATACGATTCAGGTCAGGATTCTGTGCAGGCCAGTCCATTACAGAGATGTTATTGTTGTGTAACCACTCCGCCACAGGCCGTGCATTAAGAAAAAAAAAGGTTCAAATGGCTCTAAGCACTACGGGACTTAACATCTGAGGTCATCAGTCCCCTAGACTTAGAACAACTTAAACCTAACTAACCTAAGGACATCACACACATCCATGCCCTAGGCTGGATGCGAACCTGCGACCGTTGCAGCCGCGTGGTTCCGGACTGAAGCGCTTAGAACCGCTCGACCACAGTGGCCGGCTGTGCGTTATGAACAGGTGCTCCATCATGTTGAAAGATGCAATCTCCATCTCCGAATTGCTCCTCAACAGTGGGAAGCGAGAAGGTGCTTAAAACATCGATGTAGGCCTGTACTGTGAGCGTACCACGCAAAACAACTCAGTTATGCCAGTTATAGAAAAATGAAATGTAACAATGCTCTAAATTGTAGTATAACATGTTGACCCACTAACATGTACACACTCTGGCAGATGACGTTTACCGGGCATACGCCATACCCACACCCTGCCATCGAATCGCCACATTGTGTACCGTGATTCGTCACTCCACACGACGTTTTTCCACTGTTCAATCGTCCAATGTTTACGCGTCTTACATCAAGCGAGGCGTCGTTTGGCATTTACCGGCGCGATGAGCAGCCGCTCGACCATGAAATCGAAGTTTTCTCACATCTCGCCTAACTGTCATAGCACTTGCAGTGGATCCTGATACAGTTTGGAGTTCCTGTGGGATGGTCTGGATAGATGTCTGCCTATTACCGATTACGACCCTCTTCAACTGTTAGCGGTCTCTGTCAGGCAACAGACGCGGTCAGCCTGTACGCTTTTGTGCTTTAAGCGTCCCTTCACGTTTGCACTTCACTATCACATCGGAAACAGCGGACCTAGGGATGATGAAGAGGGTGGAAATCTCGCGCACAGACGTATGACACAAGTGACACCCCATCACCTGACCACGTTCGAAGTCCGTGAGTTCCGCAGAGCACCCCATTCTGCTCTCTCACGATGGTTAATGACCTCTGAGGTCACTGATATGGATTACCTAGTAGTAGGTGGCAGCACAATGCACCTAATATGAAAAACGTATGTTTTTGTGTGCGTCCAGGTACTTTTGATCATATAGTGTACAAGCTAGTGGTGACTCCATAATTGTCAGAGCTGTGTTTACATACAGGGTGAAAAGTATTTAAATCGACAAACTCTGGGAGGTTGTAGTGGACATACAAACAAATATTTTTCCCTCATGTCATTTTTTCTTATGAGGATTATATAAACCGGTGGAGGCCATATTACTCTCTCAGTCGTTAGAAGCCATATTACGATCTTCAGTTATTAGAGGGCGAATTACACTCTTCAGTTGTACACAACTGCTGTCCACCAGTGTAGTGGTGCATTGTCTCAGTTTACTAATGAAGCGAAACACCTGGAGTGAGTACACTGATATGGTTGGTGCGTACTACATAGCGCAACACAACAGACGAGCTGCACAGCGGGTTTATCAACAACAATATCCTAATCGGCGTATCCCGCATCATACGACCTTTGCTGCTGTGTACCAACGTCTGCGTGAGACCGGGTCATTTAGCAGATTACCTGGGCAGGGACGCCGTCCCACGGTAAGAACGCTGCAATTTGAGGAAGCTGCCTTGCAGCATGTGGAGCGGAATCCTTCAATCAGCACTCGTGAAATTGCACGTAACATGGAGACGAATCAGACGAATGTAAGAACAGCCCTTCGAGAGCAATTACATCCATTTCACTTAGAACGTGTCCACAACCTGGAACCAGTTGATTATCCACCCAGAGCACAGTTTTTGCAGTGGTACCTGGAACAGTGTGAAATGCATCCTGCATTTCTACCCTTTGTGTTGTTTACCGATGTAGCAACGTTTGGGAGTGATTGAGTGTTCAGCATGCACAATTCGCATGTTTAGAGTTAGGGTAACTCATATGCCACAGTTACTAGCGCTCATCAAGTGCGGTTCTTCGTTAATGTGTGGTCGGTGTTGTTGGGGACTGTTTAATTGGGCCGTATCTGTACCTAGGCCATTAAATGGCAGATACTATTACAGTTTTCTCGTCGGAGTATTGCCAGAATAGCTGGAAGACGTCCCGCTACCTAGAAGACAACGCATGTGGTTCCACCATGACGGCGCGCCGACACATTTCAGTCGTCGTGTGCGACGATTCCTTTATCGGCGGTTCCGATAAACATGGATTGGCAGAGGTGGTCCTGTACCATGGCCTGCTCGATCCCCAGCTATGTCCCCTCTGGACTGTTTTGTGTGGGAAGAGATGCGCAACCTTGTTTAAGCAACTCCTGTTGCATCAGAAGAGGATCTGGTCGCCCGGGTAATAGCAACAGCAGGAACAATTCACGATACTCCTGGGGTTTTTGTCCATGTTAGACAGAACATGATCCGCCGGTGTAACCTTTGTTTACGTGTCAATGGAGGCATTTTTGAAAATCTACTGTAATTGAAATTGGGTTGTGTTAATGTGTCGTCTCTTGGTCATAAAAAATGGAAAAGTGTTTGTTGGTTTAATTAATTTGCCGCCAGAGAAATCTTCCTCTACCAGTTTAAATACTCCTCATAGGAAAAAATGACATTAGGGAAAAATATTTGATGTCCCCTACAACCTTCCAGAGTTTGTCGGTTTAAATACTTTTCACCCTGTATGATGGACTGGGTCTGGTTCCTCTGATCCAACTGAAGCAATCATTGGCTGGAAATTTTTGCATTCGGCTACTGTGAGACCATTTGCAGCCATTTATGGATTTAATGCTCCCATACAACGATGCCATGTCACCGGGTCACAGTTGTTCGTGATTGGTTTGAATAACATTGCGGTCAATTCGAGCATATAATTTAGCCACCCAGATAGAACGACATGAATCCCAACGAACAGTTGAGGTACATAATCGGAAGATCAGTTCGTGCACAACATCCTGCACGGCAACACTTCCGGAGTTATGGACGGTTGTAGACGCACCATGGGTCAATATTTTTGCAGGGGACTTCCAACGGCTTGCTAAGTCCATGCCATGTCGAGTTGCTGTACTACGCAGGGCAAAAGGGGAGTTCCGGCACGATATTAGGAGGTTCAAATGGCTCTGAGCACTATGGGACTTAACATCTGAGGTCATCAGTCCCCTAGACTTAGAACTACTTAAACCTAACTAACCTAAGGACATCACACACATTCATGCCCGAGGCAGGATTCGAACCTGCGACCGTAGCTGTCGCGCGGTTCCGGACTGAAAGGACTAGAAGCGCTCGGCCACCGCGGCCGGCTATTAGGAGATATCCCATTACTTTTGTCGCCCCATTGTGTCTCAACATGTTCTTATGTGGACAGATTTCGCTATGGATTATGTTCCTAGTAATACTTGGTGTATACTATAATACTGATAACGATCACCTTAACCATTGCTATCTCCGGTTCTTAAGATGGACAACATTAGAATTCTCAGTTAAGTTATAAATGATTAGGTGGTTTGCCAAATGAATTTGGATAGCTTAAGCAGATGCTGCATCTGGAACCAAATAACTTCTGTCAGAACATTTTTTTTTGTTTTAGCGAACTATTAATCCTTGGAGACACCAGTGTTAGGTGGGAAACCACGCAGCAATTGATTTTTCAGACCTACTTTCGAACTTTTGTCTCTCTCTAGATACACGTACACTACTGCCCATTAAAATTCCTACAGCACGAAGATGACTTGTTACAGACGCGAAATTCAACCGACAGGAAGAAGATGCTGTGATATGCAAATGATTAGCTTTTCAGAGCATTCACACAAGATTGGCGCCGGTGGCGACACCTACAACGCGCTGACATGAGGAAAGTTTCTAACCGATTTCTCATACACAAACAGCAGTTGACCGGCGTTGCCTGGTGAAACGTTGTTGTGATGCCTCGTGTAAGGAGGAGAAATGCGTACCATCACGTATCCGACTTGATAAAGGTCGGATTGTAGCCAATCGCGATTGCGGTTTATCGTATCGCGACATTGCTGTTCGCGTTGGTGGGGATACAATGACTGTTAGCAGAATATGGAGTCGGTGGGTTCAGAAGGGTAATACGGAACGCCGTGCTGGATCCCAACGGCCTCGTATCACTAGCAGTCGAGATGACAGGCATCTTATCCGCATGGCTGTAACGGATCGTACAGCCACGTCCCGATCCCTGAATCAACAGATGAGGCCGTTTGCAAGACAACAACCATCTGCACGAACAGTTCGACGACGTTTGCAGCAGCATGGACTATCAGCTAGGAGACCATGGCTACGGTTATCCTTGACGCTGCATCACAGACAGGAGCGCATGTGATAGTGTACTCAACGACGAACCTGGGTGCACGAATGGCAAAAGTCATTTTTTCGGATGAATCCTGGTTCTGTTTACAGCATCATGATGGTCGTATCCATGTTTGGCGACATCGCGGTGAACGCACATTGGAATCGTGTATTCGTCATCGCCATACTGGCCTATCACCCGGCGTGATGGAATGGGGTGCCATTGGTTACACGCCTCGGTCACCTCTTGTTCACATTGACGACACTTTGAACAGTAGACGTTACATTTCAGATGTGTTACGATCCATGGCTCTACCCTTCATTCGATCCCTGCGAAACCCATCATTTCATCAGGATAATGCACGACCGCATGTTACCTGTCCTGTACGGGCCTTTCTGGATACAGAAAATGTTTGACTGTTGCCCTGGCCAGCACATTCTCCAGATCTCTGACCAATTGGAAACGTCTGGTCAATGGTGGCCTAGCAACTGGCTCGTCACAATACGCCAGTCACTACTCTTGATGAACTGCGGTATCGTGTTGAAGCTGCATGGGCAGTTGTACCTGTACACGCCATCCAAGCTCTGTTTGACTCAATGCCCAGGCGTATCGAGGCCGTTATTATGGCCAGAGGTGGTTGTTCTGGGTACTGATTTCTCAGGATCTATGCATCCAAATTGTGTGAAAAGGTAATCACATGTCAGTTCTAGTATAATATATTTGTCCAGTGAATACCCGTTTATCATCAGCATTTCTTCTTGGTGTAGCAATTTTAATGGCCAGTAGATGTATTTCACTGTGGTTCTTTCCACATCAGCAAAAGTTAAAAAGTATGTAATACATTTAAGGATCCAAGGAAATACAGCATCAAGCCACAGCTCGTCCATACCAGGCGCTCCTCGTTTGATTGGCCTAGCGCTACAGTTACCCTGAGGTGGACTCGTGCCGTACTTCTTTAACTCGCCGCGAGGGCGCGCGAAACCAAAGCTGTCTCTGCGCGGGGAGCGAAATTAATCAGTTAAGCGAACGGCCGGGAGCAGTCTATCGCTTCCACAAATTTTCCGCCATCGGCTAATTGGTATTTGAGGCCGCGGCATAAATTTACTCGGCGTAGCGCCGTGCCGTGCCGCGCTGCGCTGCTGGCGTGTTTTGCAATCGTGGCGGCAGCGGCGCGGCGGGCGCAATCAGGCCTGTGGAAACAGCGCGCAGCCCCGCCTACATATTTCTTTGTTTGCGTTGTTTATGGCCGCTCGTACCGACGCGCCACACCGCGCCGACTGCCCAGTTTTACGAGCGCGCTGCGGCCACACCATTACGCGAACTGCTCGTCACTCGCGGCCTTCTACGGTGACCCACTATCACCAGAATTGTTGTGATTATCATTGCTGTTACTATAAAAGGATACAGTTTCGAAGCACAGTTGCTCACATGTTAGACCGGTATTACACTATCAAATTTCTTTGTCAAAGATTTGACCAAAGATGTGATCAAATATTCCGTCAAATATATTTGACAAAGATCTTTGACGTAGCGCTAGAAGGGGTATTACACTGTCATCATATTTTTCGTCAAAGTTCAAGATGGCTGACAACAACAACTTGTTATTAACCGCAGCAGTTGCATGTATCACAGTTGCACTGTGTGCACATGCGGAAGAGAAGCTGGAAAAAAAAAAGGAAACATACCTGGGTGGAACCGTCGGTTTTACGACGACGCGATAAAAGGTTGGTTGGTTGTTTGGGGGAAGAGACCAAACAGCGAGGTTATCGGCCTCATGGGATTAGGGAAGGATGGGGAAGGAAATCGGCCCTGCCCTTTGAAAGGAACCATCCCGGCATTTGCCTGCAGCGATTTAGGGAAATCACGGGAAACCTAAATCAGGATGGCCGGTCGCGGGATTGAACCGTCGTCCTTCCGAATGCGAGTCCATTGTCACGATAAATGCATTCAATAAAACTTGTTACGTGAGCTTATAGTGGCGGACGTCAAGTCGTACATCAATTACTTAAGAACGGATGAGCATACATTTCTGTATGTGCTCAATGAAGTGTATCCTCATATCCCAAAGAACAATATTCACTTAAGAACTGCTACATCTGCAGAAGACAGGCTCACTGTAACACTCCGATTCCTTGCTACATGAGAGGGTTAGTTTAGGTTAGGTCAGGTTTCCAATCTTCGTAATCTATTTTTGAATTCAGCGTGCCTCAAGTTGTAAAGCGCTTCATACATCTCTATTAATTTTGTAGTTGTCGGCACACACCAGTTTTATTTACTGGCAGTGTTGATAAAAGCACTACAGACGACAGAATGCAGCGATGCTAGCGCTCCATGTGGTAACATGTCACATTGCAGTGAACAGAAGACAAGCGACTTCTTCGATCAAATCATCGGCGAGGCCACAGATTTGATCAAATATTGGACGACATATGACAAAGTTCCCTATTACACCATCAAATATCTTTGACAAAGATATTGGACAAAGAAATTTGACAAAGAAATTTGATAGTGTAATACCGGCCTTCGACAGATTAATAAGAATACCTACCCATTGTATATTGTTATAACTATTGAATTATAAGAAATAAAATCATCATAATTTTTGAAAGGCTTGCGTTAGGACGTTCCAACTGCACGGTTGGCCGCAGGGCATGATGGGAATTAGTATGCGCTGTATGGTTTGCTTCAGCCCATCGAAGCCCACTTTCATAAGGATCGGTACGTCAGTAAGCAAAACTGGCGCATTTGAGGGACTGAGAATTCGCATTTCGCGATCGAGAAATGTATTCACTCTCAGTGGCTGACTGTGTGAAGTGCAGTGTCCAGTCACGGAACAATCGGTGCGATATTCCTTGATGGCTCGGTGACTACCGAACGGTACGTGAGGTTTTGGAAGATCAGCCCCATTGTCGAAAGTGACCCTGATTTCGACAGGATATGGTTCATACAAGACGGAGCTCGACCCCATGAGCAGGAGAGTGTTTCAAGTCCTGGAGGAATATTTTGGGGACCGCATTCAGGCTCCGTGGTACCCAGAGGTGTCTGGCATGTGCCTAGATTGGCTGCCAAATCCTCCGGATCTGAACACATGCGACTCCTTCTTATACTGCTGTATTAAAGACAACGTTTACAGCAGTAACTCCAAAACCATTGCTGAGCTGAAAACAGCCATTCGGGAGGTCATCGACAGCATCTATGTTCCAAAATTTCAACCTGCCATACAGAATTTCGCTATTCGTTTGCGCCACATCATCGCCAATGATGGCAGGCATATCGAACATGTCATAACCTAAATCCGAATATCTTTATTGATGTTTACTTGTTGAATAATGTATGTGCACGTCGTAGTTTGTAATTAATTTACGTTTTTTTCATATAGTTCAATAATTGTTACCCTGTAAATTAATCACGAAAGGAACAGTGTGGCTCTACAAATGGATTTAGCCCAGTGATCCATTTGCAAGTCAATGATGAATTCTCCTCGCCACGAAGCAATGTTTCAGCAAGTTCCCGACTCATCATTTTCTGGCCAGGTTCTACAAGGGGCGATCAGAAAGTTTCCATTTGAGTGCGGTGCTGCGGTGTATATGCAACACAGTGCGACTCGGATGCGGGTACATCTGCACCGACATTAAGGAAGGAATAGGTTCGCATTCGTGTCTTTTTCGAGTGTGTGCGGTAAATGTGGCGACCTGAACTACAGCGATGTTATTACCATTTGCTTCCAAGCGGGACAAACATGCTTCGCCGAAGGATAAACATCAGTAGACATCCATTAGAGAACGAAGAAAGTGTATGGTGCAGTATGTTTGTCGAAAATCACCGTTGTGCAATGGTACGCCAAGTTCCGTTCTGGCCACGGTTCGACACACGACGCCTGTCAGTCTGGGAGGTCAGCCTCATCCATTGCGACTCTCTACATCTACATCTACGTGATTACTCTGCGATGCACAATAAAGTACCTGGTAGAGGGGTCAATGAATCACTTTAGAGCTGTCTTTTTACCGTCCCACTCTCGAACAGCACGCGAAAAAACGAGAACTTAAATTTTTCTGTGCGACCCCTGATATCTCTAATTTTATCGTGATGATCATTTCTCCCTATGTAGGTGGGTGCCAACAGAATGTTTTCGCAACCGGAGGAGAAAACTGGTGATTGAAATTTCATGAGAAGATCCCGTCGCAACGAAAAACGCCTTTGTTTTAATGATTGCCACTCCAATTCACGTATCATGTCTGTGACACTATCTCCCATATTTCGTGATAATACAAAACGAGCTGCCCTTCTTTGAACTTTTTCGATGTCATCCGTCAGTCCTACCTGATGCGGATCCCACACCGCACAGCAGTACTCCAGAAAAGGGTGGACAAGCGTAGTGTAAGCAGTCTCTTTGGTAGACCTGTTGCACCATCTGTGTTCTGCCAATGAATCGCAGTCTTTGGTTTGCTCTACCCACAATATTATCTATGTGATCGTTCCAATTTAGGTTATTTGTAATTGTAATCCCTAAGTATATAGTTGAATTTACACCCTTCAGATTTGTGTGACTTGTGGCGTAATCGAAATTTAGCTCATTTCTTTTAGTACTGCTACCCAGATTGCCCCCTTGTCGTTAATATAGATCAGGAACAATAGAGGTCGGGATGAAACCGCAGCTGATCTGTAAAACTTGTACAGAACATTTTCAATGGATTAGTGATGAAAGAGAGGGTCTGAAATTCGGCATACGGATAGTTTAGAGGAACCCAAAAATCAATTCCATGGCCTACTTCTGAGTAGTAAGTATTACTGGAGCCAATCGGAACAACCGCAGAAAGTGACTTACCCTGATACAGTCTGTGCAAGACGCACAGTCCCTCACTGAGAGTATGTGCCGGTGCCAACTATTCACCAGCTGCCACAGCTCTGCGAGCATAATTTTAGTCCCCGTGATCGGCTACTAATGAAGTGCTCATCAGGGAATGTCGCCAAATCTTTAACGTTTTAACCAGGGTGATTTAAATGAGCTCATCGGAGATCTCAACCTTCCGAAAGAAGTTTCTGATTTATTGGCTTCCAACTCTAGTGATAAAACTTTTCTGTAGCAAGGAATGAAAATTATCTTTAGGTAACTCCTTTATTTTTGTATACACTGATCAGCCCGAATATTACGACCGGCGACCTAGTATCGATATAAACCCGTCCAGGCGATAGCAGTGTCTCCTGGCTAGCCTTCAAGGTCCGGGCAATCACAGAGGGTGGGCTTATTGCTAGTTGGGAGCTCCAATGTTAGGCGGGTAATGGGGCCCCTTAGGGATATGGCGGCTAAGGAGGGGAAGAAATCCAGTGTGCACTCCGTGTGCATTCCGGGTGAAGTCATTCCTGATGTGGAAAGGGTCCTTCCGGATGCCATGAAGAGCACAGGGTGCAGCCAGCTGCAGGTGGTGGCTCATGTCGGCACTAATGACGTGTGTCGATTTGGATCTGAGGAAATTCTATCTGGATTCCAGCGGCTATCTGATTTGGTGAAGGCTGCCGGCCTTGCTTACGAGATGAAGGCAAAGCTCACCATCTGCAGCATCGTTGACAGAACCGACTGCGGACCTTTGGTGCAGAGCCGGGTGGAGGGTCTGAATCAGAGGCTCAGACGGTTTTGCGACCGTGTTGGCTGCAGATTCCTTGACTTGCGCCATAGGGTGGTGGGGTTTCGGGTTCCATTGATATAGTTGCTGAACAGTTCAGAGAAAATTTGAGTCTGGTAACAAATAAATACCCAACTCATACGGTTATAGTTGATGGGGACTTCAACCTTCCCTCGATATGTTGCCAAAAATACTTGTTCAAAACCGGTGGTAGGCAGAAAACATCTTCCGAGATTGTCCTAAATGCTTTCTCCGAAAATTATTTCGAGCAAATAGTCCACGAACCCACGCGAATTGTAAATGGTTGCGAAAACACACGACCTCTTAGCCACAAACAATCCAGAGCTAATAGAGAGCATCATGACTGATACAGGGATTAGTGATCACAAGGTCGTTGTAGCTAGGCTCAATATCGTCTCTTCCAAATCCACCAGAAACAAACGCAAAATAATTTAATTTAAAAAAGCGGATAAAGTGTCACTAGAAGCCTTCCTAAGAGACAATCTCCATTCCTTCCGAACTGACTATGCAAATGTAGACGAGATGTGGCTCAAATTCAAAGATATAGTAGCAACAGCAGTTGAGAGATTCATATCTCATAAATTGGTAAGAGATGGAACTGATCCCCCATGGTACACAAAACAGGTCCGAACGCTGTTGCAGAGGCAACGGAAAAAGCATGCGAAGTTCAGAAGAACGCGAAATCCCGAAGATTGGCTAAAATTTACAGACGCGCGAAAAAATTTGGCACGGACTTCAATGCGAGATGCCTTTAATAGGTTCCACAACGAAACATTGTCTCGAAATTTGGTAGAAAATCCGAAGAAATTCTGGTCGTATGTAAAGTACACAAGCGGCAAGACGCAGTCAATACCTTCGCTGCGCAGTGCCGGTGGTACTGTTACCGACGACTGTGCCGCTAAAACGGAGTTATTGAACGCAGTTTTCCGAAATTCCTTCGCCAGGGAAGACGAATGGAATTCACCAGAATTTGAAACACGAACAGCTGCTAGCATGAGTTTCTTAGAAGTAGATACCTTAGGGGTTGCAAAGCAACTCAAATCGCTTGATACGGGCAAGTCTTCAGGTCCAGATTGTATACCGATTAGGTTCCTTTCAGATTACGCTGATGCAATAGCTCCCTACTTAGCAATCATATACAACCGCTCGCTCACCGATAGATCTGTACCTACAGATTGGAAAATTGCGCAGGTCGCACCAGTGTTTAAGAAGGGTAGTAGGAGTAATCCATCTAACTACACACCTATATCATTGACGTCGGTTTGCAGTAGGGTTTTGGAGCATATACTGTATTCAAACATTATGAATCACCTCGAAGGGAACGATCTATTGATACGTAATCAGCATGGTTTCAGAAAACATCGTTCTTGTGCAACGCAGCTAGCTCTTTATTCGCACGAAGTAATGGCCGCTATCGACAGGGGATCTCAAGTTGATTCCGTATTTCTAGATTTCCGGAAAGCTTTTGACACCGTTCCTCACAAGCGACTTCTAATCAAGCTGCGGGCCTATGGGGTATCGTCTCAGTTGTGCGACTGGATTCGTGATTTCCTGTCAGGAAGGTCGCAGTTCGTAGTAATAGACGGCAAATCATCGAGTAAAACTGAAGTGATATCGGGTGTTCCCCAGGGAAGCGTCCTGAGACCTCTGCTGTTCCTGATCTATATAAATGACCTGGGTCACAATCTGAGCAGTTCTCTTAGGTTGTTCGCAGATGATGCTGCAATTTACCGTCTAGCAAGGTCATCCGAAGACCAGTATCAGTTGCAAAGCGATTTAGAAAAGATTCCTGTATGGTGTGGCAGGTGGTAGTTGACACAAAATAACGAAAAGTGTGAGATGATCCACATGAGTTCCAAAAGAAATCCGTTGGAATTCGATTACTCTATAAATAGTACAATTCTCAAGGCTGTCAATTCAACTAATTACCTGGGTGTTAAAAATTACGAACAACTTCAGTTGGAAAGACCACATAGATAATATTGTGGGGAAGGCGAGCCAAAGGTTGCGTTTCATTGGCAGGACACTTAGAAGATGCAACAAGTCCACTAAAGAGACAGCTTACAATACACTCGTTTGTCCTCTGTTAGAATATTGCTGCGCCGTGTGGGATCCTTACCAGGTGGGATTGACGGAGGACATGGAAAGGGTGCAAAAAAGGGCAGCTCGTTTTGTATTACCACGTAATAGGGGAGAGAGGTGGCAAATATGTTACGCGAGTTGAGATGGAAGTCATTAAAGCAAAGACGTTTTTCGTCGCGGCGAGATCTGTTTAAGAAATTTCAGTCACCAACTTTCTCTTCCGAATGCGAAAATATTTTGTTGAGCCCAACCTACATAGGTAGGAATGATCATCAAAATAAAATAAGAGAAATCAGAGCTCGAAGAGAAAGGTTTTGGTGTTCGTTTTTCCCGCGCGCTGTTCGGGAGTGGAATGGTAGGGAGATAGTATGATTGTGGTTCGATGAACCCTCTGCCAAGCACTTAAGTGTGAATTGCAGAGTAATCATGTAGATGTAGATACATGTTCGGTGCATGTAGTATCAGTTAGCGTGTTGTCCATGTGTACAGTGGAGAAAGCGAGCGATCTATCTCTGACTGAGGGCAGATTATGATGACCGAGAGGCAAGGCACGAGCATGTCGGAGACTGCACGACTTGTCGGGTGTTCGAACAGTGCTGTGGTGAGGGTCTTCAGCACGTGGCGAAATCAAAGTGAAACCACGTCCAGATGTCGTCGGGTTGGTGGGCTACCCCTCATCTCAAAAAAATGGTTCAAATGGCTCTGAGCACTATGGGACTTAACGTCTATGGTCATCAGTCCCATAGAACTTAGAGCTACTTAAACCTAACGAACCTAAGGACAGCACACAACACCCAGTCATCACGAGGCAGAGAAAATCCCTGACCCCCCCACCTCATTTCAGATTTCCGACGTCGTGGCTGGGCAGACGGTATAACAGGACAAGCGGCGAACTGTGGCGGAAGTAACATCAGACCTTAATGCCGGGCAGAGTACAAGAGTGTCTAAACACACAGTGCGCCGAACACCCCTAATAATGGACATCCGCAGCCAACGACCCATGCGTGTGTCAATGTTAACAACAGCAACAACAACAACAACGACGACGACGACTGAAATGGGCACGTGACCGTCGACACTAGACGTTTGGCGCAGTGGCAAAGTGTTGCATGGTCTGATGAATCGCGATACCTTCTTCATCATGCTGATGGGAGGGCGCAAATCCGTCGTCTTCCAGGAGAACAGCTCATTGACACCTGCACCGTGTGACAGAGATAAGCTGGCGGCGGCTCCATTACGCTCTGGGGAACATTAATTTGGGCATCCATGGGTCCAGTGGACTTTGTGCAGGGCACCGTGACGGCGAAGGATTTTAAATAGAGATGGAGCCTCTCGTGGTTCATGGTGTGGGTTCCTGTAGTCATGTCCTAGTTCATGAACCACGGGCAACGTATGAGTGGCTAAGTAAGTGGTCCCGACAGTCGGGATACCAGTTACTTTGGAATAAGGCTGGGCATCTCGGACTTATTCTGAGTCGTGGTCACCTTTGTGCTCATACGGCAAAGACTATCAAATCCACCGGTTAGTCCCTCAGCCATTAGGGGTAAAACCCAATGGGACTCGGGGCAAGTAAGGCTAGCAACCTGCTTCCCTGGTACTTTAAATATGATGCTGGCAACAATCAGAGCAAAATGCCTCGGACCTTTGGACATTCGGGTAAGGGGTGAGAAAGAAGAAGAAGTGGGAGAATACAAGGTCTACTTGTCAGGAGTCAAAGCAGGAATAGCGCAATGGGGTGTAGGGCTTTACATCATGAAAGAAATGGAACCCAGCGTAGTTGCAATAAGGTATGTAAACGAACGACTGATGTGGATAGATTTGACAGTGTCTAGCAAGAAAATTAGGATTGTGTCAGTATATTCGCATTGTGAAGGGACTGATCAAGATAAGATGGATAGTTTTTATGAGGCACTCAGTGATGTAGTTGTTAGAGTAAAGGACAAGGACAGTGTTCTGCTCATGGGTGATTTTAACGCCAGGATTGGAAATCGAACAGAAGGGTATGAAAAGGTTATGGGTAAATTTGGAGAGGATATGGAGGCCAACAGGAACGGGCAGCAACTCTTGGATTTCTGTGCCAGTATGGGCTTAGTAATCACAAACTCCTTTTTTAAACATAAGAACATCACCGGTATACTTGGGAAAGCAGGGGAACCAGACCTGTCATTGACTATATAATAACAGATCAGGAATTCAGGAAGGCTGTGAGGGACACACGTGTATTCAGGGGATTCTTTGATGACACTGATCATTATTTAATCTGCAGTGAAATTGGGATTGCGAGGCCGAAAGTGCAGGAGGTCAGGTCCATATGTAGGAGGATAAGAGTGGTATAACTTCAGGATAAGGAAATCAGGTAAAAGTACATAACAGCGATCTCAGAAAGGTACCAGTTAGTTGAATGTAGTCAATTACAGTCATTGGAAAAGGAATGGACAAGGTACAGGGACACAGTACTAGAAGTGGCTAAAGAATGTCTTGGAACAGTAGTGTGTAAAAGTAGGAGGAAGCAAACAGCTTGGTGGAATGACACAGTCAAGGCAGCCTGTAAAAGGAAAAAGAAGGCGTATAAAAAATGGCTACATACTAGAACTCAGGTAGACAGAGAAAGTTATGTTGAAGAAAGAAACAAAGCCAAACAGATAATCGCAGCATCCAAGAAGAAATCTTGGGAAGACTTTGGAAACAGGTTGGAGACATTGGGTCAAGCTGCTGGAAAACCATTCTTGAGTGTAATTAGCAGTCTTCGAAAGGGAGGTAAGAAGGAAATGACAAGTATTTTGGACAGGTCAGGAAAACTGCTGGTGAATCCTGTGGATGCCTTGGGCAGATGGAGGGAATATTTTGAAGAGTTGCTCAATGTAGGTGAAAATACGATCAGTAATGTTTCTGATTTCGAGGTAGAATGGGATAGGAATGATGATGGAAATAGGATCACGTTTGAGGAAGTAGAGAAAATAGTCAATAGATTGCAGTGCAATAAAGCAGCTGGGGTGGATGAAATTAAGTCGGAACTCATCAAGTACAGTGGAATGTCAGGTCTTAAATGGCTACACAGGATAATTGAAATGGCCTGGGAGTCGGGACAGGTTCCATCAGACTGGACAAAAGCAGTAATCACACCAATCTTTAAAAATGGAAACAGAAAATATTGTAACAACTACAGAGGTATCTCTTTAATCAGCGTTGTGGGTAAAATCTTCTCAGGTATTGTTGAAAGGAAAGTGCGAGTATTAGTTGAGGAGCAATTGGATGAAAATCAGTGTGGGTTTAGGCCTCTTAGAGGTTGTCAGGACCAGATCTTTAGCTTACGACAAATAATGGAGAAGTGTTACGAGTGGAACAGGGAATTGTATCTATGCTTTATAGATCTAGAAAAGGCAAATGACCGGGGTCCTAGGAGGAAGTTATTGTCTGTTCTACGAGATTATGGAATAGGAGGCAAACTTTTGCAAGCAATTAAAGGTCTTTACATGGATAGTCAGGCAGCAGTTAGAGTTGACGGTAAACTGAGTTTATGGTTCAGAGTAGTTTCAGGGGTAAGACAAGGCTGCAACCTGTCTCCACTCTTGTTCATATTATTTATGGATCATATGTTTAAAACAATAGACTGGCTGGGTGAGATTAAGATATGTGAACACAAAATAAGCAGTCTTGCATATGCGGTTGACTTAGTTGTGATGGCAGATTCGATTGAAAGTTTGCAGAGTAATATTTCAGAGCTAGATCAGAAATGTAAGGACTATGGTATGAAGATTAGCATCTCCAAAACGAAAGTTATGTCAGTGGGAAAGAAATATAAACGGATTGAGTGCCAAATAGGAGGAACAAAGTTAGAACAGGTGGACGGTTTCAAGTACTTAGGATGCATATTCTCACAGGATGGCAACATAGTGAAAGAACTGGAAGCGAGGTGTAGCAAGGCTAATGCAGTGAGCGCTCAGCTACGATCTACTCTCTTCTGCAAGAAGGAAGTCAGTACCAAGACTAAGTTATCTGTGCACCGTTCAATCTTTCGACCAACTTTGTTGTATGGGAGCGAAAGCTGGGTGGATTCAGGTTACCTTATCAATAAGGTTGAGGTTACGGATATGAAAGTAGCTAGGATGATTGCAGGTACTAGTAGATGGGAACAATGGCAGGAGGGTGTCCACAATGAGGAAATCAAAGAAAAACTGGGAATGAACTCTATAGATGTAGCAGTCAGGGTGAAGAGGCTTAGATGGTGGGGTCATGTTACAAGCATGGGAGAAGCAAGGTTACCCAAGAGACTCATGGGTTTAGCAGTAGAGGGTAGGAGGAGTCGGGGCAGACCAAGGAGAAGGTACCTGGATTCGGTTAAGAATGATTTTGAAGTAATAGGTTTAACATCAGAAGAGGCACCAATGTTAGCACTGAATAGGGGATCATGGAGGAATTTTATAAGGGGGGCTATGCTCCAGACTGAACGCTGAAAGGCATAATCAGTCTTAAATGATGATGATGATGATGATGATGATGATGATGGAGCCCCTCCATGCCCACACCGGCATGATGGCCAACACAAAAGGTCTACTACCATCTTTGCGTAAGGGTTTGTTTTCACTAAAGTGAGGTCTCGCAGGATGTGAGTACTGCGATGTTAGCATACGTCTGGCTAAGGTTATCCATTAATACTCGCTCATCAGGAGACAGATTGGGTCGACAGTTGAACGAAGGGTAGCTGTTTGAAGGGCAGAGAGAAAAAAGTGCCAAGGAAAAAAAACGCTCTGCAATAGTTGGGTTTTCTTGCTGCCTGCGACAGGCCATGCAGAGGTAGACTTTGTTAGTAGTGGGTATCATGCAGGTCAGTACTTGGAGTTGTGCGGTGATGTTACTCGGCGGCTGCCGCTGTATGCCAGTGTTGATTTCTCGGTCAGCGTCAGCATACCTGTAATAGTTAAGTTCTTCATCTTTATGTGTCCGATAGGTCAGATATCAAATTCACAGTGTAGGGTAATGTTGGCGGTTTGTTTGTGCGTTAGTGTGCGAGTTTGTCGGTTTCCCTGCTGTAGTCTGTTGGTCAGCGTTAATAGCTGTTGGCATATCCAGTCAACGTTGCTGATACGCAGCGTGTGGATGTATGTTAGCTTGCCATAGGTGATTGTGCCCTAGCTAGTAGAGTCTTTGGCCGTTTATGCTTCCACGGCGAAGGAGTATCGTACACTGGTTGCAGACCACGTACACTTTTTCGTGACGATCATGTTTCCCGACAGGAGTGGCATTTTTCACAAAGATAATGAGCCATGTCACAAACCTAGGAGTGTGGTATAGTGATTTGAGGAACACAGTGGTGAGCTCCAGTTGATGTGCTGTCCCCCCCCCCCCCCCAACTTAAGATCGAACACATGTGGGATGGATTGAACGTAGCGTCAGTGCTCATCGCTCCACTCCCTGTAACTTACGGGAATTAGATGACTCACGTGTGCGGTTGTGGTGCCAGCTCCCTCCAGAGACCATCAAGGCCCTGTTGCTTCCATGCTACGCCGAGTCGTCGCTGTTATCCGAGCCAAACGTGGGCATTCGGGCTATTAGGTAGGTGGTCATAATGTCCCGCCTCATCAGTGTGCAATAATATACGTAATTTGTGACAATAAATATTCTGTGTTTAGGTTTTTTTGTTTGAACCATGGACATAAAATAGTGTGACGTATATTTCACTTCAGTGTTATATCTTAGTAATTGAAAGCTCCTGTGCAAAAAAACTACCATATTTGAATTCAGGACATTAAATTCATATGTAATTATCTCAAAGCATCATCGCACCAAAACAACTGTTGTCCTGTGTAATCTGAAAATACGTTAGCAGTTAAATTCACCGAGAATTCTTACATTCCTTCATTATTTTCTTAGAGTTTTTTACCTTTACGTAATATTCTGATGCGTGAAGTCTCGTCTCCCGGAGCTAATCATTCTCTAGTAGTTGCTCTTGGCCATCTACATATTTCAGTTTCTATATTTGACTGGCTTTAGTGTTCACAGACGGTGTGGCGCAAGTGCTTTTCTGTTTTCTATCATCGTTCCCTGCCCATATGAGCAAGGTGTGCCGGATTAGAACTATGTTCATCTCAACCAAATCACATCTAGCGAATATTTAGAAACACAGATTTGACATTTGAAACCGTCCGAAAATGCCGTTCGGGGTGGTGCATTGGATCGGTTGATTCATTGTCGGGACAGCAAATTCACACGCGAAGACCTGTAATTGTATTCCGAGTGTACGTATATGTTTAAATTTGAAGTGTAGCAATGTACTCGTAAATATCCAGCCGGGTGTCTACTGACGTTTGTTTAATTATTACTATGTCGACGCATAGCCGTTTTCTTTACTCGGAGTATACGAGGGTGAGTCAAATGATAACCTTAAATTTGTAATAACAAATCGAAATTTCGCGCTATTATCCTGTAAGTTGGTAAGCGTGCTACAAACAACGCTGGCCTGTCGGCAGCGTAGAGCAGATGCACACATACCGTCGCAGTGTCAGTATAAAGATGGCCGCCCCACTTGCGACTTGCACCAGGGAAGAACAGCGTTCTGTTATTCGGTTTTTGCGTAGTGAAGGTGTGAAACCTATTGAAATTCATCGACGAATGAGGATTCAATTCGGTGATGCATGTTTGTCACAGCAGCAAGTCTACGAATGGAGTAGGAAGTTCGCAAATGGTGTGACTTCAGTGGAAGATGCTCCTCGTCCAGGTCAGGCACAATGAAATGTGACTCAACAGAACATTGCAGCAGTTGAAGCCATAGTGAAGGAAAACCGCCGAGTGACTCTGAATGACATTGCAGCATGTTTGCCGGCCGGTGTGGCCGAGCGGTTCTAGGCGCTTCAGTCTGGAACCGCGCGACCGCTACGGTCGCAGGTTCGAATCCTGCCTCGGGCATGGATGTGTGTGATGTCCTTAGGTTAGTATACCGTAGAGACAGGCTGAACAGTGAAGGGGGAGGCGTGTTTATAGCGATAAGAAGTGCAATAGTATCGAAGGAAATTGACGGAGATCCGAAATGTGAAATGATTTGGGTGAAGGTCACGGTTAAAGCAGGCTCAGACATGGTAATTGGATGTCTCTATAGGCCCCCTGGCTCAACAGCTGTTGTGGCTGAGCACCTGAAGGATAATTTGGAAAATATTTCGAGTAGATTTCCCCACCAGGTTATAGTTCTGGGTGGAGATTTTAATTTGCCAGATATAGACTGGGAGACTCAAACGTTCATAACGGGTGGCAGGGACAAAGAATCCTGTGAAATTTTTTTAAGTGCTTTATCTGAAAACTACCTTGAGCAGTTAAACAGAGAACCGACTCGTGGGGATAACATATTATACCTTCTGGTGACAAACAGACCCGAACTATTTGAAAAAGTTAACGCAGAACAGGGAATCAGCGATCATAAAGCGGTTACGGCATCGATGATTTCAGCCGTAAATAGGAATATTAAAAAGGGTAGGAAGATTTTTCTGTTTAGAAAAAGTGACAAAAAGCAGATTTCAGAGTACCTGTTGGCTCAACACAAAAGTTTTGTCTCAAGTACAGATAGTGTTGAGGATCAGTGGACGAAGTTCAAAACAGTCGTACATTATGCGTTAGATGAGTATGTGCCAAGCAAGATCGTAAGAGATGGGAAAGAGCCACCGTGGTACAACAACCGAGTTAGGAAACTGCTGCGGAAGCAAAGGGAACTTCACAGCAAACATAAACATAGCCAAAGCCTTGCAGACAAACAAAAATTACGCGAAGCGAAATGTAGTGTGAGGAGGGCTATGCGAGAGGCGTTCAATGAATTCGAAAGTAAAGTTCTATGTACTGACTTGGCAGAAAATCCTAAGAAATTTTGGTCTTATGTCAAAGCGGTAGGTGGATCAAAACAAAATGTCCAGACACTCTGTGACCAAAATGGTACTGAAACAGAGGATGACAGACTAAAGGCCGAAATACTAAATGTCTTTTTCCAAAGTTGTTTCACAGAGGAAGATTGCACTGTAGTTCCTTCTCTAGATTGTCGCACAGATGACAAAATGGTAGATATCGAAATAGACGACAGAGGGATAGAGAAACAATTAAAATCGCTCAAAAGAGGAAAGGCCTCTGGACCTGATGGGATACCAGTTCAGTTTTACACAGAGTACGCGAAGGAACTTGCCCCCCTTCTTGCAGCGGTGTACCGTAGGTCTCTAGAAGAGCGTAGCGTTCCAAAGGATTGGAAAAGGGCACAGGTCATCCCCGTTTTCAAGAAGGGACGTCGAACAGATGTGCAGAACTATAGACCTATATCTCTAACGTCGATCAGTTGCAGAATTTTGGAACACGTATTGTGTTCGAGTATAATGACTTTTCTGGAGACTAGAAATCTACTCTGTAGGAATCAGCATGGGTTTCGAAAAAGACGGTCATGTGAAACCCAGCTCGCGCTATTCGTCCACGAGACTCAGAGGGCCATAGACACGGGTTCACAGGTAGATGCCGTGTTTCTTGACTTCCGCAAGGCGTTCGATACAGTTCCCCACAGTCGTTTAATGAACAAAGTAAGAGCATATGGACTATCAGACCAATTGTGTGATTGGATTGAGGAGTTCCTAGATAACAGGACGCAGCATGTTATTCTCAATGGAGAGAAGTCTTCCGAAGTAAGAGTGATTTCAGGTGTGCCGCAGGGGAGTGTCATAGGACCGTTGCTATTCACAATATACATAAATGACCTGGTGGATGACATCGGAAGTTCACTGAGGCTTTTTGCAGATGATGCTGTGGTGTACCGAGAGGTTGTAACAATGGAAAATTGTATTGAAATGCAGGAGGATCTGCAGCGAATTGACGCATGGTGCAGGGAATGGCAATTGAATCTCAATGTAGACAAGTGTAATGTGCTGCGAATATACAGAAAGATAGATCCTTTATCATTTAGCTACAAAATAGCAGGTCAGCAACTGGAAGCAGTTAATACCATAAATTATCTGGGAGTACGCATTAGGAGTGATTTAAAATGGAATGATCATATAATGTTGATCGTCGGTAAAGCAGATGCCAGACTGAGATTCATTGGAAGAATCCTAAGGAAATGCAATCCGAAAACAAAGGAAGTAGGTTACAGTACGCTTGTTCGCCCACTGCTTGAATACTGCTCAGCAGTGTGGGATCCGTACCAGATAGGGTTGATAGAAGAGATAGAGAAGATCCAACGGAGAGCAGCGCGCTTCGTTACAGGATCATTTAGTAATCGCGAAAGCGTTACGGAGATGATAGATAAACTCCAGTGGAAGACTCTACAGGAGAGACGCTCAGTAGCTCGGTACGGGCTTTTATTGAAGTTTCGAGAACATACCTTCACCGAAGAGTCAAGCAGTATATTGCTCCCTCCTACGTATATCTCGCGAAGAGACCATGAGGATAAAACCAGAGAGATTAGCCCACACAGAGGCATACCGACAGTCCTTCTTTCCACGAACAATACGAGACTGGAATAGAAGGGAGAACCGATAGAGGTACTGAAGGTACCCTCCGCCACACACCGTCAGGTGGCTTGCGGAGTATGGACGTAGATGTAGATGTAGATGTAGAAGTAGTTCTACGTTCTAGGAGACTGATGACCTCAGATGTTAAGTCCCATAGTGCTCAGAGCCATTTGAACCATTTTTTGAGCAGCATGTTTACAGATTAGTCATAGGTCAGCACACCACATTGTGCATGATGTGCTACAGTTTCACAAAGTGTCTGCAAGATGGGTGCCACGGCAGCTGACTCCTGAAATGAGAGAACGACGTATTGATGCTTGTGAAGAACTTCTTCGGCGCTTTGAACGAGAAGGTGATGGCTACCTTGCAAGAATCGTTACTGGGGGCGAAACCTGGGTTCACTTCCACCATCTGAAAACGAAGAGAGCGAGCAAGGAATGGCGCCATTCCTCATCACCAAAACCAAAGAAGTTTCGAACAGAACTATCAGCAGGGAAGGTTATGCTGACTCTCTTTTGGGACGAAAAAGGCGTCATTTTGGAGAATTACATGCCTAGAGGAACCACTGTCACCAGTGCATCGTACAAAGATCTCCTAAAAAATCATCTGCGGCCTGCAATCAAATCAAAGCGACGTGGATTGCTGTCAGCAGGTGTCCTTTTGCAACATGACAATACAAGGCCCCACACTGCCCGTACAACAGTTGTAACAATCACAGACCGGCATTTTGAGTGTCTTCCTCATCCACCATACTCATCACACCTTGCACCAAGTGATTTCCATATGTTTGGACCACTCAAAGACGCAATGGGAGGAAAGAAGTTCCGTTCTGAGGAAGAGGTACGCCACACGGTGCACGAGTGGTTGCGCGGACTACCAAAAGAATTTTTTCTCAAGGAATTTATGCACTTTGTAAGCTCTGGAGGACTTGCATTGAGCGTGGTGGAGATTATGTTGAAAAGTGATACAGCTTTGTACCGCTTCTACACAATAAATAATATGTAAAAAAATATTTAAGGTTTTCGTTTGACTCACCCTCGTATTCAGTCGCTTATTCAGACACGAGGCTCGAAGATGAACCGATACAGTCTGTGTTCCACACGGGTCTCGAGCACGCATTTCATGAAATACAGTAGCGTTAGCGCTCACAGACAAATTTAAACAAGGACCATAGTAAGCAGCAGTTAAAATATGCCAGTCTATCGGAATACTACATAAGTGTGATTTTGTGATATTGGCTGATAGAGAGGGGAGGCTGGCTGGGGCGAAACAAGGAAGCGAGAAACGCCTTTTGACGTGTAGCAGAGAAGACTCCTGATTCCATCAAGGGAAAAGAAACAAGGGCTGCGGGAAGAGGGAGAACCTGCTGAAGTGTTTTATGTACCCGCGGAACGCGACTGAAAGCAGGGGGGGAGAGAAAGAAAAAAAATGGGATGCGCGGAAGGCAGCGACACATCATTGCGTGCCTCTCCAGTGTAGGTTTGTAAGAAAGGATCTTAACAAGTAATCAACAAGCTGCCGATAATTGGGGTTGATGGTTGGTGCACAGTTACTGCTTGGGGTTGTTTAAGAGGGGGAAGACTATGCCCAAGTAAGGCTTGAACATCATTTGTGACCAAAATATTTATTGAACAACGTATACTTAAAAAATCAATCAAACCAATTAATTAAATATTATTTGTAAGCTTTCAACAATTAATTTAAAAAACACGCTAAGAACAACAATAACAACAACGACAAGAAGTCTCAAAAGTGATTAAATTTCATGAACGTGCACATCACTGAACATGTGCTGCACTGTTTACTTTGCGTTGAAGTAAGACTTCAATAAACTGTCCCACTGACCCAAATTGTACTGTTAAAAACACAGGAAACCCAAAATGTTGTATGGGTTTTAAGATATCTATGTTCAAAGACAACAAATGAGCTTAGGACTTACCTATCACAGTTATGGAAGCAAATATTTTCAACAACCCACATCATAGAGGTAAAGAAATTTCTTGAAGTTCCTTGAGAATTAATCACTTACCACTAAGTTTCAGATCCTGTAATGAGATACCATATAATTATTAGGACACAGAAACCTTATTAGCACAAGCTTTTGTGGTAGAAGAACGCTGAAAAAAATTTAACACAGTACATATGCTTGAAAACGACTGCTACATCAAGAAGAATTTGTGTCACAATCAATTTAGGAATTCACATTATCGTATTTTCTTACAGCCTGTTTACTGATTTACAATTGCTTGGTATTACAGAATGTTCCACAACACTACTGACCAAAAGAAGAAAACTTACTAAACCACTGACTTTAAAATATACATTCATTTCCCCAAAAGGACACACACGTTAAAAAATAATTAAAAGGAATTAGACAGGTACAATGTCAAATCAAGCAATTCCTTTTGGCCAAAGAGAGTACTGTTAATCAAGAGGCAGCGTGCCCCACGACCTCAGAATCCAACCGGCTGCACCCAGGCAGTTTCTCTGCGTAGGTCACGTGCTGTCACCTGCCGGGTAGTCGAGACAATTCTGCGCATGGCACTAGCAACTTCTACACTGAAGTGCCGAAGAAACCGGTACACCTACCTAATGTGTCCGCCCACGGTAGCTGAGTGGTCAGCGCGACAGACTGTCAATCCTAAGGGCCCGGGTTCGATTCCCAGCTGCGCCGGAGATTTTCTCCGCTCAGGGACTTGGTGGTGTGTTGTCCTAATCATCATCATTTCAGCCCCATCGACGCGCAAGTCGCCGAAGTGGCGTCAAATCGAAAGACTTGCACCAGGCGAACGGTCTACCTGACGGGAGGCCATCGTCACACGCTATTATTATTACCTACCTAATATCGTGTGCGGCCCCAGCGAGCACGCGTCGAAACAGAGAGAGAACGAGCTCAGCAGAAAATAGCACGGGACAGAAAGCCAACGGAAACGTGAGACGCATGTTCGTTATCTCGTAAAATATGTCGAAAGAAACTGCACCTGTTTCATAAGAAGCAGTACCAGAGAACCTACACAGCAATTAAGAGACTTGAGCAAATACAGCAGAATAAGGAGACATACAGTCATTACGAACCGAGCATCGCGTCGTAACCTCACATTAGCTCCCTTTAAATACTCGAGCTCTCAAGGAGCTGATCAGTCGGATCGATGGCGTTCACAGTAAAAGCACTCGATTCGCTGATAACGATGCTGTAGCTAATCTATATCCTAGATACTCCAGAGCAGTCTACTAACCAGCTGAAGATATACCTGAGAGGACGGTCTTCGCATGATGAACTTCATACTACCATTGCTGATGCAGAGGTTGTCTGCCTTCCGACAACACCACACCACGGAGTGTGTAGTGTAACGACGTAAGTTTCTTATAAACGATTTTCTTTCGACATATGACCATGTGTAGACTTCGTCACCTACGTCAGTTACAACCCACTTCAAAATTATTTATATTCCTTTTTAAATTGTTTCAGAATGGTTCTTGAACGAAACTGTAAAACATCATTTGAGTCGTATGCACAGAATTACGTCACTCGGGCCAATTGGTTTGCGTAAACCTTTTCAATTTTAGATGTCGTTTGTTTCTCCTCAGAAATTATATTGATACACGTTATCTGATTTAATCGATATTATAACCACATTGAATAAACTTTTGAGATTCAAAGTCGCGATGAACGCAGTCAAAATTCAATAATCTTGTCAAATATATTATTAATTCATTCACATAATTCTTCATAAATAAATCCTCGGAACACGTATTTCAACTTTAGTAGCATCCACTAGTTTATTATCTTCCTACATACAGGCGTGAACCTGAGCCTTGACAAGACAAAACTAACATTATCAATAAGATTAAACTCTCTACGACGTCATTGTTGTACAAAACATTACAAATGATTCATTTTCAATTTTTAGAAGCACGACGCAACAAATCGGTTTCAGAATCTTCTGTCGCTCTTTGGCTGTCGACCCGCGACGTATAGTGGCCAGCAATTTTCTCTCCGGTCCCGGCAACGAAGATGCTGTCTCCGTTCGTTGCGCCGCCCTCTCCGTACATGAAACATAAAAAAAAATACAAAAACTTTAGACACTTCACAACCATTACAAATATTACAAAAATACATAAACAAAACTAAATTAAACTTATATTCACCTGCAAACTGGGCTGACACTGGTGGATGGGTGACGCTTCACTTTCGCGTCCCACCACAAGTGCTGACAGTGCCGAACTTCAGAGCGGAAACCGGCCGCAGAGCCTCGTGGGATCCAGGTTCCTGTTCAACACTTAGGCGCCTCCTGATGCTGAAACCTATCTGGCGGGTAGGAAGTAGATCGACCGAGCAGACGATTTGCGACACCACCACATCGCGGATGGGTCATCAAGGGTGAAAATAGAATTCGCAGTAGGTTCGAGCACACTCCAGCAGCTAGTGCGAGACCATTAGTGGTAGACCACAGCGGCGCCGGTAGCGCACCACAACGCAAGGTCACTCACTCTTCGCGTCGGCCTACAGACGAGCGGCGGGAATCAAACACGCAGCTGAATGACGCATCGGACACAAGGCCGGCATGGCACAGGACGACTGACTGTAAACACTGTTAATAAATAATTGGACTCTGACAACGTTTTACGAGCGCCAGGGAAGCTTCACAGGTGTCCAACTGCTAACCTGCCTTTATACAGAGGAGTCTCCGCTCGGCCCCTCTGTAGCTAGCAAAGGATTTAGCCACCAGCTTCGGTAGCGTGTAACAATTATCCTGCAGGAATTCGGCTACCATGAGGTCTGCAGCCAGTGGATTCCATAAAGAACAAAAAGCAAACTCTCTTGATTGTCTTACTGAAGTACCTGATGTGTTTTAGTGTTGGAGGCAATACGACGATACAGTGGTGTCATCCCTCGTCCATTCCTCCGAAGAACTTCAAAGAACAGGGTGAGCATCACTTTTCCAGCAGATGGCTGGCTCTTGATTACCGGGGCCCATTCTTGTTGATTTCAACGAACATAGTGACTCTATCTCTGGGGAACAGTACTGCACAAGACTGCAGAAGTTACGGGGTGCATTTAAGGCAAAATGTCCGAGAAAACTGTGACCAGGAATACTGATGCTTCGTGATAACGCATGTCCGCACATCGAAAATGTCGCAAAGCAGAAGTTACGCCAACTGATGTGACGGACACTCCCGAGCTCCCACCCTATGGTCCTGATCTCTCCTCATGCGCTTATCACGGCTTCGGTCCCTCACAGGAGGCCCTGATGGGTCAGCGATTGCTCTCAAACGAAGTCGTCCAGCAGGCAGTTGCGGAGTTTGTCACGCGGCGGGACACGTGGTTTTACCTAACGCCATCTTCAAATCGGCGCGTCGATGGGATGACAGTCTCAATGCTCAGGGCAATTTTGCGTAACTGGCATACCAATTCTGGACTGTACGGCTCTTCGAACGGAATCTTTCTGTTCGCCCCTTATAGAGTACGTAAGGGCAGCTCTAAGATACGGTATAACTGTCGGGTGTAATTGGGTATGTCGCGTATTTGCATCGACAGACATTTCAGAAATTGAGAACTTATAACACTTCGTTTTGTAAAAGGTTTCATTTAACATTTTGACGATACATTGATAGAATTTACGTGACTAAAAATGAAAAATACATTATTAAATTGTTATTTATAATACCATATACCCTTATTCGTGAAACTGTTGGAAACAGTTTGTTCTCTTCGTTACATACAGATGAGTATTACACTTGTTATTCATGAATACTTTTTGTCCTTTACAATTGTGACTTTTATATCTTTGCCTTTTGTCTGTAAACTGAAGCCCATGATCTTTTCTTGGATACTGATGCATCTTGCGTAGTTGCTCTGCCGCTGTACTGGCTGAAGGTCTGTTTCTCTTCGTTTGTCATGTTTTTTCCGTGCATATACGGATCTTCCGCTATTCTTTATTTGAATTCTAGTAAATCATTTTGTTTATCAGAGGGATTTTGAAACTTTCACAGTCCCTCTCCGCAGGTGGTATTTCCTGGAGCATGAAACCCTCTGAGACCCACACAATAATAAAATAAAAACTTCATAGCATCATCAGTTTATTGAAATTTGAACATAGCAATAAAAATGAAATGTAATCAATGAAAACAGTGTTGAAATGTAGTATTAATATGGACTATAGGGAACTTCTTTTAATGTGTAATGAGCACAACTGGTCATTTAAGTATTCTGGCGCTACAAATCGACACAAATATTTGCTTTCAATTCACGTGATTTCATCTCTTGCGGGCGACTTCAAATGTACGCTAACGATGCTTATTTTACACAAAGAGTATTTTTGAATTCAGTTGAAGGTGCAACTACACACATCAAATAAAGTTTTGCATCGCCTCGGTTCCGAGAGTTCGGGAACCTGTACAGAAAATTGCAATAGAGATTAACATAAACATCATTTCCGCCCCTATTATTGCTCATGAAAACCAGACATTGCATGTTGTACCACCATACAGCGAGACCTTCAAAGCTGGTCGTCCAGATTTCTGTACGCACCGGTACCTCTAATACCCAGTAGCACGTCCTTATGCATTGATGGATGCCTCTATTCGTCGTGGCATTCTATCCACAAGTCCATCAAGGCATTGTAGGTCCAGATTTTCCCACAACTCAACGGCGATTCGGCGTAGATCCCTCAGAGTGGTTGGTGCGTCTCGTCGTCCATAAACAGCGCTTTTCAATCTATCCCAGGCATGTTCGATAGGACTCGTGCCTGGAGAACATACTGGCCACTCTAGTCGAGCAATGTGGTTATCCTGAAGGAAGTCATTCAAAAGACGTGCACCATGCAGGCGCGAATTGTCGTCCGTGAAGACGAATGCCTCGCCAGTATGCTACTGATATGGTTGCACTATCGGTCAGAGGATGGCAATCACGTATCGTATAGCCGTTACGGCGCCTTCCATGACCACCAGAGGCGTACGTAGGCCCCACATAATGCCACCCCAAAATATCAGGGAGCTTCCACCTTGCTGCACTCGCTGGACAGTGTGTCTAAGGTGTTCAGCCTGACCGGGATGCCTCCAAACACGTTTCCGATTATTGTCTGGTTGACAGCTCGTGGTCGTGCGGTAGTGTTCTCGCTCCCCACGCCCGGGTTCCGGGGTTCGATTCCCGGCGGGGTCAGAGATTTTCTCTGCCTCGTGATGACTGGGTGTTGTGTGATGTCCTTAGGTTAGTTAAGATTAAGTAGTTCCAAGTTCTAGGGGACTGATGACCATAGATGTTAAGTCCCATAGTGCTCAGAGCCATTTGAACCATTTGATTGTCTGGTTGAAGGCATATGCGACATTAATCGATGAAGAGAACGCGATGCCAATCCTGAGCGGTCCATTCGACGTGTTGTTGGGCCTATCTGTAACGCGCTGCATGGTTTCATGGTTGCAAAGATGGACCACGCCATGGACGTCGGGAGTGAAGCTGCGCATCATGAAGGCTATTGCGCACAGTTTGAGTTGTAACACGACGCCCTGTGGCTGCACGAAAAGCATTATTCAACTTGGCGGCGTTGCTGTCAGGGTTCCTCCGAGCCATGATCCGTAGATAGCGGTCATCCACTGCAGTGGGTAGCCCTAGGGTGGCCTGAGCGAGGCTTGTCATGGACAGTTCCTGTCTCTCTATATCTCCTCCATGTCCGAACAACATCGGTTTGGTTCACTCAGAGACGTCTGGACACTTCCCTTGTTGAGAGCCCATCCTGGCACAAAGTAACAATGCGGATGCGATCGAACCGCGGTATTGATCGTCTAGGCTTGATTGAACTACTGACAACACTAGCCTCCTTCCTGTGGAATGGCTGGAACTGATCGGCTATCGGACCCCCTCCGTCTAATAGGAGCTGCTCATGCATGGTGTTTACATCTTTGGGCGGATTTAGTGACATCTCCGAACGGTCAAAGTGACCTTGTATATGAAACAATATCCACAGCCAACGTCTGTCTTCAGGAGTTCTGGGAACCGGGGTGATGCTAAACTTTTTTCGATGTGTGTAGTTTACTTGTATCACATCAAAACGTGACTTGTGTCATTTCACAGACACTATCGGACAAACAGTTTTCAGAACTGAACTTACCCTGTGTTTCTAGCTGTAATTGTCCAAGCGAAGACGATAACTTACGGCGCCTCTGTGTGTGTGTGTGTGTGTGTGTGTGTGTGTGTGTGTGTGTGTGTGTGTGTGTGTGTGTGTGTGTGAGGGGGGGGGGAGGACAAAAGTACCGGAAACACTCAGAAGACTGAAGCTCGTGTCAGAGGCGTTGAGGCTTCGCGTAAAATCTACACCTACCGTGTAGTAATGGTGTTCCATTTCTAAGCGTCTCTCTGGTATCATGCGAGTTCGCGACACTTGGTAATAAGGGGTTAACTGGCCTGCACGTTCACAGCTTCCAGCATTTAACCCAAGAAAAACAAAGATTAAGGCAATAAAATTTAACACAAATTTTCGCAATCGATCTGAGCACAATTTTATAATATTCAACGAAAAAAGCCAATAAAAACATAAAACATATAAAACCCAATGAACATGAAACCATGAAGATTATTCACAGATTTTCACCAGAAGAGACGTGGCTGAATGTATATTAAATTAATTTAAGCACCATAAAAATTAAGATTACAAATGAATCTTACAGCCCTTAAAGTGACCAGATAAAGGTTAATAACTAAAACAATCAATTGCGCTTTTGCATGACCTATATATGAAGAGCACAGGGGTGCACTATTTTAAGCACAGTTTCAACACGCAACCCACGGCAACCTAGATCATGTTCACTTCAGTACAGCAGATTCCAAACAAGTGTCGTTAAACGAATGAAGATCACGTTACTCAGCTTTAATTCAAAACTCTGCAAAACTCACTCAGTCGACACGTTTTAGTAGGACACGTACCGTGCTGCGCGCAAGTGCAATAGGTGAGACGAAAACCCTCAACCCACGTCACGAAACTTGCATTACGACGACGTACAGTCACGAAGTAGCAACAGACTTCGAACGCACAGAGTATTAACAAATATGGACTGAGTATTCGGATGCGCAGAATGAGAATTCCGTCCGCAACATCTGCTGCAGCTCAAGTCACGTGATTTTGGAACAGCGCATTTGAACCCGTACAGCGCCTGCCGCATATTTGTATCCCTGCTAGAGTTGGACCACCTTCGGAAGTAGCGTGAAACTTTGTATACATGTTTTACAGATATCTTAACAATTTGATATCAGCAACTAAAGTTGGTTTAAAGATGTGAAGAGTATAGTATTGTGCTTTTTTGCCATACTATCACAGATCGAATTCCAATTTTTTTATGTTTTCTACGTAAGTGGATAAAAAGTGACAGCCAACAATATTTTTTTACGTTTTATGTTGCACTCCTTCATATTGTAGAATACCTCTGTTCTAATTAATTACGTTCAATGACACTGTAGACGGCGCCAAAGTGTCACGAGAGAACAACGCATGTGGAAGTGTGAAATTGTCACAGTAAATACGATAAGCGACTTGGGCCACCTGCTGACCATTACTAGTTTCAATTTTCCATTACTTAGTCCTCTACTTTTTATAGACAAGTCAAATATCTGTAATAGTCCTCTACTTTTTATAGAAAAGTAAGATATCTGTTACTACTTTCGCCTCTCGTCAGTAAATTGGAACCATATAATAAGCACAAAATAACGAAAAGATCAATGACATCCTACAACATTTCTCTTACGTTTTCTATTCCATTGATTCATATTGTTGAATCTGTTCTAATTATTTACAGTAAAATAGCATTGTATAGGGAATTGTCTCATACAGAAATACTTAGATATGTACACGTGTTTAAGAACCTGCATAAATTGGGGGAAATTAATCAGACTGTCATGTGTAAATTTCATGTGCAAATGAACATTGCTCCAGTATGTAAACACCGATTGACAATTTTCTCTGACACACTTCCAAATTTATCTAGCATTTGTCTCGTAAACACGTGGGCATAAAATCGTGGAAACTACCTGTACAATACAAGACCTTATAATGCTGTGCTTCGATATTTTTCATCATACGAAGTGCCTCATATCAATGACATTTATAATTTATACATAAGTTTTACATAATTCTACATTTTTTGTACATACCTGTGAAAAATAACTGGTCCTCCTTTCATATACTTCTCTTTACGTCTCTGGTAACAACAGTACTTCACCACAGCTGTTACTAAAACTTAAACGTGCAGAAACGTATATCAAACAAAGCGAATAGTTTAATGTTAAAGTTTCACCATTACCCCATATTTTCGACAAGCAGCGTCGTCCTAAAATCGCGTGACTCACCAGGTTTGATGTTGAGAACATGCGCAGTAGGCTATTCTCGCTCCATAGATACATATACTCTAAGGTAGAACGCGATGTATCGCAGTATATTTCCATCTTCAACAAGTTGCGCTCTCTCTGATCACCGGCGCTAGAGCTATGAATGGTTCGGGCATGCGTGTGTTAACGCAGTCGTCCTTGTATTGACGTAGTCTCCAGTATGACTGTTCCCCGGGCTGTCGCTGGACCATTCGCCATCCATCCTTTCTTCGGAAGGCTGAGTCTAGGAAACTAGAGATAGCAGCCTTATAGCGCTCTCTGACTGATGCGATAAATCAAGCCGTTGATAGTTACATGTTAGCTACACACCAATTCGATTAAACTCCTCTTCATAGTTTATTCGATCTACCCATATGACCATCTGCAATCTTCTGTAGCCCCAGATATTATAAGCCTCTGTGATCATCTTGTCTGAATTTTGGTTTTATTCTGTTCTGACGGTGAAGTTCAGAAATAGTATCAGTAGCACGTCAGTTTCGTACAAGGCTACACTCCAGGCAAACAACTTCGCAAATTGCTTCCTTAAGCTTAAATTTGTACTGGATGTTAACAAATTAACGTATTTTTGGATTATTAATTTTTTTTTCTATTGCCAGCTTGCATTTTATATCCTATCTACTTCAATAATCGTCCATTAATTTGCTCCCCAAATAATAAATTCATCTATTACTTTAAGTGTCTCATTTTCTACTTCAAAATGCTCACTATCGCGTGATGTAATTCTACGATATTTCATTACCCTTGCCAGTAACTAGGGCGATTTTTACGATTCTGTACATCAATCGGTAAAAACGGATTCGTTATTGAATCACTTTGTTGTTGATCTGTCTTCTGGTTGTCTGTCCATCCGTCCGTCCTTCTTTAAGACCCCTTTTCCCCAGATCGAGTAGAGATGTCAAGTTGAAATTTATGTAACTCATCAAAACCTACAGACGATCTATCTATGCACATAATCAAGTTTGTCGTTTTCGTTTCATAGTGAAATCAGTGGCGGCCTGAAATCACAAATTTCGAATTACTTTCCATTCGGATCGCTTGTGAACCTACGTTTACTAGGACATTTTCTTTTCTGACTGGGATGTTCGTGTTTCTATTGCCGTATATCTCCAGCTGTGTTAGTATTCGCCAGTAATTATGGTAAAACCTACAAACTTGACATGGAATGCAGTGGGAGCGCTGGCGAGCAGTCTGGTGCTACGAGGCAGTACAAAGAGGGAGGTGGCAGCGTGGATGTAGCCATCTGCCTGGACCCGGCTGCCTGGACCCCTCCGCAGCGGGGAGCAGCTGTCGGGACAGCAGGAGTCGCTAATCGATGCGCGCCTCTGGGTGCAGCGGCAGTAAAGATCGCAGAGATAAACAGCGCCACGCGCCGCTACCAAACGCTAAATGCTGCACTATCCTCTCTCCTATACGACAAACCCGTCACCAGCGCCGGCGTAGATCCCACACTACGACAAATTCACAAGCAGAAAACACTAGCGGCAGACTTTGCTTTTCATTAGCACATGGTGTCTCACTCCCCCCCCTCTAGTCTACCCCAAAGAACGAGGTGGTGTAATGACTAAACTAAGCCGCCTCTACAGAGGGTGTCTTTCTTGCCTCAATCAACTGCTCATGGTAAGTGAGTCAACTCCACCGCTCCCGCAATATTACTGACACTCCTTTGTCACTGGTGGTCATTTTTTTTTAGATGTTGGCGCCGAAACTGCGTCTACGGAGAGAGCTGTCTTTTGTAGATTTAGGCGCCTGAATGGAAGTGACATCATGGGGAGCCGTTCTTCCTTTGAAAAATCCAGCTATGATAACACAGTTATCCTACTACGTACAAATCACATTTATTAATGACCCGGGTTGGGAGCGTTAAGTGCACACCCTTCTTTCTTGGAGCAAATACAGGCTGACTGGACATACCGGTTTTGTCCGGACTGTCCCGGTTTTCGCACTAATGTCTTGCTATCCCGAGAAAATCCTTCCGGCGAGACAATTGTCCCGGTTTTTAACCGGGAAAATTCTGTCAGAGA
Organism: Schistocerca piceifrons; assembly: GCF_021461385.2. Classification (NCBI taxonomy): domain Eukaryota; kingdom Metazoa; phylum Arthropoda; class Insecta; order Orthoptera; family Acrididae; genus Schistocerca; species Schistocerca piceifrons. The sequence continues at coordinate 197,576,632 of NC_060144.1, forward strand.
CAGCAAAGGACTTGGAAGAGCAGTTGAACGGACTGGACAGTGTCTTGAAAGGAGGATATAAGATGAACATCAGCAAAAGCAAAACGAGGATAATGGAATGTAGTCGAATTAATTCGGGTGACGCTGAGGGAATTAGATTAGGAAATGAGACACTTAAAATAGTAAAGGAGTTTTGCTGTTTGGGAAGCAAAATAACTGATGATGGTCGAAGTAGAGAGGATATAAAATGTAGACTGGCAATGGCAAGGAAAGCGTTTTTGAAGAAGAGAAATTTGTTAACATCGAGTATAGATTTAAGTGTCAGGAAGTCGTTTCTGAAAGTATTTGTATAGAGTGTAGCCTTGTATGGAAGTGAAACATGGACGATAAATAGTTTAGACAAGAAGAGAATAGAAGCTTTCGAAATGTAGTGCTACTGAAGAATGCTGAAGATTAGATGGGTACATCACATAACTAATGAGGAGGTATTGAATAGAATTGGGGAGGAGTTTGTGGCACAACTTGACTAGAAGAAGGGATCGGTTTGTAGGACATGTTCTGAGGCGTCAAGGGATCACCAATTTAGTACTGGAGGGCAGCGTGGAGGGTAAAAATCGTAAAGGGAGACCAAGAGATGAATACACTAAGCAGATTCAGAAGGATGAAGACTGCAGTAGATACTAGGAGATGAAGAAGCTTGCACAGGATAGTGTATCATGGAGAGCTACATCAAACCAGTCTCAGGACTGAAGACAACAACAACAAAATGCGAGCAATAATATTTCCCATTTAATTCAATATTTGTGAAAAACGCGTTTCCTAGAAGTAGAACGTTAAATTGGAAATTTGTGGTAAGGTTTTATGGGACGAAATTGCTAAGGTCATCGGTCCCTAAGCTTACACACTACTTAATCTAACTTAAGCTAAGGACGACACACCCATCCCCGAGGGAGGACTCGAACCTCCGACAGGAGGAGCCGATTAGAACGTTAAAGAAATACACATTTTCACTATACCCTTATAGGCCTACCGCACTCTAAGTCGACTTAAGCGTAAAGAAAGAGATATGTTGAAAAGAAAAGCAGGTACTACCTACCCCCGCCTCTAACCTACCGATCTCCCACTTTATGGCCCTCGAGGCAAGCAAAACCACAACCAAAGGAGGTATGAAACAGCATTTCTCCTAACAGGATTGCAGCCATATGGAAGTTTATTTTGTGAAGCTGTGAGCAGTGTGGTGTGTGGTTGGTTGGTTGATTTGGGGAGACGGGACCAAACAGCGAGGGCATCAGTCCCTTCGGATTACGGGAGGATAGCGAAGTAAGTCGGCCGTGCCCTTTCAAAGGAGCCATCCCGTCGTTTGCCTGAAGCGATTTAGGGAAAACGCGGGAAACCTAAATCAGGATGGCTGGACGCGGGTTTGAACCGCCGTCTTCCCAAATGCACCACCTCGCTCGGTGTGTGATGTGTGTTAGCAGTGCTTATCGAATATTGTTTGCAATGTACGCACGCTTGCCCTAACAATCTGCGGTCAAACGAAATCTTTAATTTTAGTATTTAGCAAATGGTACCTCAGTACCTAGTAAGTGACCGAACACTGCAGAAAATATATCCAGGCTATTTCAGCAAAAAATTACGTATCGGTCTTTTTATTTCTGAAGAAAATAATTTTATTTACGTGCAATGTACCTACATGTTCCTCTCCAATTCACAAAATTAAGATACATTCTTGCTAAGTGTTTAATATCTACCGCATCTTCATGCCCCTATTATCGATTTCAAAATATCATGAAACTGACAAAAAGGTAACTAGGAAAGAAACCACGGCACGAAATGACATCTTTTCATGCCCCTTTTTTGAGATCTTTATCCCTTTTTCCTACAACCTTGTCCTTAACACCCCTTTTATCTCTTATTGTAGCTTTTCAGCAATCTTCTTGAGCGCATTTTATTATTTATAAGAGAAATGACTTAAGTTTAATTTTATTTGTGTATTGTTTCGAATCAATAGAAAACATTTAACTTTCAGTAACGTCTCCACAGCTTGCAGCAAATATACCTACCTCTGTTAGTAAACGCGGGACGTTTCCAACCATTGAAAATGATTGTGTGTCTGCAAATCCTCTTTTTCTCACATTACCGCTATCAATAGCCTTGCAACATTGAAAATGACAATGAGAGTATTTCATTTTATCCTTATGTTTCACCAGAATTGGTAGCCTCCTGTAGGTGAATGAAACTCTGTTACTAGAATTTACCATCCCCAAGGTGCCCAGCGCCCGACTTTTTGTTTTGGCTGAGGAATTCGAGCAAGATTTCATAGAAACTGATGGAATTGTTACACGATGTAATATTTTCGGTTCATGAATTTTGTTACATGAAAAACACCAGTGAGATGGCATCAGACAACACATTTCCAGTTCTAAGCATCGAAAGAACAACATTTTTCAAATAAACAAACCACGGTAACCACTATTACGAAAAGCATTTGGATAGTGTTCTTCAAAAACCCAAAATTTGAGGGAATTCAACGCAGATTTGTACTCAGCTCTTATCCAAGTGGGAATTCCACTCAAGAACGTGAGCCATCAGCCCTTCAAGGGATTCTCCAATAATACCTGGGAATACTTTAAGAAAAAACTATGTGGAGCCTAAATACCACGAAACCACACGAAGAATCAAGGAGAAAGCGTCTGACTGCAATATGGAAATTATTCTGGATGAACCGTAGCCTCAATGGAACAACATGTTTTGAACATTTTAGTTTTTCCCTTAGCACGGGAAAAAGTTAAGCCCAAGTGATGTTAGAAATATATGTCCTGCAGAAAGCCAATGCCAGTACAGTAAATCAATCAGTCATGGGCCTCTGTCAATAACTGTGTCTGGTAGTGTCGGTCTGCAGAAAGTTCGTTTGGTCGTTACGAGCCAGCCTCCATACATGGCTTCCATTCCCTAAGTTGAAGCATTTGTCACACTTGGTCCACGCTCTTCACATACTCGTGTTCATAAATTAAGGATAATTACAGAATGACGTGGCACTACACAAAACTGGCGCTCATAGCATAGGCACATAGGGAACACACACGACACAGATCAGTAAGTTCACGATATTGGTGATAAATTGACATCTGCGCATGTACCCCGACATCAATATGGGATATGATCACCATGCACACGTACACAGGCCGCACAACGGGTTGGCATTCTCTGGATCATGTGGACCAGCAGATGCTAGGTTATCGCCTCCCATTCTTGCACCAGTGCTTGTCGGAGCTCCTGAAGTGTCGTAGGGGTTTGAAGACGTGCAGTGATACCTCGGCCGAGAGCATCCCAAACGTGCTCAATGGGGTTTAGGTCTGGAGAACAGGCAGGCCACTCCATTCGCCTGATATCTTCTCTTTCAAGGTACTCCTCCACGATGGCAGCTTGGTGGGGCCGTGCGTTATCATCCATCAGGAGGAAGGTGGGACCCACTGCACCCATGAAAAGGCAGACACACCGGTGCAAAATGACGTCCCGATACCCCTGACCTGTTACAGTTCCTCTGTCAAAGACATGCAGGGGTGTACGCGTACCAATCATAATCCCACCCAGCACCATCAAACCACGACCTCTATACAGGTCCCTTTCAATGACATTAAGGGGTTGGAGTCTGGTTGCTGGTTCACGCCAGATGAAAACCTGGTGAGAATCACTGTTCAGACTATACTTGGACTCGTCCGTGAACATAACCTGCCGCTTGGGTTCTGAGGCCATCCTTGGTTCCTTCCGGCGGCTGGCTGATTTGGTGAAGACAACCAGCATCGCACGCGGAGTGCAAGCTGAGCTTAATATCTGCAGCATAGTGCCCAGAGTCGATCGCGGTCCTCTGGTTTGGAGCCGTGTGGAGGGTCTAAACCAGAGGCTCAGACGACTCTGCGACTATAATGGTTGCAAATTCATCGACCTCCGTTATTGGGTGGAGAACTGTAGGGCCCCCCTAGACAGGTCAGGCGTGCACTACACACCGGAAGCAGCTACTAGGGTAGCAGAGTACGTGTGGCGTGCACACGGGGGTTTTTTAGGTTAGAGGGACCCCCCCTTGGGCGAAACGATAAAATACCTGACGGCTTACCAGAGAGGACATTATCATCGTTGATAAAGAACGTCCGTCCTCAGAGACCGAAAACAGGAAAAGTTAACGTAATATTGGTAAACTGCAGGAGTATCCAGGGCAAGGTTCCTGAATTAGTATCTCTTATTGAAGGAAATAGTGCGCATATAGTATTAGGAACGGAAAGTTGGTTAAAACCTGAAGTGAACAGTAACGAAATCCTAGACACAGAATGGAATATATACCGCAAGGATAGGATAAACGCCAATGGTGGAGGAGTATTTATAGCAGTAAAGAATTCAATAATATCCAGTGAAGTTATTAGCGAATGCGAATGTGAAATAATCTGGGTTAAGCTAAGTATCAAAGGTGGGTCAGATATGATAGTCGGATGCTTCTATAGACCACCTGCATCAGCAACCGTAGTAGTTGAGCGCCTCAGAGAGAACCTGCAGAACGTCGTGAAGAAGTTTCGTGATCATACTATTGTAATAGGGGGAGACTTCAATCTACCAGGTATAGAATGGGATAGTCACACAATCAGAACTGGAGCCAGGGACAGAGACTCTTGTGACATTATCCTGACTGCCTTGTCCGAGAATTACTTCGAGCAGATAGTTAGAGAACCAACTCGTGAAGCTAACGTTTTAGACCTCATAGCAACAAATAGACCGGAACTTTTCGACTCCGTGAATGTAGAAGAGGGTATCAGTGATCATAAGTCAGTGGTTGCATCAATGACTACAAGTGTAATAAGAAATGCCAAGAAAGGAAGGAAAATATATTTGCTTAACAAGAGTGATAGGGCACAAATCGCAGAATATCTGAGTGACCACCATCAAACGTTCATTTCTGAGGAAGAGGATGTGGAACAAAAATGGAAAAAATTCAGAAACATCGTCCAGTACGCCTTAGATAAGTTCGTACCGACTAAAGTCCAAAGCGAGGGGAAAGATCCACCGTGGTATAACAATCATGTACGAAAGGTACTACGGAAACAAAGAAAGCTTCATCATAGGTTTAAGAGTAGTCGAATCATAGCTGATAAGGAAAAGCTGAACGAAGCGAAAAAGAGCGTAAAGAGAGCAATGAGAGAAGCATTCAACGAATTCGAACATAAAACATTGGCAAACAATCTAAACAAGAACCCTAAAAAGTTTTGGTCATATGTAAAATCGGTAAGCGGATCTAAATCCCCTATTCAGTCACTCGTTGACCACGATGGCACCGAAACAGAGGACGACCGAAGAAAGGCAGAAATACTGAATTCAGTGTTCCGAAACTGTTTCACTGCGGAAAATCGTAACACGGTCCCTGACTTCAGCCGTCGCACGGACGCCAAAATGGAAAATATTGAAATAAACGATATCGGAATTGAAAAACAACTGCTATCACTTAGTAGCGGAAAAGCATCCGGACCAGACGAGATACCCTTAAGATTCTACAGTGATTATGCTAAAGAACTTGCCCCCTTTTTATCAGCAATTTATCGTAGATCGCTGGAAGAACGTAAAGTACCTAGCGACTGGAAGAAAGCACAGGTCGTTCCCATTTTCAAGAAGGGTCATAAATCAGATGCGAATAATTATAGGCCTATTTCGCTTACGTCAATCTGTTGTAGAATAATGGAACATGTTTTGTGTTCTCGTATTATGACGTTCTTAGATAATACAAATCTCCTTCATCATAACCAACATGGATTCCGCAAACAGAGATCATGTGAAACTCAGCTCGCCCTATTTGTCCAAGAAATTCACAGTGCCGTAGACACTGGCGAGCAGATTGATGCCGTATTCCTGGACTTCAGGAAGGCATTTGATACGGTTCCGCACTTACGTTTAGTGAAAAAAATACGAGCTTACGGAATATCGGACCAGGTTTGTGATTGGATTCAGGATTTCCTAGAAGAAAGAACACAACATGTCATTCTTAACGGTTCAAAATCTGCAGATGTAGAGGTAATTTCGGGAGTACCGCAAGGAAGCGTGATAGGACCTTTATTGTTTACAATATACATAAATGACTTAGTTGACAACATCGGTAGCTCCGTGAGGCTATTTGCAGATGACACGGTTGTCTACAAGAAAGTAGCAACATCAGAAGACTCGTACGTACTCCAGGAAGACCTGCAGAGGATTAATGCATGGTGCGACAGCTGGCAGCTTTCCCTAAACGTAGATAAATGTAATATAATGCGCATACATAGGGGCAGAAATCCATTCCAGTACGATTATGCCATAGGTGGTAAATCATTGGAAGCGGTAACGACCGTAAAATACTTAGGAGTTACTATCCGGAGCGATCTGAAGTGGAATGATCACATAAAACAAATAGTGGGAAAAGCAGGCGCCAGGTTGAGATTCATAGGAAGAATTCTAAGAAAATGTGACTCATCGACGAAAGAAGTAGCTTACAAAACGCTTGTTCGTCCGATTCTTGAGTATTGCTCATCAGTATGGGACCCTTACCAGGTTGGATTAATAGAAGAGATAGACATGATCCAGCGAAAAGCAGCGCGATTCGTCATGGGGACATTTAGTCAGCGCGAGAGCGTTACGGAGATGCTGAACAAGCTCCAGTGGCGGACACTTCAAGAAAGGCGTTACGCAATACGGAGAGATTTATTATCGAAATTATGAGAGAGCACATTCCGGGAAGAGATGGGCAACATATTACTACCGCCCACATATATCTCGCGTAATGATCACAACGAAAAGATCCGAGAAATTAGAGCAAATACGGAGACTTACAAGCAGTCGTTCTTCCCACGCACAATTCGTGAATGGAACAGGGAAGCGGGGATCAGACAGTGGTACAATAAGTACCCTCCGCCACACACCGTAAGGTGGCTCGCGGAGTATAGATGTAGATGTAACCTGGGACCACTGTTCCAATGACCATATACTATGTTCTTGACACCAGGCTTTACGGGCTCTCCTGTGACCAGGGGTCAGTGGAATGTACCTTGCATATCTCCAGGCGAATAAACCATGTCTTTTCAGTCGTCTGTAGACAGTGTGTCTGGAGACAACTGTTTCAGTGGCTGCGGTAGAATCCCGAGCAAGGCTACCTGCAGTACTCCGTGCACTCAGTCTGCGGGCACTGATGGCGAGATATCGGTCTTCTTGTGGTGTTGTTCACTGTGGACGTCCCGTACTGTAGCGCCTGGACATGTTTCCTGTCTGCTGGAATCATTGCCATAATCTTGAGATCACACTTTGTGGCACACGGAGGGCCCGTGCTACGGACTGCTGTGTTTGACCAGCCTCCAGTCACCCTAGTATTCCACCCCTCATAATGTCATCAATATGTGTTCTTTGAGCCATTTTCAACACACACAGTCACTATTAGCACGTCTGGAAAGGTCTGCACACTTACCCGCTGCACTGTACTCTGACATGCATCAACACACCTCTGCGTATGTGGACTGCTGCCAGCGCCACTGTGCGAAGACCGCAGGTCAAATGCACCACATGGTCATACCCCGAGGTGATTTAAACCAGAAAACCGCCCACCAGAGCGTTATTTCACCATGTATCAGCATTATCCTTACGAGCATGAGTGTAGTTTGTGAATCATGTCGTTGCCTACAGGTAAATCACTGCCCTGCCCCCAGCCAAATTTCCCACTCATTATTCGCTGAGATTTTGGAATGAGTGCGCTGCTATGGTGCATGAGGACTTTGACAATATTAAAGAGTTTGTGCCTTCTTTGGATCCAGCCGACGCACATGCAATTTCCAGGGCAAAGCAACTTCTGCTATCTGAGGAAATATAACTTGCAGACAGGACTATTTTCTGTCGATGGTTACAAGTATCTGACAGTAGGTATTGAACGATAAGAAGAACAAGTTCTTGAAAAGAAAAACAAAGGGATATTTTTACTTCCGTGGGGGAGCAGTTAGATGGCTTTGCCGGAGACAAACTTGAGTCTAATCTTCACAAGAATCCGAATATTCAGGAATTTGCCCATCTGTAAAGTTTCCATTTCGAGTGAACACGTAGTTTGCTCCAGTGGTTCTATGGATGTCGAAAGAAGTTTTACCATCATTAGACATTCTATTTGCTAGTAGAAACAGACTCATTTTTAAAAATGTAAAGATTCTTAATGTCCTGAAGTACAAGAGCTTCATTTTTTTCCTTCTTCTGATGAGCAGTTATCTAACGGACTTGTTTGCAGCTCAGTAAACATGAAAATGAGACAGATGATTTGTCGAGTTAATCAGCACCTTTTGGTCTCTTTATTTTACGTTATCACTTTCCTATTCCTTTCGTCATCTGAAATTAGCACCTAAAAGTCCTAACCCTATTAATAAACAAAGCAAAATTCATTATAGATGTTCCTGACAAAGGTGGCACGGTAAATTCACCACACTACTAACAACGAAAGTTAATATCAAAAGTGTCGTCCAAAAATTTCACATCAGCTTTTATAACTGGAGAAATATGAAACAGCATCTAGAAAGCAGTATATACGAGGCAACTTGAAAAAGTATGTTACACATTACTCTGAGGTGAAAGAAAGCCATACGACAGCGATATGCACGTGTACATATGGCGGTAGTATCACGTACACAGGGTATAAAAGGGCAATGTATCTGCGGAGCTGTCATTTGTACTCGGGTGAGTTATATGGAAAGATTTCAGACATGATTACAGCCGCTGTACAGGAATCATCAGACTTTGGACGTCGAGTGATAATTGGAGTTACACGCATGAAACATTTCATTTCGGAAATCGTTAGGGAATTCAGTATTTCGAGCTCCACAGTGTCAGGAGAGCGCCGAGAATACCAAATTTCACGCATTACCTTTCAAAACCGACAAATCAGTGGCTGACGACCTTCACTTAACGACTGAGAGCAGCGGCGTTTGCGTAGAGTTGTCAGTGCTGTCAGAAAAGAAGCACTGCGTGAAATAACCGCAGAAATCAATGTGGGTCATTCGACGAACATATCCGTTAGGTTAGCGCGGCAAAATTTGACGTTAATGGGCTACGGCAGCAGACGACCGACGCGAGTCCCTTCGCTAACAGCACGACATCGGCTGCAGCTCGTCTCCTGGGCTCGTGACCGTATCGGTTGTACTCCAGACGACCGGAAAAGCGTGCGCTGGGCAAATCAATCTCCCGATTTCAGTTGGTAAGAGCTGACGGTGAGGTTCGAGTGTGGCGCAGACCCCTCTGAACAATGGACTGTCCATGCCAGTAATGGCTCCATAATAGTGTGGGCTGTGTTTAAATGGGTTATTGACTGGAAATGTTGATGCATTTTGAGACAATTTGCAGCCATTCATGGACTTCATATTCCCAAACAATCACGAAATTTTTATGGATGACAATGCGCCTTGTCACCGGGCCACAGTTGTTCTCGATTGGTTTGAAGAACATTCTGGATAATTCGAACGAATGATTTGACCACCCAAATCGCCCAACAGGAATCCCACTGATCATTCATGGGACTTAATCAAGCGGTCAGTTAGTGCATAGCACCGGCAACCCTTTCGCAATTGCGGACGGCTAGGCTTGTATGCCTACGTGGCCTCGAAAAAACGTAGGCCTCGAAAAAACGTAACTGTTCTCTCAGGGACACAGCGTCGGGCATTCTGCAATGCCACCTCAAAGCCGCTTCGGCAAAACGTTTTCGTAGGCCTAATACAGACCTTACTGGTTCAAATGGCTCTGAGCACTGTGGGACTTAACATCTTAGGTCATCAGCCCCATAGAACTTAGAACAACTTAAACCTAACTAACCTAAGGACATTACACACATCCATGCCCCCGGCAGGATTCGAACCTGCGACCCTAGCAGTCCGGACCTTACTGGAAGATTCGCAGGAAACAACCTGAGGACACATGCAGAAACGGCGGAATGCACTTCTCCTTAGCCGAAAACACTTGTCAGTGCCTCGGCCCGGTACAACTCGGAGACAGTAGTCGTAAGAAGTTCTGGCTCTGGCATGTGGGACAATATGCTGCCGCCCGATATAGGCTCGCCACTTCCTGCGGTTAGTGCATCCCCTGTGGCATGGGAAATCTCCTCTTCCGAAAGACGCATTCGTCTCCACGACCTGTAACAATTTTCTTCACCTAGCTACCACTGAATTCAGAATTACAACCATTGTCAACCCTGAAACTTCCTGGCAGATTAAAACTGTGTGCCGGACCGACACTCGAACATTGGACCTTTGCCTTTTGCGGGCAAGTGCTCTACCATCTGAGCTACCCAAGCACGACTCACGACCACTCCTCACACCTCTTGGAAGGTAGGAGATGAGGTACTGGCGGGTATGGAGACAACCTGGTGAATCCGTGGAGCCTACATGTCTGCAGGGAACTATTCAAGCTGGTGGATGCTCTGTAATGGTGTGGAGCGTCTACAGTTGGAGTGATACGGGACCCCTGATACGTCTAGATACGACATTGTCAGGTGACACTTACAGGGTGTCCAGAAAAGGGCTCCCTGATTTCAGAATTAAATATCTCGAAAACAAAGATCGATAGAGGAATGCAGTAAACGGTATGTTTATTGTGAAAGCTGTAAGAAATTAATACAACAGTTTGATATAATAGTTACAAAAGCTGCTAACAGATGGCGCTGTACGCTGTACAGCTCATATCAGCATACATAAGTGAAATAATCGTATGAAAACAGTCTTTGCAAACAATCACATCACAATGTTTTCAAAATGTTCACCATTGGCACTGCAAAGGTGGCGCAAACGAAGAATGAAATTCGCCATCACATTTCGTAGTGTCTCAACTGAAATAGTCACATGCCACGGAGATCGCCGATTCAAGCTCGTCCAGCGTGGCGGGATGCTTCGGGTAGACCATGTCTTTCACTGTGCCCCACAAAAAAAAAGTCACAGGGAGTCAAATCCGGCGAATATGGAGGCCAATCCATGCCTGCGCCAGTAAATTTGGGATATTCCAAAGCAATGACTCGATTCCCGAAGTATTACTCAAGAAAGCGAAACACTTTTTCGGTCCGATGTGTTCGGGCTCCATCTTGCATAAACCATTCAGTACCTAGTCGATCCTCTAACGCTTGCTGTGTGACGACAAATTGTTCCAAAATTGCAACGTAACGTGCACCAGTGACCGTTTCTCGAATGAAGAAAGGGCCAATAATGCCTCTGCTGCATACTGCAGCCCACACAGCAACTTTAAGAGAATACAGGGGTTTCGCTTCACACCAATATGACTTTTGGGAACCCCAAAATCGCCAGTTCTGCTTAGTCACGTATCCATTCAGGTGGAAGTGTGCTTCATCTGTAAACCAGATGCAGCCAACATCAAATCCTTCACTATCAATCATTGTGAGCATCTGATTAGCAAAGGCAAACCCTTTGTTGCACAGCTCGTACGGGTATGGCCTGGTGCGTTTGAATTTTGAATGGAAACATGTGTAGGCTCTTTCTCAGTATTTTCTGCGTGCTGGAACGCTTCAAACCAGTCTCAGATGCAATTCTACGGACGGATGACATTGGATTTCGCTTAATAATTCCAGAAACTGTGGCGATATTTTCAGGCGTAACTGCGGTTTGCTTGCGGCCAACATGCCCCACTAGATCATCAGTTACGCTGCCTGTTCGTTGAAATTTTGCGAAGAGCGTACGAATGGTTTTCGCATCGGGCCCTTTTGGAGCGTTAAATCGTGCTTGAAAACTTCGCCTTGTCGCCGTAGGACTCTCTTCTAACCTGTGGTACTCTAGCACCAGAAAAACGCGTTGTTCAATGGAGTACATGGTTTTATAATCTCTTCCTTCGGTACGCTAACCTCCTTTCACGTTCCAGTAGTGGAACTGATCGCTCTAAAAAAAAAAAAAAAAATTAAAAAAAAAATAGAGGTGGAGCCCCTCCACGCCCACACCGGCATGATGGCCAACACAAAAGGTCTACTGCCATCTCTGCATAAGGGTTAGTATTCACTAAAGTGAGGTGTCGCAGGATGTGGGTACTGCGATGTTTGCGTACGTCTGGTTAGGATTAACCGTTAATACGCGCTGATCGCTCTGGGCTTCGGATCACTATTTATACTAGGCATTACGTATGGCGATTACAGCGCCATCTGTTAGCAGCTTTAGTAACTATTATTTCAAACTGCTGTGTAAACTTCTTACAGCTTTCACAATAAACATTCCGTTTACTGCATTCCTCTATCGATCTTTGTTTTCGATATATTTAATTTTGAAATCAGGGAATCCTTTTCTGGACACCCTGTACGTGCTTCCTGTCTGATCACCTGCGTCCATTGGGCACTCCGACGGACTTTGGAAACTCCAGCAGGACAATGCGATACCCCACACGTCCAGAACTGCTACAGAGTGGCTCCAGGAACACATGTGAGTTTGCCGCGCGTGGTAGCCGCGCGATCTGGGGCGTCTTGTTACGGTCCGAGCGGCTCCCTGCGTCGGAGGTTCGAGTCCTCCCTCGGGCGTGTGTGTGTGTGTGTGTGTGTGTGTGTGTGTGTGTGTGTGTGTGTGTGTGTGTGTGTGTGTGTCGTCATTAGAGTAAGTTAGTCTAAGTTTGATTAAGTAGTGTGTAAGATTAGTGACGGATGACCTCAGCAGTTTGGCCCCATAAGACCTTACCACAAATTTACCGCTCTTCTGAGTTTGAACACTTCCCCTGGCTACCAAACTCCCCAGACGTGAACATAATTCAGCGTATCTGGGATGCCTTGTAACATGCTGTTCAGAAGAGATCGGCGCCCCCTCGTACTCTTACGGATTTACGGAAAGCCCTCTAGGATTCATGGTGTTAATTCCCTCCAGCACTACTTCAGGCATTAATCGAGTCTACGCTACGTCGTGTTGTGACCCACTTGCGACGTACCGCTTATATCCTGATTCTGCCTCTGGTGTGGAGTTTTAGTAAAAATTTATTTTCTACCCCTTACTATTCTGTGCCGTAACATAGCCCACGAATTTTTATGCGCAGGTCCGCCGTAATCGCATCATCAACCACTCGCTTGTTGTCAGTAATGATGACACTACCAGATCTACCGACGTATTGTGTCGAATCACGACCACCACACCTTGGCGCACCATTCCACAACAGTGGTTTTCGACAGATATGCTGCCCCATACACATTCTTCATTCTCTGATGGATGTCTACCGGTGTTTGTCCTCCGGCATCCAAGAAAAGAATAGCAGCACTTCGGTGCTACTTGGACGCTTTTGCTATGATGTCGCCACAGTTCAAGTTTCCGCAATTACTGCATGTGTGTCGGAAAGACTCGAGTGACACACTAATCCCTTGCCTACAGTCGGTGTTTATACAGTATAAACGCATCAGAGTAGCGCTACGTTCCATATGCACTGTAGCAACGCCCTCAAACGGGACTTTTACATTGCCCTTTTATAACACGTTACTGATTTTTTATTTTTTTATTTCAGAGAGAAATTTAATCGGGACATAATTATTTTTTAAAGGAAATGTTATTTTCGGTGGGAAAATTCATCAGCACTCTCCACACTAAGTAACGTGTTCGCATATGGCGTTCCAGTAGCGTCAAGGACTCCTTGATTCTCTTGCGACTTGGTTGCCAGTCAGATGTTGATGGAGAGCCCTCCCAAGTGTGTGGCTGCGTGAATTGTGGCAGCACATCGAGACGTAATGTGGACGGGTCCATCACGCCACACCCCTGCCAGCGCTGCACCAGACGAATGGTCCAGGCCGCGGTGCCGAGTCGTTCTCCGCGCCAGCCGTCGCTCACCACAGAGAGGGCGCAGGGGGCGCATCTTGCGCCAATTTGCCTGAAATGTGCCTCCCGCAACAAGAGGCAGCGAGCAGTTTCATACACCAGTTAAACGTTCATCTGCTTATACACTTCCCAAGCCACCTCACAGCGTGTGGCGGAGGGTACTTTGTTTACTACTATTACTTTCATCATTTTCCTGTTCCAGTCGCGATTGGTACGCGGGAACACACCTTGACCTATTCGTTCCCCAGACCAGAATCCCCTAGACTTTTGGTTATGGGGCGCTTGAAGGAACTGGTGTACGCCACGCCAATCAACGATGTGCGGACACTACAGGATTGCGTCTTCAATGATCTACATCTACATTTATACTCCGCAAGCCACCCAACGGTGTGTGGCGGAGGGCACTTTACGTGCCACTGTCATTACACTACATGATACTACACTACTGGCCATTAAAATTGCTACACCACGAAGATGACATACTACTGACGCGAAATTTAACCGACAAGAAGAAGATGCTGTGATATGCAAATTAGCTTTTCAGAGCATTCACACAAGGTTGGCGCCGGTGGCGACGCCTACAACGGCTGACATGAGGAAAGTTTCCTACCGATTTCTCATACACAAACAGCAGTTGACCGGCGTTGCCTGGTGAAACGTTGTTGTGATGCCTCGTATAAGGAGGAGAAATGCGTACCACCACGTTTCCTACTTTGATAAACGTTGGATTGTAGCCTATCGCGATTGCGGTTTATCGTATCGCGACATTGCTGCTCGCGTTGGTCGAGATCCAATGACTGTTAGCAGAATATGGAATCGGTGGCTTCAAGAGGGTAATACGGAACGCCGTGGTGGATCCCAACGGCCTCGTATCACTAGCAGTCGAGATGACAGGCATCTTATCCGTATGGCTGTAGCGTGCAGCCACGTCTCGATCCCTGAGTCAACAGATGGAGACGTTTGCAAGACAACAACCATCTGCACGAACATTTCGACGACGTTTGCAGAAGCATGGAGTATCAGCTCGGAGACCATGGCTGCGGTTACCCTTGACGCTGCTTCACAGACAGGAGCGCCTTCGATGGTGTACTCAACGACGAACCTGGATGCACGAATGGCAAAACGTCATTTTTTCGGATGAATCCAGGTTCTGTTTACAGCATCATAATGGTCGCATCCGTGTTTGGCGACATCGCGGTGAACGCACAGTGGAAGCGTGTATTCGTCATCACCATACTGGCGTATCACCCGGTGCGATGCTATGGGGTGCCATTGGTTACACGTCTCGGTCACATCTTGCTCGCATTGACGGCACTCTGAACAGTGAACGTTAAATTTCAGATGTGTTACGACCCGTGGCTCTACCCTTCATTCGATCGCTGCGAAACCCTATATTTCAGCAGGATAATGCACGACCGTATGTTGCAGGTCCTATACGGGCCTTTTTGGATACAGAAAATGTTCGACTGCTGCCTTGGCAAACACATTCTCCAGATCTTTCACCAATTGAAAAGGTCTGGTCAACTGTGGCCGAGCAACTGGCCCGTCAGAATACGCCAGTCACTACTCTTGATGAACTGTGGCATCGTGTTGAAGCTGCATGGGCAGCTGTACCTGTACACGCCATCGAAGCTCTGTTTGACTCAATGCCCTGGCGTATCAAGGCCGTTATTACGGCCAGAGGTGGTTGTTCTGGGTACTGATTTCTCAGGATCTATGCATCCAAATTGCGTGAAAATGTAATGGCATGTCAGTTCTAGTATAATATATTTATCCAATGAATACCCGTTTATCATCTGCATTTCTTCTTGGTGTAGCAATTTTAATGGCCAGTAGTGTATAAAGAGTGCGTCATTCCGTATGCCGGAGAGCAGAGGGGCGCATTGTCATGAATGGACGCGACGTTGAACACCTCCTGTAAACACGTGTTCATCTCAGAAGTATTCACTTGGACTTAATATTCTCGTTTCGATAGTTCTCTCTGTTCAGAATGACATACTGTGTCCTGTTCGTCATATGCACTTCAGTCCAATCAGAAAGATTGGTCTGATATTCCGTGAGATCGAATTTTGTTCATTCGGAAGCAGTGAGGAATCGTATCCATTGCCTTGCAGAAGTCAAAGAACACGGCATCTACGTGGGCGCTTGTATGCTGCTTTCTGGGTCTCTCGGACGAAAAAAGAGAACTTGGTTTCATTTGTGTAGACAGTCGAGCCTCATTTTTGTGACCGTCTTATAATACCAAATGTGAATGTATGTTACAGTAGCAGCTCCTGATAAAACAACATATACATGATAAAGTCATGAAGCATTTTAAAAAATCGGTATAGGTAAACGGCTAAACATAACGTAACCAATGGTACAGTAACTGAAAGACAAACACTCAAAGATTTTATTGTACGTCGTGCCGGTAAGTTTGGTAAACCACCGACCAAACTTATTGAAAATATCGGCGAACCAGGCAGAGAATACATTTTGTTTGCTAGACTTTGCCTGTTCTCAATCGGTAGTGAGCGTGGAAAGGGCTTCCAGCGGACAGTTTCACAACACAACCCGTTTACGACAGCTTAATCAAGTGGTACAAGATGTATGAAGAGGATGGTCGTTCGCGGTCAGGCTGACCAGGCTTATCGGAATAAACAGTGAATCACATAAGGGATGTGACGTTGTGAAGTCCACGAAGTCTACCTAAGCTCACCGTACAAAAGATTAGTCACCATAGCGCACACGCACAAATGAATCATGAAGTCCTTATAGATGGCGCAGCGATCGAGTCACATGCTCAACCGCACGTGCACTGCCTCCACGTGACCGTAAAGAAGTAGCGATCAGTGAGACATTTATGTTCTAAGCGGACATTGCACGTCAACACGAGTGAATGTAAGGACGTGACAGAGTGGCAAAAACGGGTAATAGTGTTTGGCCGTGGGCATGGCCACATGAACGAACAGTTGGTAACAGGTAGGTTTTTTAAATTAAAATACGGAACGTAGGTAGTTTTGAACATTTTATTTCGGTTGTTCCAATGTGATACATGTAACTTTGTGAACTTATCATTTCTGAGAACGCATGCTGTTACAGCGTGATTACCTGTAAATACCACATTAATGCAATAAATGCTCAAAATGATGTCCGTCAGCCTCTATGCATTTGGCAATACGTGTAACGACATTCCTCTCAACAGCGAGTAGTTCGCCTTCCGTAATGTTCGCACATGCATTGACAATGCGCTGACTCATGTTGGCAGGCGTTGTCGGTGGATCACGATCGCAAATATCCTTCGACTTTCCCCACAGAAAGAAATCCGGGGACGTCAGATCCGGTGAATGTGCAGGCCATGGTATGGTGCTTCGACGACCAATCCACCTGTCATGAAATATGCTATTCAGTACCGATTCAACCGCACGCGAGCTATGTGCCGGACATCCATCATGTTCGAAGTACATCCTCATTCTGTCATGCAGTGAAATATCTTGTAGTAACATCGGTAGAACATTACGTAGAAAATCAGCATACATTGCACCATTTAGATTGCCATTGATAAAATGGGACCCAATTATCCGTCGTCCCATAATGCCGCACCATACATTAACCCACCAAGGTCGCTGATGTTCCACTTGTCGCAGCCATGGTGGATTTTCCGTTGCCCAATAGTGCATATTATGCCGGTTTACGTTACCGCCGTTGGTGAATGACGCTTCGTCGCTAAATAGAAGGCGTGCGAAAAAACCGTCATCGTCCCGTAATTTCTCTTGTGCCCTCTGGCAGAACTGTACACGACGTTCAAAGTCGTCGCCATGCAATTCCTGGTGTATAGAAATATGGTACGGGTGCAATCGATGTTGATGTAGCATTCTCAACGCCGACGTTTTTGAGATTCCCGATTTTCCCGCAATTTGTTTGCTACTGATGTGCAGATTAGCCGCAACAGCAGCTAAAACACCTACTTCGGCATCATCATTTGTTGCATGTCGTGGTTGACGCTTCACATGTGGCTGAACACTTCCTGTTCCTTAAATAACGTAACTATCCGGCGAATGGTCCGGATACTTGGACGATGTCGTCCAGGATACATAGCACACGCCCGTTGGGCATTCTGATTACAATATCCATACATCAACACGATATCGACGTTTTCCGCAATTGTTAAACGGTCCATTTTAACACGGGTAATGTACCACGAAGCAAATACCGTCCGCACTGTACCACGTACTAATACGTTTGTGGCTATTAGAAAAAGAGTGGTCCAACTAAAACATTCATGTCTCTTTATGTACTACACGTATATGCAATAAAAATGGGGGTTCCTATTAAAAAAAACGCAATTGATATCCGTTGGACCTATGGCAGCGCCATCTATCGGGCCAACCATAGCGCCATCTGGTTTCCCCCTTCAAGCTAGAAAAGTTTCGTTCTTTGTATATTTTTCGTTTGATGCTTATTTCGTGTGATATTTGGCCCGGTCACCATCAATGGACCACCCTGTATATTCGACCAAACACTGAACGTTAGCAGTGAATTATAAGAGTCGTTCATCTGCAGATGTACACTTTCCTGCGTAGGATTTGGTGCGGTGTGCGTGTGTGTTGCACATACAAAGGAACATAGTTGGCGTGGAAAATGTCACGCGAATCCCGCGACCGGATGTGACGTCGCCTGGCAGCGCGGCGCCGCGCTGTGGGAGGGGCCACGCCCACCTGCCCGTATCTGCGCGCCAAATAAATTCGCGTTTCATTTGTCCGGCTTAAGGGCTGATCCGCGGCGCGCGGTAATTCCATTCGGCAGCGCGCCGGCTCGCGGTAATGAATTTGCCGCTCTAATTAGCTGCGCGCCTCCTGACGTACACAGACAGCTCGCGGCTTACTGTACACCTCTCTCCCTCCCTCTCTCTCTCTCTCTCTCTCTCTCTCTCTCTCTCTCTCTCTCTCTCACACACACACCTTTGGCTTCGCTATTTTTCTCTCTGGCTAGCGTCATCTTTTTTTCCTTGCTGAACGAGTGTTTTATTTTCCAAGTTTTTTAATAACCTGTGCGAGCAGAATACCTCTAGAGAGTTCATGTCTAAAGTCACACCAGCAGTGGCGTAACTTTAAAACTATTACTGCAGCGGAACTAGCGCGCAACGCAAACTTAGACCTTGCCCCCCCCCCTCCTCGCTTCCTCATCCACCACCACCACCCCTCCCCCTACTCCCGCCTCTCTCTTGCCGGCCTATCCCAATTTGTTTCGGTTAATTCTCACCGTCGCTCACCCTTTCATGGACATCAACATACCTGTATATTGCAACAGTTATTGTAAGAAAGCAACTGAAACTCGACATGCCCACAAAGCCTAACGCGCAGCGCGCTAGCTTAGTAGACATGGAGGTGACCAGACCAGGAGCGTATCTGCGCGATGGGTTAACGACTGTGGCTGGTCCACCGGCAAAACTCATTGTGGTTTTTAAGCGCTTTCGCACACACTCTTAGTCCAGTCTCAACTTTCCGCATCAGACAACACATTACCCAAACAGAATGAGATTTTCACTCTGCAGCGGAGTGTGCGTTGATATGAAACTTCCTGACGGATTAAAACTGTGTGCCGGACCGAGACTCGAACTCGGGACCTTTGCCTTTCGCGGGCAAGTGCTCTACCAGCTGAGCTACCCAAGCACGATTCACGCCCCGTCCTCACAGCTTTACTTCTGGCAGTACCTCGTTTCCTACCTTCCAAACTTAACAGAAGCTCTCCTGCGAACCTTGCAGAACTAGCACTCCTGAAAGAAAGGATATTGCAGAGACATGGCTTAGCCACAGCCTCGGGGATGTTTCCAGAATGAGGTTTTCACTCGGCAGCGGAGTGTGCGCTGATATGAAACTTCCTGGCAGATTGAAACTGTGTGCCGGACCGATACTCGAACTCGGGACCTTTGCCTTTCGCGGGCAAGTGCTCTACCAACTGAGCTACCCAAGCACGATTCACGCCCCGTCCTCACAGCTTTACTTCTGGCAGTACCTCGTTTCCTACCTTCCAAACTTAACAGAAGCTCTCCTGCGAACCTTGCAGAACTAGCACTCCTGAAAGAAAGGATATTGCAGAGACATGGCTTAGCTACAGCCTCGGGGATGTTTCCAGAATGAGGTTTCACTCGGCAGCGGAGTGTGCGCTGATATGAAACTTCCTGGCAGATTGAAACTGTGTGCCGGACCGAGACTCGAACTCGGGACCTTTGCCTTTCGCGGGCAAGTGCTCTGTCAACTGAGCTACCCAAGCACGACTCACAACTCGTCCTCACAACTTCAATTCAAGTTTCATATCAGTGCACACTCCGCTGCAGAGTGAAAATCTCATTGTGGAAGCATCCCCTAGGCTGTGGCTCAGCCATGTCTCCGCAATATCCTTTCTTCCAGGAGTGCTAGTTCTGCAAGGTTCGCATAAGAGCTTCTGTAAAATTTGGAAGATAGGAGACGAGGTACTGGCAGAATTGTAGCTGTCAGGACGGGTCGTGAGTCGTGCTTGGGTAGCTCAGTTGGTAGAGCACTTGGCCCGAAAGGCAAAGGTCCGAGTTCGAGTCTCTGTCCGGCGCACAGTTTTAATCAGTCAGGAAGTTTCATTACCCAAACAGTTAAAACAGATTCGCAAACAGAACAAAATTTACACAATTCGCAGACAGGGACGCACACGACTATCCTCCCTTAGATAATTGACGCCTGCAGTGACAGAAGGGTCATCCGACTGCAGGGTTACATGAAACCGCCAAAACTACGGAGCCTGTGTCTAACAAGGGGACCATCAGACCTGTTAATCACGAATTTCAATGAGTCCTAAGTACGAGGGGCGTTCAGTAAGTAATGCAACACACTTTTTCCTGAAAGCGAGTTGGTTTCTTTCAGGATTCCAATACACAATATTATTGCCCACTTCTTGGAATACATGACCTATGTTTCAATATAATTACTGTATGAAGTGTTGGAGCCAACGTCTTGCTGCATCAATAATCTCCCTATCATCCACACACTGCTTCTCGTGGAGTGCATCCTCTATTAGACCAAACAGATTGAAGACGGAAGATGCGAGATCCAGGCTGTAGGATGGATGAGAAAGAACAGTCAAATGAAGTTTTGTGAGCTCTTTTGTGGCGACGAACACTGTGAAATCATTTCATCAATTTCCCGAGTGCAGCACAAAATACAGGGTGTATCAAAAAGAACCCTCCGATTTCAAAAAATCATAAACATTATTTTGTTTGAGATACGTGCGTCAATAACGTAGGCCTACTCTTGGAAAGAGCAAACTCTCGAGTTTTACATGGTTCCCGTTATGTAGAAGCAGTGAGCGCCCACAAAAGTTCTAGTAAAAATGGTGTCGGGGCACCCGTGGCGAGGTATGACCGTGGCAGCTCTTCGTAGCCTGGGTACTAAAAAATGGTTCAAATGGCTCTGAGCACTATGGGACTCAACTGCTGAGGTCATTAGTCCCCTAGAACTTAGAACTAGTTAAACCTAACTAACCTAAGGACATCACAAACATCCATGCCCGAGGCAGGATTCGAACCTGCGACCGTAGCGGTCTTGCGGTTCCAGACTGCAGCGCCCTTTAGCCTGGGTACTATGTGATCGCACTGAGAACAAACCTCAGTGGGCGGTGTTAAATATACGAGCTGCTGGTTAGTATGTCTCCTATGGCTGCATTCCCATCTTGGAACTCTTAGCAGGCTGAAGCAGCGATGTCTTCATTTGCCACATTTTTTCCTCTTTCATCAGCTCTTTCATAAGTCCAGCCGGAGTTGTAAGATTTCGCAACTTGGGATTTCGACAATGTGGGGTGGAGTCTTTCGCATTGTCAGCACCCTGAATGAGTGTTCTTGTGCTCTGAATAGATCTTGCATAGTGGTGCCTGGGTTTCAGGCTGACGACCACTTCGCGCTCTATGGCTTCAGTCTGCTGCTTGACACAGGGCAGTTTATCGCCACGGTAGAGTTGTGGCGCAACATTCCTCCTCCTCTGAAAACTCCGGAAACTGGATTGTGAACTGTTTATTTTTTACCAAAGGAAACTTGATACGTATCGCACAGGTTGATATAAAAAATACAACATTCTCCACTATTCTAGGCTCTTGGGGAGACGGAAGGCAATTTTTATCCCTATTCTGCCAATGCAATTTTACCCTTTGGATAGGTACACTTTTCAAAAGAACTATAAAGTGATAAAAGAATGAAATTTTTACTGCATATATATAACGTATATGCCTCAATTTACAAGTAAAATAACCATAATACCTCTTATGATTTTGAAGAAAAAAAATTTTCTTTAACTCTAAATTTAACTTTTTTGTACATTAATTATTATAAAACAGTTTCTGATTGTTTGGTGGTTCTCAATTTACTTGTAATAACTTATTACCATCTGCAGTACAAATTGACCAAATTTCATGTTTCTAACCCCATTAGTTTATCAAATAATGGTACCTGAAAGTAAAACTGTAGTTTTGAGAAAAATCCATTTAAAGTTTAATATTGCAATTTAGTATAGTTATTGATCAGAATTACTTACGACTGCATCATACTGAGCATCATCTGAATCATACTGATCTTCTTTTCTTCTCTTGGTCCCTCTTCTTTTCTGTCTGGCTTCTTTTTTGCATTTTAAATTAGCAGTGTCTGCCTTGTGGATTCTCTCTCCATCTATTTGCACCAAGGATTTTGCAGAATTTCCACTAGATTTTATGCACAATAATTCCAAAACATCCAGTTTTCTAATTACACTATCATTGAAGCATAAACACCAAATTTGAGGGTTGTAAGCTGAACAAATACAGTTTTCGGTAACCGGTTCCAGATGACAGAATTCACACATTCATTTAAATTTTGGGTTTTCCCTCGAAAACATTTCTTCAACAAGGTATCTTTACAAAGGTGTCTAAATATGGGTTTAATTTCATTCATTTCTGATGCAGGTAAAGAATGTTTGTGGTCATATCTGGCACTTCTCATGTACTTGCACCAAGTGTCAGGATCATTCGGGCAAAGACCGTGAACTGGATTTTCATTTGTGGAAAGCTTATGGAAAAAGATAGCCCATGCAGCTTATTTCGTGTTTTCTAAATTCCCTACATTTCTTCTTATGGCCAAGCCATAATAATTCTGTAATATATCTATTTCAACATTTGTCAGGCGACCTTTACCACCCTTCTTACCATCTTCGAATACTATTTTTTACTTTTCTTTCAATAATCTTCTCAACCTGGACCCTATTCTCTTCTGCTCATGCCCAGTGCACTCTGATTTAGAAATTGTGACATTAAGACCATAGGGTTGTTCTGCACATACCCTGTCATAAGCCTTGCTGTCACCGTCCCCTAAATACTGTGCGTATCTGACACCTCTGTTGCTACTGAACGGTTGAAAATCCCGAGAACTCCTGCTACTTCCATCCCACCACTTGGACCAGTAATTCATCTGACAGTTATGTTTACGCTCTTTCTCAGTTCCACTGGCACAAGTTTTACGGTACTTGCTTAGAATCTCTACATCAGTTACCTTGTCGGTGTCAAATGATGTAGCTGTCACGACACCATTTAGTCAAGTGTGTCCACGTTTCTGCCAGCTGCCATCGAAACATGCACGAATATCATCACTTTCACTGTCATCACTTTCCTTGAGTGCTTCTCAGCTGCCTCCTTCATTGAGATGTTACAAACTTCAACAACAGCAGTACCAATAACATTATTGTAAGTCATAAATTTTGCAGGAGGATTTGGAATGTCAAGTAACGCACATAAGTGTTTCCTGCCTCCATCCCTTTACCAACAGATCTTAGACCATAAACGAACCTTATGTTATTCTCATATAAATTATTATTTGCCATTTTTGATGTCTTTGTTGTAGCAACTGCACCACAGTATGTACAACTCAATGTCAGGTTTGACACAATCCCTTTACGAAGACGCTGATTCTCACCCAAATATACGTCACCACCACATATTCTGCACACAGTATTTTTGGAAATGAAATCACAGAGCATGCTAATATTTCCAACCGAATGTTCATCTCCACAAGCTGACTGGGTGGAAATGCCTTGAAGACCCTGCAGCTTCTTTCTTGATGTGCTGATTTTCTTTATGTCTAACATTCTTGGGTCCTTTGACCCACTAACCTCATTTACCTTCATGTATTTATTTCCTCTGACTTTTACTTTAGGTGAGAATTTCTTTATTCGCGGCATTTTTATGAAAACACGCGGAACCAAAGAAAATACAAATCAACACGTACTTCACTCACAACAAACTTCACTAAGTACAACCATTAACACCGGAAAACAATAGCAAACACGATCGGAAAAACGAGTATCGATAGTAAATACAGGGTAGGAAACATTGAAGCGATAAAACAATAGAAGCATGAAATAATATACAAGGAGTAAAAGAATGCTGTGCATTATCTCTGCATAGCGTAAAAAGGGAAGCGTGGCATTTAAATACCAGATTGCACAGAGCGTCAGGAAAACGATCATATTTCACGAAAAAATTGTCGTATTTATATAAAACAAAAACTGTTTCAAGCAGGCAAGACCAGGCATTTCAAATATGCTAAAATCTAAAAATCGAATTTTTGAAGCCCACTTAAATGCTGTTCCATAAGATAAACCCAGTGTATTGGGAACTCGTGCAGTGGGAGCTCAACAGGTTTAGCAGTTTTCTTCTTAAAGTACAAGGGCGCTCACAAACAACAATGAACACACGTAGAGAACCGAGCCTGTGTTCTTTGTTTCTTCAGTTGCATTTCAGACTCCGAAGTGCGTGCGTTGTTAAATTGTTGTTTTGTGTGGTCCCGTATGTTTTACTCAAATGAATGATTGATAAACGAAAATAGTCATAGTGACTATAGCTCAGAAACTACGTGTGTAATGCGACTGGATTCTGGAGTAACAGCCAAAACTATTTATTTGGAGCCAGGGGTAGGAAAAAGTACTGTTCGAGACGAAGAAATATCGAGCAGAAATTGAAAAGTGGTGTGCCTCCCAAGATAGTGGAAGTGGGATAAAACCAAGGAAGACAATGTTGAAAGGTGATCATAAAAAAGTTAAGAAAATTTATTTTCGAGGCATGAAGTTTGTCTGTTACTGGGCTGATATTGCAGGAAAAAGCCTTGCAATTTCAGCGACAAATAGAAGATTCAGAATTTACTGCCAGTGATGGATTGTTGGTTCGTTAGAAAAAACGATCAGTATTCTTAACATTAACGTTATTGGAGAGGCTTTATCCTCTAACAAAAAGGCTATGCCATTGGATCGAAGCTAATTCACGAGGGAGAAATTTCTGGCGAACAGTTGTATATATGCTATGAGAGTGGTATAAATTACAAGATACTCCCTACCAAAACGCTTGCTTCAGAAAAGAAAGTTCCCCCGCCGGAGGTTAGAGTCCTCCCTCGACCATGGGTGTGCGTGTTGTTCTTAGTTTAAGTAGTGTGCAAGTCTAGGGACTATTGACGTAAGCAGTTTGGTCCCTTATAAATTCACACACAGAAAAGAAAGCAGCGGCACGCGGGTACAGGGAACGAGTTGTTATACTGGCTTGCAGTACTGCAACTGCCAACCACAGGCTTAGGCTTCCATTAATAGGGATATCACGGAAACCTAGAGCTTTCAAAAACCTGAAAAATCACCATTCTGCCTCTATATTACATTGGATTAATTCAGGAATCTTTAAATCCTGGTTACAAAATGTATTCGTACCAGCTGTAGAGAAATGTTTGAAAGACAATAATTTACCGTGGAAAGCTCTGCTGCTTTTTGATAATGTGGCTTTGGATCCCGCTGGTGACGAACTCAGGGGTGGAAATATCAAAACAATATTTGTACTCCCAAATGTGACTGCTCTTTCTCAGCCGATGGACCAGAGCCTCTCTGAAATCCTAAAGCAATTGTATTTTAGTTCGTTGATATCGAGGACTGCTGGTAATGAAGACGGTGTAACTATTCTGCAGAGGACTGATTTGCTACACATCATAAGGTGGTTGGCCGGAACGTGGGAAGAGATTCCAAACATATAGCTTGTAGGGTCTTGGAAAATTGTGATAGGTCATGAAGGTGGACATTTTAACTCTGAAACCATTTGTGAAACCGAAGTCAAAGACGGAAACGATGCTCAAGAATTTACCGGACTTTGAGGATGTCGATGCTGAGGACGTCACAGATTGGATGACAAATGATGAAGTTGATGAACCAATTGATAACGATATTGTGTAATTAGTGACGCAGGGGGAAGTAACACAAGAGAAGGTGGCAGACTCAGATGACAGGAGAAATGTCTTTCCACATTCGGAAGGTTTCAAGACGATTGAGTCAGCGCTGCAGTACATTAGCGAGCAGGAGGACGCAACGCCAGTACTCCAACTTATGCGGCTTTTTTGTTATCCTGCTTGACATGTCGCCACATTAGTCCGGATAGTCGACAGTCCATTGAACAAGTACGAGGTCTGTTCAAAAAATTCCGGAACTTTCTCCACAAAATCTTTCTATGCTTACCTTTTACTTATTGTGCAAAGTTTCCTTCGAAATACTCTCGCCGGCCGGAGTGGCCGTGCGGTTCTAGGCGCTGTAGTCTGGAACCGAGCGACTGCTACGGTCGCAAGTTCCAATCCTGTCTCGGGCATGGATGTGTGTGATGTCCTTAGGTTAGCTAGGTTTAATTAGTTCTAAGTTCTAGGCGACTGATGACCTCAGAAGTTAAGTCGCATAGTGCTCAGAGCCATTTTTGAAATACTCTCCTCCACAATTGATACATCGCTCCCAACATCGTTTCCACTTCTGGAAACAGAGTTGATACGTCTCTAGCTGGATCGCGCGAAGCGCTGTCTACGAATTTTCTTTTATCTCGCCTATTGTTGCAAATCTTCGCCCTTTCAACGAGATTTTCAGCTTTGAGAATACAAAAAGAATCCGCATGGGCCAGGTTTGGAGAGTACAGAGGATGAGACAACACAGTGATTTCGTGTTTTATGCAACTGTCACGCATCAACAGGGATGAATATGCAGGTGTCTTATCGTGATGCAAGAGCCATGAATTTTTCCTGCCACTTTTCAGGCCGTTTCCTTCTCACATTTTCCGGCAGGCGTTGCAACACGTCCCGATAGTACCATCGATTAACAGTTTGTGCCTGTGGCACGAGTTCATGATGAACTAATCCTTCAAAGTCAAAGAAAGCTATCGGCATGGCTTTGACCTGACGAGCTTTTTTTGATCTTGGAAACCTTTCCCGACTCATTGTGAATATTGAACCTTGGTCTCAAGGTCATAACCGTAGACCCACGTCTCATCACCAGTTATGATTCTCTTAAGGAACATCTCGCTCTAGTTTACGCGATACAAAAGCTCTTCACAGACTGCGAGGCGAAAGTTTTTCTGGCCTTCACTCACGAGCTGTGGGACGAACATGGCGGCAACACGAAGCATTCCAAGTTGCTGTGTCAGGATTTCATGATTTGATCCAATTGAAATGTTACATTCTTCTGCAATCTCTCGGATAGTCGGTCTTCAATTTCTATCGCTTGAGTCTTGTCTCGCATTGACGCAGGGTCAGCCATCGTTAATCGGATTTGGCATGTTAATGTTTAAGGGGTGGCCGGATGCCCTTCCTGCCGCCATCCCGTATCTCCCGGGACGGAATTAGTGTACCCCAACTGTCTATGTCGAGTGTAATCCATGGAATAGTGCAAAAGTGTTCAGATGTCTGCGAGCCGTGTAACTGAGCACGGGAACCAGCCCGGTATTCACCTAGTGGGATGTGGAAAACCGCCTAAAAACCACATCCAGACGTAACCTCATATGCAAGATATTGTGCACTGTTAATCGCGGCATTGCCAAATCTGTGGCAGTCGATCTCCTTCCAGACGGCTGCTGTATCTCGTCCAATTTGTCTGAAACAGTTGATCGCCCCCCCCCCCCTTTATGGATGACACTACCTGTTTCCGTAAACGACGTATAAGAAGCCCGAAAAATTTGTCAGGGCGTTAGTCAAAAATGGTTCAAATGGCTCTGAGCACTATGGGACTTCTAAGGTCATCAGTCACCTAGAATTTAGAACTACTTAATCCTAACTAACCTAAGGACATCACACACATCCATGCCCGAGGCAGGATTCGAACCTGCGAGCGTAGCGTTCGCGCGGTTCTAGACTCTAGCGCCCAGAACCACTCGGCCACACCGGCCGGCGGGGCGTTTTTTAAAAACTTCATTTAATTTGAATGTTGGCTATTGAAAACCAACTGAGATGTTCTAATAGAGTTGTTAAGTTACTAAAATCAAAAAATTGTAGGGATAATATGCGAACATTTCCCCGCAGTTATGTAAAAAACTTGGCAGGCGCAGGGCGATTGGCCATAGGGGATAGGGTTATTCACTGAGGACGAGTGCTCGTTCGAACGACAGGCTGTCGTGCAGTACCGGACTCGGGGCTGCATGCGTTATGTCTCAAGGTGCGGTGCGGGCCCCACCTGTTGCGACCAACAGTAAGTAATACGCTACGGTCTGGCCCGGCGCGACTGCGGTTTCTGCAAATGCAGCCAGCTCCAACTCCCAGCCCAGCCGGAACTAGTTATGAGCACCTAGCCACAGGGGAGCACGGATTTGTGCTGCGCCGCACAACCCCGTTGGCCAGAGTTGCCGTGCATTGCTGGCTATTATCGAGCCAAGCAGTCTTCCATGTAGGAGCAGCAAGTAGTCAAGACTCGCGCTCTACGAGTGTGGAGCGTTATCATGTCTCTGTTGCACCGGAATAGGAACACTGTGACGTGATCCTCATCTGTGTCCATTACGTTATAATTTCTCTTACAAGGGGACCCTCCATAGCGTAAATCACGGATTTTGATACGCTTCAGATATGTTATAGAGGCGCTTACCCTGAGTACCTGCTATCCGGTTTTTTAGCGACTGGCCTTAGGTTTTGAGAAAATCGATTTTGAAGTTCATTACGTGCTTTGTATATCCGTAACATCAGAGACATTACGAGTATGTCAGCGTAGCGCAGCGGTAAAGGTTTATGGCTACTGGGGTGTAGGTATCGTGTTCGAATCCTGCTAGTGCACTTCTTTTTCAAAATCGACCGAATTATTCAATTTTATTTCAAAGAACATTGTCGCGTCCGGCACAGCCTCACTATACCAGAATGAAGTAAGTGCGAACTGCGTAGCGCAATCGGGACGTTAACGACAATGGGTTCGTTATAATTTGCCGTCAACCTTTTTATCGGGGATGAGAGGGAGAGAATCTCCTTGGTTTGAAGCAAATACGTTTCCTGAAAATAGGTTACAGAATTGCAATAGGCAGAAAAGATTGGTTAGTTTCTATCAAGTTTATTCTCACTTATACTTACGTGAGGTGTTGGACCATAAACCCCTTAGCTTTGAGGTAGCAAGTCCGAATAAATAGACTGAATCTTACTAAGAAACAAGTACAAAGCAATCACTTGTTCTTGGTTAGCACTGAAATCTCTCTAACAAGGGAACCTCCCCATCACACCCCCCTCAGATTTAGTTATAAGTTGGCACAGTGGACAGGCCTTGAAAAACTGAACACAGATCAATCGAGAAAACAGGAAGAAGTTGTGTGGAACTATGAAAAAAATAAGCAAAATATACAAACTGAGTAGTTGACCAATATACGACTTGCCACATTGACACGGAATCTGGTACACGCCGGCCTTCCTCAAACCGAGGTCATCTTTGGCGCTCCCCACCAGTGCACGAGTTTTATTTGGAGGACAAAACACAGTTCCGACCCGATGTTTCTTCAGAACATGGTGGTGCACTGGTGGGGAGCGCCAAAGATGACCTCGGTTTGAGGAAAGCCGGCGTGTACCAGATTCTGTGTCAATGTGGCAAGTCGTATATTGGTCAGACGATGCGTACCGTCGAGGATCGATGCCGTGAACACCAGAGGCACACTCGACTGATGTATCCGAGCAAGTCGGCGGTCGCTGAACATTGTTTGTCGGAAAATCACGCCATTGAGTATGACCGCACGAGGATTCTGGTACAGACGTCGAGATACTGGGACAGCGTTGTTAGAGAGGCCATCGAAATTCGCACCAATGACGACCTCTTCCATGTATACAACCTTCTTTTATGATTCTTGAACCAATTGTTAGCTATGATTAAGTTGCGCTCTGTGCAAAATTCTACCATGCGGCTTCCTCTTTCATTTCTTAGCCCCAATCCATATTCACCTACTATGTTTCCTTCTCTCCCTTTTCCTACTGACGAATTCCAGTCACCCATGACTATTAAATTTTCGTCTCCCTTCACTATCTGAATAATTTCTTTTATTTCATTATACATTTCTTCAATTTCTTCGTCATCTGCAGAGCTAGTTGGCATATAAACTTGTACTACTGTAGTAGGCGTGGACTTCGTATCTATCTTGGCCACAATAACGCGTTCACTATGCTGTTTGTAGTAGCTTACCGAAGGCAGCAGAGGATCAAGTAGGTAAAAAGACGAGGGCTAGTAGAAATCCTTGGGTAACAGAAGAAATATTGAATTTAATTGATGAAAGGAGAAAATATAAAAATGCAGTTAGTGAAGCAGGCAAAAAGGAATACAAACGTCTCAAAAATGAGATCGACAGGAAGTGCACAATGGTTAAGCAGCGATGGCTAGAAGACAAATGTAAGGATGTAGAGGCTTATCTCACTAGGGGTAAGATAGATACTGCCTACAGGAAAATTAAAGAGACCTTTGGAGATACGAGAACCACTTGTATGAATATCAAGAGCTCAGATGGAAACCCAGTTCTAAGCAAAGAAGGGAAACAGAAAGGTGGAAGGAGTATATAGAGAGTCTATACAAGGGCGATGTACTTGAGGACAATATGGAAGAGGATGTAGATGAAGATGAAATGGGAGATACGATACTGCGTGAAGAGTTTGACAGAGCACTGAAAGACCTGAGTCGAAACAAGGCCCCGGGGGTAGACAACATTCCATTAGAACTATTGACGACCTTGGGAGAGCCAGTCTTGACAAAACTCTACCATCTGGTGAGCAAGATGTATGAAACAGGCGAAATACCCTCAGACTTCAAGGAGAATATAATAATTCCAATCCCAAAGAAAGCAGGTGTTGACAGATGTGAAAATTACCGAACAATCTGTTTAATAAGGCACAGCTGCAAAATACTAACACGAATTCTTTACAGACGAATGGAAAAACTACTAGAAGCCGACCTCGGGGAAGATCAGTTTGGATTCCGTAGAAATACTGGAACACGTGAGGCAATACTGACCTTAGGACTTGTCTTAGAAGAAAGATTAAGGAAAGGCAAACCTACGTTTCTAGCATTTGTAGACTTTGAGAAAGCTTTTGACAATGTTGACTGGAATACTCTCTTTCGAATTCTAAAGGTGGCAGGGGTAAAATACAGGGAGCGAAAGGCTATTTACAATTTGTACAGAAAATAGATGGCATTTATAAGTGTCGAGGGACATGAAAGGGAATCAGTGGTTGGGAAGGGAGTAAGACGGGGTTGTAGCCTCTCCCCGATGTTATTCAATCTGTATATTGAGCAAGCAGTAAGGGAAACGAAAGAAAAATTCGGAGTAGGTATTAAAATCCATGGAGAAGAAATAAAAACTTTAGGTTCGCCGATGACATTCTAATTCTGTCAGAGACAGCAAAGGACTTGGAAGAGCAGTTGAATGGAATGGACAGTGTCTTGAAGGGAGGATATAAGATGAACATCAACAAAAGCAAAACGAGGATAATGGAATGTAGTCGAATTAAGTCGGGTGATGCTGAGGGAATTAGATTAGGAAATGAGACACTTAAAGTAGTAAAGGAGTTTTGCTATTTGGGGAGCAAAATAACTGATGATGGTCGAAGTAGAGAGGATATAAAGTGTAGACTGGCAATGGGAAGGAAAGCGTTTCTGAAGAAAAGAAATTTGTTAACATCGAGTATAGATTTAAGTGTCAGGAAGTCATTTCTGAAAGCATTTGTATGGAGTGTAGCCATGTATGGAAGTGAAACATGGACGATAAATTGTTTGGACAAGAAGAGAATAGAGGCTTTCGAAATGTGGTGCTACAGGAGAATGCTGAAGATTAGATGGGTAGATCACATAACTAATGAGGAAGTATTGAATAGGATTGGGGAGAAGAGAAGTTTGTGGCACAACTTGACCAGAAGAAGGGATCGGTTATTAGGACATGTTCTGAGGCATCAAGGGGTCACCAATTTAGTATTGGAGGGCAGCGTGGAGGGTAAAAATCGTAGAAGGAGACCAAGAGATGAATACACTAAGCAGATTCAGAAGGATGTAGGTTGCAGTAGGTACTGGGAGATGAAGAAGCTTGCACAGGATAGAGTAGCATGGAGAGCTGCGTCAAACCAGTCTCAGGACTGAAGACCACAACAACAACAATTGGCTTGGACAGTAACCTGTATTGGAGCGTTTCCTTCATGTAACCCAGAGAAATATTGAAGTCGCAGTATTTCCTCTTCGTGTTCTTCGTACGGATCGTCAACAACCTCATCAACTGGTACATGCAGCTCCGCAGCAGTCAGCAAGGTATCGTCATCACCACACGAACTGTTTATCAACAAATGTAGGAAATAATTATACTAATGTTCGACAATCGTTCGATCCCTTAAGGAACTTTCCGATTCCCTACAGTTCGGAAAGTATTCATTGACCTTGTTATTGAAGTCGCGAGCTACATTTGCTGGATTCATATTGCTCACGGAATACATCTCACGTATTTAATGCACTTTCGTCCAAAGTAGCGAACAGTCAACTGCCAATCAGGGAGCCTCGTTAGCAGGAATACTCTCTCTTCTGTGCGCTGTAGTCGACTGACGTCGTGTGTTTCGATGTTTGTTTAGGTGTAGCGTCCCCATACTACGGCGCAGTTACCTCGCATCGGACGGACGGACGGACGGACAGATAATAATTGTCTGAAAATAAAAAATTAAACTTTTCACTCGAGGGAAGACATGAACCAAGGACCTCTCGTTCCGCAGCTGATCACGCTAACCACGGGACCACGGCCGTACTGAGCTTACATAATCCTTGATGTTGCCTATCTCGCGGATGGACTACTCAGTTTGTATATTTTGCTTATTTTTTTCATAGTTCCACACAACTTCTTCCTGTTTTCTCGATTGATCTGTGTTCAGTTTTTCAAGGCCTATCCACTGTGCCAACGTATAACTAAATCTGAGAGGGGTGCGATGGGGAGGTTCCCTTGTAAGTAATTGAGACAAAGACTGACAGCCTCTGTTGAACACTATTCCAGTGAAACTCTAAAAATCCTACTTGACCTGCAGTTCCTGAGGGTCCACCAGAGTCTATCACCGTCTTCTCATAGTTGAAGTCTTTATCAGCTGTATCGGCTTCTATGGGCCTGCTCGGCCCCGCTGGCGTCTCGCTGCGGAATCTCCAAACTGCCGGCACTGGCTCTGAATCTGCATCTGAATCTCTGCCTCTAGCTATTCCGCTGCCTGGCCTTTTATTTGGTTTCTCATATACTTGGTTGCACACAACCCTTTCATTTCTAAGTAATCGGATTGCACAAGAATGCCTATGGCTCCACACGACATTCTCATTTCTAATTGGTCGGCTTGCGCAAGAATGCCTTCGGTTCCACACGACAGTTTAGTAACTGCATGCAACTGAATTTGCTTCCACAAGAGTCTTTTCCGCACGTGACTGACACTCTCTCTTGCTGTATTATCACCCTGGTATCTGCGTCTTCCATTGCGCAAGTTTGAGTCATGCTGTTATTTGATCAACAAGCCATACTTGGCAGCCTCCGCCGCTTATCTTGTCCCTACGTCATGGTGGACTATTTCTTAATGTCGGCTGACTGTTTGCCTTTGGAATCTGGACTCTTATTATGGTCGCAAAAGCAAGAATAAAAATTAAAATTTTCTATGGTCACAACAATATCAACAAACAGCGTAAAGTGTGCGAAATTATAAAGTTGTGTTCAGTTATTAATTTTTCAAATATTCATTCCGTTTGTGGCTCGCAGTTAAGAGTTCCAAATATTCGTACAACGGTCGCTTCTTGTATTACCTGGAATCGATCTCCGCCCATTATCGCCCCCTCTCCCGTGAGTACCGTTAGCCGTAACGGGAACCCCAGCTCCTAGTTGAGGCCAATCAGGATGCGAGTTGCATTGCTTTACGTTCGCATCTAACTACAGCGTCAGTTGCTCGCGAAACGTCTCTAGTGCCGTGTGTTAGAAAAGTTCCGTGAAAAGGAAGAACGAAGTGTTTCTGCAGTAGTGCAGCCAGAAGAAGATCCATAAGTAGAGGAGTTGAACGAAGAATCAAAAGGCGAAATCACAAATGCCATTCAATACACCGAAAATCTACTTCGCGAATACACCGCCTAGCGTGATATATGCCTATTCCGTTGCAATTGGCGATGAGATATGTATCGCAATACAGGATCTCTTTGCCGAAAGACAGATAATTATTGGCGATGAATTCATAGATTTCAACGAAGATGATGAATTGGGAGAATATGATGCGATCCACAAACGGAATGAATATTTGAAAAAATTAATAACTGAATACGTCATCATAATTTCGCACACCTTACGCTGTTTGTTGATATTCTTCCAAATTAAAATTGAAAAATTCGGTCGATTTTGAAAAAAAAAATACGCAATCAGGATTCGAACACGGTACCTCCAGCGCGGTAGCCATGCACCTTTACCATTGGGGTGGCCGAGCGGTTCTAGGCGCTCAGTCTGGAACCGCGCGACTGCTACAGTCGCAGGTTCGAATCCTGCCTCGGGCATGGATGTGTGTGATGTCCTTAGGTTAGTTAGGTTTAAGTAGTTCTAAGTTCTAGGGGACTGATGACCACAGCTGTTAAGTCCCATAGTGCTCAGAGCCATTTGAACCTTCACCACTGCGCTGCGCTAACATTCTCGTAAAGCCGGCCGAAGTGGCCGTGCGGTTAAAGGCGCTGCAGTCTGGAACCGCAAGACCGCTACGGTCGCAGGTTCGAATCCTGCCTCGGGCATGGATGTTTGTGATGTCCTTAGGTTAGTTAGGATTAACTAGTTCTAAGTTCTAGGGGACTAATGACCTTAGCAGTTGAGTCCCATAGTGCTCAGAACCATTTGAACCATTTTGAACATTCTCGTAATGTCTCTGATGTAACGGAGATACAAAGCCAGCAATGAACTTCAAAATCCATTTTCTCAAAAACTAACTCCCGTCGCTAAAAAACCGGATAGCCAGGTACTTAGGGTAAGTGCCTCTACAAAATATTTGAAGCGCATCAAAATCCGTGATTTACAGTATGGAGGGTCCCCTTGTTAGTGTTGGTGTACTTCTTTTTTGCATTGGCCATTCGTGAAATTCACATACTGCTGCGCACGTTTAGGCAGATTTTGCTTGATGGTTTGAGACAGGAAGCTCCAAAGAGCGTGAAAGGTCCCTTCGTTGTGTAGACGCCCGCATTTGTGTTAGCCGTCTGATTTGGTCTCTCCTTTGTCGTTCACCCGCGCCGCGTAATGTTATGTTCTGAAGAGGTCGTTGTTTGAAATGTACACTACAGGGTCATAAGAATCCGGATACCTATTAGTCGATATGAATTATGACGGCTTGAACTCTGCTGGGGGCACGTCCAATCAGCTGTCTGAACGTGTATGGAGCAATGACGGCTCATTCTGCCTCAAGAGCCGAAACCGCACAAGACAGTCACATTAGACGCTGGGGTCTGGAAGCAAATCGATATACTGACGCATCTCAGAGGTGTTCTATTCGGTTCAGGTCCGGACTCCGGACAGAACAATTCGATTTCAGGAATGTTATTGTTCACAAACCACTGCCACACATATGACACGGTGCACTGTCATGCTGAAGCAGTCATCGTCGTAAAATATGTTCATATCCCTTCCCATTTAGCGTTTTCTTAAGCACAATGAGGGTACCACATCCTAACCACGAAAAACACCTCCGTGCAGTAACACCACGTCTTCAGTACTTCACTGTTGGCACTACACGTGATGGCAGGCAACGCTCTCCAAGCATTCAGTAAATCCAAACCTTTCCGTCGGTTTGTCACAGCGTATAGCTTGTTCACTACTACAAATCGCTCGTTTAGTCATCCACTGTCCACTGGCGTCGGTCATTACATCCCTTCAGGTTTCACTTAGTACTGAATGCAGAACGTGCGTCTACACCGACATCTACATGGATACTGTACATATCACATTTAAGTGCGTAGCAGAGGGTTCATCGAACCAACTTCACAATAATTCTCTGTTATTCCAATCTTATACAGCACACGGAAAAAACGAACACCTATATATTTCCGTACGAGCTATGATTTCTTTTATTTTACTGTATAATGGCGATCGTACTCCCTATGTAGGTCGGCGTCGACAAAATATTTTCGCTTTCGGAGGAGAAAGTTGATTGAAATTTCGCGAGAAGACTCCGCCGCAACGGAAAACGGCTTTGTTTTAATGATGTCCACCCCAAATCCTGTATCATTTGAGTGACACTCTCTCCACTGTTTCGCGATAATACAAAACGTGCTGCCCTTCTTTGAACTTTATCGATGCACTCCGTCAGTTTTATCTGTTAAAGATCCCGCAACGCGCAGCAGTATTAAAAGAGAGAACGGACAAGCGTAGCGTAGGCAATCTCTTTAGTAGATCTATTACATTTCCTAAGTATTCTGCCAATAAAACGCACAGTCTTTGGTTACCCTTTCCCACAAGATTTGCTAGGTGCTCTAACTTAAGTTGTTCGTAACTGTAATTCCTAGGAATGTAGTTGAATTTACGGCCTTTAGATTTGACTGGTTTATCTTGCAACCGGAGTTCAACGGATTCCTTTTAGCACTCATGCGGATGACCTCAGACTTTTCGTTATCTAGGGTCAATTGCCAATTTTCACACCTTACAGATATCTTTTCTAAAACGTTTTGATATTTGTTTTCATCTTCTGATGCCTTTATTAGTCGATTCACGACAGCATCATCTGCAAACAACCTAAGACGACTGCTCATATTGCCTCCTAAATCGTTTATGTAGATAAAGAACAGCAAAGGGCCTATAACACTACCTTGGGGAACGCCAAAAATCACTTCTGTTTTACTCCATGACTTTCCGTCAGTTACTACGAACTGTGACCTCTCTGACGGAAAATTTCGAATCCAGTCACATAACTGAGACAATATTCCATAAACACGTAAGTTTTCGACAAGCTGCTTCTGTGATACAGTATCAGAAGTCTTTTGTAAATCTAGAAATACAGCATCAGTTTGATATCCTCTGACAATAACACTCAACACTTCGTGTGAGTAAAGAGCTAGTTGCACTTCACAAGAACGATGTTTTCTGAATCGGCGTTGACTGTATGTAAACAGATCGTTTTCTTCGAGGCAATTCATATTGCTCGAACACAATATATGTCCCAAAATCGTGCTGCGTATTGACGTTAATGATATGGGTATGTAATTTGGTGCATTACTCCTGGTGCCTTTCTTGAATACTGGTATGACCTGTGCAATTTTACAGTCTGTGGGTACGGATCTTTCGCCGAGCGAATAGTTGTATATGATAGTTAAGTACGGAGCTATTGTATCAGCATACTCTGAAAGGAACTTAACTGGTATACGGACTGGACCGGAAGACTTGCATTTGTTAAGTGGTTTAAGTTGCTTCACTATTCCGAGAACATCTACTTTTAAGTTACTCCTGTTGACAGCTGTTCTTGGTTCGAATTCTGGAATGTTTGCTTCATCTTCTTTTGTGAAGGCATTTCGGAAGGTTGTGTTTAGTAGCTCTGCTTTGGCAGCGTCTTGTGAGGAGCTGCCCGACCATTTTACCCAGTTCTTTTTACATCCGCCGGCCGCGGTGGTCTCGCGGTTCTAGGCGCGCAGTCCGGAACCGGGCGACTGCTACGGTCGCAGGTTCGAATCCTGCCTCGGGCATGGATGTGTGTGATGTCCTTAGGTTAGTTAGGTTTAAGTAGTTCTAAGTTCTAGGGGACTGATGACCACAGCTGTTAAGTCCCATAGTGCTCAGAGCCATTTGAACCATTTTTTTTACATCCCTAAGAGCAGCCATTGCGCTAGATGGACTGCTGTAGAACATTGAAAATCATGAGTGATGCCTCCCGCTGATTCCAGACAACTTGTTACAGCCATCAACCGCAATGCTTGACGGTCCCTGCTAGTCACTGCATGAGGTCTGCCTAGTCTTCTATTACATGTGGTTGTCCATCCGTGTTGCCGCTTCAAAATCACATCACCAGCAGTCATTTGGGCAGCTTTAGAAGTGCTAAGATGTTCTAGTACTATGAAAACTGGACACAGACACTTCACCTTTCCTCTCCTGTTTGTGTGGCATCTTTTACGTCACCATACTGGTGTGTTCATCCAGACAATACCTGTTGAGCTGTGTTGTGGCTCGCTTTGGTGCCATTCTTAGGTTGGCATAGTGTAATAGGGATAGTGGCGTCTCGTTTTCGTCTGGTGTTTACTGGCACCACGACGTTTGCCAGCATTGTCTGTCCACGAGTGGCAGCAGCAGCAGCGGTTATAGATATGTAGTACAGTGGTACTATCTTTGGGTGGACGTCAAGTGTCTTCCGGGGCGGAGTGTGTCGGGTTGTTCGGTTGGGACGGAGCAGCAGTGAGGTCTGGCGGCGCGTGGACATGCTGGGACCGCTGGCGGCACGTAGGCATTGCTGGATTAAGGGGCTGTAGTTGCGAGGGTCACAACCTCGTTGTCTACCGGACTCGGGACGTTTGCGTTGAGTGAACATTTACCTAGTAGTGAAACCTCCATTATTTTGAGATCACGCCGTTTGTTCATGTGTTGCTGCTCGCGGGGTCGCTGAGACGAAGACCAACGAGTGGAGTGTTTGGAGTAGGCGAGATTAATTAGCCGTCCTCTGCCTTTTATTATTAAACATTGAATTCCTTGTGTTTACTGATGTTCAACCAGCGTTATTTTTCTGCCTAGTGGCCGCTAATGCTCCAGTTACCTGCCCTGGGTCCGCAGCTCGTGGTCGTGCGGTAGCGTTCTCGCTTCCCACGCCCGGGTTCCCGGGTTCGATTCCCGGCGGGGTCAGGGATTTTCTCTGCCTCGTGGTGACTGGGTGTTGTGCGATGTCCTTAGGTTAGTTAGGTTTAAGTAGTTCTAAGTTCTAGGGGACTGATGACCATAGAAGTTAAGTCCCATAGTGCTCAGAGCCATTTGAACCTGCCCTGGGGTTTGGCGTATTTTCGCGGGAGTGTACTTTTCCTTGCCTTGCCGCTGCTGTCTGGTAGGGCGTGTAGTTTGACAGCCTCCTTTGTTGTGATTCGGATATTTTGTTCTTTTGGATTACCTTGGTCGTAGATGTTCCTTCTGCTTCTGGTTGATGTTCTAAACACCGGATTCAGATGACGCAGTGCTGTCCGCTGGTTCCGCCTTGCCTAGGTTATTCCGTCGTTGTGCTGGTTACCTAGCATTAGGTAGATTTTGCAGGAGTATTTGTCTGGGTTTAAACTGTCACGAGTTTGACTTGCCCTCCCGTTAAGTGAAGACAACTCTTGGCAGCGTGTCTCGTCGTTTACGAAGTTGAGCGACTTTACCAGGTCGATCCTTGGAGCAATGTCTGAGGCTAACTTCTCTCTTGATTTGATCAGATTGTGATGTTTGTCAATAACACCTTCAGCTGTGAATGCAATTTCTCTTGAGAATTTTCAGTTAGATATTGTCTCTTAATATGATTGTCCTTTCTTTATAAGATTTTAGTAAGAGTTTGCTATCTAGGCTCTCAGCTGTCAAATTGTTTTGAGTAATTACTATTGGGGCCTTCAAATAATTTGAATTTCTGGTCAATAATGCCTTCAGCCGTGAATGCAATTTGTCTAAAGAATTTTTAATTAGATGTTGTCATAACATTCAAATTTGATAATTGTTCCGTATTGTCAACCTCATATGCAATTGGTTCCAAATAAAGTGTACGTGATATTTTTTTTTTTAACTGAGCAATCAACGGTAATTTGAGTAAGGCCCTGTCCACACCGAATACTGCCTTTCCCCATAGTACCACATCTCACCTGTAATGATCTCAATTTGAATTATTTCACCGACCAGTTACTTGAAAAATGTACAAGTTACGGAATGCAAATTTGTTGAAAAGCCGTTAATACACCGTTAATATACATAGACAAATGTCTCTGTTGGTGCTTCACATTTGATGTTTACTCTGTGCGCCGGTAAAGTTTCGAAACCTTCTAGCAGATGGCAGAGGTATAGTACAGCGTCAAAATGGCGTCTACATACGACTCACGTTACAAACGGCGTGTTGTTATTGAATTCTTGTGCGCAGAAAAAGGAACCGTTGTGAACATCCATAAACGTTTGTGTGCAGTGTATGGCGATGCTGCAGTTGATAGTACAGTTGGGCGGTGGGTAAAGAAAGCTACAGCCTCAGGAAATGCAGAAACAGTGCAGATCAGCCGCGCTCGGGACGTCCTGTCACAGCCACTGCTCTAGACGTGCTGAATCGTGCGGATGCCATTAAACGTGCCGACCGGCGCATCACGACTCGACAGTTGGCTCTACTGTTGTCGGTCAGCATTGAAATTGCATCTGCAACGATCGAGACTCAACTCTGAGAACCCGGGAACACATCACCAAATTGGGTTGGATATCATTACCTCATCCACCCTACAGTCCAGACCTGGCACCCAGGGACTTCCATCACTTTGGCCTGCTTAAAGATTTTCTACGGGGAACACACTTTGAAGGTGACGAGAGTGTCAGTCATGCAGTGAAAACATGGCTACGCCTACGAAACAAGAGGTAGGGAATACATGCTGTTCCACAGCGTTGTCGTACGGCCATAAAAAGTAATAGAGACAACGTAGAAAAATAGGACATGGACAAGACATGTTGATGTATATTGTTACCAAATTCTGACTCTTAACATTAAATATGTCTGAGTGTAAGCTCCCCTGGTGACGCGTCTGTCATGTCCAAGCTTCCAAAAAGAACTGGCCAACCGCTAGATTATGATGTCTCTGTTTCGAACTGGGACAACGAAAGCGTGCTCCCCCCCCCCCCCCCCAAGACATAAGCTATCGTTCTCACGTAATATTTCGCTTAAGTTTTTGTGACTTCAAGGTATACAGTTCAGTGTGTCCATGAAAATATGGCTGTACACAAGCTAAATAATACTGTCACAAAAGAAAACTGTTGAGAAAAAAAAAACCATGATTCGGATTGCCTACTGAGCCGGTTAGAGGCGTGTAACGTACCCCGGTGGCCGCAGATTGGGTAAACCTACTTTCAAGCTAAAAACTTTCGTAAATAACGAAATTCAACCATCACGCTTCGTCTGCGTCTGGTTTTATCAACAGGGCCGCCAGCATTGTGTCTTTGCACAGGAAGAAAAAGTTCCTTGACGAGCAGATGTCCCCCTCGAAAATAATCAACTTTCGATTCTACACATTTTTTCGTGTGAAGCTTATTTTTCGAGTTATTCTGCTTTGTCAACTTAAAATTTACACCCTGTATTTGCAGGACTGCAGGTTTGTTTACAACGTTGAGTGTGAAAACAGATATTTCAGTAAAGCTGATATCTACTCGTACTGAAACTTGTGGGAGGTCTAGGTCCACATTTATTAAGCAGTTGCTGTTATCTTATGCATCTGAATTAAATTACGTTGTGATTATACAGAATTAATAGACTAAAGTGTCTGTTTTATGTTGGTACAAGCAAATGATTATGATTACGTTTCACAGCATTTTACACATGGAGGACGCAATTATCTATGTGGCATCTGCCGATATATTGTCCGCCTTAGTCGTTGGGAGAAGAGCGTAAGGGCGGCGTAATGTCAGGAGTAGGAAGAAGGGATGAAGGCAGGGACGTATATTCCCTGTTAATGAAGGAGTTAAGGCCGTAGGATCAGATCCACGGAAATTTTAGTTACAAGCACATTCATGTAAAACATACAAAGTCAGAATTAAACCTTTGTACCTTATCATAGAACAGTTTATGTAGAGGATCATACAGACACATTTTTCCTTGCTATATGCTTCAATAAACGCGCTTATACACACATCAAAAAAGTTTTGCATCACCTCGGTTCCGGCAACTCCGGAAGCCGTGCAGAAAATTGGATTAGAGATCGACATAAACATCATTTCCGCCCTTTTTGTTGCTCATGAAAACCACACATTGCTTGTTGTACCACCATACAGCGAGATCTTCAGAGGTGGTGCTCTAGATTACTGTACACACCGGTACTTCTAATACCCAGTAGCACGTCCTCTCGCACTGATGCATGCCTGTATTCATCGTGACATACTATCCATAAGTTCATCAAGGCACTGTTAGTCCAGATTGTTCCACACCTCAACGGCAATTCGGCGTAGATCCCTCAGAGTGGTTGGTGGGTCACGTCGTCCATGAACAGCCCTTTTCAATCTATCCCAGGCAGGTGCGATAGGGTTCACCTCTGGAGAACATGATTGCCACTCTATTCGAGCGATGTCGTCATTCTGAATGAAGTCATTCACAAGATGTGCACGATGGGTGCGCGAATTGTCGTCCATGAAGACGAATGCCTAGCCAATATGCTGCCGATATAGTTGCACTATCGATCGGAGGATGGCATTCACGTATCGTACATCCGTTACAGCGCCTTCCATGACCACCAGCGGCGTCCGTCTGCCCCAAATAATGCCACCCCAAAACATCAGGGAAGCTCCACCTTGCTGCACTCGCTGGACAGTGTGTGTAAGGCGTTCAGAATGAACGTTTGCCTGCAGACACGTCTCCGACGATTGTCTGGTTGAAGGCGTATGCGACACTTATGGGTGAAGAGAACGTGATACCAATCCTGAGCTTTCCTTCGGCATGTTGATGGGCCCATCTGTACCGCGCTGCATGGTGTCGTGGTTGCAAAGATGGACCTCGCCATGGACTTCGGGAGTGAAGTTGCGCATCATGCAGATTACGCACAGTTTGAATCGTAACACGTTGTCCTGTGTCTGCCCGAAAAGCATTATTCAACATGGTGGCGTTGCTGTCAGGGTTCTTCCGAGCCATAATCCGCAAGTAGCGGTCATCCACTGCAGTGGTAGCCCCTGGGCGGTCTGAGCGAGGCATCTCATCGACAGTTCCGTGTCTCTGTGACTTCCATGTCCGAACAACATCGCTTTTGTTCAGTCGCAGACACCTGCAGATTTCCCTTGTTTAGAGCCCTTCCTGGCACAAAGTAACAATGCGAACGCGATCGAACCGCGGCATTGACCGTCTAGGCAAGGTTGAACTACAGACAACACGAATCGTGTACCTCCTTACTGGTGGAATGACTTGAACTGATAGGTTGTCGGACACCCTCCGTCTAATAGGACCTGCTCATGCATGGTTGTTTACATCTTTGGGCGGGATTAGTGACATCTCTGAAAAGTCAAAGGGACTGTGTCTGTGATACAATATGCATTGTCAACGTCTATCTCCAGGAGTCCTGGGAAGCGGAATCCTGGAAACCTATTTTTGCTGTGTGTACTTTCTAAGTAGCCACTTTCGCTACTTAGTTTTCAGGCTACTTTATTGTCCGGAAGTTACCCGAGAAAACTGGACATTGATGCTTGAAAAATTGGGATTGTTTATAGTAAGATGTTCTTGTAAGGGGGGGGGGGGGGTGAGTTCAAATGGTTCTAACGGCTCTGAGCACTATGCGACTTAACATCTGAGGTCATCAGTCCCCTAGAACTTAGAACTACTTAAACCTAAATAACCTAAGGACATCACACACATCCGTGCCCGAGGTAGGATTCGAACCTGCGACCCGGACGGAAGCGCCTAGAACAGCTCGGCCACTGCGGCCGCAATTGGATCCGTGCCTGTTCTTGTTTTCGGTTTCGGCCGAATTGGCCTTCTTCAGACTGGACACCAAAATTCAAA
This sequence comes from Schistocerca piceifrons, assembly GCF_021461385.2. Classification (NCBI taxonomy): domain Eukaryota; kingdom Metazoa; phylum Arthropoda; class Insecta; order Orthoptera; family Acrididae; genus Schistocerca; species Schistocerca piceifrons. Next base: position 197,620,339 of record NC_060144.1, read on the forward strand.
TCTATTACTGTCGCCTGCGTCAGCCGTTGCTCGCCATTATAGTGCACGCACTGGGTCCTCCAACTGACGCCTCTGGCAGCAACAGCCCTGCATTCCTGTGTCAAATCTGAAGTGGGCCTGATTCGGCCATAACAATTAATGAAACTATTTTTTCATTAAACTTGTTTTCGTTGTCCTTTATTGCCGTCTCTTTTTTTATGTAGGTCATTCGATTGTTTGCTCTGTGCCTATTCTTCTCAGGAGATTACATACATAAAAAAAACCACACCATGTGGTAAAAAAAAGGCCATAAAATAAAAAGCCCACTGAAGATGCTGCAACTTCAGTGAAACGTGTTTGGGTTAAAAAACAAAATTGTGTTTTGCTAAAGGCGGACCTTTTCCAAGAACATACGTATATACAGGCCGTTTCATAACTGAAGCGGATCACTCTCTCAGCTGCAGCGGGATATTAAGCAGAATCAGCTGCGACGAACGACAATGTGTACCGGACCGGGATTCGAGCCCGGGAGCTCCTGCTTAGTAGGCATGTGGGGTAACCACTGCGCCATCAGGGACACAGAATTCTCACAACCACACGGACTATGTCGGTACGCCTCACGGCCGATCCACACTCCCATCGAAGGCCACCTATCCGCAGTGCCTGTCCATTATACTTTATAAGCCTGGCTTGGGAATGGATCCACTTTCTTCAGTGCGAATCCACAAATATATCCGACCTCCAGCAGGAATCTCTAAGTAGCGAACAGAAGTATAATGAACAGGGACTGCGGATAAATGGCGCTCGATAGGAGTGTGGATTGGCCGTGAGGCGACCGAGAAACGCTGTCTCCCGGATGGCACAGTGGTTAACACACCTGCCTAGTAAGCAGGAGATCCCGGGCTCGAATCCCGGTCCGGTACGCATTTTCGTTTTTCGCCGCCGATTCCGCTTAATGTCCCGACGCAGCTGACAACAGTGATCTCCCTTCAATTACATATAGCCTTTCGCAGTTGCTGGATCTGCGTCGTGTTTGTTCTTTTGAAGGAACAGACACTGTGCATTCAAGTACTGTTTCATAATTCTTATTAAAGACTTCCAGGAGTTGTAGAAGGTATTTAGACTCAGATGCTACTCCAGGCGGGTGTAAAATGAATGTGCGCAACGGAAAATAATAAACGCTACAATGAAGATTTGGCCCTGTCTGACTATCCCCTGAAGCAGATCTTAGGGGCTCTTGATTCTATAAATTCTCTAAATCTAAACGTAAATGAATGATGAAGGCTCTAATCCTACTAAATGATAAACGTTGTTCCGTTTTATATATTTATTGTAGATAAAAAACCTTTAGATTACAAAGTTCACATTTCCTAAGTAAAATTACTAATCAATTGCCCAATTCCGCCCCTTATTATGACTGCGCGGTCTAATATCAATAACGCGAAATGACTGACATCATCTACGTACCAAACACTAGAAGACACTACTTTCAAAGATGATTTACGGTGGTGTGGAACCTCAGTGGAAATAAACTAACGTGATCACAGCTGTTCAGCTTTTATAGCCCTTATAAGCCAAAGCAGTTTGCGATATCACCGTATGTACTGTGTCCGGTGCAGCGAAGTGATGGTTCTCGTACTCGTCTGCGACGATGGAAGAACTCCATCCACAAAATAAACTCTTTGAAACACTAGGACGGCAGAAGGCGGTCCTCTGACTAATATACTCTCATAATGTCTTCTCCTCTCTGTGTTCTACAGACGAGAAACGCGATCTCCCAACCACAAGGACGGAGTTCAGATAACGTCTCAACGTAAGTATAGGCAGAGGAAGTACTCTCAATTACTGAACGCTGCGTACTCATCGACGACTTCCAACACGGAGGGGAAGTCCAGAATTGTATAGGTTCGCAACAATACTCTTCGTAACTGTTCTATCTCTAAACTCTCCTGAGAGCGAAGATAGCAAATCCGTCTGTATCAACAAAGCTTGTATCAAGCGACCGTCACACACGGGCGCTCACAGCGGAAGACCTTGTCTCTCCAGTGTTGTCTTTCCAACAAGGCTCGGCTCCCCACCCTCGTGATTCCGAAAACTATTCATATTCCCGAAACCACGGAATATTCTCTCTCTCTACAGATTCTTCCGAACGCCGACCAACCATATTTTAGTCTTTTGCCGTCCAGCGCGGAAAGTTTGCGAGGAAAAACCTGTACTCGTACAATGGTACGCTTCTGAGTAAAAATCGTTGGAAATAACCCAGCCTCCGTAGTTTCCGAGGTGCCGCTTCTTCATTCCTCTCACCTGCGTCCAAGATTTCCGTAGTTTCTGAAGTATAATCCTTCAGGTTCGGCTACCAAACCAACCAGTCGCGACTCTATTGTGCCCCAGCGCTCAGGTGTCCCAACATCCATCTTCCTGCTTCCTGTGTTCAAGCAGGTCCAACACACCTGTGTGGGCCTTCCGCCCAGGGCTTGAGTTCTGCCTGCCATTTCATTTCCACTGACGTTCCAACCTCTAGTAGTATAGGCAATCATTCATTACGCCGTTTTTATAATAAAGACACTCTGTCACCTTTCATGCAATAAGCGTTAATAATTATTTACAAGACGTACGTGACAATGTCAGTCTCCTTTATATATTCACATATACGGTGTGCAGCCTATCACATGATCCCTAATTGTGTTTGTAGATCACGGCAAAGTGTGTGGATGAGTGCTTGTAAGGTGCGAAATTGTAGCCACCTTACAAGGCGATAAATTTTTGGATAAGAATTCATGTCCGAAAATGTACCGTTTGGGTATAAAATAAGTTTGAATATCGGATCACTTTCGAATCTCCTGCTTCACAGTGCGCACACAAACTGAGAAGAGGGCGGTGTTGTCAGTCCCTGTTGTAATTACGACATCTCATACCATTATCGGCTTCGAGAAGTTGATACGTTCGCAACTATAGTCTGTTTAATATTTCATGGTAGCTGACGTCTGTCACTTGCCGCTACAGTGTTGCCACAACGGCCGCCGGGTACCGCACCGTTCTAAGAGACACACAACGGCGGCTCACTTCACAGTGAACGTGTAACGCACAGCTGTGTTGGAAGTGGCGGCCGCGAAGTATGCGAGGTGCTCTGTTAACAACTGATTTAATGTTACCAATGACTGAATTTTGCAGGCGACGGGTTTTGTTGCACTGAATTTAAACTAAACCTAGCCGCAATGTTTCCGCTAAAAATGGCGGTCAGCAGCCCGCGGCAAAAATAACATCACGATCGCTTTATTCGTGGCGATTGAAACTAACCTCTACGAGGAAACTCAACACAGGAAATATTAAGTCTCAGCGCCAAAAGCAAACTGTAATTTCTCGCTATAGTTTACCAGAAACTAGGAACACGAGCTGAAGTGTTACTAACTATGAGCAGTAATCGTTCGCACTTGGCTGCAGGTTATAGGCGACACAGGCAAATTCCAGACGAAAAAAGAAAAATAAGAGCAAATAAAAAAAGTCAGTAAGATGATGGAAACAACGTGCCAAAGAATTAGAAATAAAAAAAACATTACATTTAAACCAATTAACTGAATAAAAATAACAACCAGACTCATAAGATAGGATTCAGAAATAAAAGTATTACGCTACATTTGTCGAGATTCTAACGTACGATCTTTCAAACGTAAATTTTAAACGTCAACCACAGCGCTACGGTACAACATTAGATTAAATAGTTGCGGCCGGCCGGGGTGGCCGAGCGGTTCTAGGCGCTACAGTCTGGAGGCGCGCGACCGCTAAGGTCGCAGGTTCGAATCCTGCCTCGGGCATGGATGTGTGTGATGTCCTTAGGTTGGTTAGGTTTAATTAGTTCTAAGTTCTAGGGGACTGATGACCTCAGATGTTAAGTCCCATAGTGCTCAGAGCCATTTGAACCATTTTGAAATAGTTTCGCTACATTTGTCGAGATTCGAATGTACGATCTTTCAAACGTAAAGTTTAAACGTTAACCCAGGCGCTACGCTACAACATTAGATTAAATAGTTGTATTTATGACTGTAGTGACTTAGTCTCAATGATGAATTTCAGGTATTTTTCTTTTTCTTCTTTTTTAAAAAAATCTTTATTCAACACAATACAATAGTAATGATACAGCATAACCCACTACATAAACTAATAAGTGGGCTTTATAATTAATGCAACAAAGAGTTCCAGCTTCATACATTTATTAGTGGCTATTGCTGTTGGCCGATCTCCATGATTATGGTACTTCGTGCGACGCGGAATCGTGTGTTTTGCAGAAGTACCAGTTGTGTTTGGTTTATCAAACATGTGTGTTTCATTAACCACGATTCCAGACCCCGTGTGTGTGTGTGTGTGTGTGTGTGTGTGTGTGTGTGTCGTTATCAATTGTGATGAAATGTGAAACAAAAGTGCAGAACCACGATTCGGGACCCCAAATCTACAAGAAATATAGCCAGACAAAGAATTGGAAGTGAATTGTTGTGTGCTAGTATGAAGAGGACGTCCTTCGTCACGTAGAAGAGAACCAGAGGACTCAAAACAGCACACGGGTCTGTGTTTATTATCTCCGCCGGGAGAGGGTCGTTAGGCGGGGGATAAGAAAGTTTTCCGAGATTCAAACTGTAAATTTCCAGACATGGTTTCCTTGCCACTATCGTATCTACTAAGCCTCTTCTACAGCCCATACAAGCCCGTAATATGAATTGTTAAATACTTTGTATGTTTATCTCCACCCCCCCCCTTCTGCTTGGATTTCATCATATACAAAAATCAAAGTAGTTGTTGTCGTCGCCGTCGTCGTTGTCGTCGTCATCGTCGTCGTTGTTGTTGTTGTTGTTGGTGGTGGTGGTGGTGGTGGTGGTGGTTGTGGTGTTGTTGTGGTCTTCAGTCCGAAAACTAGTTTGATGTATCTGTCGCCGGCCGGAGTGGCCGTGCGGTTCTAGGCGCTACAGTCTGGAACCGCAAGACCGCTATGGTCGCAGGTTCGAATCCTGCCTCGGGCATGGATGTGTGTGATGTCCTTAGGTTAGTTAGGTGTAAGTAGTTCTAAGTTCTAGGGGACTGATGACCTCAGAAGTTGAGTCCCATAGTGCTCAGAGCCCTTTGAACCATTTTTGTATCTGTCCACAAACGTACATACATTTGAAGCTTCTTTCTCTAGCGAAGCCTTCTTAACAGTCAATAATTATCGTAAGGCCTTGGTACACCCCTAACCGTGGGTACCGTGAGCAGAATCTGAAACCTGTCAGCTGGCAGAAAGCCGCCTGCGTGAAGCTTCTCCTCTGACGTGGAGGATTGCTACTTATCTACAGAGCTTCATGCGGGACTCGACGTCTGCCGGGGTTACGAGCTAACTGAACACCCCCAACTCGCAAGCCGTCCCCCGCCTCCTTCTGCCTTTCCCAACCCACACGAACACGAGCACGAACAGACGAGACAGAGCTTTGTTTCTCGGCTCCCTTCAGCGCGGGCGCGACAGACGATGATTGTAACGAGTGCGGCCGCTTTGCGCGCATGTTTATTTGATCGTGTGGGGAGCTAAGCGGCCGGCGCATTGTCCACCAAGAAGAGAACACGGCCGCGCGCCGCTCTTCTGAATGCGCAATAGCTGCTAATGAATAAATTACGCGCCGTCGCGCCGCGCCTCTCCGTCCAGTGTAAACACGCGCTGCCGCTCCTGCTCCGGGTCTGCGCCGCCGCCCGGGGCGCGCGCGGCCCCCACCCCGCGCCGCGCCCGCTGACGTCACGCGCCGGCACGCCCAACCGCGGGCCTCCGCGCCGCACCGCGCTCCGCCATTGGCCGGCGGCCGCGGAGCGCGCCCCGCCTGCGGGACTCCCCCGCCCGTCCCCCTGACGCCCCCGGTCCGGGCGGCGTTATTGAATTAGGCTCATCATTTGATTTCGGCGTCGCGGCGGCGAAGCACCGCCGGTAGCAGCAGCAGCAGCGGCACCGCCGGCGAACGCAGCCGAGCCCCGCCGAGCGCCGAGTGGCCTCTTCGCCGGCAGCGTCGCGACGCATCCGCCTCCGGCGCCCAGTCGCCGCCGCCGATCCGCTGCGCCGCGCCGCGCTGCCCTGCGCCGATATTACCCGTAATCGCCATAATCTGATATCGGCCGAGGCGAACCGGCCTGCCGCCGCCGCCGCTGCCGCTGGCCCCGGGCCGTCATCCAATTAGGCGCTCGGGCAAGACGCGGCTCTCAGCCGGGCCGCGCTTTATTTATTAATTTATTGCTTCTTATAGCGGGCCGGGGGCGCGCCTTGCTTCCTTTCTTTTCCTCTCCTTCGCCGACCGCCCCCCTCCTCCTCCCGCCCCTCCCTTTCTCTCTCTCTCGCGTCTGCCGATCTCTCCAGCACCACCACCCCTCTCCGTCTTTAACTTAATATTTCCTCGCGCCACGTCGAATCCGGTTTGGGCCGTAATCTGTTGCTGGCTGCGGCCGCGAGACGGGCGACGCTTTATGACTAGTTTATACACGGCCAGCTAACCGCGTTACACCCCCTTGCGCCCGCCGGAATTAGCGGCCGCGCCGTCAGGGGTGTCAAACCTGTGGGGGGAAGTCCCTGACCTCCAAAGTGCTGTTCTCTAGGTGAAGGACGCGGTGGACTGCTTCAGCCGGGCCTTTAAGGTGACAATCCGTTCTTCATCCCTGCTGCGACTTGGCTGTTGTATCGAGTGCACTGAGATTAGCCAGTTAGTTTAACCAGGCACGAGGCTATCTATTTGCCACTCGGGACACTCCTGTTATCGAACCAGTTGTCACTAGTGCTACGTAACCCTAATTGGAAGAAGAGTGTCACTGGGCCGTTAACCACTCAGGACCCTCCGTCGGAAATCTCGTTAGTTATCAAACAGGTTGTCAGAACTGCTACAGAATCTCAACCAGAAGACAATTTTGAAAGAGTTGACCATTAGGCCATCAATTCTCGTAACAGTCTTTCGCAAACGTCGGCAGTTATCAACCAGCTTGTCACTAGTGCTACAGAATCCCAGTTGGAAGACAAGGTTCCAACATTTGGATCATTAGGCCATTAACTACTCAAGACAGTCCGTTGGAAATCTCGCCAGTTATCAAGCAGGTTGTTGCTAGTGCTACAGGAGCCAAATTGGAAGAAGAGTTTCGAAGAGTTTTAGCAGTTGGATCACTGAGCAGGTCAGGAATTGCCGATTTACTCCATATCTGCGGCCACTCACTTTGTGACCAGGAAACTGTTGGACAGTGGTGAACAGTAGGAGTGTAGATGGACAGGGGCTAGGAATGAGGTTACCCAGTTAGAATCTCAGACACAACTGTACGACTGGGACATCAATAAGCTCGAAGCCTCTGCTGGCAGTTGGCCACAGCCTAAGGTTTACTCTGTTGCTGCAGTATTCATTCTCTATATCACCACTGGCCAGTCAAGAGTAGCAGGTTTTGTTGAGTCTTTTGTGAAGTATAGAGCCATTTTCTTCAAGACATTTGTTTGGAAGTGTTAGTGTCCAGCACAGTTGCAAGCTTCAAATCCGCGTTCGGCACTTTCAAGCCACTCTGGAGAACATCGGCTGGATCTCCATCCAGATGGACATTCGAATGGTGATGAGATACTGAATAACACAACGAGAGAAGGTGTATTGAGGGGATCAACTGCACCAGCACTGTACTGCAGAAGAGACTGGAAGATTTTAAAGGGGAAGAGTTTTTATGCTACTAGTCGAGTTTCTGTCGGAGGATTCAGCTGGTGTATACACTCCGTATTAGTGTCAGAGGAGTGGCCGGGGTGATCCGCTTAGGTCTAGATGCTGAGGAATGTAAGGAAGGTGCCTGAGGACTTCAGTTTGGAAGATTGCAGGAGGAACTGAAGGGACGAGGTGTCCTCTCGAGTTCGGCCAGTGTGGAAAGTGAGGGTAACTGACGAGAGAATCCAGCGAGGGGCCGAGTGAACAATTTTGTGAGACGAATGTGTGGTTTTGGGCCGTGATGTGGCCGACTGAGCGGTAAGACTGTCGGGTCACCAGTCGTTCGCGGAGGAGGAGGCTCAGTAGCGGCCGGCGAGGTCTCCAGATGGACTACTCGTACCTGAACCAGGCGGCAGCGGCGGCCGCCGCGGGCTTCGACGCTGCGGCGGCGGCCGTGGACGTGCCCGGCGGCGTGGGCGTGGGGCTGGCCTGCGGCTACGGAGGCGGCGTCGGCGTGGGCGGCGAGCTGTCGGTGGGCGGCCCGTGCGCGCAGCCTTACCGCTACCGCGCCTACAACCCGCAGCCCGTGGTCGGCGTGCCGCACCACCACGCGCCGCCCTGCGTCATGGGCGGCGCCGGGCCCGGGGCCCAGCGGCCGCAGCCGCCGCCCGCCGTCTTCCCCGCCATGAACCTCCAGGGTAAGCCCCGCAGTCCTACTACCTCGTAACGCAGCATCAGCTCTTACCCTGTTGAGTGTGTCTTCAACCTTATCAATATAGCCTGCATTTTCGTGCACTATGAAATAGCAAAAAATGCATGCATTCGTCCTTAAAGTCCTATCGCTATCGCCTTTGTCCCGCACTGTGTTCGGTGTTGGCGTGGTTAATCCGGATTTGGCATGTTAATGTGAAGGGGTGGCCGTATGCCCTTCCAGCCGCCACCCCGTACCCCCCGGGACGGAATCAGACTACCCAGTCTGTCTGCATCTAGTGTAAATCGTGGAAAAGTGCGGACGTGTTTCAAATGTCTGTGAGTCGTATAACTGAAGCGGGACGTGGGGATCAGCCCGGTATTCACCTAGAGGAATGTGGAAAACCGCCTAAAAACCACATCCAGGCTGGCCGGCAGACTGGCCCTCGTCGTTAATTCGACCCGGGGCCGGCGCGCCTACCCGACTCCAGGGAGCAGTGCATTAGCGCTCTCGACTAACCTGGCGGGTATTCATCCTTAAGTCCCAACAACACGAAAAAAATATTTTCGAAATTTTTCACATAATACAGATATTATCACGTAAGCAACGAATACAAGAAGAAACTGGCAAAAGTAAACAATTTTATTTCACACATATTGGGCTCTTGTGAATTCCGCAGTCTTTAATGCTAATTGTTAAAGGACGCAACCAGCCACAAATACTTCTAAAATGTTCTATTTCTGGTAAATGGTATCTTTATATTTTTGGTTAATGGATAATCTTTGCATTTTAAACGAAAGCATCGAGTGTGTAAGCAAGTGCGTGACGCTCAACACTGACGTTAACAATTTTATCAAGCACGAATGGTCACAGGTTTGTTTGACCAATCGGAGAGTGTCACTGAGATGCTGAAGAAAATGAATTTGCAGACTCTTGAAGATAGCCGTAAACTATCTCGAGAAAGTTTACCAAAAATTGTTTCAAGAATCGGCTTTATATGACGACTCTAAGAATCACACCCCCTACAAGTCGCTCCCGTAGGGATCGTAAGGACAAGATTACAGCACACGCGGAGGCATTTAATCTCTTATTCTTCCCCCGCCCCACACTTGAATGGAAACTCTAATAAGTGGTACAATTGGACGTACCATCTGTCATGCATTTCACAGTGGTTTGTCGAGTATGGATGTACATGTAGATATGCGTGATCTTGGAGAAGCATATCTAGCGTAACAAATAAAATAGCCATCTATTGGAACTTATGTACGTGAATACAACTTTTTCAAATTATATTTAAATAAATGGAAGCACTTTAGCATGTTTTAATTAATGAATCAACCCATAACGTGGCTCTAAATATTCAAATGGTCTTGTGCAGTGCAGGAATAGACGACATGCTGCTAACCAAAACAGCTATGTAGCTCAACTGAAAGTATTCGGCATCTGAAGATGGACGTGGTAGCCCGAAATCGATTATCGCATTGAAATAAAACTTTTTATATGTGCTTGTGACTAGTTGCATCATTCCCCAACCAATCAATCAGTTGTTCTAAGGCGGTGGTTCACTTTGACACTACAGGAACGTGCAGTCTCATGTGATACGTTTGAAAGCAGTGTCGCATTTTTCCTAAACGCAATCACACATCTTGAAAATTCCACTAACTCATAATGCCTAAACCAAATTGTATTGCTAAGCAACAAGCTAAGTGCTAAGCAACAACTGGCATAAATTCAATAAATTATATATTCAGTTACAAAATTCAGAATAGTACACACCCATTGGTTTCATGTCGGAACCACATGTAAGTAGTCGTACAAACTCAAATTTACATTAGAGATACTTTAGGTTATTTTCATTGCCAGTGATATTCTCAGTACGAGAACTGTTTCTTTGAACTCTGTAATCAACCGCTAAAATGCACACATTCGTAACACTACCTCATTATACAGCAATACCTTCGGTACTTTCACGCAAAAGATACCGGTACTTAAAAAAATAATAAAATCGTAGCAGCAAAACAATAAAAATATGCAGCATCAAAATTCAGTTCTGTATTTATTTCAAGTTTCTTCTAAAACAGTAAAAAACCAACTGTAAATTTTCTTTACTTTCCCTCATGCGCTTCAGACAAATTTTTGCACATCGAAAATGGCGTTTCCACGTTACAAAAAGTGACACATACATACTTAACTGACGAAATTTCGGACAGTGTCAAATTGAAAGACTTACTTTTTGCCATAAATTTTTTTTGTCAGCTTCATAAACCCAAAATCAGAATTTGATCAGATAACCTTATCTCAACTTCTGTTGCAACACTCCGTTCTTCAACATCTTCAATAATCGTTAGAGATTCCGCCAGTTACCTGTGGCTTCCAACTTCGTTGTCGCTGTAGACAAATACGCAAAATCGTATTTAATGTAAGTCAGATCTTGTTTCAAATCTGTTTCTTCAATACCACTTCCGTAAATTTGATGTAAATTGCATTAGTGGCTTCGAAAATGTCTACGGCCCAATGCGGAAAGAGAAATTAGGTAGCTTTTCAATAGTATGAAACAGACAGATGGTATCTTGATGAGTGTTATGTAATTTACGGTCTCTTGCTGACTTAACTTCATCAAAATTAACAGAGTTTAAGTTTGCAGCATTTATCCAGGTACCCCATCTGGTTAAAACAGGTTGTGGTGACAAAGCTAAATCTGGCAGTATATCTCCAAATGCGGCAATACGGACAGAATATCTTCAGTATGAAAAAAAAATCAGCGTATGAGTTAATGTTGTCAGAATTATCCAACCTTTGTATGTCGTGCATCTATTTACCTTATTTGTGGAGAGCAACAGCATATTCACATTTTCACATTTTAGATGTACTGTTTCAGCTACACGATGTAACATACGAGTTAAACATGTAACGTGCTTTAATTTAGGATAATATATTTTAATTGCTGTCTCGGCCTTACTTATATAAGTTACTGAGTCGCTTAATAACAGTGGGACTCTTTTTTTAAATTTATTGGCTAAGTATATCGGCCTCTGCCGACATCTGCCTAGCCAAATTAGGGCGCTTGAGCATACTATGAAGTTTACAGGCTGTAACAAAATTCGTGTAATTACTCATTTTCTGCACTTTTGGCGTAATTGATATAAAAAACAGTAAAATGTGCTACAATGAAAGATATGAAAATATATAGCTGAGTCCAGAAAAATGGTATTGTAAGCTATTTAAATTCATGCAGTCATATCGATGAATTTACTTCCCAGTTGGCCAAAAAATGCATGGAAATCTAGGCTCTACTTATCATCGTTATCTTCACTTCATGGTAGTGATGGTAGCAATTGAATGAAAGCTGTCGACGCAATCCGGCGCATTCACTTCTCAACGAAAACATTGCAATGTTTTGGCATTTATAAGTCATTATTGCTGACTGCTCACTATTGTCGCGCGTTGTCACAGTTTTCATCATGCCGATATTCGATTTTTATTGAATGCCAATAAGTACCGTTCAGTTCAGTTTTTCGTCCATATTTATGAGCAGTCGTTAACTTAATAGTGAGCTATGTGACTCGCAAAATACCGAAACGCTCAGTGGCGAGCGAATGGAAGAAATCGTGTGACACTTTAAAGAATTACCCTCAAAATAAATTCAGTGCGATATACATTATCTGCAAGAATGATTCGCATTCTGAAACTCTATTAATTAAAGAAATTCAGAGCAAATTGACAAATGATGACAAATAGTGACAGAATATACTTAAAGTGACAGAAAAGTGACAGTATATACTTTAAAAGCAAGTGATGAAGTCACCAAACAAATAAATAAATGTGTATCTCGTATGATTTTAGTTCACATAATCTCAGTATTTGCCGAAAGAAAGAAAATTGTCCCTAATGAGTGGAAAACTAGAAAGAAGAGAGACAGTGTTTCAATAAATTTAAATAAAAACGTGATTGCTGACTTATTTAAGAATAAATTTATAATTTAACGCCAGTTGTTAGCCTTTTAAAACCAACCAAGAATCCATATTTAATGCCAGAAGATAAAATTTGTATTTAAATAAATTTTGAAAACACGTCGTGTTTAGAAATGTAATTTTTATTCACCTTTCCTTGAAATACTATACGTTCTTTGTCTATATAAAAAAATTGGCATCGTTACTCAAGGTTTATGTAAAATAGAAAAGAGTGAAAAACTATGTATGTGAAATCACTCAAAAACGGGGAGAGCCAAAGAAAAGTATTCATGCAGCTGACCTGGCCACAGAGACTACATAGCTTCATTCGACTGAATCCTCATCGTTACTTCATGGAGTCCCGGGAACAGTCTTGTTGTCTTTCAGCCAACAGTTCGCTACCCAGTGCGCTTGACGTTCATGGCGATTCTAGGTAGACAGTCTCGTTGCATTCTTTCTAAATTGCAGTTGAGTTTGTTTTTTAGGTTTTATTTGCAAACAGATAATCTGTAGCTTTTATCTTATTTCTGTGTTTCGAATTTTCACATCAGTTTGCAGCCTTTGCCTGCCCTGAGAGATTTCATATGTTTTTACGCAGTTTTCCTTCTGTCTTTCTTCGAGAGTACACACATCTCGCTTCCATATAATACTACCGGTACCGCCATTGTTTTATAAAACTTCCGTTTAGTTCCCTTTGTGGTTTTATACGACTTCTATGGATAGACGACCAAATGAGTTGGGTCTTTTTTTACCAGATTGTGTTATTATGTTTGCGATTACTACGTTGTACTAAAACAGCTGTAAAAGTCATGACTGTAAGACTTTAGACTAAGAAAACAGGATTTGTCGAGCCTGTGTACAAAACGTAAAATTTTCGCTCTCCAGAAGTATTAGAGCTAGAGTAGTGAAATTTTAACTGAAAACCCACAGTTAAGGTATCTAATAACATCATGTTAAACATTGACTGAAATGCTGTTTCTTTAGGAACACACACTGATTCAACGAAATTTAGATCTGACGCTAAACTTTCTGCAGGCACTGTATGTCTAAATTAGCAAAATTTTGTTGCTACATCGGGGATATTTCACACGCAATATAAAGGTGTCTACCTGTTTCAACATTTTACTATTTATTTTAATTTGGGATCTTATCATGTGTTACCCAGAAATGCCAATACTTCTGATTTGTGTGGAGATAATATCAGTCCATATTCTTCTGCTATATTTCTTAAGATACATCGCGCTCTTCGTAAATTATCTTCTGTTCGTCGCACAGTAACAACATCGTGTGCATATAAAACTATGTAATCTACACCGCGGTCAAAATACTATACCATACCTTTAAGTTTGTTTCCATCTGTGACGTCATACACACAGATTTTTTTAAAAAAATGTTATGGAGAGACTGCAACCTTGTCTAAGACCTTTATTTGAAACAGCAGCCAGCCACAAGTACGGTTTGAGAGAGTCTATTTACTGCTTTATGAAATAATTATTACTGTATCAGTCAATTTTACAGGTAATTGCTAGCAAGAGCGTTTCGGCAGTATGCTGCCACCATCACGAGCATTAGTTACATGTACATTAATCCGAAATGTGATGAGGATTATTTCCTGGATGTGCCAGTGGGGTCATGTATCGAAATTTAACGCTGTACAGAAAGATTCATTTATTTCAGCTTTTACCGTTTCATTGATGTCTTCACTTACGTTATTGCTGGAAATTTGTCTGGAGCACAGATCTCAGTAATGAACATGACTTCATCACTTAACACTTCAACATTCGGATGTTTGCGTTCCAAAGGTTCTCAGCTGCTGAGACGAACTTGCAATTGTTGGGATAGCACAAACATCGGAAATAAATATTTTTATATAAGCGTATTTATGTGATGGCACATATCAATAGCACGGCTATCTGGTATTTGTAGATCATTCAGTAATGTCAAGAGAACTTCTTTTCCTTCCAGTTAACTCTTTTATACTATCAAAAATTGTACTCAACACTAGAAAAATTTTTCAGGAAATTTGCGTCGTTACTTTCTAGCTTATCATGGAAGGTAAGTAGTCATTAATGCTTTTACGCACTAAGGTAAACAAAAAGATTTTCGTTCAAAATTAGTTAAAGTTACGAGAATTTTTTTATTCTTAACTTTTTTGCTTTGCCTAAACATACATAAAAAGCTCCCGAAGTTAATAAAACATGAATTGTGGCGACAACGTACGTGGTGGTTATTCATGTGCGACACGTTTAAGTCCATTTATGTTGTACATTTTAAAATTTCCACATTTCGACACATGCACTGTATCAGTGTCGTCTAATTCCAAAAAAACTGCTTGAGTACATACCATCCTGACTTTTGTGACAACTCACACTCAAATAAGTGACAAAAATATTCGTCTGAAATGTGCTAAATTAGTGAAGATGTTAAGTTACAGCTGCTATATAGAGTTCTTGGACACAGCAAAATATTTCTTTGGCAAAGCGATATAATTAAACGTCAATCGCATCGCACAGAAACATGCACCACGTAGGTTATCACCACATTTCTTGAATGTTTATGCGGAAAAAAGTTTACCAAATTTTGAACGAAAAACTTATTGCTTGTCTTAGATCATTGAATCATTAACTACGACGAAACGAAAAACCAGTAGGAAAGCAAGAAAGTCTGTAAAGGAAGCCGAAGCAGGCCATAGTTTGTTTTAATTCTTCGTTCTGCAGTTTTCATAAAAGACCATTAGTAATTATTTTCATGTGCAGGTTTGGACAAGGAATATAGGAAAATATTTCACCTACAATTTTAAGACATTTTTTCGTCTCTTCGAATAGACTACCTGCGAAACTGCGTGTATGCGGTGACATTCACCGATACTCGTTTAGTTCAGAGAAGTAAAGCAGTGATAGCAGAGAAAATCCAGTTCAAAATTTGATTTGCAGATGGGCAAAGCAGGGTAATCAAGAGTTAAACAACTGTTTTGTACCATACTTTCGGCTGGTTCCTTTGTCAGATTATAAACCTTATAATTATGCTACATCCAGGGTTCTCGTACTTACTTTAGACAAGATATCGTTACCACTTTATCCATTACTCCTGAAAACAGTCATGACAAGTTTATCTTATGGCAGCCGAAGCAGTTCGTCATCGCAAGCCGAGGCGGTAAAAAACTGCATAACTTAACAGTAAAGTTTGTCTACTGACTTTTATAATGTTTTTACTGCATCAATGTATGTTTCCAAGTCACACCTTAATCATCAGGACGCCAGTTGTTACTTAAGAACTTTCTTCTAACGTCAACTCACTAGAAACTACTATTCGCGAATTTTATTGATTTCTTTCCAATACGACTTCACTGTTAAGCAACTCTTATTTATTCAGCATTACTAGGCTGGTGCATATGTCCGTAGAGTTTTGTTTTGCACGTTGATATTCCTGTTGCTATGGGTTTATTTATCCATTACCATTTTTTATTTGTAGTTCATTATTGCTGTTTATCATTGGAGATAGTGAGTGGAGCTGTGCATAGTGGAGAAATTGGAAGTTTTCCGACATATTCTGCTGTTTATGTTCAATAGAGGGGTGACAGCAGCGGGGGCAGCCAAAAATATTTGCGCCGTGCACGGGGATAATGCCACTGGACACAGCACCCCAAAAAATTGTTTTCTGGTTTTAAGAGGGACATTTTTGACATTAGTGATTCTCCTCGTTAAGGTAGACCTTCGGAGTTTGATGAATATCGTCTAAATGCATTAATACTGAATGATTCACGTCACTGTGATCGAGAACTGCGAAATGTGATGAAATGTGAGCATTCCACCGTCGTGCGACATTTGCATGCAATGGGGTAGGTTCAAAAATTAGGTATATGGGTACCGCATGCTCCAATCCATAATCACTAAAATCGGGGAGTAGCCATACGTGCATCTCTGCTTACTGGTCATCAATTGGCTCTATAGTTACTGCTGATGGAAACTGATGTCCTTATGCTAACAAGGAAAAGAAAGGACTGGTTGAGCCCAAACAAAACAGCAACTCCGCGTACAAAGACATGTGCGACGAATTGCTTCGCTGAGGTGTAACCATCACTGTTGAAATTTATCAACAACAACTGAGACGTCTTGCAGACGCGGTCCAAGAACAACGACCAGGAAGATTGCGTGAAGTGATGCTACTCTACAAAATTGTTGAGGCTTTCGTGGCCACTTGTTGACAAACTGCCTACTGGCTTCTGTCTCCGGTTCTTCGGCCGACGTTCATCTAATGATTTTTCTGACGTTTCGCCAGCACGAGTGGCTGGCATTGTCAAAGCTTCACCCTCCATTGCCGGTGGTGAACTGGAGCCGAGCTCGCGGGCGCAGACTGTATGTACCTGGCGCGCCAACGTCCGAGGGCTTCTCCGCGGTCATTTCCGGTGCGGTTCTCCTCTTGCTACCTGCGACGGTCGTTCGCTGCAGTACGGGAAGCCAGGATCCGTTGACCTTAAGGCTTTCCTCTTTCTTGTTCAAACTGTTCGCGTGTTTTTGTATTTCTACAGCTTATCTGAACTAGCGCGTGTGATAGTGCTTCTCTACAGCCAGAACTTCCGTGTCGGCGAATTTTATTACGTGATCGGTCTCATTCAGTGCGTGCTCTGCCACGGCCGATTTCTCCACCTGCCCCATCCTGCAATGTTGCTTATTTTCCTTGATCCTGGTGTTAATGGATCGTCCAGTCATTCCGACATAAACTTTTCCGCATGTGCATGGTATACGGTATATTCCCGACATTGCAAGTGGGTCTCTTTTCTCCTTCGCCGATCTAAGACACTCTTTGATCTTCCTTGTCGGTTTGAAAATCGTCTTTACGCCATGTTTGCGCAATATACGGCCGATTCTGTCCGTCACTCTGGAATGTAGGGCAGAAAGGCCGTACCCGACATTTCTTTTTCTGGTTCCTTACTTCGCCGAGTGTTTGGCTCTGTTACACTTTTAATATAATTTGTGGAGTACCCATTGCTCCTCAGGACAGTTTCCAGGTGTTGCATTTCTCGTTTGAGGTGTTGCGGCTCACATATTCGTCTTGCTCTCGTTACGAGCGTACTAATCATGCCTCTTTTCTGGCTCGGGTGGTGGTTTGACAGTTTGTGCAGGTATCGGTCCGTGTGTGTCGATTTTCGATACACACTGTGTCCCAGGTTTTCGCCGTCCCTTGTGACCAACACATCTGGAAATGGCAGTTTCTTGTCCTTTTCTACTTCCATGGTAAATGTTATGTTGGCACGGAGTATGTTCAAGTGTCTTAGGAAGTCACCGAGCTGTTCTTCACCATGGCTCCACACCACCATTCTGCTAGACTGACAAAAAACGCTGTAAAGGCGTTGAGTTGGGAACATTCCGCACACACCTTATTCACCTGTTCTTGCACCTTCCGTTCTCTACCGAACAACCTTCAAGGAACTTATTTTCCAGACGAAAGTGCGCTCCGAACGTGGCTCGACGACATCTTCGCCTCAAAACTACCTGCTTCCTATAGTCGCGGACTCGTAAACTTGCCGCAGCGTTGGCAGATTGTTGTCAACAGTGAGGGAGAACATGTTATTAATAACGAAACGGCGGCCGGTGTGGCCGAGCGGTTCTAGGCGCTTTAGTCTGGAACCGCTACGGTCGCAAGTTCGAATCCTGCCTCGGGCATGGACGTGTGTGATGACCTCACATGTTAAGTCCCTTAGCACTTAGATCCATTTGAACCATTTGAATCCAACTGACGCAGCACGCCCAAGTTGTGTGGCAATTCCCTGAAAGGACCATCCCCCTAGTCGAAAGGCTCTTTTTGACCCTTTTCAAACTCGCTCAGTTGGCCGCAGGAAGCACGATTACAACATGAAAACGTGTATTTTAGTTGCAACTAATCCATAGATTGTCCAAATATTTAGGGACATCAGGAAGTTAAGACCACTAGGTACAAGATTGGCGCATTACCGTTGTAGAGAAACCTACATGTTCCTGGTTTCCTGTACAGGCAGTTCTGCTGTGTTACGGATAAAGCTGCACCACAGTGTGAGAGTGAAATGACGCGGCAACTGGAAACATACTGCATAGCTGAAGCAAGCGGGACAGTACGATTCTTGTGAGCAAAACGTGAAAGTTGCACACTGATTCACCGTGAAATCTTGGCGGTTTATGGACCAAATGCAATGTCGGGTCCAGCCGCAGCGAAATGGTGCCAAGGTCGCACAGATGAGAGGGTGATGTCGATCGAGAAGGAATGGTATAGGCATCGACCACAGGTGACAGTGTTAAGGCAATATTATCGGCAAGCTGATTGAAAGTCTGGGGGGAAAGAGATTTTTCAACGATGAGGATATTCACTTGTCGCTTCTCGACTGGCTCCCTGACCTAGAAGCGGATTTTTATCGCCGAGGAATAGAACGATTCGTTCAGTGTTCCGTCCGTATCTTTTAGGCAGAGACTAAGTGACCATGTTGAAAAATAGTGTCGCGTATCTGTGTGGTTTTGAAGTGTAGTACAGCACTGAATTAAAGTTACTTGGCCTGCGTAACAATGTGTCACTTACGTTTCGGAACCTCCTCAGTATTCGAATCTGCCACTGACTGCCTTCAGTTGTTTTAACGAAAACTTTTATTTTTAAGGTTACTGTATTCGCTGCAACCAATCACAATTGTTTTAACATCGATTTACGCGCGACACGTTGCAAACCATTGGTGCTTCTCTTCAGAGCATCAATAAATAAGAAAAATAAAAAAAAAACATTTAAATGTTAAGAGTCCTATTAACTGAATTACCGCTAGATCGGTATACAGTTTGGCAGGGATTCATTAGTTGCATATCGTACGCTTTCGTACACAGAAATTCAAAATACAATTACCATATTTAAGTCTCGTAAAACGTAACACCCTTTTTATTTCGGGAGCGGTTCAAAATGCCGAAACGACGTTTTCGGCAAGTGATAGTTGGCAGAAAGGCACGCAGTTTTGTTCTTTGTTTAGCATTCGTTAATCAATGAACTAAAAAAATACACACCACTCGTGCAGCATTAGAACAATGTTGCGGAATCTTATACTATTGTCGTGTGTTGTTTCATTCATAATGTGTAAAATACTGTGCCAAGAATCAAAGAAACAGTCGGTTAATATTCGTAAATTCTTATATTAACCGGGATATAGTGTCTATCATTTTTCAGGAATGCCGATCTTTTTTAAACGACGTCCGAAAGCCCATGCAACAACAGGTACATAGTACGAAAGCTTTAATGTAGGCGACAGGAAGGGCTTCCGGTCACCCTATTAACACTGACATTGCCAAATCCAGATTAAAATGCTGACCCCGTAAGGTTACATATTGAAAGAAAAGTAAAAGAATGAGGTTTCTAATAACACAAATTTATCGCATAAGATTTCCCTGCATTTACTGGATATTGCGGTTTATAGGGCAGATTAAAGACTGGTATCAAAAGCTAAAAAGCATAATCAAGGCAAAATTTCCTTGCCCGACTTTAAAATACTCGTGTGGACCTGAAAAGAAAATGGTGTACACAACGCTATCGATAAAAAATGTGGATATTGTCTGAACGAACACGTGAATTATGAAGAGAGAATATTGTGGCACTATCTTTTAATATATTGTCAGCTGCTCTGTTTTACATCCCGTAGTTTTTTGCGGCTGTACCTCTCATTCGAAACCGTTGGGAATACATTACTTATGTGACGTCTTTTCCTCCTAACGACCCGTAATTCTCCTCCTAACGTCTCAGTTTTTTCTTGGAACATTGCATGTAAGTTTAGAGTTCAAATGGCTCTGAGCACTATGGGACTTAACATCTGAGGTCATCAGACCCCTAGACTTAGAACTACTTTAACCTAACTAACCTAAGGACATCACACATATCCATGCCTGAGGCAGGATTCGAACCTGCGACCGTAGCAGCAGCGCGGTTCCGGACTGAAGCACCTAGAACTGCTCGGCCACAGCGGCCGACCCATGGTTATATGCAGCAGCCAGTAGGTTAATCTTCTAGTCTACCGGGATAATCATTCTCCATCATCTTTACATAGTTGCATTTCAGACATTTCGTTACCGTGAAACAAAAGAAACAACGCAAAATTTGTGGTTATTTGAAAACAGTTTTCTTCCTAGAGGACTATTTTGTGACTAACATCTTCGTTTGCCTGTACCCTACATATCGTCCATGAAGAGGGATTTCTTTTCGCAGAGTGTAAAAAAAATGGAATAAACGTAAGAATCTGTAGTCTGTCTTCAATGAGTAAAATAGTATTCTGGTGGTATACTCGTATATCGTCGGCGACTATTTGTTCGTGGTACATCTTCACTCGGAATAATTATCTGTGAATTGCTTTCGAACCGTCTCTGCTCAGAACTTGGAAGTTCGGCTGTCACGAATATTTAGAAACGAAATCATGTATTCTTTTATCACTTAAACGGCCAACGAATCTCTCTGTTATTCTGTAATGTTGCATGTAACTCTCAGTTATTCCATTTGTTACTGGTTTATTTTGACGGATATCCCTCTGGTTTGCTGTGAAAGGATAGTAATCTTCTTGCATGCATGGTGCAACAATATGTGTGATCAAACGAGAATATGCAAATGAGTACAGCTCTAGTGAAGCCATATGTTCACTTCATCAGACATATTCTAATAATATAAATGAAAAGAAAATAAATTTAAAAAGTAAAGAAACTACTAATTATCTTGTTTGTGAACAACCACAGACCGCTAACCGGATCACAGAACCCCTATTTGAAACTTTTTAATGCATGTTAAGAAAAAAGTTGTACCTTTGAACTAAATTACAAAATAATTGAGCGGCTAAAATGTGTTTTTCCTGATTTTTTGCTTCTTACTTCATTTTTCCCAAAAAGAGAAGCAAAACTAAGTAAATAAGTTTATAATATGCAAAAAAATCTATTAAGCTTTGTAATATGTTACAAAGTCTGTTATCCAGACTGAACAAAAATATTGGCCCAGTAGCTTACAGTTGCTACACATAATACATCAGAGTCTTCAGACTAATTTTTCACTCTGCACCTGAGTGTGCGCTGATATGATGAAACCTCTAGGCAGATTAAAACGGTGTGCTGAACCGGGACTCGAAACTCGGTCAAGAGCTCACCAACTGAGCTACCCGAGAGCGACGGACAATCTCTCCTCGCAGCTGTACTTGCGCCGATACCTCACCTCAAACTTTCCGAAGTTCACTGTTATCTTGCATACCTTGGCGGGACTGGCACTTCAGGAAGAAAGGATATTGTCCAGAGTCCCAATACGGAACCCAGTTTTAATCTGTCACAAACTTTCAATACATCAACGTGTCTATAGTTACCGAAAATTATCTGACGAAGTATCGAAAATATTCTTTTTTTATTACGTTGCTGCTTTGACAACGTAGTTACAGTCCAAAATTATTGTGGATTAACTTGTTACTTTTTATTTTTGAACTATCTCACAACGAAGATATTACAGTTCTCAGTAGCCTGAATGTATTTAGTGCAGCTTTGTCTTCATATGGAGTACTTCGTTGAAGAATGTTATAACCAGTGGCTGTTGGAAGTGATGTCCACATTATCTCCGATTAACACTGCAGGCACAATCTGTGCAGAATGCTAAGTGGTTGAATACGAAAAACTCATACGTATATATAGGTGGTATTTATTTTACCTTGAGACAGCTAAATATTCGAAAATGATGCATCGTACGAAAAAAAAATATGGGTGAGAAGTTATTATTTGTAAAGTCTGTGTTGCAACGGGCCACCTACTAACTTGTATTTTCAAATGGGAACTTCCGTTGCTGTTGTATGTTCGGATAATGCACCGAAAAATACGTTAGGTTTACTCAAACCATTGTTTTCCATGCGTGCTAAATGGCGCTGTAATAGACAAATATAAATGCGCCTGTTCCTGCAATTAAGAATCGGTGCATTTCATTCTACAGTTCATTTTCTATATTTTACTTTAAGTGTAGCAAATTTGGTTGTACAGTAGAGTATGGTTATCCGTTTCAACGTTTAGCGGGATCCAGGAACAACGACGTTGATGTAATAGATTTTTGTTCCCATTGGGACGCTTGATTTCGGAAAGCCCCCTTCCATCTCACCATCATCATCATCAGTTATCTGCTATATTAGCAGGTCCTTTGCCTCTCCATTTTCTGCGATCCATTGCTTCCTTCTTAAGGCTGCTGTATGTTGTACCGTCCATCATGTCATCCAGTATCTGGAATCTCTTCCTTCCTCGCTTCCTTTTCCCTTCTACATAACCTTCTAAAACTGTTTTTATCAGTCCGTCATTCTTTCTTAATATATGCCCAATCCAATTTCTTTTTCTTCTCTTTATTACATCTAGTAACTGTCTTTTCTCTCCCACTCTTCTCAGTACCTCTTCATTTTTTACTCTGTCCATCCAACTTATTCTTTCCATCCTCCGCCATGTCCATATCTCAAAAGCCTCCAGCCTTTCTCTGTCTTTTTTCCTCATAGTCCATGTTTCAGCGCCATATAGATGAACACTCCATACAAGACATTTTATGAGTCTCTTTCTGAGTTCTCTGTCCAGGCCGCTGCAGAAGATTCTCCTTTCCTTATAAAACGCCTCTTTTGCCATTGCTATCCTTGTTTTAATTTCTGTGGTGCACTTCCAGTCGGTGTCTATCCTGCTTCCAAGATACTTAAAATTTTGCACCTGTTCTAGTGTTTCTCCATTTAGCACAATTTTTATTTCCTTATGTCCTCCTATTGCCAATACTTTTGTTTTATTTGTGTTAATTTTCATTCCATATTTTTTTCCGTTAGTTGCAATGATGTCCACCAAATCCTGTGATTGTTTTTCCCCTGTGGCTAGAAGGACCATGTCATCAGCAAATCTCAAGCACCCTACTCTTCTTCCTCCAATGTCTACTCCTTTGTCATCTAATGAGCATTGGTCAATCATATTTTCCAAGTACAGGTTGAAAAGAATAGGTGATAAACAGCATCCTTGTCTTACTCGTTTCCCTAGTCTGATCCAGTTTGTACTTTCTCCTCTCACTTTAACTGAAACTTTTTGATTAAGGTACAATGAGTTTATAAGTCTTCTGGTTTTCCAGTCCACTCTCTTTTCCCTCATAATAGTCGCCAGCTTGTCCCAAACCACATTGTCAAATGCCTTTTCTAAATCGATGAAGCATATATATAGATCTCTTCCTTTTTCAATAAACCTTTCTCCCAAGATTCGTATGAGCCCTATTGCATCTCTGGTGCCCGTATTCCGCCTAAGCCAAACTGCTCCTCGCCGAGATTCTCCTCTATTACTTTTTCAAGTCTTTTATTAATTATTCTTAACATCACTTTGGCTGCATGTGAAATGAGGCTGATAGTCCTGTGCTCGCTGCATTTCTTGGTTCCTTGTTTTTTCGGTAATGGAATCATTACTGTTGTCAAAAAGTCCTCAGGCCATTCACCACTGTCATATATTTTATTACATAACCTCAATATTTCTCTTATTCCATTGTGGTTCAAGCATTTTAGTATTTCTCCCGGTATTGTATCTGTACCTACTGCTTTGCCATTTTTCATTGCAGCAATGGCAGACTTTACTTCTTCCATTATGATGGTTGGTCCTTTCTCTTCATCACTTACACTGTTGTGTGATTCAAGTTCCAGAGTTTCTGGTTTGCTATTTGTGTCATATAGCTCGTTTATATATTCTTCCCATCTCTGGAGGACATCGTCACGATCTTTGTACACTACCTCTTCGTCTTTACTCAAAATTTCCATAGTAGCACTTCCTGCTCTGTTTTGTTCCCATGTCACAATCTTTACTCTGTTGTATAGTAAGTCGTATCTTCCCTTCCTGTCCAGTTCTTCAATTTCATCACATTCCTCTTTTAGCCATTTTTTCCTAGCCTGCTCTGTTTCTCTTCGCAGTTCGTTATTTAACCTTCGGTATATCTTCCTTGCATCTTCAGTGTTCTTGTTTTTCAATTTTCTTCTCTCCTCCATCTTGGAAATCATTTCTTGTGTGACCCATGGTTTTTTTATCTTTTCCCTTTTACATATCCCATATTTTGCTGTCCTGCTTTAATGATTCCTTCTTTCAGCATATTCCAGTACTCGTTGGCATTATCAGGTACTTCTTTGTCTCGTAATGTGTTTAGAAAGTCCCGAGACAGCATTTCTGTAATTTGTTCTTTGTTCTCACCATAGGGGTGCTTAATTTCGATGAATACCGAAGCATGTGCATCTGTCACTATCACCTCACGGTCATTTTACCGTGCTACAATGATTGTGGTTTGTATTCCACCAGCAGCCGCGTAGCGGCCACGCGAGAGTTAGGGAGGTCTGGTGGAAACAACATACCAAAATCATCATCCTGTTGGCGGCGTTCGAGGGCGGCCACCGAAATCAAGCATTTTGATATTTTGGGAAATCATCGCAATCAACTCCATAGCGAACAGAAAACTAAATTATAGGCACTGCTATATCTGTAACACCAAGATTACTGGACTGGAGCAGTTAAGGCCTGAAGATTACGTAGTGTAACGTCGAAACCGGTTGTCTAGAAATAAACCTATACAATGGCGATTGGTATTGTTTTTATTGAACATAAAAGAATAATATCGGCCATCCTTAAAAAATTTAGACGTTCCTTGTAACCAGCAACAAGAAGTGATATACACACTATACAAGTAATTTTTCTCTATAATGAAGTAGTTTTAGAACCGTTGTGAATAGTAGTTTTAGAACCGCTGTGAATTCCAATAGTTTGAGTAAATCTGGTATAAGTGCAACTATTATAGGCTTTGAGGTATTTCTTTCACGAAAACGAGCTTATAAATCCTATGGTACTACTCAATTATAATTACTAATATTAGTTTAAATGAAATTAATAGTAAATGGAATTATAAGTTAGTACCAGCACCGTGAATCCGGTAAACGCGATACAGTGACGTTTGAAGAAACGCCTATTTCATAAAAAAACTGGAACACCAATTCAGTATTTTCTTTGTTCATGCTTTAAGTCGTTCGTATATTAATAGACGTTACATATAATGGATATTCAGGCCAAAGCCTAAAAAAATTCGTAGTGTTGTTATCATAAAGAAGATATATCCTTTTGTTTCTGGTTCGCATTTAGCTGACACAAAATGTACAGGGGGAGAAAAGTATCTCATATAGAACAGTTTGTGAGAATTCTCTGTCGTTAAAATCGATTCGGACGTGTAACGCAATGGTTTATGGAAAGACAAGACGTCCATAGTTGACTGTTACAGCGTATTTGGAATCAAAGATCTTGGGAATAAGGTTTTCAGTCTATAACAAATGGCTCCTATCTTCAAATTTATTATGTTCACCACAGCAAATTAAGAATTACTATCTGTACCTTCTGTTAGGATTTTGGGACATTTCTACGCCAAAACCTATTGGTTTTTGCTACATTTCAGCTCACATAGGGCAACAGTTACCTTGCTGAAACGAGTTCAGCTCGCGTCGTCAGTTACTTCGTTGAAATGATGAATTCATTGTAATCTCTAGGTTAAATAATTTCTTCCATTTGCCCTGTAGTATTCTTTGAAACTACTGTGTATAATTAATTCATAAAATGATTTATATTATTTAATTCTCACTTTCTACCCTGGACGCTTTATCCACACGTGAAGGAATGTTTGACTCGCGCCAAGTACAAAAATCGTGCAAACAAGGTCGGCCACGCGGAGTGTTGAACACTAATTTATTACACACTCTAGTTTTCACTGGTTTAAATTTTTCAAGCAGCTGGAGATTGTGTTAAAAATGGTTCAAATGGCTCTGAGCACTATGGGACTTAACATCTATGGTCATCAGCCCCCTAGAACTTAGAACTACTTAAATCTAACTAACCTAAGGACAGCACACAACACCCAGTCATCACGAGGCAGAGAAAATTCCTGACCCCGCCGGGAATCGAACCCGGGCGCGGGAAGCGAGAACGCTACCGCACGACCACGAGCTGCGGACAAAGATTGTGTTAAACCAATCGCACATAAATTAATTTGGTGTAGTTTTTTGTCGTAGTATACAGTTTTGTTTCTGGTATTCTAGTACATCAATTTCACTAATATTAACAACATAGCAACACTCGCCTTCTACATTCATGTTGCTGCCAATCTAATTTCCCAGAAAATTATAGTGATAAATATTGATAACACATAAGTGACAGCAAGTACATCGTGTACAGCAGCATAATTGTGCATTTACAGTTACATACTCTTCAAATAAATGTCATCTGACGTCCGTCTTATGTTTCAGTATTGCAGCCAGTACAAGTAGTGTTCTAATATAAGCGTGAATATACACAAGAGTTGCGGCAATGTCTGTTATGCCACTGTATTTCGTTCGATCTATCGTCTTTTGTTATCGGCAACAAAAGGCGAAAGCTAATGTAAAACGCGAACTAGCCGTCTGAAGATGACTCTGTCGGTTCGAAACCGGTAACTGTGCTATTTAAATAAATAAATAAACAGCATTGTAAGAAATGGCTGGTCGCTGTTTTCTTCTATGTAAGAGTCAACCCATATAATGAAAAGCCAATTTGTAAATAAAGCTCTGGAATAACGATATTCGCATTCATCCCTGCACTCCAAAGAGTACTTGGTTGGCACACACGACGCGTAAGAAATGTTCAACTAATCATCTCTCCGACTGTCGTCTCAGCAATTTTTACAAAGTTTATTTGTTTTAATGTGATGTGACAGGTAACATCAGTCTGGAATTATTTTGGTACCTAAAACGGAAAGCTAATAATGGTAACCTCTTGATAGAAAGCGTTCTTGTAACTAAAATTAACTGATGTCACAGATAGAAACTGTAGAGATCTTTTTATCTTTCTTTGCCCTACATATCACTCTTAGCAATAAACTGATAACAGAATAGTTTCGTACGACGCACACAATTCTAGTCGCACACTGGACCGCCAATGAATCTACTTTTTTCGCCATCTTACCACGGGTCCTATGACTGTAATAAGTAATATCCCTCCTGTTTTAGCCAGCTAATAACATCCGTCAGCACAAGTCTTTAGAAAGCAACCGGTCATCATATGTTTGTTGCATTTGTTAATGCAGAGTATTGGTTCAGGCATCTACCGAGATTATGCGTGATCTAAAAATATTTTTAATAAATTTAACATCAGTAGAGCCTCTTTGTCATTTCTGGCCTATGAAAAACTCACGAAGTTTCCATCGAGGATGAAATCTATAAAAAATACTGCGAAAAGTTGAAGACAGAAAAAGAAAATCTTCATCTTAACCAACCCGGAGGAGGGGGGAGAGGGAGAGAGAGAGAGAGAGAGAGAGAGAGAGAGAGATATGTGTGTGTGTGTGTGTGTGTGTGTGTGTGTGTGATATTCGCTTACCACCTTCCTAAGTCGGTGAATCAGCTCACTTTTGTCTTGAGGTGTAAGAGGGAAAACCTGGAGAATACACTAGGGCTGATGAATGTACCAGACAAAACTATCGTTGATTCGGCGCCATTTTGTTTCTTACTGGCGGATTTAGCCGCCTTAACGTATTGAGAAGACACGACGATCTACGGTAAGAGCAGCACCTCGGAATCCACTAATGAACAAAAATAATTGTAGAACCATGATGGAATCATCAAAATAACAAGAAACTGGCGTAGCACAGGCCGCATGGTGACTCAAATAAACGAAATAAATGTCAAGGTAGCAGATTTAAACCAACGCCAATGAAAATGTCTTCTACGTAGAATCTCGAGTTGATAGAGGTTTTCAGCGTCAATATACCAGACTAGATCGTTTTTGTGTGTTTCTGTGGCTTTGTATGCAATTATAATTTTCTCTGATGTATAAGATACTGAATAAGTTTTCGATGATTTTCGTCACATCGTAGAGGCCACAGGAAATTGATCGAAATTTCAGCTTTTGTTTTCTAGTTCTTTTTTAATCTTTCCGAACGACGCTAATACTCAAAAGAATTACATTCAAATCCAGACGTTATATGGATTTGTTAAGTTACATTATGCCAAACGGTTTTAACGGCGACGAAAGAAATGTGACGCTGTGCTGCGTAGAAGGTTTATGCATTTCATGCGATATGTGTTGATTATCTGGAAACAGATCTCTCCAACTTTGATTTCATTATGGTTCTCCAGCATACGGTTCTGAAGAACTGTGATGTAGTTTGGGCAGCGTCACAGGTGGTACTTTAGGAATAGAAAAAGTCTCCGTTTCGAGTGAATAGTAGACTCGACATCTCTTT
Organism: Schistocerca piceifrons; assembly: GCF_021461385.2. Classification (NCBI taxonomy): domain Eukaryota; kingdom Metazoa; phylum Arthropoda; class Insecta; order Orthoptera; family Acrididae; genus Schistocerca; species Schistocerca piceifrons. The sequence continues at coordinate 197,648,862 of NC_060144.1, forward strand.
CTATGTCCATAAAAGTCGTAATTTTGGTCCAAATCAGGAAGTTCTTTTCGCACATATAAGGAGGGCATCTTTCCACTCCCGGCAGTCAGTAGTTCTACCACTGTAGGCGTCACCGATGACCGCTGTTGAAATCTCGTGTATTTTATTCGAACTGTCCGGTTTGTCAGCCGAGAATGTTTTAACTCAGACGCGACGCCACGAAAGACTTCGAGGACATATAGGGTGTATCCGGGAAATACGTTGAATACATCCGTAAAGAACAATTTATTGAAAATAAAAGTACAAATGTTTGCTATTCTTCAAAATAGCACCCTTGGGCGCCAGTACACTTCAACAGCGATTCTGCCAGCTCTGATAAGTTTCCTGGAACACGTTGACGGGAGCGTCCTTCAGATACCTCGTCGCGACAGCTTTCACGGCATCTACTCTTCCAGAATGATGATCCTGCAAGCTTCTCCTTATTTGAGGAAACAAAAAGAAGTTCGAACTTCCATCATACTGGAGTAACTTGGGTCAGCAACTTCTGTTAATCAATAGAACAAAAACCCAGTCCAAGTAGCAAATTTTTATTTTTCATTCGGTGACTAGTTTCGGGCCGAGACCCATTCTCAGATCCACATAACAAAGTCGATAATGGCATTTCCGAAGATCTCAACAAAATGTGTAATGTACATTTAGTCGGATATGCCGTTTTCGACTTTGTTATGTTGATTTGAGAATGGGTCTCGGCCCGAAAATAGTCATCAAATGAAAAATAAAATATTTGCAACTTGGACTGGTTTCTCGTTCTTTTAAAAAAGAAGTCCGCTGGTGCCAGCCTGGCCTGGAAGTTGCTAACAAGGGAGGTGCTATGAGACGGCGCGTTGTCGTGATGCAGTCGTCAGTTTCTACTGATTTCCTTCTTGACGCGAAGCAGCCGGTTTCTGAACATTTAAAGTACTTTCAAGCAAAACTGGCTTTCACGGTTTATCCCTACAGCACAAACTGCGAGTGGACAATGCCTTTGGAATCATTTTAGATGCTGCGCATCACCTTCACCTGGGATTTAGTGATCCTTGCCTTTTTTGGCTTGTTTAAGCATTGTGACTGTCTCGGAGCCTGATTTCACTAACGTAACAAAATTTAATGGCATGCAGCTGTTCTGTGAATTGCGGCATTTCCATCTCCCGATGCGTCACTTGAACACAAGTGCACACTACGAGCAATTCGCACTGGGCAACGGTCAGCAGGCAACTGTCAAGGAATGCATTGCCTTCCCAAGACATCCCACCAACTTATGCCTCACCAGTCGCAGTACAGCAAACTTCGGTGTTGGTAGGAAAAAAATCATACAGCTTACTTTTCGGGACACAACCTGTGTAGAGTGAGCGCAGAATAACGTGGCCGATAGATGCGCAATCGGCAGGGCACGGGTAGAGATAGCCATAGCTGTGGGGTTTGCGGGCAGGCAGTGTAGGGAAAATGCCGATTGCTGAACCTTATGCTCGTATTTCTTTGTAAATGTTAAGTTTAGCCCCTCCACACCCACACTTGCACGGTGACCACTCAGAAAGACCTACTGCCGCCCCTGCTTTGGTTAGTATCGAAAAATTCCACTGAAAATACAATACACACTGGATTTTTAGGCGTTTGTAACTTTCAGAGAAGTGTCATGAGTGGCGAATTTTGAGAAAAACCTACACTCTTGTTGCCATGTTAAAATTTGCTTCTTTTGCCAAAACACAGCAGTTTCCACAATTTCACCTCACTGTCATGTTGTGCAAACGTAACTGCAAGAGAATTCTGAAACAGTGGCTTATTAAGTGACGAGCTGAGGAAAAGTAAGGGCAATAGTTTACAAAAAAGCACATCCTCAGTACCAAAATAAACGTGTAATGTCTTCACTTAATGTTGTTCCAAAACCAACAGCATTTCTTGTTTCACCACCTATCGATGGGCATTAAAAATTACATTCTTTCACCGAAAAAGTCTACCGAGTTAGGTGGCGCAGTAGTTTGCACACTGGACCCACATTTGGGAGGGCGACGGTTCGTTTCCCTAAATTGCTTCAGGCAAATGCCGGGATGGTTCCTTTGAAAGGGCACGGCCGATTACCTTGCCGATCCTTCCCTAATCCCAGGGCCGGCCAAAAGCTGCACAGTGTGCAGACGTGCGGAAGTGCTGCACATGTGCGCGACAGCGACATCTGTTATTAGACATTTGTCCTAAACGAACGGCGGCGGCTCCACTTCCCTGTTTATGAGGTACAAGCAAGAGCGCAACATACCCAGTCTCGTCTACCCCTGGTAACCGTAACCTTAACAGAGTACTGAGAAATGGCAGATACTGTGAAAAAGCAAAGGACGGGAGATCTATGTTCTCAGTCGTTTAAAAATGACTGGGAACTGCAATTTTTTTTTGTAGCCGTTGGTGAAAACTCACAATGTTTGCTGTGCCGCCGAATAATAGGAGGCCAGCGTAAGCTTTCAATTGAAAGACACTATAATACATGTCACAAAGACGAGTGTAGTGTACTCAACAGTGAAGAACGGCAAGGAAAATTGAATGTCCTTAAGAAAATGGATGAGACACATCAACTCGATTATCATTTCTCATGACCAGTGATAAACGTGTTTGGATTTATTCCCTTCATAATTAAAAATTATTGTTTACTAACTGTGCATCTGTGCATTATTGCCTCATTCTGCTCCATGTTACATTATTATCAGGAAAGTTGGTCATTAAACCGATTGTTCCAATGTACACTTACATTTAGGGTTTTTTTTTTAATGTGTGAAGGGCTACGCTCAGCTGAAGTCGATAAAACATAGCATTTATCTAATTGTCGGTTATTATGCACATTTCAGACGTAACTGATGAAAGATATAGCAATAATGGTATTGAAATAACAGGTGATCATCGAGAGGTCTGCGATGTGTTCAGAGGTCAGTGAGACAGAAATTATGTGGGTGTAACTGAGGGCACCGATAATTAGTTATAGGAAACCTTGCATTAGTTTAGTGTTATTTGAAATCATGAATAAGGTTCGTTGGAAGTCGCTAAGTGCTCTCTTTCTTAAATACTAGATCAAAAACATTACGCGTATTTACGTGCCGTCATTCAAGTTGCCTTAATAAAAACCCACGGTTGTTAACTGTATTACTGGGTTAAACAGTTAACATAAAAGTAGACGTCTCAATGAGTAGACTTTGACAATATTTTAAATGTTTAATACGCGAAATACCTTCCCATCGTTGGCTTGCAAGCTGTGGAAAGAGCGCTAGAATGCGCCGGTACAGAGTATCCCAGCAAGTCGATAAAGCGACATCTGTGCGTAGAAACATGCACTACATGAACGCTGACGGCTGCGGCGTGCACGCTGTGTCCCGGAAGTTGCACATGTGCAGGAGCACCGCACACGTGCACAATTTCTGGCCGGCCCTGCCTAATCCGATGGGACCAGTGACCTCTCTGTTTGGTCGCCTCCCCCAAATAAATCAACCAACCAACCAAAAAGTCTGTAGTCAGTAGAATAACACGGCAGATAATGAAGTCTCGCATAATAACCATGTGGCGAAATACTCCCCTCTTTGCGTGCTATCATTTGCAAAATTTCATTTCGATATCTCAAATCGTTTATGAAATACGAGGAATGCATAGGTATTTGATACTGGCTTTATCGCTGGCGCGCGCGATCGCAAATGTGTGTGCTACATAAGGTCAGTTTTCGCGAGATTCGTGAGGGACAGAGTCATCCACCCAAATCTAAACAAAATTTCAATACATTAGCTAAATTTTATACGCAGCAACATATTATGGTGGTGGTGGTGGTTAGTGCTTAACGTCCCGTCGACAACGACGTCATTAGAGACGGAGCTCATGCTCGGGTTAGGGAAGGATTGGGAAGGAAATCGGCCGTGCCCTTTCAAAGGAACCATCCCGGCATTTGCCTGAAGCGATTTAGGGAAATCACGGAAAACCTAAATCAGGATGGCTGGAGACGGGATTGAACCGTCGTCCTCCCAACATATTATGTAACATGCACCAAACGCAAAATCATAGCGACCTCTGTTCTTCATTGCAAACTTTTTCATGTTTTTCACAGTGTCTTACTTAAATGCAAATATCACAATAAATACGACTATTAACGAAATGACGGGCACTTCATAATTAAGCTGATATATAAAACTAAAAGTAATGCAAAAACGAAATTTTTTTTTACCGAATAGTATCTTTAGAGTCGTTTGAGAAAGATTGGTGTGCGTGCGCCTCGATTCCGTCAACGCAGAGCGTTACTGACCGGCTGAAAGCTGGCAAACGATGTTGACCTCCCCTTCGAACACAGCGCCCAGCGCTTCGAACAAAAATTGCTCACTGCGCATCGGCCACCGTACCCTGCGCACACTCTAACAACCTAATTTCTCATGCTACGATTTCGTCATGTTGTTTTATACCGCGTCACTGATGCATAGCCAGCCGTGGTGGCCGAGCGGTTCTAGGCGCTACAGTCTGGAACCGCGCGACCCCTACGGTCGCAGGTTCGAATCCTGCCTCGGGCATGGATGTGTGTGATGTCCTTAGGTTAGTTAGGTTTAAGTAGTTCTAAGTTCTAGGGGACTGATGACCTCAGAAGTTAAGTCCCATAGTGCTCAGAGCCATTTGAACTGATGCATACGTAGCCTTAATGTAGCATTATCTCTGAAGATTTCCTCGTGGTGTTTTATTTTCCAAGTCCAAATATGTAATTTCCGTATTACCCCCCAAGCAACTTGTCCTGTGCATTGAGAATGTTTACCCTTGATGACTGCGGGAGGAGAATTTCAGCTAACTCTTCAGCTGGACTGTTCCAGTCACCGATTCACTAAGTGGTCAGCGTTTCGACCACTTGCTGGCATCATTAGGAGGCTGTGTTATTCACTTGCACACGTAACAACTCGTGTAGGCGTAACACACTCACTTCTGTGGAAAGCGTGTGGTATCTGTCGCTACAGCGAGACATAAATGGTACCAGGAGGATTTGCAGAAGTCTGTTCCTCTTCATATTTTCATAAAGGCACCAGCAGCGAACTCGGAAAGCAGCCATATGACATTTAACTTAGAGCTCTCCTGACTTTACTTTTATGTGCAACAATGCATCATTGAGCCGTCGACAACAGCAGTCATCGAATACACATATAAATCGTAAAGTTTTGCTCCAGAAAATAAAACAGTTGATAGCGCTTTCAAATTGTAGTTTCCTGGTGGTTGCGGTGACTATCAATTTCGATTCACTATTCAGTACATTTCCTCTCGTGAAACAGGACAGACCTTGATGGCTAAATTGTGGCGCATAAAAGTATATGACAGGAGCTAGAATTTCCTGTTTTCACAGATTTTTACGGCTTCATCCCACGATTGCAACTGGTCGATGGCGTTTGAGGTGTAAGCAGCATTTTACTGTACCCCATCAAGATGACCCGCTCTTAGAAAAACTACAGTTCGACTAAAATCACGACTCTGAATTGGGGACACTTGGATGTTAATTCAAGATGACTCAGTCATACATTAATTCCAACTTAATACGATATTTAATTGGATGTGACACAAGTTCAATAGGCGCGTGTTTACAAAACCACGTTTAGTTCCGTTTCTCGCCCAACTCCACACTTACAATAATAGAAGCAGTTTGTAAGCCTCCTCTTTTACGGAAAGAACGGGATGAAGTACAGATCGTATCAACACCGCTGATTACAGACGCAGCAATCCGGTAAATATGTGTAGACTGTGTGTGTGTGTGGGGGGGGGCACGCGCACGCGCGTTAGGGAGGACGTGTCCTGTTGTAAAATTAGCCTTTTTACCACGCGCGTTGCATCTACTGAATATATAACTTACGTATAAAGGTCGTAGACAGCTGTTCTGATTTACGTCTTATGACGAAATGCTTTTAAGAACTTAATTCTAGTTACAGAAAACATGCTGCTTGGCATGTTGGCCATCTATCACAAAGAGAAAAAAATGGTCCAACTAAAACATTACTATTTCTTTACGTATTACACGAATATTTGATAAAAAATGTGGGTTCCTATTTAAAAAAAAAAAGAAACGCAGCTGATATCCGTTTGACCTATGGCAGCGCCATCTAGCGGGCCAACCATAGCGCCATCTGGTTTCCCCCTTCAAGCTAGACAAGTTTCGTTCTTTGTAGTTATATATATTCTAACTTTAATAACTGGACTTATTTTGTTAGGTGTTTAACCGATGATTATACCTCATAATGAGCAGATTATGAAAGTATTTTAGATCTTTAAATCGGTCAATAATTGTATGAGATACTGAAAATAAAATTTTTGTTCCTGTTGGAGAGGCAACCTGCAACTGTGACAGCCTGACTGGGTGACCATTTGCTAATATAGATGTGAAATGTAATATGCAAACACTGTTATCTTTTCAGTGCTTAGTGTTTTAGTGTTTCCCTTGTGCCTGTGTAAGCCTAAGAGAGAGCAAACACTTTTTACGCCTTTTCGATTACCGGTAGGCTGACCAGTAGCCGGTTACACGCTGGAGACCATCCAGAATGAAGTTTTGTTTTCTAGGTCCGTGCCCAACGTCACTGAAAACGCAAGACGAGATGCCCACGTACTTCAGCTGCTCCATCAGAACAGGTACGCTGAACTATTTTCAAGTATCGATCATTTCCGCGAGAGAGTTTCGATCCCCACGCAGCGGCACGGTTTTCGAAACAATGCCGGGACGTGCGTGCCAGTAAAATCTGCGCGCCAGCCGCCGGCGTGGGGGCTGCAGAAATAATCGCTACGGGGAATATTTTTGCCCGGCGAGAGGCAGCGCAGTAATTGCCGCGGTCGTTTGTTCGAATTACCGGGCATTAGTCGCTAATAACCGGCCGCCAGTCCGCTGCATCTGCCCGAATTAATTCACTCAATCCCCAAAATTTTCTCCTACCGGGCCGTGTGACACATCATGAAGGGAACCTCCGCTCCCTTGTTCCCATAACTGGCGCAAGGACATTCAACTTCCGACTGACCACAGTGTCTGTCACATACCTAGCCACACTTTCACTAGATACATTAATTCTCGTAGGACTTGTATCCGTCATATAAGCTTCAGTATACGGTAACTGTCAGCGGCTCGTGGTCTTGCGGTAGCGTTCTCGCTGCCCGCGCACGGGGTCCCGGGTTCGATTCCTGGCGGGGTTAGGGATTTTCTCTGCGTCGAGATGACTGGGTGATGTGTGTCTTTCATCATCATTTCATCCTTATTCACTCGCAAGTCGCCGTAGTGGCACTTTGTTTGAAATAAATGTATAATGAAAGAGACGACGGACAAGTGTAATTTTGGATTTCGAAAATTACCTCTAGTGAATACTTTGTTGTTGTTGTTGTTGTTGTTGTTGTGGTCCTCAGTCCTGAGACTGGTTTGATGCAGCTGTCCATGCTACTCTATCCTGTGAAAGCTTCTTCATCTCCCAGTACCTACTGCAGCCTACATCCTTCTGAATCTGCTTAGTGTATTCATCTCTTGGTCTCCCTCTACGATTTTTACCCTCCACACTGCCCTCCAATACTAAATTGGTGATCCCTCGATGCCTCAGAACATGTCCTACCAACCGATCCTTTCTTCTAGTCAAGTTGTGCCACAAGCTCCTCTTCTCCCCAATTCTATTCAGTACCTCCTCATTAGTTATGTGATCTACCCATTTAATCTTCAGCATTCTTCTGTAGCACCACATTTCGAAAGCTTCTATTCTCTTCTTGTCTAAACTATTTATCGTCCACGTTTCACTTCCATACATGGCTACACTCCATACAAATACTTTCAGAAACGACTTCCTGACACTTAAATGTATACTCGATGTTAACAAATTTCTCTTCTTCAGAAACGCTTTCCTTGGCATTGCCAGTCTACATTTTATATCCTCTCTACTTCGACCATCATCAGTTATTTTGCTCCCGAAATAGCAAAACTCCTTTACTACTTTAAGTGTCTCATTTCCTAATCTAATTCCCTCAGCATCACCCGACTTAATTCGACTACATTCCATTATCCTCGTTTTGCTTTTGTTGATGTTCATCTTACATCCACCTTTCAAGACACTATCCATTCCGTTCAACTGCTCATCCAAGTCCTTTGCTGTCTCTGACAGAATTACAATGTCATCGGCGAACCTCAAAGTTTTTATTTCTTCTCCATGAATTTTAATACCTACTCCGAATTTTTCTTGTGTTTCCTTCACTGCTTGCTCAATATACAGATTGAATAACATCTGGGAGAGGCTACAACCCTGTCTCACTCCCTTCCCAACCACTGCTTCCCTTTCATGTCCCTTGACTCCTATAACTGCCATTTGGTTTCTATACTAATTGTAAATAGCCTTTCGCTCCCTATATTTTACCCCTGCCACCTTCAGAATTTGAAAGAGAGTATTCCAGTCAACATTGTCAAAAGCTTTTTCTAAGTCTACGAATGCTAGAAACGTAGGTTTGCCTTTGCTTAATCTAGCTTCTAACAAGGGAACCTCCCCATCGCACGCTCCTCAGATTTAGTTATAAGTTGGCATAGTGGATAGGCCTTGAAAAACTCAACACAGATCAATCGAGAAAACAGGAAGAAGTTGTGTGGAACTATGAAACAATTAAGCAAAATATACAAACTGAGTAGTCCATGCACAACATAGGCAATATCAAGGACAGAACGGGCTCAGGAGCGCCGTGGTCCCGTGGTTAGCGCGAGCCCCTGCGGAGCGAGAGGTCCTAGGTTCAAGTCTTCCCTCGAATGAATAATTTTTTTTCTTTATTTTCGCAAAGTTATTATCTGTCCGTTTGTTCATTGACGTCTCTGTTCACTGTAATAAGTTTAGTGTCTGTGTTTTGCGACCGCACCGCAAAACCGTGCGATTAGTAGGCGAAAGGACATGCCTCTCCAATGGGAACCGAAAACATTTGATCGCAAGGTCATAGGTCAACAGATTCCTCAACAAGAAAACACGTCTGATATATTCTATACGACACTGGCGACGCCATGTGCGTCACATGACCGGAATATGTTGTCGACCCACCTAACTTGTACACTTGGCGAATGGGTAAAAACATTCTTCTACCTTGCCCGATACTACGGCGCAGTTTACCTCGCATCGTAAGGACGGACGGGCAGATAATAATTGTCTGAAAATAAAAAAATTAAATTTCTCACTCGAAGGAAGACTAGAACCAAGGACCTCTCACTCCGCAGCTGCTCACGCTAACCACGGGACCATGGCGCTCCTGAGCTCATACTATCCTTGATGTTGCCTATGATACTCATGGACTACTCAGTTTGTATATTTTGCTTATTTTTTTCATAGTTCCACACAACTTCTTCCTGTTTTCTCGATTGATCTGTGTTCAGTTTTTCAAGGCCTATCCACTGTGCAAACTTACAACTAAATCTGACGGGGGTGCGATGGGGAGGTTCCCTTGTAAGATAAGTCGTAGGGTTAGTATTGCCTCACGTGTTCCAATATTTCTACGGAATCCAAACTGATCTTCCCCTAGGTCGGCTTCTACTAGTTTTTCCATTCGTCTGTAAAGATACGCTCATTGTTATTATTATTATTATTATTATTATTAACGGTAACTGCTACTGCAACGTATGGTATACGCTCATTGTTATTATTATTATTATTATTATTATTAACGGTAACTGCTACTGCAACGTATGGTATACAGTGAAGTGACAAAGTTCATGAGATAGCGGCACGCACACACACTAATGGCTGTAGAATCGTATTAGCACACTGGACTCGCATTCGGGAGGACGACGGTTCAATCCCGCGTCCGGCCATCCTGATTTAGGTTTCCCGTGATTTCCCTAGATCACTCCAGGCAAATGCCGGGATGGTTCCTTTCAAAGGGCACGGCCGACTTCCTTCCCTATCCTTCCATAATCCGAGCTTGTGCTCCGTCTCTAATGACCTCGTTGTCGACGGGACGTTAAACACCAATATCCTCCTCCTGTAGAATCGTATACATAAGGTATGAAAAGGCAGTGCATCGGTGGAGCTGCCATTTGCACTTAGGTGATTCATCCGATACGGTACTTTCGAGTATATAAGTTATAAAGGCAATCTATTGGCAAGAGCTCTCGTTTGTACTGAGGCGAGTCCTGTGAAAAAGTTTTCAACGTGATTATGGCCGCACTACGTGAATCAACTGACTTCGAAAGCGGAATAGTAGTCGGAGCAAGACGCATGGGACATTCCATTTCTTAAATCGTTAAGGAATTCAGTATTCCGAGATCCACAATATCAATAATGTGTCGAGGATATCAAATTTCAGGTATTACCTCTCACCAGTACCAACGCAGTGGCCGATGACCGAGAGCAGCAGCGTTTGTGTAGAGTTCAGCGCCAACAGATAAGCAACCTGAAACCTTTTAGTCACTGGAAGGCAGGATTCGGTTGCGATTGTGGCGGGGCCGTAATCACTCTTGGTTGCCTTTTACAGCTACACACATTTATTTTTAACCCTTTCGTGGGCAAAATTATTGAGCAGTCTTTTTCAATGAATGGAAAGCAGATAGTAGTTAACAGATAGGTATATTTATCATACAGAATATCAAATTTGCTCCAAATGTGAAAGTGAGGTTACACAACAAGGTGGGAAGTATTCTTCCCACTTGGAGTTAAATGACAAAACAACTTTTTCAAAAAATGGTTCAAATGGCTCTGAGCACTATGGGACTCAACTGCTGTGGTCATCAGTCCCTTAGAACTAATTAAACCTAACTAACCTAAGGACATCGCACACATCCATGCCCGAGGCAGGATTCGAACCTGCGACCGTAGCAGCAGCGTGGCTCCGGACTGGAGCGCCTAGAACCGCACGACCACCGCGGCCGGCAAATAACTTTTTCAATATATGTCATATTTATTCGATAAATTTACTTCTCTTGTTACAATGATTGTTCACAATTACTTGCCATGAACTTTTCTGAAACACGGGTCTATGCAAAGTGGTATTTGACAATATGTACAAACACAGCGAGTGCTCTTTTCTGCAGCTTTGGTACTACAATGACGGCACGTCCAGTAGGTTTCTCCTAAACTGGGTTGATGCTCCCCTACAGCCACATGACGAAAATCTTCGGGTACTTTACCCCTTTTTGCAAGAAAGACAGGTTTTTGTCCCCGCCTTTTTTGGGATAATAAGCCAGCGATCAATTGTGTGGCTAGATGGATCCTGTATGTGAGCAGATCATGCTGTCCACTTTCTCTTTCACTTATTTTCCACAGGATGAAACTGTTCACTGCAGCAACGTCCACCAGGAAATAAAATATTCTGTGCCACCATTTTACAGAACGTTTACCAATAGCATACCATTCTCGTAATTGATCAAACTTGTCGACACCACCCATTATTTTGTTGTATTCTGCCACAACTTCAGGACAAGAAATCTCTTACTAGTACCATCCTTGTTTTTCCTTTTTACTGTTGCTGTTTCTCATGGCCCATGACTTGAGGACAGGAAAGTGACTGGACGGTTATCCATCCAATTTACTGCAGAAATGGCTCCTTTTGTTTCAAACTGGAATTCTCCTCGTTCCAATTTTACGTTTTCCTTCATAAATTTGGGTAAATCAAAAGTATTTGCCTTATACTATAGCTTTGAGGAAAAAATCACAAAATGTCACGCAAACAGCACTGAAAGGCTCCTCTACAGAGCAGCACTCAGCTATACAATGCCTCTGCGCGAAGGTACAGCAAAAACGGCGGGAACTTCAGATTGGAAGCAGTACCCTATACTCTTCCCTAGGTGATAGCATCGTACAGAGGCGGGAACTGTGAATCCCACGGGACTAGGAGCGAGTTCATTGTAGTGGGAAGCAAATTTCCCACGGCTCACGAAAGGGTTAAAACAGTAATTCCAGACTCAACAATAAAATTAAAAAAAATACCACACTTTATTAATGAAGGAATAAACAACTGTGTAAATAATAGTGTTTTCAGTGCGTGACAAGTTAGTAAATCACCATAAAATACAGATAATGTTTTTTTTTTTTTAAAGCCACTGTGATCACGGCTGAAGGCCTTTTACACGCCAAGAATGACAATAAATTAAGAATGTTTAAGAACTCGCTGTAATTACAACTTAAAGGTATCGAAATATTAAAAGTAAGTGGCCACAAACACAGCAGAAGGCATCAGACGCCAGGAATGGCAATAAATAAGGTTTTAAGGCTTATTATTCCAGAAGGCGACCAGAACTATTAACTAGACCTATATAACGCTCAATGTAGGCATTACAAGATATGTTAATAAATAATACAATAGTAAAACACAAGGACCAGTCGCAGACGATGTTCCAGGAATCGACCTCTGAGAAGGTCCGGCAACAAACACTTTCGCGAGCGCTGAGATGGCAGCCAAGAGTTGCATTCACTTCACAAGATGGTAACTCAGACTAGTGACAGTCTAACGAGAGACTGATGCTAATCTTGCTGAAGCTACCTGACGTCGAATAAACCAAATGCAAGAATGGAACGACACGCCGGCCGAAGTGGCCGAGCGGTTCTAGGCGCTTCAGCCTGGAACCGCGCGACCGCTACGGTCGCAGGTCGCAGGTTCGAATCCTGCCTCGGGCATGGATGTGTGTGATATCCTTAGGTTAATTAGGTTTAAGTAGTTCTAAGTTCTAGGAGACTGATGACCACAGCAGTTAAGTCCTATGGTGCTCAGAGCCATTTGAACCATTTTTTGGAACGACACGCCAATGCCGGAACCGGCGGACTTCACTACGCCCCCAGAATACTGTGTTTAGAGCGCCTGGAACGAAAAAGGAATCACTACCAAAAAGGAATCACTACCACCAGAGAAGAAGAATCACAAACGGCCTACAATCAAGAAAGCTGTGAAAACTACACGCCTTACCGGACAGCGGCGGCAAGGCGAGGAAACGTACACAGCCGTTACACACACCAACCCCCATGGCAGGTAACTGGGGCATTAGCGGCCACCACAGAAAAAATAACTGCTGGTTGAACTTAACAACTGTAACAAGCTGAACGCAGTAAATGGTCGAGGAAAGCTAATCAGATCCGCTTTCCCCAAGCACTCGACTCGCTGCTCTTCGCCTCGGCGACACTACGAGCAGCAACATGAACCTGAACCCAAGTCACTGAAGAATCGCGAGATGTTGCAGTGGTGGATGTTTCTCTACTTGAACTGAACTGCACTCAACTTGAAGCCTGCAGGATCTGGTTTACTACAAAGTCGTGCACCCTCGTGACCACAGCCCTTCCATCTGGCAGTCCATGTGCGCTGCCACCGGTCCCGTCGTGTTCTGGGACTGTGCGGACCTGGCTCCTCCTGAGTCCCAAACCGAACTGCCACACTCACACGACACGGTAAAACAACGACGTCGTCCCAAAGATAGGGCAACAGTTACTACATACCGATAACCGCCGCTGCTGCCACTAGCGGACAGGCAACGCTTGCGAAACGAGTGGCGCCAGTCAAGACGAGAAGAAGACAAACAATCGCAACCGTGCCAACTAAAGGATACGGTCTGGCCTCCAACAAAGGGCGGGAAGCTACAAACAGCACCAACGCGAGCCGCAGCACGGCTCACAACAGTGTGTGAAATAACCGCAGAAATAAATGTGGGACGTACGACGAACGTATCCGCTAAGATAGGGCAGCGAAATTTGTCGTAAATGGGCTATGGTAGCAGACGACCGACTCGAGTGCCTTTCCTAACAGCACAACACCTGCAGGGCTTCTTTTGGGCTCGTGACCATGTCGGTTGGGCCCTAAACGACTGTAAAGCCGTGGCGTGATCGGACCGGTCCCGATTTCGGGTCCTAAGAGCTGATGGTAGGGTTAAAGTGTGGCGTAGAACCCCGAAGCTGTGGATCCAAATTGTCAACAAAGCACTGTTAAGGCTTATGCTGCCTCCATAATGGAGTTAGCAATGTGTTTACGTGGAATTAACTGGGTCTTCTAATGGAACTGTGCTGATCATTGACTGGAAATGGGGGGGGGGGGGGGTTGGTGTTTGGGTTGTTTGGGAAGGAGACCAGACAGCGAGGTCATCGGTCTCATCGGATTAGGGAAGGACCGGGAAGGAAGTTGGCCGTGCCCTTTCAAAGGAACCATCCCGGCATTTGCCTGGAGCGATTTAGGGAAATCACGGAAAACCTAAATCAGGATGGCCGGACGCGGGATTGAACCGTCGTCCTCCCGAATGCGAGTCCAGTGTGACTGGAAATGGTTATGTCCGGCTATGTAGAGGCCATTTGGATGACAATGTGCCATGTTCTGAAGAAATATTGAGCCATGCTGCCTCTATAGCCGTCTATAATTGCGCAAGTGTTGCCAGTACAGGATTTTGTGCACGAACTGACCTCTCGATTACGTCCCATAAACGCTCGATGGGACTGCCAGCTACGTCCCGATATTAGGATGTATCCTATGACTTCTGTCACCCCAATGCATTGCTGCTTGTAGATGTCCCTGGATCGAAGGTTGTGGTGTCACCGCCAGACACCACACTTGCTAGGTGGTAGCCTTTAAATCGGCCGCGGTCCGTTAGTATACGTCGGACCCGCGTGTCGCCACTGTCAGTGATTGCAGACCGAGCGCCGCCACACGGCAGGTCTAGAGAGACTTCCTAGCACTCGCCCCAGTTGTACAGCCGACTTTGCTAGCGATGGTTCACTGACAAATTACGTTCTCATTTGCCGAGACGATAGTTAGCATAGCCTTCAGCTACGTCATTTGCTACGACCTAGCAAGGCGCCATTATCAATTGCTATTTATCTTGTGATGCATGTACCGTCAGACCGATGTCCACCAATTATGGATTAAAGTTAAGTATTCAAGAAGCTACGTACTTTACTTGCTAGTATCAATTACTTTAACTGTTCCAGACCTCACGCCAGCCTGCGTGAGCTTAAACGCGTGCCTTTCGGCTTCACCTCCTAGTGGCTTAGCTGTCTTGCCAAGTCACAACAAAGGTTGTATGTTTAAATCAGGCGAACATTGCCGGCCGCTGTGGTCAAGCGGTTCTAGGCGCTTCAGTCTGGAAGCACGCGACTGCTACGGTCGCAGGTTCCAATCCTGCCTCAGGCGGGATGTGTGTGATGTCCTTAGGTTAGTTAGGTTCAAGTAGATCTAAGTCTAGGGGACTGATGATCTCAGATGTTAAGTCTCATAAAGCTTAGAACAATTTGAACCATTTTGAGCGAAAGTTATTGTAGAATTGGCTGTACAAGCTATAGTTCAATTCTTTTATCTTGGCGGTTCGCGCATGCCCGCCCAGACGCGGGAGATTGCTGCGTTGCCAGTTGTACGCGCCAAGAGAAGCAGCGCCATAGTATAGTATAGTATAGTTCGCAAACTTACATTTAGGGGGAGCGCGCAGATTATGAAGTAAAGCCACCACGGCCGCATTACCGCTTTCGCTGCTACAGAGACGTGCTCCCTGCTTCCGCGATGTCCGCAATTTTGTCACCATTGCACTGCTCGCCTGTGCAGACACATGGTGTCTCGACTGCTTTGACGCACTTTATCATTCGATTTCACAAAAACTATTTGGCCCAATAATTTGATTTTTACACATCTTCTTGACTGATACCTTCCCCCCATAAATGATTTAATTTTGTTTCGATGTTCAACGCAGTTATTGTGCAGCACTAGATGTAGTAAACCATTGCACGAAATTTTGAAGAGTTAGCAGAGGTAAAAGTCCATAGCGTATACTTTCCGTATGGTCGATTTTAGTTGCCACTAGAAATTTAAAAAATTACATTCAATCGAATAAAATTCATGAAGTAAGACACTTCGATATTGTTTTTAAATAAAGAAAATATTAAGCAGTGATTAAGGTTTGAACCCAGAACCTTTCGCTTAGCAACCATACACTGTAACCATTACGCTAACGCAGATCATCGCTCAATATATCTCCCGGATGATTTTAAAAGATCACGCAAAATACCGACAAACACTGTTGGTATGATTATGAATTACTCACGTTTTGTCTAAGTACAATAGGAAATAAACAATTGCCGCTGTTGTTTATTGTGAAAAAGCGGTTAGTGAGAGTGATACAAACACCTTTCCTTGCTATTGCCTGAATTAGGAGGCTTATTGCTTGTTTGGTTTAATTAATTAATAGAATATGAAGCAATTGGCATAAATAATGCTTTTTCCAAACTTTCTATAAAAGAAAGTCTGCTATCAAGGCATTGCTTTTGTTCAATTACTTTATATATGACTGAACGTTTCTAAAACTGAAGACACTTGTCCGTGCTCTGCACTGCAGTCGAGCTCTGGCAACGTCGTTCTCTGTTCATTGGCTGACTGTGTTTTGTGACGTCAGATGCGCAGAACGAACCTAAACTCGGCCGCCGTCGTAAATGACGCGCACTTTAGAAGGCTACATGTTGTGTTCGGTGGTGTGTAGGGTATCTCCATGTGCATAGGCGAAAGTTACTGCTTTACGTAAAAACTATTACAAAGGGTGGAATGGATTGTATTAATAAGGGTAATTTTAAATACAGAAAGCAGCGCAAAATGATGGGTGAATATCATGGACATGAACGGAGAATAACTGTGTTGCAACTTTACAGACTAATGCGGAAATGACTGAAATAGTGTGTCACTAGCTATGAAATATAGGAAAAGGAAGACAACTAATTTTCATTTTTCACTGTACAGAGTCTGAAGGAAACAGATACCCAATCATCCTCATACTGCAAAGGAGGCTAGTCAAACTGTTTAGATATTTTAATAAATAGAGACGTAATTTTCTGTTACGTAGACATCGAAAATAATATAAGAGGGCTATTTGGAAAGTAAAGTCCGATCGGTCGCGAAATGGAAACCACTGTGAAAATCGAAAACGTTTTATTTGCAACATTTACCTTCCAGCTACTTCCTTATATAGTCACCGCTCCGAGTTACGCATTTGTCGTAGCGTTGTACCAACTTACCAATATCCTCGTTGTAGAAGGCAGCCGCCTGTGCTTTCTGCGAATTCTCTCCGCTGCTGTACAGCTCGTTGTATGTGCAAAAATGTTGTCTTCATAGTCAGAGAAGAGATGAAACCCAGGGAGAGCCAATTACATCCTGTACTTTGGTTGACCAAACACTCCCCATCGAAAACGCTGCAGGAGCATCTTCATTGCCCCTGCCGCGTGTAGCCGAGAATTGTCACGAGGGAGAAATTCTTGACAGTTACGTTAGTGGTCTGCATGACATTAGGCGAAATCTCTCATCAGATCTGCATACTTGTCAGTGGACGCAATGTAGATAGGCACCTTCTCGTGCTCACCCTCCACGCTGCCCTCCAGTACTAAATTGGTGATCCCTTGATGCCTCAGAACATGTCCTACCAACCGATCCCTTCTTCTTGTCAAGTTGTGCCACAAACTCCTCTTCTCCCCAATCCTATTCAGTACCTCCTCATTAGTTATGTGATCTACCCATCTAATCTTCAGCATTCTTCTGTAGCACCACATTTCGAAAGCTTCTATTCTCTTCTTGTCCAAACTATTTACCGTCCATGTTTCACTTCCATACATGGCTACACTCCATACAAATACTTTCAGAAACGACTTCCTGACACTTAAGTCTCTACTCGATGTTAACAAATTTCTCTTCTTCAGAAACATTTTCGTTGCCATTGCCAGGCTACATTTTATATCCTCTCTACTTCGACCATAATCAGTTATTTTGCTCCCCAAATAGCAAAACTCCTTTACTACTTTAAGTGTCTCATTTCCTAATCTAATACCCTCAACATCACCCGACTTAATTCGACTACATTCCATTATCCTCGTTTTGCTTTTCTTGATGTTCATCTTATATCCTCCCTTCAAGACACCATCCATTCCGTTCAACTGCTCTTCCAAGTCCTTTGCTGTCTCTGACAGAATTACAACGTCATCGGTGAACCTCAAAGTTTTTATTTCTTCTCCATGGATTTTAATACCTACTCCGAATTTTTCTTTTGTTTCCTTTACTGCTTGCTCAATATACAGATAGAATAACATCGGGGAGAGGCTACAACCCTGTCTTACTCCCTTCCCAACCACTGCTTCCCTTTCATGTCCCTTTATTTTATTATTATTTATTAATATCTATAGAAGCCGACCTCAGGGAAGATCAGTTTGGATTCCGCAGAAATGTTGGAACACGTGAGGCAATACTGACACTACGACTTATCTTGGAAGAAAGATTAAGGAAATGCAAACCTACGTTTCTAGCATTTGTAGACTTAGAGAAAGCTTTTGACAATGTTGACTGGAATACTCTCTTTCAAATTCTGAAGGTGGCAGGGGTAAAATACAGGGAGCGATGATGGTCGAAGTAGAGAGGATATAAAATGTAGACTGGCAATGACAAGGAAAGCGTTTCTGAAGAAGAGAAATTTTTTAACATCGAGTGTAGATTTAAGTGTCAGGAAGTCGTTTCTGAATGTATTTGTATAGAGTGTGGCCATGTGTGGAAGTGAAACATGGACGATAAGTAGTTTGGACAAGAAGAGAATAGACGGTTTCGGAATGTGGTGCTACAGAAGAATGCTGAAGATTAGATGGGTAGATCACATAACTAATGAGGAGGTATTGAATAGAATTGGGGAGAAGAGAAGCTTGTGGCACAACTTGACAAGAAGAAGGGATCCGCTGGTAGGACACGTTCTGAGGCATCAAGGGATCACCAATTTAGTACTGGAGGGCAGCGTGGACGGTAAAAATCGTAGAGGGAGACCAAGAAATGAATACACTAAGCAGATTCAGAAGGGTGTAGGTTGCAGTAGTTACTCAGAGATGAAGAAGTTTGCACAGGATAAAGTAGCATGGAGAGCTGCACCAAACCAGTCTCAGGACTGAAGACCACAACAACAACAAAATAGAATATAATTTATTAGAATTTCGCATGTACCTAGACTTTATGGACACACTGTACATAGTATTTTGCAGAAGCAGAGTTTTAAAACCCAGATACTACAGCAAGTACATAAGTGTGCAGAAAGTGTACGGTGATGGGACAAGAGATGTTGAACGACTTTGTTTTCACTCAGTTCCTTTCGGGTTGCGTAGGCAATCTACGAGAGGGCGGGAGAAAGACGTGGAGAAATGTCCCGCGTCGCCTGTGTGTGAATCTGGAGTGGGGAAGCAAACGGGGTGTGAGCAAAGAAAGAAAGAAGCGCAGGAGGTGGTTCGGGCCCGGTGGATGGGGGCGCTACGTGACCGGCGTGCGCGCTCGCGCCGTGTTTACCGGCGGGCCAACTTCGCCAGCTGCGACGGGACTTTTGTTGGCCAACTTGGCCGGCCGGTGCGCGCCACTAAACTTCATTTCCCGCGGGAGTTACGCCCGCCAAGTGCGTGTCGCGCTTTCGGGACGATTTAGCTCCGTCGGTCCGGCGCGGCTTAAAGGAGTTTGTCAGCGCTTAGCCGCCGGGATGAACTGATGCTGCCGTCCGGGGACGCCGTGTTTTCGCCGTTCCTCTGCCCTCCCTGAACCGTCTCACCGTTTTAGAGGCGGGCTGTCTCTTACAGTTCAGTAACCCGCGCTAACCCCAACAAACTGTTAGGTTGATGCAGAAGTTCTAGTGTTTTTATTTTGCATGTTGGTAGTCCCGTTGCTGTGGGTTTATTTATCGAGAGTCAGTTATTATCTGTAGCTCACTGTTGCTATTTGCCTATTTTGTCATTTGGACAAAGTGAAATCTGGTCCAAAGTTTTAGTATTCGGACTAGAAGAGCGGCGGATGCAAGTTGCACAGGAAATGCTAGATAATGTCCGCAATGATGCAGAACTACAGAAATGTGTCATAACTGATGAAAAATTTTATTGATATGACGTCGAAAAGAGGCTCATTGCTCCCATAGGAAGCACTGTGGTCGAGATCGCATGATGTGACGTGGAATTCTAGACAAGTTCTGAGAAAGGTTATTTGGAGTGGTTACCACACTGGACTTGCATTCGGAAGGACGACGGTTCAAATCCGCGTCCGGCCATCCTGATTAAGGTTTTTGTAATTTCTGTACGTCGCTTCAGGCAAATGTCGGGATGGTTTATTCGAAAAGGCACGGCCGATTTTTTTCCCTAGTTCTCCCTACTTCGAGCTTGTGCCCCGTCTCTGATGACGATGGGTCTTTAAAGACTTATCTCCTCGCCGCGCGGGATTAGCCGAGCGGTCTAGGGCGCTGCAGTCATGGACTGTGCGGCTGATCCCGGCGGAGGTTCGAGTCCTCCCTCGGGCATGGGTGTGTGTGTTTGTCCTTAGGATAATTTAGGTTAAGTAGTGTGTAAGCTTAGGGACTGATTTCCTTAGCAGTTAAGTCCCATAAGATTTCACACACATTTTTTAACACTTATCTCCTCCTCCAGGGTTATATTCACTATGGTTCAAATGGCTCTGAGCACTATGGGACTTAATATCTGAGGTCGTCAGTCCCCTAGAACACAGAACTACTTAAACCTAACTAACCTAAGGACATCACACACATCCATACCCGAGGCAGGATTCGTACCTGCGACCGTAGCGGCCGCGCGGTTCCAATCTGAAGCGCCTAGAACCGCTCGGCCACACTGGCCGGCTATTCACCTATGTTCTTCCACTTTAACGGCGTAGTACACCAGGAAGTTCGTGCCACAACGTCAAACGTTCAATAAGGACTACTACGTACAAGTTCACTGCTGCTTCCTTGAAACAATCAGAAAGAAAAGAATCGTCTAGATTTGTGAAGAAACAGTTCATGGCTTCTGCACCAGGATAATGCATATGTTCACACTTCGTTGTTTGTTCGTGAATTTTTCGCCGAACAGCCCCACACTCCATATTCACCAACATGGCCTTACGTTCCCAAAAATAAAGAAAACCTTGCAGGGCGGTCATTTTAGAAGAATAGATCAGATGAAAAACGCATCGCCAAGAGATCTAAAAGTGTTTCTGTAATTGGAAAAAAGCACAAGAATACGTGTATAATGCAAGGGGCGTTTTTCTCGGCCAGTTTGGGCCCAAATATTTCATAATTTGCTGTCGAAAATCGTGGAATAATCCCGCTTCAGTTAGGGTACTCAGAAGTTCCTCGCCACCTTACAGAAGACCATAAGGAGCTACGAATGTACAGAATTGCTTGCGCGTTACAAGACTGGTCGTGAAAATTTTTTTGCCGAACATCGTCACAGGCGATAAAACATTTCTTCACCTCCAGCCTGTAATGGTTCTTTATTTACGTGACCATTACGGCACTCCAACCCCAGTTCTCGATACCAGTAATATCGTACTACTTTTCTGCGAAGTAACAGACATATTTTTGTGGCAATATTTACATTTGGCTTTATTAACGTATAGGTACTCCTATGTATCGATATATTACAGTGATATGGTTCTTGTGTGTATTCATTTCTGTGAGACTGTCATAATCTTTGACGTACTTGTAACCGTTTTGGCGCGAATGCGCCCAGAGCAGTCTTTGTTTCACTTTGCGGAAGTTAAGTTGTTATTCCGCTTTGTAAAACAACAGTCAAGTCCAGTGTTTGGTTAAAGTGGAAATTAAATATATCAAGATTGATACAAAACTGGTTTCTTGATGATGTGACAATTGAGAAGAAGTATATGTGAATTTACAAGAAGTCTAATAAAAATGTGGATCGTCAACACCAAGTCAAAAATTATTTCTACCATACCATTGTTCTGATCTGGGATTGTTTGATCATTAAGAATTTCCTGAAAAACGCATTTGTTAGGTCTTCAAATTTTGCTAAAATACAGATGTGGACCTTCTAGCAGTCAAAGTGGAATCACCCTAGAATCAACAAGATGAGCCATAACAACTTCGACGAAATCTACGTGGGAATCCATTCAAGATAAGTGCCAAAATTAATGACTTTTCTACAGTGACTTCATTATTTCCATTCTGACGATACCATCCACAGTCAATAATTTTGTTGTTGCCCGATAAAGCGAACATATGCCTCGTGAGCAACATTATTAATATGATTTCTAACCTATTTTGCAAGTGGTGGTATTGTTAGAAGCCAGAGACAAAACGACAATCCACGGATTGGCGCCGTACCACCTCTCCTCCGAAGAAAAAAATTCAAACCCGCAGCCTCAGCCGCTGAGACTCTGAAGGGCTTAGTTTGACGTCCTGCCTCATAGTGCAGCCATCAACTCTGAGGTGTACTGTGCTACCCTCAGGAAACTGAAGAATCGACTTCAGCGTGTTTGTCGCCACAAAAATGCAAACAAACTTCTCCTTTTCCCTGACAACGCAAGGATCGCACAAGTTAAATGTCTTCAACATTTCGCGGCCCTGTCAGCAACTGTATAAATATTAATTTTAATTTTAATAATGAACAGCCTCAGTTGCACCGCTTACCTAGAATTTACCTAGGTTTCAGTCGAGATAACCCAACCTTCTTCAGAATAGCAGTATCTATCGTTTGTCCGTAGTGGACATCATCAAACTAAAACTACAAATCCATAAATTAACGTCAGACTGTAAAACTTATCTGCCACTACCTCGACCCACTTCGCGACCGCGATGCGGCAGCCGCGAGTGCTGTACTGAGTTTCAGTAAACCTAGGTAAATTCTAGGTAAACGGTGCAACTAAGGCTGTTCATTATTAAAATAAAAATTAACTCACACAAACATGCGCACCCGAGAGGAGCTCTCAAAACTTCATTGGACGTTCTTCCTCGTCCTCCTTGCAACCGGATCTCGCCCGTTCCGACTTCTGTCTGGTTGGTCCAATGAAGGATGCACTCCGCGGGAAGCAGTACATGGATGATAGGCAGGTTATTGATGTAGCAAGTCGTTGGTTCCGACGTGAAGTGAGTTGTACCATGCTGGTATAGAGGCCCTCCCATTTAGGTGGCGTAAGGCCGTCGCATTGAAGGGAGATTGTGTTGAAAAAGAGGGTTTTGTAGCCAAAATGGTGGGGAATAATTGGTGTATTGAAATCCTGAATAAAACCAACCGGCTTTCAGAAAAAAATGTGTTGCATTACTTATTGAACGCATCTGGTATCAAATGGAGTAAATGGCTCTGAGCACTATGGGACTTAACTAAGGTCACCAGTCCCCTAGAACTTAGAACTACTTAAACCTAACTAACCTAAGGACAGCACAAACATCCATGCCCGAGGCAGGATTCGAACATGCGACCGTAGCAGTCGCGCGGTTCCAGACTGTAGCGCCTAGAAAACCGCATGGCCACCACGGCCGGCCATCTGGGATCATTTTGAGGGTGGTGAGACATACGCAGACGAATAAACAAAAATCTTTCCAAACAACAGAAATTTCCGTAAATTTTTGATCACATCTCATACGTCATTTTTTATGCATTGCAAGTACTATGGCGCATATAGTGATATAACGTAAATATCTGCTTTGAGTGCAGTGTCAGGAATGCACTTACGAGGACGGCCAGCAGGTGGTTGAAACAAATTTTCAATTGCGCTGCGAATTGTGATGAGTTCATCAACGCGGCCACGCTACGCCAACACCTGTACGCGGAATTGCACGCGCAGCTGTGACGTGTCCCACCAGGATTACTTTGTGGCGGCCTACGCATTACGTGCGACCCCCACCAGAGTGACGTGCCGCAGCCGTGGAGGGGGTGCAGAGGGTGTGGTGGGGGAAGGCGGGCGTGCCCGTCAACACGTGAACTCTGTCTGACTTGGTTCACGTTGTGAGCGCACAACTGTGCGTAAAGACCGACGGTACTCCAAAATCTCTACGGTTCCACGACACTAGGAAATGCCAACCCTTTGTCACCATCTTTTACAATAATTTTAATGACAAAGTGGTATAGACTGCATAACATATCGTTTGTTGATTACGAATTATTTCTTTGTTAACTTACTTCCCTTCTTATTTGCATTTTTTCCGTTTCTCTACGGCGTCATTATTACACACAGTCCAGTTACACTAATGTGACCACCGTCTACGTTTGACGTCAGCGTGCAATAACAACTTACAGACGGTAGGTGGCAGCACTAGCAGTACATCTACATCCATACTCCGCAAGCCACCTGACGGTGTGTGGCGGAGGGTACCTTGGGTACCTCTATCGGTTCTCCCTTCTATTCCAGTCTCGTACTGTTCGTGGAAAGAAAGATTGTCGGTATGCCTCTGCGTGGGCTCTAATCTCTCTAATTTTATCCTCATGGTCTCCTCGCGAGGGAGCAATATATTCCATGACTCCTCGGTGAAGGTATGTCCTCGAAACTTCAACAAAAGCCCGTACCGAGCTACTGAGCGTCTCTCTTGCAGAGTCTTCCACTGGAGTTTATCCATCATCTCCGTAACGCTTTCGCGATTACTAAATGATCATGTAACGAAGCGCGCTGCTCTCCGTTGGATCTTCTCTATCTCTTCTATCAACCCTATCTGGTAGGGATCCCACACTGCTGGGCAGTATTCAAGTAGTGGACGAACAAGTGTACTGTAACCTACTTCCTTTGTTTTCGGACTGCATTTCCTTAGGATTCTTCCAATGAATCTCAGTCTGGCATCTGCTTTACCGACTCCTAATGCCTACTCCCAGACAATTTATGGAATTAGCTGCTTCCAGTTGCGGACCTGCTATATTGTAGCTAAATGATAAGGGATCTATCTTCCTATGTATTAGCAGCACATTACACTTGTCTACATTGAGATTCAATTGCCATTCCCTGCACCATGCGTCAGTTCGTTGCAGATCCTCGTGCATTTCAGTACAATTTTCCATTGTTACAACCTCTCGATATACTACAACATCATCCGCAAAAAGCCTCAGTTAACTTCCGATGTCATCCACAAGATCATTTATATATATTGAGAATAGCAACGGTCCTACGACACTCCCCTGCGGCACACCTGAAACCACTAGTACTTCAGAAGACTTCTCTCCATTGAGAACGACATGCTGCGTTCTGTTATCTACGAACTCTTCATCCCAATCACACAATTGGTCTGATAGTCCATATGCTTTTACTTCGTTCATTAAACGACTGTGGGGAACTGTATCGAACGCCTTGCGGAAGTCAAGAAACACGGCATCTACCTCGGAACCCGTGTCTATGGCCCTTTGAGTCTCGTGAACGAATACCGTGGGCTGGGTATGGCACAATCCTATTTTTCGGAACCGATGCTGATTCCTACAAAGTAGATATCTAGTCTCCAGAAAAGTCATTATACTCGAACATAATACGTGTTCCAAAATTCTACAACTGATCGACGTTAGACATATAGGTCTATAGTTCTGCACATCTGTTGGACGTCCCCTCAGTGGAGGGCGAAGGGGGAGGGGGGGGGGGGGAGAGGCGGTAAACAGTGCAGTGGTTGTCGTATTGCGGATACGATGCAGATTATCTGGCGTCCAAAAGCGGCTTCATCATTGGCTTTGGAAAAGCCAATCATTGGCTTTCGGTCTAAAGGTGGAAGCTTTTCCAAAATGGCTAATTTTGTGAACTGTTCGCGTTCCCCTGTGGTTAAAGTATACCGTGTAGGCCAAAATGGCGCTATCCAAAACAGGCGCCGAGGTGACTGTTGTGCATCTGGGCCATAATAGATGACAGGAATGAACGACGGCTCCAGAGATGTGTACGGGCGAAAAGAGGTGCAAGTGTTGAGCAACTGGCCGGCCGCTGTGGCTCAGCAGTTCTAGACGCTTCAGTCCGGAATCGCGCTGCGGCAACGGTCGCAGGTTCGAATCCTGCCTCGGGCATGGATGTGTGTGATGTACCTAGGTTGGTTAGGTTTAAGTAGTTCTAAGCTAGGGGACTGATGACCTCAGATGTTAAGCCCCATAGAGCTTCGAGCCATTTGAAACATTTTTTGGTTGAGCAAGTGACAGTTCGGAGAACGTTGCTGCTTATGGGCCTCCGTAGTCGACGCTGGTTCCTCGCTGTCTTTTGTTCATCGGCGACGAAGGCTGGAATTTGCACACTAGTATCGCAATTGAGCGTCCACTTCGGATGAATCACGTTTTATTCCCCATCGGAGTGAAAGTAACACCCTGCAGTAACCGTCGTAAGGGTCCAGGCTGCAGAAGGGAGTGTTGTGGTCTGGCGAATGTTTTTGTAGCTTTCCGTGGTGATCTTGTCATACTGGAAGGCACAATGGATCGAGTACGTATCTATCCTTGGGGACCATCTTCACGCCTACGTACCGTTTGCTTTTCCTCGGCACGGCGGTATCTAGCAGCAGGACAAGGCAACATGTCGCAAAGCTTACAGTGTATGTGCGCGATTCGAAGAGCACCAGGGTTTGAACACTGTCGAGAATCCGTGGGACCACTTCAGTCGGGCTGTTCTCGCCAGGGATCCCCAAATGAGACACCTAGCACAGCAGCCCAAGCCATTGGAGTCTGAATGGCTTCACCTTGTCGGTACCTTGCAGAACCTCACAGACTCTTCCTGCACGTATGGCATCAGTCCACGCTGCAAAAGGGCTTTTGATAAGTGGTCATACGCTACTGGCCATTAAAATTGCTACACCACGAAGATGACGTGCTACAGACGCGAAATTTAACCGACAGGACGAATATGCTGTGATATGCAAATGATTAGCTTTTCAGAGCATTCACACAAGGTTGGCGCCGGTGGCGACACCTACAACGTGCTGACATGAGGTAAGTTTCCAACCGATTTCACATACACAAACAGCAGTTGACCGGCGTTGCCTGGTGAAACGTTGTTGTGATGCCTCGTGTAAGGAGGAGAAATGCGTTGGTCGAGATCCAGTGACCGTTAGCAGAATATGGAATCGGTGGGTTCAGGAGGGTAATACGGAACGCCGTGCTCGATCCCAATGGCCTCATATCACTAGCAGTCGAGATGACAGGCATCTTATCCGCATGGCTGTAACGGATCGTGCAGCCACGTCTCGAACCCTGAGTCAACAGATGGGGACGTTTGCAAGACAACAAACATCTGCACGAACAGTTCGACGACGTTTGCAGCGGCATGGACTATCAGCTCGGAGACCATGGCTGCGGTTACCCTTATCGCTGCATCATAGACAGGAGCGCCTGCGATGGTATACTCAACGACGAACCTGGGTGCGCGAATGGCAAAACGTCTTTTTTCGGATGAATCCAGGTTCTGTTTACAGCATCATGATGGTCGCATCCGTGTTTGGCGCCATCGCGGTGAACGCACATTGGAAGCGTGTATTCGTCATCGCCATACTGGCGTCTTACCCGGCGTGATGGTATGGGGTGCCAATGGCTACATGTCTCGGTCACCTCTTGTTCGCATTGACGGCACTTTGAATAGTGGGCGTTACATTTCAGATGTGTTGCTACCCGTGGCTCTACCCTTCATTCGATCCCTGCGAAACCCTAAATTTCAGCAGGATAATGCACGACCGCATGTTGCAGGTCCTGTACGGGCCTTTCTGGATACAGAAAATGTTCGACTGCTGCCCTGGCCAGAACATTCTCCAGATCTGTCACCAATTGAAAACGTCTGGTCAATGGTGGCGGAGCAACTGGCTCGTCACAATACGCCAGTCACTACTCTTGATGAACTGTGGTATCGTGTTGAAGCTGCATAGGCAGCTGTACCTGTACACGCCATCCAAGCTCTGTTTGACTCAATGCCCAGGTGTATCAAGGCCGTTATTACAGCCAGAGGCGGTTGTTCTGGGTACTGATTTCTCAGGATCCATGTACCAAATTGCGTGAAAATGTAATCCCATGTCAGTTCTAGTATAATGTATTTGTCCAGTGGAAACCCGTTTATCATCTGCATCTCTTCTTGGTGTAGCAATTTTAATGGCCATTGGTGTATTAAGGTCACTGCACAGTGTGTCTCGGCTTTTGCAGTGTTAGTAGAATTTATTGGCCAGATACACTTCATAAAGCCACTACTCGCTGTCTGGTCTCCTAACTCAACCAACCAACCAACCAAAGCCACTACTCTTCCCAGGAAGGAATCAGCGTACGCCTTATGCCTGCGTCTAGCGTTGATCCTATGTTCAAGACTGATAAAGTTTTTATAAGCGTTCCTGCAGTATCTGAGGTGGGACGCGTGTTCCAGCCCGGTATTTACTTAGTTTGATGTGGTTTTCAGGCGGTTTTCCACATCAAAGATAGCCGACTCACCAGCCCTCATTGTTAATCCGTCCGCCCCGATAGCTGAGTGGTCAGCGTGACGGAATGCCGTCCTACGGGGCCAGGTTCGATTCGCGGCTGGGTTGGTTATTTTCTCCGCTCAAGGACTGGATGTTGTGTTGTCTTTATCATAGTTTCATCCCTATCCGGCGCTCAGGTCGCCCAATGTGGCGTCGAATGTAGTAAGACCTGCACCAAGGCGGCCGGACCTGCCCCGTAGGAGGCCTCCCGGCCAATGACGCCAAACGCTCATTTCCATCATTAATGCGACTGGTGGATTCGATGCGGGGCTGACTCGCCTCCCTGTATCCCGAAAGCGGATGCGTTAGTACTATCGCCTACAGGGGCGGTTTATTTGTTACCTTATTCAACCTTGCTATATTGTGTCTTCAAGCCCTCTCTTAGTTTTCCAGTTCTGACAGGCACACATTTACGTAAGGACAAATGTCTGTCCATGTCAGCATTTGTTGTTACTATGAAGACTGGTTTGATGTAGCTCTCCGCGCTACTCATTTCATATCTAAATAATTGCTGCTACTTTATTGAGTCTTCAGTCTTCCGACTGGTTTTTCGCGGCCCGCGACGAATTCCTCATCTGTGCCAAACTTTGCAGAGTAGCATTTGCAGCCTAAATCCTCAATTATTTTCTGGATGTAATCCAATCTCTAGCATCGATTTATTCCAACCTCTAGTATCCTCTACTGTTTTTACCCTCTATAGCTCCCTCTAGCACCATGGAAGTCATTCCGTGATATCTTAACACACGTCCTACCATCCTGTCCCTTCTCCTTGTCGGATTTTTCCATGTATTCCTTTCTTCGCCGATTCTGTGGAGAAACGCCTCATTCCTTACCCTGTCAGTCGACCTAATTTTCAACATTCCTCTGTAGCACCACATCTCAAATTCTTCGATTCTCTTCTGTTCCGCCTTCCCACAGACCGTGTTTCATTACCCTAAAACGCTGTGCTCCAAACGTACATTCTCAAAAATGTCTTCCTCAAATGAAGGCCTATGTTTAAAAGTGGTAGACTTCTCATGGCCAGGAGAGCCTCTTTTTTCCAGCTGTAGCCGGCTTTTTGTGTCGTCCTTGCTCCGTCGGTGATGGGTTACTTTACTGCCTAGGTAGAAGAATTCCGTAACTTCATCTACTTAGTGGTCATCAGTTCTGATCTTAAAAGTCTCACCGTTCTCATTTCTCCTGCTTCTGATTACTTTAGTCTTTCTTACGTTTACTCTCAGTCCACATTCTGTACTCATGAAACTGTTCATCCCATTCAGTATATCCTGTAACTCTTCTTCATTTTCACTGAGAATAACAATTTCATCAGCGAATCATATCAATGAAGTGATAATTAAATCCAAACCGTTAGCTGCCGACAGGTGTTGTTGATATACATCACTGGGGACAGCTGAAAATGTGTGCCTCGAACGGGACCCAAACCCGGGATCTCCTGCTTACATGGCAGACGCTCTATCCATCTGAGCCACCGAGGGCACAGGGGATAGTGCGACCGCAGTGACTTACCCCTTGCACGCCTCCCGTGAGACCCACATTCCCAACTGTCCACAACCTACATTCGTAGTGTTCCTAATACATATTTGCCCATTCACTGTGTCTGCCATGTAAGCAGGAGATCCTGGGTTCGGGTCCGGGCATGGCACACAGGTTCAGCTATCCCCATTGTGTATATCAACAAGACCTGTCGGCAGCTAAGGGTTTCGATTTAATTTATCATTTCATTCTAGAGAAGCTGCACGGCTATCAATGGTATCTGTTCTTTCGGGAACAGATACCATCTTCACATAGTTAAAGGCTACCCGCCCATTGCCCTTCTTATGTGCGAATGCGCACGCTTTGCCCGAAGTCTTACGGGATTCGTCAGCTTAGTCTGGCGCGAGCTTGAGTCGGCATGTAGCTACTAACATGGTTTGTTATTTTATGAGATTGGTTTTACTGAAGCGACAAGCCCTTGATTCTAGGGGCATCAAGTTTTACATTTGGACATAGAGCCCATTGCCGAGATACGTCATATGGAGACAGCTTTACTTACTGAGAGCTAATGATAAGTTTGTTTTGTCCTTCTGAAGAAGACAGCTTTAAATCCATCGAAACCATGGTAAAGGTTATCTGAAAACCACCATCTATTGCAGGTGGTTGGCTATGTGCATTGAAGCGCCAAAGCAACATATATAGTTATCAAGATTTAAGTGAGTCTGAAGGGGGTTTTCCCGTACGATCATTTCACGAGTGTACCGTCAATATCAGGAATCCGGTAAAACATCGAATCTCCGACATCGTTGCTGCCGGAAAAAGATCCTGCAAGAACGGGACCAACGACGACTGAAGAGAATCCTTTAACGTGACACAAGTGCAACCTTCCGCAAATTGCTGCAGATTTCAGTGCTGGGCCATCAACAAGTGTCAGCGTGCGAGCCATTCAACGAAACGTCATCGATATTGGCTTTTGGAGCCGAAGGCCCATTCCTGTACCGTTGATGGCTCCACTACACAAAGCTTTACGCCTCGCCTGCGCCCGTCAACACCGACATTGGTCTGTTGATGACTGGATGTTGCCTGTTCGGAAGAGTCGCGATTCAAATTGACCAGATGGACTTCTACGGGCATGGAGACAACCTCATGAATCCATGGACCCTGCATGTCTGCGGGGGACTGTTCAAGCTGGTGGAGGCCCTATAATGGTGTGGGGCGTGTGCAGTTGATGTGATACGGGACCCGCGATACGTCTAGATACGATTCTGACAAGTCACATGTACGTAAGCATACCGTCTGGTCACCTGCATCCATTCATGTCCATTACGCATTCCGACGGACTTGGGCAATTCCAGCAGGACAGTGCGACACCCCACACGTCCAGAATTGCTACAGAGTGGCTAAAGGAACGCTCCTCTGAGTTTAAACACTTCCGCTGGCCACCAAACTCCCCAGACATGAACATTATTGAGCATATCTGGGATGCCTTGCAAAGTGCTCAGAAGAGATCCCGCCCCCTCGTACTATTACGGGTTTATGAACAGCCCTGCAGGATTCATGTTTCAGCCTCCTCCAGCACTACTTCAGACATTATTCAAGTCCATGTCAGGTCGTGTTGCAGAACTTCTGCGTGCTCGCGGAGACCCTACACGATATTAGGCAGGTGTACCAGTTTCTTTGACTATTCAGTGTATTGTACCTGCATAGTACTACCCCCACCAGCCTACGTCCATGGCGGGATGCGCGTGTCGAGCAACCATTCGCCTCGATATGGTGTATCCGGACACGGGCATCGAATGGTGTAACAAGAAACACGATGCACCCTACTGGTCTACACGTTTTCATTCATCCACGAATCATGTGCACAGCGGAATCATAATTGTCCATATAGTTGGATCAGAGTGGGAACATGGAGTTGTCTGCTGCGGAGCACCATGTTCAACAATGCGCGGTGAATGGTGTCCTCCGAAACATTTCTGCATGCTCCAGCGTCGCACTATGGCATCCGATTTGCCATAAAACATTGTCTATCCCGCTTAATAGATGGGTAAGGCTCCAACCTCCACGTTGTGTAATAAGATGTACACTTCCAACGACTCAGGGTCTTACCGTTCCTCAACCGCTTTACATAGACACTCAGGACAGTAGGACGGGAGCAGTCGACCAGCTTCGCCATTACAGAGATGCTTGTCCTACGGCCATAACAATCTGTCCTTTTCCGGACGGTTCCAAGCTATA
This sequence comes from Schistocerca piceifrons, assembly GCF_021461385.2. NCBI lineage: Eukaryota > Metazoa > Arthropoda > Insecta > Orthoptera > Acrididae > Schistocerca > Schistocerca piceifrons. Next base: position 197,680,666 of record NC_060144.1, read on the forward strand.
TCGGAGATCTTCACAAAAGCGCTCGGCAATCCTTCGAGCACGCGTGGAGTGTACAAGGCCTTCAGCGCCACATACTCGCTCTGTCGCAGCAACGAACGGACACCAGGTGGCGTTACCAGTGCTAACAGAGGCCGACAAATCCAAGGGAGCTAATCGCGTCCACCACACAGGTGACCAGAAAATAGTGCCACGAGTATTCCACCATCCGCACCTACAACAATCCGCACGGAGCTACACAGGTGACTTCTTCCGGCTTCGAGAGCCTCTCCTAGCTTCCAGACGAGTGCTACTCATCTCACCATCTTAACACGCTCTCGAAGTCCATTATAGGGCCCGACGCCCCCGTGTTCAGCATTCTTCGTTGTTTCCCTTGTTGTAACCAGACTGTATGCAGGATCGACTTTTCTGTTTCTATGCTGGTGTTATTTAGGACAGCTCCAGCGGACTTAGAACATTTTCCATACAAGTTGGTTGGTTGGTTTTGGGGAAGGAGACCAGACAGCGTGGTCATCGGTCTCATCGGATTAGGGAAGGATGGGGAAGGAAGTCGGCCGTGCCCTTTCAGAGGAACCATCCCGGCATTTGCCTGCAGTGATTTAGGGAAATCACGGAAAACCTAAATCAGGATGGCCGGACGCGGGATTGAACCGTCGTCCTCCATACAAGTGTATTTGTCTATGAAGATCCTAATTGTGTTACTTTGTCATATTCTGGAATCACCATACTGTCGAGTCTTCATACCTGTGAGACACTGTAATTGCGATTTTGTTATTATCGTCGAAGCAGACGATTTTTGATCATTGTTTTCCCTGTATCGGTGCGAGCGACACATCGATTCACGATTCATATCTGCTATACTTACATTTGAGTGTATGTAATCGTACCATTTCATACTCCTACATCCGGGTATTTGTACGAGTTGGAATCGACCAACAGTGATCCTTTGATTGTAATCGTTGGATACTACGATTTTTAGGGTTCTGTACATCAATCGGTAGAAACGGAACCCTTGCAAGATAATGATGAAGTGAAATAGAAAGTCTGGCATCGCCCGAAATCGGGCACTGAAATGAATTCAGTGGCGACATGGGCCGGGGTCGGGACTCGAACCCAAATTTCTCGCTTCATGCGAGCGGTTTCCTTAAGCGCTTCGGCTATCCGAACAAGCTTCCCTTCCAGCCAGAATTCCCGACCTGTCGCACACTACTTACATAGCACCCCCTGTCCACCATACTCACTGCTCGCTGCCTCACGCTGATCTCTGCAAGAGTACGGGACAGAGTACAGGGTTATTACAAATGATTGAAGCGATTTCACAGCTCTACAATAACTTTATTATTTGAGATATTTTCACAATGCTTTGCACGCACATACAAAAACTCAAAAAAGTTTTTTTAGGCATTCACAAATGTTCGATATGTGCCCCTTTAGTGATTCGGCAGACATCAACCCGATAATCAAGTTCCTTCCACACTCGGCGCAGCATGTCCCCATCAATGAGTTCGAAAGCATCGTTGATGCGAGCTCGCAGTTCTGGCACGTTTCTTGGTAGAGGAGGTTTAAACACTGAATCTTTCACATAACCCCACAGAAAGAAATCGCATGGGGTTAAGTCGGGAGAGCGTGGAGGCCATGACATGAATTGCTGATCATGATCTCCACCACGACTGATCCATCGGTTTTCCAATCTCCTGTTTAAGAAATGCCGAACCTCATGATGGAAGTGCGGTGGAGCAACATCCTGTTGAAAGATGAAGTAGGCGCTGTCGGTCTCCAGTTGTGGCATGAGCCAATTTTCCAGCATGTCCAGATACACGTGTCCTGTAACGTTTTTTTTTGCAGAAGAAAAAGGGGCCGTAAACTTTAAACCGTGAGATTGCACAAAACACGTTAACTTTTCGTGAATTGCGAATTTGCTGCACGAATGCGTGAGGATTCTCTACCGCCCAGATTCGCAAATTGTGTCTGTTCACCTCACCATTAAGAAAAAATGTTGCTTCAATCACTGAAAACAAGTTTCGCACAGAACGCATCCTCTTCCATGAGCTCTTGCAACCGCGCCGAAAATTCAAAGCGTTGGACTTTGTCATCGAGTGTCAGGGCTTGTAGCAATTGTAAACGGTAAGACTTCTGCTTTAGCCTTTTCCGTAAGATTTTCCAAACTGTGGGCTACTCGTGAAACTTGCCCGCACGCGTTCAACCGTTTCTTCGCTCACTGCAGGCCGACCCGTTGATTTCCCCTTACAGAGGCATCCAGAAGCTTTAAATTGCGCATACCATCGCCGAATGGAGTTAGCAGTTGGTGGATCTTTGTTGAACTTCGTCCTGAAGTGTCGTTGCACTGTTATGACTGACTGATGTGAGTGCATTTCAAGCACGACATACGCTTTCTCGGCTCTTGTCGCCATTTTGTCTCACTGCGCTCTCGAGCGTTCTGGCGGCGGAAACCTGAAGAGCGGCTTCAGCCGAACAAAACATTATGAGTTTTTCTACGTATCTGTAGTGTGTCGTGACCATATGTCAATGAATGGAGCTACAGTGAATTTATGAAATCGCTTCAATCACTTGTAATAGCCCTGTACATCCGCACGGGTATAATCTTCAATGGCCTTCAGGATGTGTACTCTGATGAGCCAAAGCATTATGACCACATGCGTAACAGCTTGTTTGTTCGTCTTTGGAACGATATACGTCATTGAGATCCGACAGTTTGTTGGTAGGTTTGTGGAGGTGTGTGGCATTAGATATCTACGCACATTTCATTTGCGTAAATAACGTGCTGCTGATTTGCGTACGAGGTAGTGGCATCCGATACCGACCCACATGGGTTCCACAGGATTTACATCAGGTGAACCTGGTCGCCGAGACATCAACGTGAGAACACAATAAATGCTCCTCAGACCACTATAGTACGGTTCTGGCTCCGAGACAAAGGAAAATTATACCGCTCAAACATAACATCGCCGTCGGGGACGATTCAAGCATGAAGGGATGCAGGTGGTTAGCAGCTGTCAGCGTGTATTCGATTACTGCCACAGGTCCCATGCAAGCGCAAGAGAGTGCCTCCTGTAGCATAATACTACTCCCATCAGTCTGCGCCCGTGGCGCGCTGCAATTTTCGAGCCGCCGTTCACCTCGATGACGGCGTTTATGGAGACGACCGTCGATGTGATTCATCCGAAGAGACGATACGTTTCCATTAATCGATGGTCGAGTCCGTTCACTGCAATCGCAACTGACGATGTGGGGGTGGTGGCCAAACTGCTGAGGTCATCCGTCGCTAGACTTGCACACCACTTAATCTAACCTAAACTTACGCTAAGGACAGCACACACACCCATACCCGAGGGAGGACTCGAACCTCCAACGGCGCGAGCCGTGCGAAGCGTGGCTAGACGTCCCAGACCGCGCAGCTATCTCGCGCGGCTGACGATGTCGTTGGGGCAACGTGAGAACACGTAGGGATGGTCTGCTGCAGAGCCCCATATTCAGCAATGTACGTTGAACGGTGTACTCCGAAAAACTTGTGCGTGCACCAGCATTGTGCCCTCTCGGCAGAGATGCCACAGACCACCGACTGTCCTAATTCACAGGGCAGGCAAGCTTCCGAACCCCACGTTGTGCGAAGAGTCGTGGACGTCCAACCATTTAGCGCCTAGTGGTAGTTTCACCTCTTTCCGTAGATCCTCACGACAAGAGCACGTGAACATTCGAACAGCTTCGCTGTTTTCGAGATACTCGTTCACAGGCTCTGCGTAATAATAATTTGTTGTTGTTGTTGTGGTCTTCAGTCCTGAGACTGGTTTGATGCAGCTCTCCATGCTACTCTATCCTGTGCAAGCTTCTTTATCTCCCAGTACCTACTGCAACCCACATCCTTCTGAAACTGTTTAGTGCAGGGCTTCCCAACATGTGGTCCGCGGACCCCTTAGGGGTCCGACGGCTCTTTCTAGGGGGTCCGCGGCCACCTTTAACCAAATCGTGTCAAATAATGAGTAAAATTATTGAATAAAAATGTGAAAATCAAATTCATCACTTTTTCGTGTGAAAAACATGTGTACTTTTAGAGAATGAGATTTTCACTCTGCAGCGGAGGGTGCGCTGATATGAAACTTCCTGGCAGATTAAAACTGTGTGTCCGACCGAGACTCGAACTCGGGACCTTTGCCTTTCGCGGGCAAGTGCTCTACCAACTGAGTTACCGAAGCACGACTCACGTCCGGTACTCACAGCTTTACTTCTGCCAGTACCTCGTCTCCTACCTTCGAAACTTTACAGAAGCTCTCCTGCGAACCTTGCAGAACTAGCACTCCTGAAAGAAAGGATGTGCCAGGAAGTTTCATATCAGCGCACCCTCCGCTGCAGAGTGAAAATCTCATTCTGAAAACATCCCCCAGGCTGTGGCTAAGCCATGTCTCCGCAATATCCTTTCTTTCAGGAGTGCTAGTTCTGCAAGGTTCGCAGGAGAGCTTCTGTAAAGTTTGGAAGGTAGGAGACGAGGTACTGGCAGAAGTAAAGCTGTGAGTACCGGACGTGAGTCGTGCTTCGGTAGCTCAGTTGGTAGAGCACTTGCCCGCGAAAGGCAAAGGTCCCGAGTTCGAGTCTCGGTCGGGCACACAGTTTTAATCTGCCAGGAAGTTTCATGTGTACTTTTACTTCAGGTCGTATTCCCAAGCAGCCTTTGCGGTTCCTAAGTGAGAATGCATACACAGTTTAGTGCCGGAGAATGCGGCTTCTCTGACCGACTGTTTCCCAACAATTCGGGGGTCGTTTGTGCCCCGGCTCACGGCGCTAGATGCACTGAAACCTTTTACACATGCGCGGAACGCCTTTGTCGACCAATCACAGCGCTCGCTGGCACGTATGCGGCCCCAGGCATCGTTAAATGTTAAACTTGCTTTGTCAGTGCACTACCTATTTCATAAGTCTGTTTTTGACCAGTTTATTACTTCTGACATGGATCCGTGGCTGAAGTCAGGATCATTGAAGAAGGGTGCAGTTTCTCCATCGCCTTCACAGCAAGCGAAGTTTCCAGTTGAAGGAAGAGGGAGGACGACCAAAGGAAGAACAATCACAAGAAGCTCCAAAGACTATTGATACTTCGGGGAGGGGGGGGAGCTATGGGTTTCGCTCTGAAATTTAAAGTTACTGTGCTCTTGACTGACTAGGGGTCCGCCATGGATTTTCGTCTGTAGAAGGGGTCCGCCAGCTGAAAAGGTTGAGAAGCCCTGGTTTAGAGTATTCATCTCTTGGTCTCCCTCTATGATTTTTACGCTCTACGCTTCCCTCCAATACGGTACTAAATTGGTGATCCCTTGATGCCTTAGAACAAGTCCTACAAACCGATCCCTTCTCCTAGTCAAGTTGTGCCACAAACTTCTCTTCTCCTCAATCCTATTCAATACCTCCTCATTAGTTATATGATCTACCCATCTAATCTTCAGCATTCTTCTGTAGCACCACATTTCGAAAGCTTCTATTCTCTTCTTGTCCAAACTAGTTAACGTCCACGTTTCACTTCCATACATGGCTACGCTCCATACAAATACTTTCAGAAACGACTTTCTGACACTTAAATCTGTACTCGACGTTAACAAATTTCTCTTCTTCAGAAGCGCTTTCCTTGCCTTTGCCAGTCTACATTTTATATCCTCTCTACTTCGATCATTATCAGTTATTTTGCTCCCCAAATAGCAAAACTCCTTTACTACTTTGTCTCATTTCCTAATCTAATTCCCTCAGCATCACCCGACTTAATTCGACTACATTCCATTATCCTCGTTTTGCTTGTGTTGATGTTCATCTTATATCCTCCTTTCAAGACACTATCCATTCCGTTCAACTGCTCTTCCAAGTCCTTTGCTGTCTCTGACAGAATTACAATGTCATCGGCGAACCTCAAAGGTTTTATTTCTTCTCCATGGATTTTAATACCTACTCCGATTTTTTGTTTTGCTTTCTTCACTGCTTGCTCAATATACAGATTGAATAACATCGGGGATAGGCTACAACCCTGTCTCACTCCCTTCCCAACCACTGCTTCCCTTTCGTGCCCCTCGACTCTTATAACTGCCATCTGGTTTCTGTACAAATTGTAAATAGCCTTTTGATGCCTGTATAATAATTTGTACTTTATCAAAGTCGCTTTTCTCTATGTATTTCCCGATTTGCAGCCCATGCCTTCGCTAGAGTGATTCCCCGTCGGTGGCTGCTCCGCTGACATAGTTTTGCTACCGCGTCATATGCCCGCAATGCCACCAAGTAGTATCCAACGTCTTGGTGGGCAGTGGGCATGATCTTTTGGCTTATCAGTGTGTACTCATGTATGCAGGATGCTCTAAAATTCCCCTTACACACTTGTAGAACTTGTAGAGGGGACTGAATAGACAATACGAGGACTATTCGGAAAGTGACTAACTGGAAACCACAGTGACAATCAAAATGGTTTTATTTGCAACAGTTAACTACAACCTCCAGCTACTTATCTCCATAGTCGCCAATCCGACTTAGACGTTTGTCGTAGCGTTGTACCAACTTTCCAGTACCTTCGTTATACCGGGTGTTACAAAAAGGTACGGTCAAACTTTCAGGAAACATTCCTAACACACAAATAAAGAAAAGATGTTATGTGGACATGTGTTCGGAAACGCTTAATTTCCATGTTAGAGCTCATTTTAGTTTCGTCAGTATGTACTGTATTTCCTCGATTTAAGGAAGGTAATGTTGACTTCGGTGCTTGTGTTGACATGCGACTCATTGTTCTACAGTACTAGCATCAAGCACATCAGTACGGAGCATCAACAGGTTAGTGTTCATCACGAACGTGGTTTTGCAGTCAGTGCAATGTTTACAAATGCAGAGTTGGCAGACGCCCATTTGATGTATGGATTAGCACGGGGCAATAGCCGTGGCGCGGTACGTTTGTATCGAGACAGATTTCCAGAACGAAGGTGTCCCGACAGGAAGACGTTCGAAGCAATTGATCGGCGTCTTAGGGAGCACGGAACATTCCAGCCCATGACTCGCGACTGGGGAAGACCTAGAATGACGAGGACACCTGCAATGGGCGAGGCAATTCTTCGTGCAGTTGACGATAACCCTAATGTCAGCGTCAGAGAAGTTGCTGCTGCACAAGGTAACGTTGACCATGTCACTGTACGGAGAGTGCTCCGGGAGAACCAGTTGTTTCCGTACAATGTACAGCGTGTGCCGGCACTATCGGCTGCTGCTTGGCCTCCACGGGTACACTTCGGCGAATGGTTCATCCAACAATGTGTCAATCCTCATTTCAGTGCAAATGTTCTCTTTACGGATGAGGCTTCATTCCAACGTGATCAAATTGTAAATTTTCACAATCGACATGTGTGAAATGACGAGAATCCGCTCGCAATTGTGCAATCACGTCATCAACACAGATTTTCTGTGAACGTTTGGGCAGGCATTGTTGGTGATGTCTTGATTGGTCCCCATGCATTTCCACCTACGCTCAATGGAGCACGTTATCATGATTTCATACGGGATACTCTACCTGTGCTGTTAGAACATGTGCCTTTACAAGTACGACACAACATGTGGTTCATGCACGATGGAGCTCCTGCACATTTCAGTCGAAGTGTTCGTACGCTTCTCAACAACAGATTCTGTGACCAATGGATTGGTAGAGGCGGACCAATTCCATGGCCTCCACGCTCTCCTGACCTCAACCCTCTTGACTTCCATTTATGGGGGTATTTGAAAGCTCTTGTCTACGCAACTCTGGTACCAAATGTAGAGACTTTTCGTGCTCGTATTGTGGATGGCTGTGATACAATACGCCATTCTCCAGGGCTGCATCAGCGCATCCGGAATTCCATGCGACGAAGGGTGAATGCTTGTATCCTCGCTAACGGAGGACATTTTGAACATTTCCTGTAACAAAGTGTTTGAAGTCACGCTGGTACGTTCTTTTGCTGTGTGTTTCCATTCCATAATTAATGTGTTTTGAAGAAAAGTAATAAAATGAGCTCTAACGTGGAAAGTAAGCGTTTCCGGACACATGTCCACATAACATATTTTTTTTCTTTGTGTGCGAGGAATGTTTCCTTAAAGTTTGGCCGTACCTTTTTGTAACACCCTGTAGAATGCAGCCGCCAGAGCTTTCCGTCAATTCTGTACGCTGGCCTATAGTTCGATGTCTGTGCCAAAATATTGTCCTCACAGCCAGCGGTTCATGTGAACAGAGATGAAACTCAGAGGTAGACAATTACGGGCTGTATTGTGGGTAATCATACATTCCCAATTGAAAACGATGTAGGAGCATCTTTATTGCCCCTGCAGAATGTGACTGAGAATTATCTTGAAGAAAAAACCGAACGACAGTTATGTAATGTTGGCTGCATAGCTTCAGGCGAAATTTCTTACCGGGCCCTCGTACTTGGCGGGAGACACTATTGTTCTAGTAACGCGATCGACGGGCATACTGGAGAGACTGTCCAACACACCTGTGCAAAACTTCATCGGATTTTTCACTGTGGTTTCCATTTCGCGACCTATCGTTCTTTACTTTCCGAATAACCCTCGTATTTTGAACTGGAACCCATGTCCGGAAACGTACCATTTCCGTGCTACCACCATCTGAAAACACGTGCGTAACTCGACCACTTTGGCAAGTAATTTATTAGGCGTGATCCAGTAATCAGTTGATTCACAATTCCACTCATTAATAACCATAGAAATAAAAACGAAACTTGATTGGTTTTCCGAAAAACTGTGGTGCTCCAAGACGAGTGTGAACAACAGTCACACCAGCTGAAGGTGGAGGTACCCCTTTCTTGAAGCTATTGTGTAATTGTGGCGAAAACGATGTACGATGGAATTATACTTCGTGGATAACGATCTTGATAAAGGCAATGGATAACGATCTTGATAAAAGTCAACGAACACCTTTTGCATTACCTTGCGCTTCGATATTCAGAAGGATCATGTCGGCGTATTCTGGAAACGTGTACTGAACCATGTTGCTCTAACACTCACAGAGTCAGAGAGGTAGGAAAGGCGTCAAATCACATCAGCCTGTCCTAAGTAATCACCACCCAACATGACTACACTATCGCATGCCTACCTAGCAAACATGTTTTCAGAGGTTGTAGCACAGAAACGGTACGTTTCCGGACGTGCCTTCCATTTCAAAATATCGACTACTCAGTCCTTCTAGAAGTCCTAGAAGTTTATAAGGGGAGTTTCCTAACACCCTCTACATGTGGTGTCTGTTCTTTCGTACATGTCATAAAGAACCGACATCACGCATATACTCATATATGCTTATAGGAGCACTCTACTGTCCGTTTCTCCGCCTCTTTTTCTCAGGAAAAGGTAGAGTTAGAGGTTGTTGTTTTCGTCTTCTGTCCGAAGACTGGTGTCGTGGAGCTCACCATGCTTCTCTATTCTGTGCAAGCTTTTTTGTCTCCGAATAACTACTGTAACCTACATCCTTTTGAATATGCTCACTGTATTCCTCTCTTGGTCTCCCTTTACGATTTCTACCCCCTCCCCACTTCTCTCCAGTACTAAATTGGTGATCCCTTCATGTCTCAGAGTGAGTCCTGTCAACCGATCCCTTCTTTTGGTCAAGTTGTGACTCAATTTTTTTCTTCTCCCCAATTCTATTTAGTACCTTCTCATTAGTTAAGTGATCTACCCATCTAATCTTCGGCATTATTCTGTAGCTCCACATTTCAAAAGCTTCTATTCTCTTTTTCTCTAAAATGTTATCGTCCATGTTTCACTTCCATACTTGGCTACACTCCAGCAAAATGCTTTGAAAAGAGTTCCTAACACTTAAATCTATATTCGATGTTGATAAATTTCTCTTCCTCAGAAATGTTTTTCGTGCCATGCCGGTCTAAATTTTTATATCCTCTCTACTTCTGCCATCATCTGTTATTTAGCTGCCCAAATAGCAAAACACATCAACTACTTGAAGTGTCCCGTCTCCTAATGTAATTATCTTAGCAACATCTGCATTAATTCGATTACATTCCAATGTCCTTTTTTAGCTTTTGTTGATTTTCATCGTATATCCTCCATACACTGTCCATTTCGTTTAAGTGCTCTTCTAAGTCCTTTTACGTCCGTGGTAAATTACAGTGTGATAGCCAAACCCCAAAGTTTTTATTTCCTCTCCCTGAACTTCAATCCTACTCCAAATTTTTCTTTGGTTTCCTTCTCTGCTTGTTCAGTGTACAGATTGAGTAACATCGGGGACAGGCTAAATCCTGTCTCACTCCCATCTCAACGACTCGTCTCTTGCAACTGTCGTCTGATTTCTATGCAAGTTGTCAATAAACTTTCGCTCCCTGTATTCGACGTCTGCTACCTTCAGGGATTTCAAAGGCAGCATTCCAGTCAACATTGGCAAAAAGCTTTCTCTAAGTTACCATATCTTCTAAGATAAGTCGTAGGGTCAGTGTTGGCCAGGTAGAGGTATCAAGTTGAAATTTATAGAGGGTGGTCCATTGATAGTGACTGGGCCAAATATCTCACGAAATAAGGGTCAAACAAAAAAACTACAAAGAACGAAACTCGTCTAGCTTGAAGGGGGAAACCAGATGGCGCTATGGTTGGCCCGCTAGATGGCGCTGCCATAGGTAAAACGGATATGAATTGCGTTTTTTAAAATAGGAACCGCCATTTTTTATTACATATTCGTGTAGTAAGTAAAGAAATATGAATGTTTTAGTTGGACCACTTTTTTCGCTTTGTGATAGATGGCGCTGTAATAGTCACAAACGTGTAAGTACGTGGTATCACGTAACATTCCGCCAGTGCGGATGGTATTTGCTTCGTGACACATTACCCGTGTTAAAATGGACAGTTTACCAATTGCGGAGAAGGTCGATATCGTGTTGATGTGTGGCTATTGTGATCAAAATGCCCAACGGGCGTGTGCTATGTATGCTGCTCGGTGTACTGGACGACACCATCGTAGTGTCCGGACCGTTCGCCGGATAGTTACGTTATTTAAGGAAACAGGAAGTGTTCAGCTACATGTGAAACGTCAACCACGACTTGCAACAAATGACGATGCCCAAGTCGGTCTTTTAGCTGCTGTCGCGGCTAATCTGCACGTCAGTAGCAGACAAATTGCGCTTGAATCGGGAATCTCAAAAACGTCGGTGTTGAGAATGCTACATCAACATCGATTGCACCCGTACCATATTTCTATGCACCAGGAATTGCATGGCGACGACTTTGAACTTCGTGTACAGTTCTTCCACGTGTACAGTTCTTCCACTGGGCACAAAAGAAATTACGGGACGATGACAGATTTTTTTGCACGCGTTCTATTTAGCGACGAAACGTCATTCACCAACAGCGGTAACGTACACAGGCATAATATGCAGTACTGGGAAATGGAAATTCCACCGCGTGGCCCGCACGTTCACCGGATCTGACGTCCCCGGATTTCTTTCTGTGGGGAAAGTTGAAGGATATTTGCGATCGTGATCCACCGACAACGCCTGACAACATGCTTGTGCGTCGTTACACGTATTGCCAAATGCATTTCGGTTGACTGACATCATTTTGAGCATTTATTGCATTAATGTGGTATTTACAGGTAATCACGCTGTAACAGCATGAGTTCTCAGAAATGATAAGTTCACAAAGGTACATGTATCAGATTGGAACAATCGAAATAAAATGTTCAAACGTAGTTACGTTCTGTATTATAATTTAAAAAACCTACCTGTTACCAACTGTTCGTCTAAAATTGTGTGCCATATGTTTGTGACTATTACAGCGCCATCTATCACAAAGCGAAAAAAGTAGTCCAACTGTAACATTCATATTTCTTTACGTACTACACGAACATGTAATAAAAAATGGGGGTTACTATTTTAAAAAACGCAGTTGATACCCGTTTGACCTATGGCAGCGCGATCTAGAGGGCCAACCATAGCGCCATCTGGTTTCCCCCTTCAAGCTACACAAGTTTTGTGCTTTGTAGTTTATTCATTTGACGCTTATTTCGTGAGATATTTGGCCCGGTCACGATAAATGGAACACCCTGTATATTAAGGTCTGCGATCCCTTGGCGGTGTGAAAAATTTAAGCTTTTAGATCAGTGCAATCAACATACGCTATTTGTGGCACACATTTTGACACGCCCAAATTCACTTGTCAAAACGTATGGATGAATTATCTGTAAACGTGATTAAGTTACTACGGAACCCTCAGAGGGCGACTCCTACACGCACTTTTCCTGATTTTTCTTTTTGTGACGCTCAAAATTTCACATGTATGTACATTTAAAGTAAGTTGGCAATCTTTGCGCCACTTTGTAATCTTATCAAGATACTGCAGTATACTTGCGCAGCGTTTTTTTTTCCGAAAAATGAGGGATAGGAGAATTCATGCACATTTTCAGGTTAATTCCTTAATACGCGTTTCCTTCTAGTTGTTTTTTGGTCATTATTGCGCCTCTCCCCTTTTGTTGTCGCTGTTGATGTTGAGCCGCTACTGCTACAGCTCGATCGGTAGAATGGAGACGCGACGCGCAGTGATGGTTGTCCCCGTCGGATAACCTGGAACAGCGCCTGAAAACCTCTAAAGAAAATTGTTTCTCGCGTAATGTATGAAAGTCCGTTTCCGAGTCCGCCCAGTCTTCTCAGCGATGCGTACTGCTGATTTTAATTGTCTGTTATGATTTCCTAAGCCCGGTTAGTTAGTTATTGCAGTATTGAGTGAATCATTCATCGCCGGCGTCATTTCACACCACTGAGGCGAGGAAAAAATCATTTGCGGTTCAGTATCAGTAGTGGTTGTTACGTTGCTAGGCCGAATTGTTCACTACGGCACGACGCAAATCCAGAGATAATCTGTAATGCCATCTTGCTTTCGTGCGTCGTAATATTATTTCGGCGAAACACTCCTTTCAATGCTCAGCGTTCATCAAGTCACTCTTTCAGTTTAAATGTCCACAGTCAATTAATTTTGATCATCAACTATCACACAGTTCAATTAATGATGGAGCCAACACGTGACATTTCCATTACTAACGAACAATTTTTATTGTTCCTTCTTAGTAGGCCGGCCGAAGTGGCCGTGCGGTTAAAGGCGCTGCAGTCTGGAACCGCAAGACCGCTACGGTCGCAGGTTCGAATCCTGCCTCGGGCATGGATGTTTGTGATGTCCTTAGGTTAGTTAGGTTTAACTAGTTCTAAGTTCTAGGGGACTAATGACCTCAGCAGTTGAGTCCCATAGTGCTCAGAGCCATTTAAACCATTTAAACCTTCTTAGTAGCTAGTTTATAATCATCATACCACACGCACACCGATGGATCAGATCAATTTCGATTCTTTTCAGTTCGGTGATCGTGACAATTACGACAACTTTTACAATCGGCGTATTTGTATTATCTTCGTGTGGTCGTATTAATGTTTCCTGCTTAAGGCTAATCAGATATTGCAGTCTTCGATACTATGTCCATTCTTCGTTGTAACTGTTCACTTTGATGAAGGTTGAGTCCAACAACAATATCTCCAACAATTAAAGTTCATTAACTCGTCGTACACTATCAGAATATCACTTCAGTTCAAGTTCTCAAGTCAGAATAACTGAGAACAGAGTCCGCGCATCTCTGTCACGCAATAGTACTTTTTTTTAATAGGAACAATCTCGTAGCGTTCGGTTTGTAGTACTATAACTCACGACTTGATAGCAAGCAAGCTAGCAAGCGACTAACTTTTCCATGATCGAGCATTGTAGACGCATTGAATTTCCTTTTCGCCGCGTATGCAACTCTCTTTCACAATAAATGTTATCTCTGACCGACATATTTCTTTGGACTTAACTTTCGTCGAACTGATTTGCAGTTATTACGGAGACGTTTGATAGCTAATTAAAAATAACATTTTTACTACCTTTATAGCCGGCCGGTGTGGCCGAGCTGTTCTAGGCACTTCAGTCTGGAACCGCGCGACCGCTACGGTCGCTGGTTCGAATCCTGCCTCGGGCATGGATGTGTGTGATGTTCTTGGGTTAGTTAGATTTAAGTAGTTCTAAGTTCTAGGGGACTTATGACTTCAGATGTTAAGTCCGATAGTACTCAGAGCCATTTTTCTACCTTTATATCATGACATACTCACAAGGGAACCTCGCCATCGTACCCTCCTCAGATTTAGTTATAAGTTGGCACAGTGGATAGGCCTTGAAAAACTGAACACAGATCAATCGAGGAAACAGGAATAAGTTGTATGGAACTATGAAAAAGTAAGCAAAATATACAAACTGAGTAGTCCATGCGCAAGATAGGCAACATCAAGGATAATTTGAACTCAGGAGCGCCGTGGTCCCGTGGTTAGCGTGAGCAGCTGCGGAACGAAAGGTCCCTGTTTCAAGTCTTCCCTCGAGTGAGAATTTTACTTTTTTTTATTTTCGCAAAGTTATGATCTGTCCGTTCGTTCATTGACGTCTCTGTTCACTGTAATAAGTTTAGTGTCTGTGTTTTGCGACCGCACCGTAAAACCGTGCGATTAGTAGACGAAAGGACATGCCTCTCCAATGGGAGCCGAAAACATTTGGTCGCAAGGTCATGGGTCAACCGATTCCTGCTCAGGTAAACACGTCTGATATATTCTATACGACACTGGTGACGGCAAGAGCGTCAAATGTCAGGAATATGTTGTCGACCCACCTAACTTGTACACTTGGCGAATGGGTAAAAAGATTCTTCTACCTTGCCCGATTTAGGTTTTCTTGTGGATGTGATAATCACTCCCAAAAAAGTAATGAAAACGTAACAGTTTGTCAGATAATAATTGTCTGACTATAAAAAATTAAACTTTTCACTCAAGGGAAGGCTTGAACCAAGGACCTCTCGTTCCGCAGCTGCTCACGCTAACCACGTGACCACGGCGCTCCTTAACTCATATGATCGTTGATGTTGCATATCTTGCCATGGACTACTCAGTTTGTACATTTTGCTTATTTTTTTCATAGTTCCACACAACTTCTTCCTGTTTTCTCGATTGATCTGTGTTCAGTTTTTCAAGGCCTATCCACCGTGCCAACTTATAACTAATTCTGAGGGGGGTGTGATGGGGAGGTTCCCTTGTCAGTAATTATTGCAATTGATGTTCATCAAAACTTTAAGGTGTTATATTATTGTCAAAGTTGTCGTACCTGTCAGGATAACACTGTTCCCTACTTTAAATCATCATGACATTCTTATTTGGGTTTTCGGGTTTCTTGGCGTGTTACAGTGGGTACACCCTTGTCGGGAGCGAATCTGGCCAAGTACGTCGAGCATGTGTTGTGTATACCGTTATTAAACGCAGTCGACGGTGTATTTTGTGGGCACATTCATTTGTGTTAGTGTGTGTGTGTGTGTGTGTGTGTGTGTGTGTGTGTGTGTGTCAGAGAGAGCGCGGCGTAGCGTGTAGTAATGCAAGTGCTGCGAGGCGGTGCCACGACCCGGATGGCGCGAGGCAGCCGTTAAGATGGCCGCCGCCGGCCACAGGGGAGTGTGGGAGGGGGGCAGCAGGCGTCTTTAATGGCGGCGGTCGCTGGCCTGGCGGTGTGTAATTAAAACGGCGCGGTTTCAGGGCCCGCGGTAACGGCGGCACATCACAGCCGACTCCCGCCTCCATCACGCTGCATGCACGCCTCTTCATTCCGCTCCACCTCCACCGCCATACCGCGCCATATTTCACACTGCCTGCACTCTCGGGTAGCTCCAATGTCAGACGATAAATTTTGTTTTATTAACAGCTGAAACGCTAGCGGGCGTTTTCTCTGCGTCTTGTGGCATTGCGCTGAATAATTACGAAAGTGGCTGTGGTACCTAACAACGGCGCAAGGTTTTTTCCCTGCACTAACTCTGGGATATTTTTTACTTTTTCCGAGGCAGACATCTCTAAAGCTAGAATTAACTCATTTGGTTCGAAAATTCAAGTACACCGGATGGGTTCCTCAACCCCTTCATTACTAATTTTTTTCCATGACGAAGCACATCATTGTATGGTCATTAGAATTAAAATGTCAAAAATTACTACCCACAGTTTCATTTTCCAATGTGGAAAGAGTTTGGACATTTGGGGTTATTTCCCCTTCCACTGTCCTCTTCCATGTGCCCCTAGGTCTTCCTTTCTTCCATGTTCCATGGGGATTCCATTCCAGTGCTTTTTTTGTCGATGGCTCCATCTGGTTTTCTCAAGGTGTGCCCCAACCAACCCCACTTTCTCTCTCGTATCTGGTGTTCTATAGGTATCTGGTTTGTTATTCGCCAAAGCTTCTCATTATATATTTTTTCTGGCCACCAGATATTCATGATGCGTCGAAGACATCTATTCATGAAGCTTTGTAACTGGGATGTTCTCTTTTTATCCATTTTCCAGCTTTCACTGGCGTACAGAAGGACAGCCTTCACATTTGTATTAAAAATACGGATTTTTGTTTCGTACGTGATATTTCTATTTTTCCATATTGGATACAATTGTATGAAGGCGGTTTTTCTCGCCATCTCCAGCTCCACCATCTTCCTTCACTATACTACCCAGATACAAGAATGAGTTGACAGTCTCCACCCGCTGCTCCCCTGCTCCTGAATTTACTCTCATTTCCTTGGTTTTGCCTGTTTTTATCTTGAGGCCAGCAGTCTCTGCTTCTTCTTTCAGCAAGTTTAATTTGGCTTGCATATCAGTCAGCCTTCGAGCTCATAAAGCTATGTCGTCTGCAAAATCCAAATCCTGCAGACGTTCGTGGATCCCCCACTGGATTCCTCGTCTCCTGCCTGTGTTATAAGAGTCTAGAATGAGTAGAAAAAGTGTTGGTGACAAAATGCAACCTTGCCGGACTCCAGTTGTTACTTTTATGGGCTCTGTCATATTTCCCTTGTGGAGTACGTAACATTTGTAGCCTTCATATAGATCTTTTATGACGTTTAAGATCTTCTGTGGTACGTCATACTTCCGCAACACCTGCCAGAGCACTTTATGTTTCACGGAATCGAAGGCCTTTTGAAAATCAATGAATGCCAGGTACATGGTTGCTTGGAATTCTTTGCTTTGCTCTAAAATGATCCTAAGAGTGTTAATAAATAAGATCAACACAACTGCGTTTGTGCCCTACAACGGGCATGTTCTTTACGCAGTCACTTTTCAAGAGACTCTTTAATTCTGTTCAAAATAATTCTGGTGAGGACCTTACTGGGCACTGACAACAATGTAATACCACTCCAGTTGTTACAGTCTGACAATTTTCCCATTTTTGGGAGAAGTGAAAATAAGATGGATGGAAAAAAAGTAAGTAAACTGTTTATTATTCGCATGTTGACTAAACCGCTGCGGCTGTTGTAAATGCTTTATTAAAAGCAGAACTGGTTTCGTAATTTTAAATTACACCATCAGGTGCAAATTTGAATAAAAAGAAGAAAGAGATCGTATACAATTTTACTCGAAGACAGTGACAAAAAGTGTCAGAGAGACCAAATACTTAACATTAAGTGGTCAGGCCACTTTTGCAGTCGGATCCCAACCCTTTACGTAAAATTTAGGAAATTTCGGAAAAAGCAATAGTCATGGATTAAAAAACCAGGGATGAAATTGGAACCCATGAACAAATAGGACTAGAGAAAAGTTTATAAAACGCACCGGAAACAGGCGGGGAAATAAAGAGTAAACTACTTCTGTTTCTGCCGCGCCGGGACAGAACGCTGTGACTGCCGTACACACACTGACTGGATATCAAAACATTGGCCTCCAAGGAACGGGGAGAAACATGAATAAACTTTAAAGAAATGGTTGGGAACTGGGAATACAAAAATAAATATACTAATTAAAATAGCACCCTGTTGTGAGCCTTTTATAAGCATAACACTTGGAATTGAAAAACCATAAAAACTGTTACAATTTCTTTGAATTTTTTCTAAAAGATTAAGAAAATTAAGAAAAGCTGGAAGGGGAATAGCACTAGTAAAAAGGCACCAAAGTCGAGGTGCTAAGTGGGAGAGGGCGGATGAACCAGGCTATTCATTTAAGTAATCAAAGTTAGCCAAAGTGGCTCTATGCCGTAACTTAGTTTGAGAGTTTAGTATTTGGTTTGGAGATTTCCTTAACGCACGAAAGATCTCCAGCTGTTCCAAGATACTAAGAAATTTACACTTCCGTTTGTTTATTAGTTCAAAAGTAATCGCCATTACTGTTAACACATTTATCCCACTGAGAGACAAGACGGTCTGTACCTCCTTGGGAAAATGTTTGCAATTGCCCACGGAACCACGACAGGCGTGTTCCATAAAGTCAATGAGCAGCGGGCCCTTGCAGTCGGAGAAAAAGGTCATCACTTTTCCGCAACTGGCTTGCTCAAAAAATGGTTCAAATGGCTCTGAGCACTATGGGACTTAACTACTGAGGTCATCAGTCCCCTAGAACTTAGAACTACTTAAACCTAACTAACCTAAGGACGTCACACACATCCATGTCCGAGGCAGGATTCGAACCTGCGACCGTAGCGGTCACGCGGTTCCAAACTGACGCGCTTAGAACCGCACGGCCACACCGGCCGGCAGCTGGCTTGCCAGTTGTTTTGAGTACACCGCACAAGTTTCGCTGGGAAGCCCTTACGCATCCTCCAGGTCTCTCCCATTGCGGACTCCACATTTTTGGTGCCCTGAAAAAAGACATTCGTGCACGTCGATTTGCTTCAGAAGAAGAGGCGCGCGCACTGATACAATCATGGTTCCGTAGGCAACCGCAAACATTTTTCCATGAAGGCATGCACCGTCTTGTCTCACAGTGGAATAAATCTATTAACAATTACATACTTGTTTGCCATTAGTCTCTTTTTGATTTGATTGCCCATATATACCTCCAGGGTTTGAGAAGACGACAGCGCGAAATCTAACACACACACACACACACGCACGCACGCACGCACGCACGCACGCACACACACACACACACACACACACACACACACACACACACACACACACACGTCAGTGGATAGAGCACTTCTCCAAGTTAGTAACTTAACTCGTATTACATTTACTCAATATGGGCACCGTTTGTGACGAGGAAATAGTGCGTTCAGTGTGTAAGCTGATTTGTCCGTCGCTGACATAGAAGACCACAAACCTTCTTTCCTTCCCGTCTGGGCAAGGTGCGCAGTGACTAGAGTACATGTAATGCTTACTGGGATAGGGTAAATGCTAGCTACAATGAAGTCGATAATTCGATTGTAATAGTGGCATTTTAATTTGATATCCCCCACAACTGACAAAATTTACAAAAAAAAATTTGAATTTCTTTGTCCACCCACACACTCCTGAGAATGACACATTAACAATTTGCAATTACGTGCCCCTATTACCGGCAGCTACGTTATTAATAGTCGGCACCTCGCAAGGATAACTACCTCGTCAAGAATATTAGGCAAGTTGTTGGAAGTGGTTAAGCGATGGTGAAAATCTCGCTTCTGAGCACGCAAATACCTCTAACCGCAGAACTCTGCTCGGAACACGCGTTGGTGCAGTGCTGCGATACAGACCGTATATCTCGCTTGGAAGGCGGTGGCCAAGGCGCCGCCTCGAAGTCAGCAGCGCGCGATGGCTGAAGGCGAAGTCCATACTCACCATAATTCCCCCGTCTCCCACGCATACGAAAACGCGGCGGAAGAATACTCAGTTTGGGCCAATGTCGAACGCTCTCTCATCGCCGAAATCCCTCCAACGGCATTTCTGACATATACGCAATGATCGAGTAGGTCATAACGCCCCTTGGCAAACGAAATTCCCGTCTTCGCCACATGTGGCCCAGGACAGGTGGCTCCGGATGCCGGGCTGTCCCCAAAAGCGCCGTATTGTCCCGCGTTTCCGGTGACCGCTACCTGCCGCCCACGGCGGCCCGGCGAGCTACGGCCATCTGCAGACCTTACATTGCACAATTCTCAACTTCCGACACTTTCCACCAACGCTTTAAGTTAGTGACTTAATCATGCAGACATGCATGGAATACTGCTCGAGAGTGCCTCATATTTGTCATAACTCAATAGAGTCATGATTTGATGTCCTTGCCAGTCCCTTTTTTATTACTACTGATGTTGGTAAGCTAACGTGTAAGTGCCCATGCCCTGGCACCTTACAAGTACACTAACACGAATTATCCGGGAAGGCAGGACAGCAGCACGCTTCGTATTTGTGTCCATTGGGTCGCCTGTCTGCAGGCGCGAATTAATTCGATGTGGCAGTACGGGCCAGACGTTTAACAATAAACCTTCGAGACAGCACGATCGATAGTGGCAAACTGTATTTATAAGAATTCTACAAACCATTAGCAAGCTTCCCTGTCCGCAGCACGTGATTTTGCGGTAGCGTTCTCGCTTCCCGCGCCCGGGTTCCCGGGTTCGATTCCCGGCGGGGTCAGGGATTTTCTCTGCCTCGTGATGACTGGGTGTTGTGTGCTGTCCTTAGGTTAGTTAGGTTTAAGTAGTTCTAAGTTCTAGGAGACTGATGACCATAGATGTTAAGTCCCATAGTGCTCAGAGCCAAGCTTCCCTCTATCAGTGGAACACAGATACATAGCAGTAATGTACAGAAAATTCCCAATACTTCTCTGATAACCTGCCATGAGACACATACGTCCCAATGGTAGTGAAAAGTTAGGATGAAACATCCCTTTTACATCGTAAACAACACAAGATATAGACACGAAATTTTTGGCAAATGATACACGGCCGAGTAGTTTTACAGTATAGTTAATTCTTTTACAGTTGGTTTCTTTTCTGATCTCTACATATAAACGGCAACGTCTGACTGACTGACTTACTGACCCACTTATCACCGAGCGGGGTGGCGCAGTGGTTAGACACTGGACTCGCATTCGGGAGGACGACGGTTCAATCCCGCGTCCGGCCATCCTGATTTAGGTTTTCCGTGATTTCCCTAAATCACTCCAGGCAAATGCCGGGATGGTTCCTCTGAAAGGGCACGGCCGACTTCCTTCCCAATCCTTCCCTAATCTGATGAGACCGATGACCACGCTGTCTGGTCTCCTTCCCCAAACCAGCCAACCAACCAACCACTCACTTATCATCGCCCAGCCCAAACCACTAAGGATAGAGCCAGCCGGTGTGGCCGAGTGGTTCTAGGCGTTTCAGTTTGGAACCACGCGAGCGCTACGGTCGCAGGTTCGAATCCTGCCTCGGGCATGGGTGTGTGTGATATCCTTAAGTTGGTTAGGTTTAAGTAGTTCTAAGGCTAGGGGACTGATGACATCACATGTTAAGTCCCATAGTGAACTAAGGATAGAAACCAGAAATTGGAGAGGTTGTTGCTCTTATACTGTAGGCGTCGTTCAAGAAGGGATTTTTCGATTTTCCATCCCTAGGGCGTGAGATAGGGAAAGAAACCAGAAATTGGAGAGGTTGTTGCTCTTATACTGTAGGCGTCGTTCAAGAAGGGATTTTTCGATTTTCCATCCCTAGGGCGTGAGATAGGGAAAGAAAAATTTTTGAACATTATGATGTTATTAAGGCAGTTTTGTAGCTAGAACTACGAAAATTGGCATTTGGCTTCTCACCGAGGAATTAAAAAGACTTGTTTCGTAATTTTCGGGAAATCAGTACAAATGGGGTAAAATAATTGATGATTTTTTTAAAAATAAATCATTATTAAAGGACTACCAAAGGAATTTCAAAGCTACATCTATGAAAATTGGTATTTGACTTCTCGGTTGCAAATAAAAATTTGTGTACCCTGTTTTTCGAAATTCAACCCCGTAAGGGAGTCAAATGGGGAACGAAAAGAACTATGAAATTATTTCATTATGAAATCATTTTCGAAGCCAAATCTATAAAAAATCGTATTTGGCTTCTCGGTTAGAAATAAAAAGATATGTGTTTCACTGGTTTTGGAAATTCGTATCGTATGGGGATGAAATGGGAGATGAAAATTTTTAAAATACTTCGTTACATTAAAAAAATATTAAAAGCCAAATATATGAAAATTGCTTCTCGGTTAGAAATAAAGAAACATGTGTTAGGTGATGGAATTATCACAAGAACGCAAAAGCAATGATTAACAAAAACGTTGGACTCCATCTGCTACAAGTACATTTGGAAAGGAGCATGCTTTTTCCGTCTTAATTAACGTGAAAGTTATAGCATAACAATTTGATTAAAGGGAAACAGAAAATCTGTGGAGACCATACAGACTAGGTGAGCGAGGAGCAAGCGCCTAAGCTACTTGAATTAAAAAGAGCTTTCCGTCTGAGGGCGTTGTTGCAGCGTGCATACAACGTAGCACGACTCCGATGGGGTAATATAAAAGCTCTGACATCTAGGCGGGGGATTACTGTGGCATTCGTGTCTTCCCGAGGTGCGGCCGCTAAATGCGGAAACGTCAACTATGGCTATATTATTTCCAAATGCGACCAAACAAGACCAACTGCTATTATTCTTTTCTTCGCTGCCGAAGGACAAACACCGGTGGACATCCATCGGAGAATGAACAATGTGTATGGTGCAAAAAAATTTGTGGTAAGTTCCTGTGGGACCAAACTGCTAAGTCACCGGTCCCTAGGCTTACACACTACCTAATCTAACTTAGACGAACTTAGGCTAACGACACCACACACATCCATGCCCGAGAGAGGACTTGAACCTCTGACGGGGGTAGCCGTGTACGTTGCAATATGTCCGCCTAAAACCACCTTTGTGGAACGATGTGCCCAGTTCCATGCTGATCCAACTCGTTCTACACTACTGGCCATTAAAATTCCTACACAAGAAGAAATGCAGATGATAAACGGATATTCATTGGACAAATATATTATACTAGAACTGACATGGGATTACATTTTCACGCAATTTAAGTGCATAGATCTCGAGAAATCAGTACCCAGAACAACCACCCCTAGCCGTAATAACGGCCTCGATGCGCCTGGGCATTGAGTCAAACAGAGCTTGGATGGCATGTAC
The DNA here is from genome assembly GCF_021461385.2 of Schistocerca piceifrons. Classification (NCBI taxonomy): domain Eukaryota; kingdom Metazoa; phylum Arthropoda; class Insecta; order Orthoptera; family Acrididae; genus Schistocerca; species Schistocerca piceifrons. Next base: position 197,703,622 of record NC_060144.1, read on the forward strand.
AGGTACTGCTGACCATGCAACTTCAACACGATACCACAGATCATCAAGAGTAGTGACTGGTGTATTGTGACGAGCCAGTTGCTCGGCCACCATTGACCAGACGTTTTCAGTTGGTGAGAGATTTGGAGAATATGCTGGCCAGCAGTCGAACATTTTCTGTATCCAGGAAGGCCCCTACATGACCTGCAACATGCGGTCGTGCATTATCCTGCTGAAATGTAGGGTTTCGCAGGGATAGAATAACGGGTAGAGCCACGGGTCGTAACACATCTGAAATGTAACGTTCACTGTTCAAAGTGCTGTCAATGCGAACAAGAGGTGACCGAGACGTGTAACCAATGGCACCCCATACCATCACGCCGGGTTATACGCCGGTATGGCGATGACGAATACACGCTTCGAATGTGCGTACACCGCGATGTCGCCAAACACGGATGCGACCATCGTGATGCTGGATTCATCCGAAAAAATGACGTTTTGCCATTCGTGCACGTATCTTCGTCGTTGAGTACACCATGGCAGGCGCTCCTGTGATGCAGTTCAAGGGTAACCGCAGCCACGGTCTTCGAGCTGATAGTCCATGCTGCTGCAAACGTCGTCGAACTGTTCGTGCAGATGGTTGTTGTCTTGAAAACGTCCCCATCTGTCGGCTCAGGGATCGAGACGTGGCTGCACGATCCGTTACAGCCATGTGGATAAGATGCCTGTCATCTCGACTGCTAGTGATACGACGCCGTTTGGATCCATCACGGCGTTCCGTATTACCCTCCTGAACCCACCGATTCCATATTCTGCTAACAGTCATTGGATCTCGACCAACGCGAGCAGCAATGTCGCGATACGATAAACCACAATCGCGATAGGCTACAATCCGACCTTTATCAAAGTCGGAAACGTGATGGTACGCATTTCTCCTCCATACACGAGGCATCACAATAACGTTTCATCAGGCAACGCCGGTCAACTGCTGTTTGTGTATGAGATATCGGTTGGAAACTTCAAATGGTTCAAATGGCTCTGAGCACTATGGGACTTAACATCGGAGGTCATCAGCCCCTAGAACTTAGAACTACTTAAACCTAACTAACCTAAGGACATCACACACATCCATGCCCGAGGCAGGATTCGAACCTGCGACCGTAGCAGTCTCGCGGATCCGGACTGAACCGCCTAGAACCGCTCGGCCACCACGGCCGTTGGAAACTTCCCTTATGTCAGCACGGTGTAGGTGTCGCCACCGGCGCCAACCTTGTATGAATGCTCTGAAAAGCTAATCATTTGCATATCACTGCATCTTCTTCCTTTCGGTTAAATTTCGCGTCTGTAGCATGTCATCTTCGTGGTATAGCAATTGTAATGACCAGTGGTGTAGACACGGGAGGTGTTGGCTGGTCGCCATTCGACACAAGACGCCGGTCGATGTGGGAGGCCATCCTCAAGTTACGCCAGATCAAGTAAGAGACATTCGAGCACCTGTCCTATACGATGTGCGACAATAAAGTAATGAGACTGATGTAAAAAAAGGAAGTCTCTTACCGTTTTAGTCAAGTTTAGTGTTGTCTCCTTCAAAGTAGTTCCCTTCTGATTGCAGACAATTTTTCCAGCGCTTGTGCCACTGAAGGTAACGCTTCTGGAACTCATCTTCTGTAATATCCTCCAATACCCTCGTCACAGCGTTTTGGACATTTTGTGTTGTTTCAAAATGGTGCCCTTTGACCGCCATTTTGACTCTTGGAAACAGAAAAATTTGCATGGAGCGATATCTGGTGAATAAGCTGGCTGTGGTAGTACTGAAATTTGTTTTTAGGTTAAAAATTGCTGTACTGGTAGAGCAGTATGGGATGGCGCATTATCGTGATGCAGATCTTCAGTTATTATTAGACAAACTATTTCTCGATTGATGTTCAGTTCTTCTGCAATCATTTTCACGGATAATCTTCGATCAGATCCTACGAGTTCACGCGCCCTGGCCAAGTTGAAATCCTTCTGTGAGGTTGATGGTCGTCCACTGTGGTCTTCATCTTCAACATTCGTTCTACCTTCATTAAACATTTTATGCCAACGAAAAACTTCAGCTCTTGACATAACCTCCTCTCCAAAAGCCTTCTGAAGCTTACCAAAGTTGTCGCGTTTTCACCCAATTTAATGCAAAAAGAAATGGCATACTGTTGCGCAATATTGAGTGGTTCCATTTCCGTGACGAGAGACACAAACACATGTTAACGTATTACAGCACAACACATGACTGAGCAGTTGCATCGATGTGCCGCTTGGACTAGAAGCAGCTTAAAGACCAAGGTCAAAGACATTGTGCCTACGCAGGCCTGCAGGGTTGCCACATCTTGCGAAGAAAATAAGTCTGCTTACTTCATCGTCGCACAGCTTAGTCCTCTCCCCATGCGATTATCACGCCTTCGTTTCTATAGAAAAGGCCTTAAAGGGTCGACGACTTCTGTTGGACAAGAATGTGCAGTAGGCAGTTATGGACTTCTTAACGCAGCTGGACACGGTGTTTTATCAAATGAGTATCTTCAGTCAGATGCGTCTAAGAGATGAAATCTTCAATGCTCACGGCGATTTCGCCTGATTGCCATAATGAGTCATGACTGCACTGACTTCGAATGAAAACTTATTGATCATCCCTTATAGATACCTGTTTTGACAGCTTGAAGTAAAGTAGTGAAATAATACTTGTAAATGTTCGCATTGAGGCACACTGCAAAAGTATCAACATTTGCATCTGTCTTTGCAAGCCACCTGGGGCGCAGGGTATTTCTGGTACCACTAACTGATCCTCCTTTCCCCGTTCCATTCGCGAATGCTGCGTGGAAAGCATGAATGTCAGTAAAGTTCTGCTCTTGTGAGGTCAGTTGAGGAGTTACTTGATTGAAGAGTAGCGGCACCGGTCACGAAATATGACAACGATCTGGAGAGCGGTGTGCTGAACGCATGCCCATCCATACACGCTTCGGTGACGCCTAAGGGCTGAGGATGACACGGCAGCCGGTCGGTGCCGTTGGACGTTGGTTCCTTTTTTTTCTCTCTCTCTTGAAACGTACGCTTTCTAAATGTTTACGGTAAACCTCTCAGTGATGCACAACTCCTTTCTTCTAGCATCCGCCACTGGACTTCATTGAACACTTCCTCACCGCTCCCTCACCGACTACACGATTTCGTGACGAAGCCTTCCATTCTCCGTTGGATCATATTTATCTCTATTCTGTTGGCCAGACTTGGTAGTGATCACTCACTGTTGAATAATACACAAGAATCATTCGAACAAGTGTTTTATTAGCCTTTTCTTTCGTGGGTAACTAACATTTCCTTAAGATTCTTCCAATGAATCTCAGTTCAGCATCTGTAAGTGGCAGTCAGATGAAAACGATAAAGATGGAAAAAAGTAAGTAAACTGTGCTTCGTGGAAAAATATTTTCGTTTGCCCACGGCTATATCCAGGCGCGCACCTCTTCGCCCGAAGCAAATCGTCGGCCAAGAAGGTCTTCCTTCAGGGATCAAAAATTGAGGAAATAGCGTGGGGAGATATCGAAAGAGTATGGAAGATATGTAAGGCCTTGTTAGCGAAGTTTCTGCAACGTAATTTAAACAACCTTCTCCACATGTGGATGGGTCCATACAGTCCTATCCCTCTCCATGCCATTTCCACTTTCGGAGCCCAGAAGAAAGACATCCGTGGCTGTGGAATTGCTTCGAATGAAGACACGCACGCCTACGAACAATCGTGGTTCCGTAGGCAACTGTTGTCAAGTGGGATAGAGGTTCAAATGGCTCTGAGCACTATGGAACTTAATTTCTGAGGTCATCAGTCCCCTAGAACTTAGAACTATTTAAACTTAACTAACCTAAGGACATCACATACATCCATGCCCGAGGCAGGATTCGAACCTGCGACCGTAGCGGTCGCGCGGTTCCAGACTGTAGCGCCTAGAACCACTCGGCCACCCGGCCGGCCCAAGCGGGATAAATGTATTAACTGTTATGGCAATTGATTTTTAAATAATAAACACTTTATTTTATTTTTATTGTTCCGCACCTGAATGTCTAAAAACGAAAGACTTATGGAATGACTTCCTTGTGTGTCTCTCTGTCAGTCTCTTAAGACACCTTTTTCTCAGGAATGGGTAAAGGTATCAAATTGAAATTTGTGTAAAATACTAAGGCCTATGGTCCCTTGGCGATGTAAATAATGTAAGCTTCTAAGTGAATGCAGTCAAAAGGTACCGGCCGTATATGTCATATTTTCAGATACATGGAAACTCACTCATCGAAATCTATAGATTAAATATCCACTTACATGGAGGGCTCGTAGGGGTCTAACGTTGAGGTGCATTTCTGGAAACTGGGAGATGTTGGAATTTAATACCGGTCGTGCCACGGATTTTTCAGTCTCCGTTTTAACGTAGCCTCCACCTCTGAACGGTGTGAGGAGTCACTACAAACAACGCGTGGTTCGAATTCTTCGTTAAATTGTAGGTCTCCTTTTCCGAGCTGAATAATTAGGAAGGACCAGGGACACGCAAGTCGCGGAGGTTTTCTCCAATGAAAGACTTGCACCAGGCCACAGAATCACACGAAATTATTTCTATTTCTGTATGCATAATAAGGTTTGTACGGATCCCTCAGAGCGCGAATCCTACTAGGATTTTGTGTGTGGTGATGGTTCTCCCTCCTGGTCTCTCTCCTCTCTGTAGACACACGTCTCATTTTCATTTGACTGCCCCTTTTATTTTTGTTACAATTAATTTATGTGGTCGTTTCCCTTCAGGGTGCTTCTGATGGTTCCAGCTGTGTATTTTACTGCACTTACCGTTTCCAGTGTTTTGTCACCAACCGAGTAAACGTACAGTATACCAGGCAGTGCCCTGGAACTGAAGGGCAAAGTTATCGGAGTTGGCTACTGCAGTGTGAACACCGCCAAGCAGGGTTGTCACGGTAGGGGTTGGATCAGGCCTTTTGACTTTTCACTTGTTCAGCAAAAGCTGCTCGCATAAGATTCCAGAATGTACACACATATGAAGCAGGTTTCCTACATCTGTTCTGATACACTGCAAGTTCGTGTATCTATTGTCATTTCAGTCGTTACTCTCTGTATCCACGCTGTATAAAGAGGACATACCTGGTCCCATGAAGAACGTCGTAAACAAAATAACTAATGAGAGAATCAATAATACAAAGAGTTGTTCAGAACAAGAAAGTTGTACCAGCTGTTGTTGTTGTTGTTGTCTTCACTCCGGAGACTGGTTTGATGCAGCTCTCCATGCTACTCTATCCTGTGCAAGCTTCTTCATCTCCCAGTACCTACTGCGACGTATATCCTTCTGAATCTGCTTAGTGTATTCATCTCTTGGTCTCCCTCTACGATTTTTACCCTCCACGCTGCCCTTCAGTACTAAATTGGTGATCCCTGGACGCCTCAGAAGATGTCCTACCAGGCGATCCCTTCTTCTAGTCAAGTTGTGCCACAAACCCTTCTTCTCCCCAATTCTATTCAATACCTCCTCATTAGTTATGTGATCTACCCATCTAATCTTCAGCATTCTTCTGTAGCACCACATTTCGAAAGCTTCTATTCTCTTCTCGTCCAAACTATTTATCGTCCATGTTTCACCTCTATACATGGCTACACTCCATACAAATACTTTCAGAAACGACTTCCTGACACTTAAATCTATAATCGATGTTAACAAATTTCTCTTTTTCAGAAACGCTTTCCTTGCCATTACCAGTCTACATTTTATATCCTCTCTACTTCGACCATCATGTTAGTTTGCTCCCCAAATAGCAAAACTCCTTTATTACTCTAAGTGTCTCATTTCCTAATCTAATTCCCTCAGCATCACCCGATTTAATTCGACTACATTCCATTATCCTCGTTTTGCTTTTGTTGATGTCCATCTTATATCCTCCTTTCAACACACTGTCCATTCCTTTCAGCTGCTCTTCCAGGTCCTTTGCTGTCCTTGAGAGAATTACAGTGTCATCGGCGAACCTCGAAGTCTTTATTTCTTCTCCATGGATTTTAATACCTACTCCGAATTTTTCTTTGTTTCCTTTACTGCTTACTCAATATACAGATTGAATAACATCGGGGATGGGCTACGACCCTGTCTCACTCCCTTCCCAACCACTGCTTCCCTTTTCATGCCCCTCGACTCATAACTGTCATCTGATTTCTGTAAAAATTGCAAACAGCCTTTCGCTCCCTGTGTTTTACCCCTGCCACCTTCAGAATTTGAAAGAGAGTATTCCAGTCATCATTGTCAAAAGCTTTCTCTACGTCTACAAATGCTAAAAACGTAGGTTTGCCTTCCTTAGTGTATCTTCTATGTTAAGTCGTAGGGTCAGTATTGCCTTACGTGTTCCAGCATTTCTGCGGAATCCAAACTGATCTTCCCCGAGGTCGGCTTCTACCAGTTTTCCATTCGTCCGTAAAGAATTCGTGTTAGTATTTTTCAGCCGTGACTTATTAAACTGATCGTCCGGTGATTTTCACATCTGTAAACATCTGCTTTCTTTGAGAATTGAATTATTATATTCTTCTTGAAGTCTGAGGGTATTTCGCCTGTCTCATTCATCTTGCTAACCAGATGGTAGGATTTCGTAGGGCTGGCTCTCCCACGGCTATCAGTAGTTCTAATGGAATGTTGCCCTTGTTTCTAGGTATAAGATAGAAAATGGACAAGAGTAAAGTGTGCTTATGTAAAACCTCAGAGTTTTTCTGTGTAAATACGCGTGCGAATGTCATCGCGGAGTGTAAAAGAACTATCAGATACTCGCTCCGTTGAAACTGTTTTTTAAGGAAACGATTTAAGTCGCATTTAGTAAATTACAGCAGGAAAGTAGTGTAGCTATTGATTTTAAAAATAAGCAAATTTACTTTATTAAGAAGTAAATGTGAAGTTTTTTTTGTCACAGGCACAGAAATGAAATAAAGATGAATCATGTTTAAAGTTAACCTCGTGCTGATTAGAAGCTTCAAGAGAACAATATTGCACGGTATCGAGTACGACTCATTCACCGAGTATTCTGAATGAACTGTGTTCAATAACAGGTTGTAGCACCAATGTTTAGATGCTGCTGAGGAATGGGATAACGTTTCGAAAAAAGAATTGTTTTGTTGCTAACTAAAAAAACAAATGTGAAATATTTCCAGGGTAAACACTGGTTTCAGGGACTGTGTGCCTTTTATTTTCTTTAGTTTTCCTGTATCGTATAATAATTTTCCCAAAATGCTTACCTACTTACGTGAATGTTTTCTGCCATACTATTTACATGATGCAAAGCAAAACTTTTACGGTCATAATTACAGCGGTATGCTGCCAATTGTCTAAATGACACAGCAGTCAGCTAGCTTCTCAGATAGCCTTGTCAGCCGCCTACTTTCTTGTTACCTGAAGGAAGCTTCGCATTAATCGATGCAGTGGAAGCGTGGACGTGTTCCAAGTTAATATACTGCAGAAGGATAAACACTAAAGCAAAGTGAGAAAGAAGAGAGAAGAGCTGAGGATTTCAGTCATCATCTGCATCCCAATGATACTAGGCGGTATTATGCGTGCTGTTCGGTACTGGATAATAGGCTTATGGACAATGGACAAAATACGAGGGCTATTTGGAAAGTTAAGTTTCGATCGGTCGCGCGACTGTGAAAATCCGATGACGCTTTGTACAGATGTATTGGGCAGTGTCTCTGCTATGCCTGTCGATCACGTCACGTCGCTCTTTTCAGGTCAGTTCAGTTCTGAGTGCATAGTAAGCATGTAAAGATGCCTAGAAAATAGCGCCTCTTGCCAAGTATGAGGGTCTGCTGTGAGATTTCGCCTAATGTTATGCAGCCAACATAACACAACTGTCGTGCGGTTCCCTCTTCATAACAGGGGCAATGAAAATGGTCCTGCAACGTTTTCAGTGGGAAGTAACTGGCTTCCCCTGAGTTTCATCTCCGCTCACATGAACCGCTGGCTTTGAAGACAATATTTTGCCACAGTCAACGAGCTGTCGGCCAGCGTAGAGTATTGACGAAAAGCACAGACGGCTGCCTTCTATGACGAGAGTATTGGAAAGTTGGCACAACGTTACGACAGATATATAACTGGGAGCGGTGACTATGTAGAGAAGTAGCTACCACGTATAGCTAACTGCTGCAAATAAAAATTTTTGATTTTCACAGTGGTTTCCAGTTCGGGACCGATCGGAACTTGCTTTACGAATCGCCCTCGTAAATATGGTCCAGAAAATATTTTATGCACTTTATGATAGGTAACCTAATTTAAATCACCTATATTCGTGGTGGATGGTGTAAGTTAGCGTAAAATATTTTCTAGGCCGTTTTTATTTTTACCGCCCTACAGTCAGAACGGGAGCAGAAATGCTTTCATATTTCACGATGGAGTTCACTTATAAGGCACAGGTTCGACCAATTCTTAAACACTGTTCGTCAGTCTGCGTCTCTTATGAAGCTGGATTAACGGACGAGATAGAAAAGACTCAAAAATGAGCAGCACGATTCGTGATGAAGATAATGAAGATCATGTGGTGGTGGTGGTGGTGGTGGTGGTTAGTGTTTAACGTCCCGT